>NC_072790.1:48274051-48899051 GCF_028583425.1 Eublepharis macularius
GGCTTTCATTGTTCTCCTCTCTTCCATACATTATAATTCATTCTAGCAATGTAACTACATTTAGCCAAGTAACAACAATAAAGCTCTGCTTATCAGAGGCATCAGTGCAGGGACTAGATCCTGCAACAAACCCATATGCCGCCAGTCCCCATAGCTACCCAGGCAATACTATTATTTGACATAATACCATCAGGGTCTCATTCACCTATTTAGGGGGATGTATGCGATTATCTGCCAGCAGTTCTTGCTATCTGCATAGGATAAAGCAGTCACACAAACTTGATATAAAAAGGCAACATACAGAAGCCTGTGGCAGAATATTTTAATCTATAGGGGCATTCTAGTGTTTATCTTATATCCAACAAAGAAACTCCAAAGGGAGACTTTGAAGGGATTCAAATTTATCAACAGGTATATCTATATTAACCAGGACATTTCTCACTTACTACAGGCATTAAATTGCTTAACACAGCATTTCCAAATTGGGCTCTGGTGACCCCGAGGGGGTCCAAAAAGGTACTCCAGAAGGTCTTCAAGGACAATTTCAGAACCCTTCTCAATAACAATAACAGCACAAAAAAAAGAGGACTTTTGCCAAAATCCTTTTTTGAAATTAAGGATCAGGAGAATTTGGAGGATGTTTGGAGAAGGAATAATCTTAAAGTAAAGCAGTATACGTACTTTTCGCCAAGACATTCGACATTATCAAGAATTGATATGATCTGGGCCTCTAAGGACTTGGTTGTATGGACAAAAGATGTGGAGATAATGCCAAAAGTAGGCTCAGATCATAATCCAATTATGTGGAAGTTCGGAAAATGCACCAAAAGACGAGGATGGAGAATAAATGAGGATCTGCTGCAGCAAAGGGGTAATTTAGAATTGTTACAAAAGGAGACTAAATTCTTTATACAGTATAATTTGAACAATACCGTTCCAACCTACAAAGTTTGGGATGCTTACAAAGCAGTTATTAGAGGCGTATTAATGGACTTAAATGCAAGGGATAAAAAGAGAAAAGAGGAAAAAAAGAAAGAAATTGTGGAGAATATAAGAGTTAAGGAGGTACAATTTAAGAAAAGACCAGGGAAAAAGAAACTATATCAAGAAATTAATATCTTGCAAGAGCAATTGAAAGCAATGGAGAATAAAGAGTTGGAATGGGAATTGAAGAAATTAAATCAAAAGTCATTTGAAGGGGCAAATAAACCTGGGAAATATTTAGCGTGGCAGCTGAAAAAAAAGAAAAAAAGGTGATAACCAAGATTCAGGAAAATGGAATGATATTGATGGATCAACCAGCGATTAGTGGAGCATTTTTTAAATTCTATGCAAAACTCTATCAAAGGAAAGAAGTAAATCTGGATGCTATTGAACAATATTTGGATAAAATTAAATTACCATTGATATCAGAAAAATGGAAGGAAAAGTTGAATGCAGAAATTACAGAGACAGAGATAAAAGAAGCTATTCAGTCGACCAAATTAGGCAAGGCACTGGGTCCAGCTGGAATTATGGCTAAATTCTATAAATCATTGGCAAATGAATTGGTACCTTTTTTGAAGGTGGTAATGAATGAAATTTTAAGAGGACAAAAGGTTCCAGAATCTTGGAATGAGGCCATTATATCATTGATACCAAAGGAAGACCAGGACTTATGCAATGTTAAAAACTATCGACCTATTTCGTTGCTGAATAATGATTATAAAATTTTTGCAAAAATTTTTGCGGAGAGATTAAAGGAGGGGCTTGTGGAATTTATTGCAGAAGAACAAGCAGGTTTCCTTCCAAATAGACAAATTAAAGACAACTTGAGAATTGTTTTAAATGCGATAGAATATTATGACAAACACTGTGAAAAAGAAGTTGGTTTCTTTTTTGTGGACGCAGAGAAAGCTTTTGATAATTTAAATTGGAGTTTTATATTCGCCACAATGGAAAAACTGCTAATGGGAAAAGATTTCATTCAAGCGGTAAAAGCGATTTATAAAGACCAATGTGCAGCAATTGTAGTTAACAATGATTTAACTAAAAAATTGGAAATCAGAAAGGGTACAAGGCAAGGTTGCCCACTATCTCCATTGTTGTTTATCTTGATTTTGGAAATGTTATTGATTCAGATTCGAGAGGATGATGTGATAAGAGGCATAAAGATTAAAGACTTTACCTACAAAGTTAGAGCTTTTGCGGATGATGTGATGGTTATTGTTGAGGATCCAATACAAAACATGCCAAAGTTGCTAGATAAAGTAAAGGAATTCGGAGATCTGGCTGGATTTTATGTTAACAAGAGAAAGTCAAAGATATTATGTAAGAATATGATTAAACAAAAACAACAAGAATTGATGGAAATTACAAATTGTGAAGTAACGCATAAAGTAAAATATTTAGGAATTGAGCTTACAGCGAAGAATATCGACTTGTTCAAGAATAATTATGAAAAGCTATGGCAACAGATTGATAGAGATCTGATTAAATGGAATAAATTAAATCTGTCATGGCTGGGAAGAATAGTGGCAGTCAAGATGAATGTGTTACCACGGATTATGTTTTTATTACAAACAATTCCAATTATTAGAGACAGTAAGCAATTTGAAAAGTGGCAGAGGAAGATTTCCGATTTTGTATGGGCAGGCAAGAAACCTCGAGTAAAAGTGAAAGTTTTGTGCGATGCCAAAGAGAGAGGTGGACTGCAATTGCCGAATATCAGATTATATTATGAAGCAGTTTGTTTGGTTTGGTTTAAAGATTGGATGTCATTGGAGAACTGTAAGCTACTAACTTTGGAAGGCTATAAAAATTGTTTGGATGGCATGCCTACTTGTGGCACGATAAATTGAAAGCTGATTCTATGTTTCTGCATCACTATGTTAGAAGAAGTCTCTTCACAATCTGGAAAAAATATAAAAGTTATCTGGGTGAGGGTATCCTCTCGTGGGTGGTACCATTTGAAACTATAGACCCGAGAGCTATTTATAATAGAGACCAATGTCTGTCCTATAAAAAGATTCTTATCCAGGAACAAAATATGATAAGAATTAAAACAGAAGAAAAGTTAGCTTTTTGTTATGGATAGTTTCAATATAGGCAGATAAAGGACATATATAATTCGGATCGTTCAAAAGATGGAATTAAATGGAAGGACTCAGAATTGGAAGAAGTTATACTACAAGAAAGCAAGAAGAAAATTTCAAAAATTTATAAAATACCTTTGAAGTGGTATACAGAAGATGAAATTGTTAAAGTCCAGATGGTGAAGCGGGCCATAAATTGTCAAAGAGACATCATAATGGAGGTATGGGAGTATTTGTGGAAAAATACATTGAAGATTTCAACCTGTACCAGTATTAAGGAAAATGTTTTTAAGATGATATATAGGTGGTATTTGACGCCAAAAAAAATAGCTTATGGAAATGCTAAGATGTTTGATAAGTGTTGGAAATGCAAAAGTCATGAAGGATCATTGTATCACATATGGTGGACTTGTGAGGTCGCTAGGCAGTACTGGGGAGATATTTTAGAAGCGATAAATGAGATTTTGCAGATTTCAATAACAAAGAACCCAGAACTCCTGCTACTGAACTTAAATATGGAAGATGTTCCGATGCAACACAGAACACTGTTATTTTATATGACAACAGCGGCAAGAATATTATATGCGCAGAAATGGAAAGTGCAAGAAACACCATCTATTGGAGAGTGGATACAAAAGTTGCTGTACATGGCAGAAATGGACAAAATGACAAGAAGGCTGAGAGACCAGAATTCTGAAGAATTTTTCAATGACTGGGGGAGATTGAAGGAGTATTTGGGAAAAAAGTGGGACGTGAAGGGGAAATTATGGCAATTTGAAAGTTATTAACTGGGGGAATTATTAGAGATAGGGATCTTTACCATTTAAAGAGAAGTTTTAATTATTGGTAAGTTTAAGTTTTGAATAGATTTGATCTTAATGGATACTAATTAGTTTATTAAGGAAATAGGAGATAATAATATAGAGAGAATAGATAAGTAAGTTATAGAATAAGATATGGGTTGGAAAGCTGTTGGAAGTCTGAGAAAAAGGGGGGAGGGAAAGGGTGGGGGGAAATTGATATGTAGGTTTTTGACTAAAAAATTTATCTGTAATTTGTACTCACCTAATAATTTTTTTTTTTTTTAAATATTCAATTTATATACTTCCCTTCAGGACAACTTAATGCCCACTCTGAGCGGTTTACAGTGTGCTATTATTATCCTCATGGCAATCACCCTGTGAGGTAGGTGGAGCTGAGAGAGCTCTGAGAGAGCTGTGACTGGCCCAAGATCACCCAGCTGGCTTCAAGCAGAGAAGAAGGGATTCAATCCTGGCTGTCCAGATTAGAGTCCTGCCACTCTTAATCCCTACACCAACCTGGCAGGCAAGCATGCACCTTTCTAGGAAGGGGGACAAGGTCTCTGCTTCATCCTCTTCCTTTTAAAGGGGCTGCCACCTAGCTGCCAGATCAGCTCCAAGCACTCCCCACAAAATTTGCTGCTTGGTCGCTTAGGGACTTTAACCAAGGTATCTCATTAGTTCATTCATTATACCTGCTTCAAGTATAAAATTGAACGAGTGTTCATTTTCCAGTGCAAAGGATTCTAGAGATAGAGACGTGCTTCTCTGCAATCATAGACATAGAGCAGAACCACAAGTGACAAAAGGCACAGATTGGACACTTGTCAGCTTCCCTCCAGTTTTGATGGGAAATGTAGGCAGCTTGGCGGAATGTTGGACAAGTGACAGTTGAAAAGTCCATTGGACAGCAGTCAGAGAGCCAAGCTGCGAGACCAGGATGCCTACATTTCCCATCAAAACTTGAGGGAAGCTGACAAGTGTCCAATCTGTGCCTTTTGTCACTTGTGGTTCTGCTCAAAGATAGCCAATGGCTGATTTCAGTGGAATACCAGAAGATCAGGCTTTGTGTGGTGCTTTTTTTTTTCCTATTAGACTTACTACTATGGTACTTACTACTATGTGCTTCTGTGCTTTGGGTATGAGCCTGCTGGATAGCTCTATGTTGTTTAATGTATCAATCTTAGAACTGCTTATGCTCTGGTTCAGCTCCGTATCGGATTTCTGCTGGTTTTAAATCTCTGCAAATGTGCATTTATAAACTCTGTTACATTGTTTATTGAAATGTCCTTGAAATGGACTGTACGAATTCACACTGTGTAATCCACCTTGAGTCTCAGTGAGAAAGGCAGACTATAAATAATGTAAATAAATAAATAAAATCTTGAAGATGCTTCAAGACTCCTTTTCCCACCTACCCTTCCCCGTACTCTAAGAGAAGTCTGACACAGAGAAATAAAGCAGGCGATGATTTCCCCCCTCCACTTATCTTCATTCCAAGCAGTATTTTTTTGTTTTGGTTTTAAAAAGGTGCCAGTACCTTATATATATATATAAGGTTGCGCTAATTTCTACCAAGTCTCCCTCCCTCCCACAAGGTGATTCCTGAAGGTCCACTTTCTTTTTTTCAAGCTAAGTGGTGCAGGCTCGCACATGAATATGAAGACTTTGGATCTCCCTAAAAAAAAGATGCCAAAGTTCAGTCCTCATGACTACCATCACGGAAAAAAGCCTTGATACCCTGGAAGATGTTTAATTAGGTTAATTACATTGTTAATAGCTTAGTAACAGAACCAAAAACAATGTGGCTCATAGGGTTGCAGTGAAATATCAAAGAAAACCTTGCATTAAAAGATGTATCTTCAGAAGGATGAACTATTATCGCTTCTTTATGAAGAAGTGTATTCAGCAAGCCAATACATATCAAAACTAGAGACGTGGCAAAATGCATTTGTGATTGGCTTTACAAAGTGTGAAAGCAATTTTCTTCAAAGTAGAATGGATAAATTGGAATCCCGTTGAAAGTGCAGTAAATCTACAGGATAGATCAAGAATGCTGTAAACTTCCATGCTGGCAATGGCAAGGTTAGTGCGCCTTAAGGAACTCTCAAGTGTATAAGACTGAAGCAATGCTTTTAAGCAAGCTAAATCAAGCTTTTGGGGTCTGTCCTTTACAAGCCTCCTTTCTAAAGAAAATGCTGGATGCATTCACGTCATTTTAAAATATGATTAATTTGGAAGAGAGATGATGGTAGGGACAGAGATTGATCACAGTACGTTGTGATGCTCCACCAGTCCAAATGTATTTGGTTGTTGGGGGTTTTCCGGGCTGTATTGCCGTGGTCTTGGCATTGTAGTTCCTGACGTTTCGCCAGCAGCTGTGGCTGGCATCTTCAGAGGTGTAGCACCAAAAGACAGAGATCTCTCAGTGTCACAGTGTGGAAAAGATGTAGGTCATTTGTATCTACTCAGGAGGGGTGGGGTTGAGCTGAGTCATTCTGTAAGAGTTTCCCAGGGTGTGGAATGCTAATGGCGGGAGGCTTCACTGTATCCTGAGGAGGGTCTTTTGCATATGGATTGGTGCTTGATGTGCTAATCTTCTATGTGACCTACATCTTTTCCACACTGTGACACTGAGAGATCTCTGTCTTTTGGTGCTACACCTCTGAAGATGCCAGCCACAGCTGCTGGCGAAACGTCAGGAACTACAATGCCAAGACCACGGCAATACAGCCCGGAAAACCCCCAACAACCATCGTTCTCCGGCCGTGAAAGCCTTCGACAATACACCAAATGTATTTGTTTGATTAGCAGGTTAGCTTTGCTTTTGAATAGAAACAAAGTGGGCATGAGCATTTTTGCATAGACAAGAATCTCGGCTCTGAGGTTGGGCATATCAGCAGACCAGGGGACCTCAATCTCGTTGAGCCTTTGGGCATTTTTTGCATTTTGAAAATGAGGAATGGGTACCAACACACAATGGCTGCCAAAGAGGCTGGGACCAGTCACAAATGGTTGCCATGGGCTACCGGAACCAATCACAAAACGTTGGGAGGTTGCAAGCTGAGTATCCTCCTACGATGGAGGCAGCTGCTTCTGAAGGGCTGCTCCCTGCAGACATGGAAGGCGTCTTGCTTCTTCTAGGCTACCTTCTGTTCCAAGGAGGTCGGGGAAAGCCAGAACCTGCTCTTTGTTTGGGTGAAGAAGCAAATGGGTGCCAGGCATCAGCAGACACCACATTGGGGATCACTACAGTGGACTGACAGGTGACAGCATGGCAGCCAAAACCTTGTGGGGCTTTTGGATAGATAATTTGATATTAAACAGTATCAGAGTTCTATTTGTTATAGATGTATTGACATTCTGTAGTTTACAGAGTTTATAGACTGGATATTAACTGTATGTTTTAAATTGTAAACTTGCTATGGCCAATGGCTCACTGCAATAAACTTACCTACCTTCCATTTAAAAACTTTTGTCTAGAGTTGCCACTATGTTTTTTTAAAAAACTTTCCTGGTAAGGTCGTTGTGCCAGTAACATGACAAACTAATCTGGTGAACTCTTTATTGCCAGGTTGGGAAGCCCCATCCTCTGCCTTTCTGTCTTGACTTGCACTTGTACAAATAAAGGAATCCTGCTACAAACAGGGATAACCCTAATTTCATGGGGAACTAGCTGGTACGAGGGCAGGCGTCCAGCACTGCGACTTAGAACCAGAGATTCTGCCTTTCCGCTTAAATTCCTCAAAGGATATAATGCTTCTTGCCATGGTCCTCCATAGCTCCCCCTGTCTCTAGATGATTTTTCCCCATGGCATGTGAGGGGAATGTAAAGGATGAAGAAGGAGGGTGGACAAAGGAACTGGAGAAGAAATGGAGTAGGGAAGTATAGCAGCATTCTTACCCACTGCCTGGAAGCATCTAAACCCGGCAACCCTGTAATTTTATTTTTTTGACAAAGCAAGCAAGTTGCCAAATACACTGTGTAGCAAGAATTTTAAACAGCGATTACCCCTTTTCTCTGAATTTTAATCCAGAGGATGCTATTGCATAAAAGTGTGAGATTTAAAACTGTGCTGCATAAACAAAGATGCAATGCACACAAAGCAATCCAGAGGTGTTGCAGCCAGTGAAATGGGTTGTAAAGAGCAAGGCCAGCATTTCAGGAAAACACTGCCTGTTGTTTTATGTTGTATGGGGACTGTGAAGAAAGAAAGCGACTTGCTGAAGTAGCAGGGGATTGTTTCTACCCAATTATTTTCTCTAGCAAAGTTCTTTTCAGCTGACAAGATAGTCTGCTGTCATCAGACCTGCATTTACTTCTCCAGTGATGAGTGTGGAAAACAGCTCAAGAATCCGGTAACCGTCTTGGAAAATATCTTATGATACACTTCACCTCGCAGTCTCAAGGAGAACACCAAGACTCCTTTCACATGCAATTTTGAAAGGAAAAAGCCACGTCCAACTTTTGCTTCAAACAGATTTGTGAGGAGAACATATATGAAGCTGCCTTGTCCTGAGTCAGACCATTAATCCATAAAGGTCAGTATTGTCTGCTCTGACAGGTAGTAGCTCTCCAGAGTTTCTGGTGGAGGCCTTTCATGTCACCTGCTTCTTGGCCCCTTTGACTGGAGATGGTGAGGATTGAACCTGGTACCTTCTGCATGCAAAACAAATGTTCTGTCAGAGCCCTTCCTCAAATACAAGTCCCATGGGCCAGGATAATCTTCCTCATTATAACTGCTTTTCTTCTGCTTTCTCTTTCACTTCCAGCATTAAAACAGGAGAAATAACATAAAGGTGATGTCAGGCTCAGGCGTGCCCCACCCCTCACGTGACTCTTTCTGCCGTGTCAGCGCTCACTCACTTCCTGCCTGACTTCTGCTTCTAGGCCTTTGGGTCTTCTCCACCACTGTTGGCCCACTAGCCCCTCTTAGCTGCAGGGATATTGTCCCCTGAAGGTCTCAGAAGCAGGGTGATTGGGCTCTGGGTACTTCCCAGGGGCCCCTCTACAACCCTGAGTCGACCACCCTCCACTCCAGGAACAAACCTCCTGCTCCTCCGCTCTCCCACTTGTGGGTGGACCTCCCTTTTATCCCCTCACCATTCCCAGGCATCACCTCCTAGCCCCACCCCCAACAGCTTAGCTGCTGCCCTGGCTGCCTTAGGTAGCCACAGCTGTGCCTGTTTTGCCCCCAGCCTTTCCTGGCCCTTTTCCATCCCCTCTAGCCTGTTCGCTGGGTTGCTGGGTGGTAGTTCTTCCCGTGCCTGCCACTGGGTTGGGGTGCAGCCCTGCGCCACCGGTGCTGCCTATGATCTGCTGCCTGTGGTGGCATGGGCTGGTTGTCTCTGCCCCCTGTGCCCTCTTCCTCCAGCTAGGCTGGGCTGCTCTAAGGGCCTGGCTGGGAAGCGGGCAGTGGCTAGGACCCAGGAGCTGCCATCTAGCCTGCCTCTTGCCAACAAGAGCTTGTCAGCACCTGGGCCATCTAGCCTGCCTCCTGCTGATGAGGACTTGTCAATACCTGGGCCCTCTTTGGCATTCCAGTTCTCTGTTGGTGCCTTTGCTGCTTGTCTCCTCCTTGCTGCTGCATGTTGCCTCCTTGTCGGGTGAGTGCCAAGGGTGGCAAGGCTGGATGGTGGGGCTGCCAGTCTGGGTTCTGGGTGTGGCTCTGGGAGGGTCCCCAAGTCTGGCCTGGTCACCGGACAGGTGATTAAGACACTAGTGTGGAAAAAAATCTATGCCATTTACCCCTGAAGCAATAGGTTGCAAAGTGCCTATTGAGTGCAATGGGCTTAGAAGAGTGTAAACCTGCTTAGGTTTCAGGATCAAGTACAAGTTAAAAGTTCAAATTAGGCATGGGGCAGTCTTCTGTCTGAGATCTTGGAGAAACTTTGGAGTAGGCCATACGTGGTTGATAATAATAAATGATAATAGCCTTGTGCTTATATACTGCCTTTCAGGACAACTTAATGCCCACTCAGAGCGGTTTACAAAGTGTGTTATTATTATCCTCACAACAATCACCCTGTGAGGTGGGCAGAGCTGAGAGAGCTCTGGAGAGCTGTGACCGACCTGAGGTCACCCAGCTGGCTTCAAGCAGAAGAATGGGGAATCAAACCCGGTTCTCCAGATTTAGAGTCCTGCCATTCTTAACCATTACATCAAACTGATTGACTAATGGTGTGATTCTGTATAAACCAGATGTATATGTTCGTATCAATGGAGAAGATATCCAAGGGAGCAGTAACGTTGTAGCCACAAAGCATTATGAAGAGGGAGAAGAACTTCCAATAACTGATCCTATTCTGTTTTGCCTATGTGTGGCAAGCAGGATTAGAACTAAAAGTTGTAATCACTGGTGGAGCAAACATCCTTCTATATGAATTATGGCCCTAATTGTACATTGCAAGCTCTACTCTAAAAAAATTCTTCACTTTTTAAAAAACATTCAAAAGTGTTCTAAATTCTAAAACAATTTGCAACATCTTGTACATGAACATTCTTGTGAGGCTGTCACTGTTCCACCATATTCTATCCAACCTATCCACCTAACAGGGAAAAATATATACACATTCAGAGGAGGTGCTTTTCCTGGTTGTCCTGAGCATGCTCAAGTGAGGTGGGGATGCTGCTGGTCTCTCTAGTCGCAGTCAGTTTGCTTGTCTGACCCCTAACGGTAGAATGTCCGTGTTACTTGAGTGTTCTAAATTGGATCAGAAATGTATGACATATTTCTTGCACTGCTACCTGGGAACTGTAGTTCAAGTAAATTCTGAGCATTCATCAACATGATGAATGCTGCTGATCAGGGGCCATTTCATAGAAAAAGAGCTGCAGGAACACATTAGCATAACTCATTAGCATATGCCACACCTCTTGCCATCACTGGAAGTGTGTCATTAGTATAATTGATTTGCATATGCCACACCCCCTGACATTCACCTATTCTGGCTGTTTTGGACCCAATCCTGGCCATTCAAGGCCGAAATTGGGCCCAAAATGGCAAAAAGGGGCTGAAAATGGCTAAAAAGGGGCCCAAAATGGTCAGGATCAGGCCGCTGATGAGCAGGAGAGTGATCCACCACCCATCAGAGGCCCGATCCGGGCCATTTCAGACCCAATCCAGGCCAAAATGGGCTCAAAATGTCCGAGAGTCAGGTGGGCGGGGCCACCTGACATGTGACCTCTTTAGGTAACTGCCAGACCTGTGTTCCTGTGCGTTTCCCCTCAAAATGAGCCCTGCTGCTGATTGATTAATGCCATCAACCATGCCATCAACCATGCAGGTGCCAGTAACACAAATGTTTCTAATGTAGCTATTTTGAAATGATACATGATTTGCTTGTGATGACTTGGGGGTGTAAGTAAACCCAACAAGCCAATACATTGGGAGCATGTGCCAACCTGGTAAGCCAGCATGCTGAATGCCTCTCTTGCATGGACTCAAAACTATTTTAAACTTTGTTTGTCTTAAACTGTGGACAAACCGTCCATGCAATCATGTGATGTGCTCTATCTGAGAGAGTACGAGCATTGCAAACAAGGTTAGGTGCAATTTTTGAACACCGTATTTGTTAAAACCAAATCCTTTCTGGCTACACATCTGCCTAACCATGCTTTGGAAATAATTGGATTTACTTCTGAGTAAACAATGGATCAGACTGCAAGTGATGTTTTCTGTGCTTTAACCCAACTGATGAGAGAGCTTTTATTATAGAAAAGGATGTTTGGGATGCCTTAAAATTTATTTCTCCTTCCATGTATGTTTTATTTTATTCCTACAGTAACCATGGGATTTGGGTAGCTGCTTCTCTTCTGTTTCCTCCGCATGCTGAGATTATTCCCTGTTTGTATCATTGTCTTCATTTCTAGACTTCATGCTGAGCATGGCTACCCCATACTCCCTAGTAGACATGGGCACGATCGGAATTACGGAATGAAACTTGCCCCGATTTTGGCGTTTGCACCAGCCATCAGTACCGGGCTGATCGGTTCCATCCACGGCTCCCGGTTCAGCGCTAGGGTGGGGCGCTCTATCGGGTCTCGATCGGATCGATCGGTTTATGTTCGGGATTGCAGTCTGCAGACAGTCTGGCGCCAGCCATCTGTTCCCGAGGGAACGGAGCCCCGTGGAAACGGAGCCTGGGGAATGCCAGAGCTGTTTGCCCTCCTTCTGTCGCCCTGGAAACGCGAATGGAAGCCCAGCTTTCCTTGATCAGCAGGGCTTCCTTCCAACCACGGAGCAGCCAGAAAAGCGTGCGCCCGTCTCGTCCATTTGGGAGAAGAGAGGGGAGGGCGGGGGAAGGGGGTGTTCTTCTGTAGCCATGGGCACTTGAATCTCATCCCTGCAAAGCCTGAGAGGCAGCTCTTACAGCCAAACACAGCCCTCCTGCGTAGCAGACCCAGGCTTTATAAATAGCCACGTGCTGCGCAACAAAGTTTCACTTTCCGCTCGCGGGTGGAGTGGGCCAGAGGCGAGCTCTCGCTTGCCGCTTTCGGAGAGAGAAAGCGCAAGAGAGAGAAAGAGAGGGAGCTTTAGCTTTGGGCTTCAGCGGATAAGGAATTAGGGAACAGGGAGCTATCTCCTCTGGTTCCCCCCTCCCCCATGACAGTACCGGCACATTCCCATGGGGACAGACCCCCTCCACCCCCTGAGGGGAGGTGGCTCGCCGCTGCCTCCACGGGCCTGCCGGGCCCGGCGGCCGCCATCCTCCTCATCCACCATTCCTTTAGCACTGGAAACCGCGGGGCGCCCTCCCGCATTGGCCTTCCTGATTCCCGATTCCCGATTCTGTATCGGAAACGGGACTTGATCAGTGAGGTTCGGGTACCTGGGTTTGGCGCCGCCGCGGAATCATGATCAGCTAAATTGGGATTATTTTTTGGATCATGCCCATGTCTACTCCGTAGCAAGCAATAAAAGGATAGGAATTATGCTGAATTTGATAAGGATGTTCTAGCATCCTTCCTAAAGTTTATCCTATTGATATTCATAAGTCATTCAAGAGAAGAAATCTTCCCCTACAAGGCAACTAAAGTTAAATAAAATGATACTGTAGAGTTAAAGGAATACACTTTGTTTTGCCGTTTTGTCAAGGACATTGCTCTCTAAAGCTACTTACAGTTGTCTATGTTGAAAGGAAACAGAGAGAGTAGCACTTGACCATGGGCAGTTCTAGTGTGGTGTAATGGTTAGAGCATCAGACTAGGATCTGGGAGACTCAGGTTCCAATCTCCACTCCGCCCCGGAAGTTTGGTGGGTGACTCTCAGCCAAACCTATTTCATGTTGTTGTTGGGAGGGTAAAATGGAGAAGAGAGCAATGAAAACTGTCCCATTGGTGAGAAAGGCAGCATATAAATACAGTAAATAAATGACTACATTATTATGACTCATTGTGACATCATGACCAAACTTGCAGAAACAAAACTTATGTCCATGCGCACATGTTTGCTCCCACCTTCCTTTGAGCATAAAGCACAGTAGAAGGATTCCTGCTTTCTGAAGCCATGAATCAAGGCTGTGATGTCTGAATGCAGACACCCAAGGAAATGGATATTTATTTTCCTCCCCACAGACAAGGATTTTAAATGTAGATATTTCATGGAAGAAACTAGAAATTAAGACTGTCAGAATCATTAGAGAAGTGCCAGATATTAAACTGTTTATTTTAAATATACATGTCATAAATACATCCTTTTGCAAAAGAAAGAGGCTTTATAATTAATGCTCAGCTGCCAAAATGATGCAATAGTAAATATATATATATGTACATACTACACCCAGTCTGAATAGCTAAGTCTGCACGCTAAAGCTTGCCAAACAGTGACACTGGCTGAAGTCCAGGACAAGCAAGTTCCAGAACGGTGAAGAGTCCAAGAATGACCAGCTAACAGCCAAAGGATTTTAATTCCATGAGCTGAGAACACCAGTGAGCTAGCAAAATATAGTGTAGATCAAAATAGGCAGATAATGAATTCCTGCACTAGCCAAGCAGCATATAGCTTTTATGTAGTACAGGGGTTCTTAGTCTTGTTAACCCTGTGGGCACTTTTGAAATTTTGAGAACAGGTAGTAGACCCTGCCACAAGATGGCTGCCGTGGAGTGCTGGGGCCAATTGCAAAATGTTGGAAGGTGGCAAGCTCAGCATCATCCTATGGTGGAGGCAGCTGTTTCCAGATGGATGCTTCCTTAAAGACACAAAGAATGCTTTTGGATTCTTCTGAATCACCTCCAGTGAGCTATAGGGAAGCCATGGCAGGCTGATTGTTTTGGGGAAGAGAGAGTTTGTTGAAGAAGTATTGGCACCTTGCTGGGAATAACTGGTGCATTGTATCCATTCAACTGAATTTGGATTGGAAGCCAGCATCTCGTCAGTGTGACACATTGACAGAGGCTTGCTATGCTGGAGTGACAATTCACAGCAGAACGTTTGCTCCAGAAAAACCACAGAGCTTTTTAGTGCTTACCTAGGAAAGAGGCCTCTCTCAGAACCTTTCCCAATGATGCTTTGATTGTGTGAGGAAAGTACAGTTATTAGTTGTTGTGGGAAAACAGCAACTGTCAAAGGATAACTGTATTTCACTGGAAAAGTGAGTTTGCTTCTCTCAGAAATGTGTCCACTACAGTAGTGAGTAGAGATGGGCACGAACCGCATTACGAACTTCAAAAACCCACAAAATTGGCGATTGCACAATCGCGATCCAGCGGTTCGTGATTGTCCACGGCCAACAAACCAGAGTTTGGGAGAGGCCTGGTTCGGTGCATTTGGCCGCGGTTCAGGAAGGCAGACACTCATGCGCCAGCAATCAATTCCCCTGGCAACGGAGCTGGGGGAATGCCTGAACTCTGTCTGCGCTCCTTCTGTCGCCCTGGAAACCCAAATGGAAACCCAGCTCACCTTGATTGGCAGGTCTTCCTTCCAACCATGGAGCTGCAAAGCGGTTACAAGTTGGGAGAAGACACCCAGGGGAGGGAGGGGGAAGGGGGTGTTCTGTAGCCATGGGCACTCCAATCTCATCCCTGCATACCCTGATAGGCAGCTCTGACCGCCAAACACAGACCTCCTGCGTTGCTCAATGGGACCTGTGCTTATAAATAGCCGTGGGCTCCCAGGCTGGGTTTCACTTTCAGCGAGCAGTGGAGTGGGACAGAGCTCTTGCTTGCCACTTACTAGCCTTTGGGGAGAGAGACTGAGAGTATAATTGAGCTTGGATTTTTGTGGGAGTTTCCTGGGGGCCTTGGATTGGAGAGGGTATAACTCCAAGATCCCTTTTGAAATCTTGTCCAAACTTGGGTGATGGCTGTAGGAGAGCCTGCAAAAGACTCCCCGGGAATATAAGCTCTCTAAGTGCCACAGGGGCCGTTCCGCAACCCACAAACTGCGAACCGGTTCGGCAACGGAAAATGTTCATTGCGGTTCATGACTTCAGGATTGTCATCGGCACCGAACATGCCCATGTCTAGTAGTGAGTGAGTGCTCTTCAGAAGGAGGGTTGCATCAGCGGCACAGTCATATATTGGCTAGTGCTTGGAACATTATTACTACAAGTGACAAATCAAGGATTCCTGCCCATAAGATGTTGTAATTTGTTAGGAATGTTCTATTTTTATTTTTCAGAGTTTCTAAAATAAATTTCATGGAGGCTGAGCATTGTGCACATGAAGTATCCTTATGGCCCTTCAAAATAAACCAAAATGGATGTGCCAGCCCTTTGCAACATTTTAAACAGTTTTTTAGTGGCCACGTGCTCTCCTTTTCTAGTATCCAAATCCAAGTCTCCTGGGGTGAGGGGGAGAACACTGGTGAATAGGCTATTCCTCCCTTTCCTCCTCCACCCACCAAATACACAGGAAAGGTCTTCCTTCTTATGGAATTTTCTCTATGCTTCCTCCCATATATCTTATGAGTTACTTTGAGGAGCAACCAGTTGTCGCTTTTAATCTCAAGGACACGGGAGGAATTGAGGCCAAAGACAAGTTGGAATGAGATTTTTATGCTCATTTTGCACAAAGCTCAGATTGCACAACATGTGATGGGCCACTCTAGGGAGGGCTGAAAGGGATGAGATGGTGCTAGGCCCTCGTGTCCCTTTCTTATATGAGCAGCGAAATGCCAGTCACCACTTTAGGCCCAGGAAGGAATTTTCCTTTGGGCCGGATTGGCTCAGGGATTCTGGAGATTTTTGCTTTCCTATCAGCATAGAATAGAGGTCACTGAGGGAGGTAGCTGTGAATTTCCTGTATTGTGCAAGCTTGGACTTGTTGACCCTTGGGGATACCTTCCAGCTAGGGTTGCCAGCCCCAGGTAGTGGCTGGAGATCTCCTGGAATTACAACTGATCTCCAGGCCACAGAGATCAGTTCAGCTGGAGAAAATGGCTACTTTTGGGGTGGACTCTATGGAATTATGCCATGCCAAGGTCCTTTCCCTCCCCAAACTCCACTTTCTCCAGGTTTCTCCAGGTTTCACCCCCAAGATCTCCAGGAATTTCCCAACTTGGAGCTGGCAACCCTACTTCCAGCCCTCTGTTTCTATGCCTCGTTATGTTTGGGTATGCCTAAGATTTATTTTTAAGTGTTCACAGAAAAATTCAATGCATATATTATTCAGGGTTGCCCATCAGAGAACCAGGATTGGTAAAGCGTGCATTCATTTGTGACACCTCTCCTTCTTTTTCTGTTTTGCCTTATAATGTGTTGAATAGCCCTGAGACATAAGCTTCATCTGAGGGCCCAGGGCCCCATATTTGACTCCCGCATCCTGCAGAAAAGTCAGTCAAATCTTCGTTATTGTGCTTAGAGGCTGCCAAGTTTCTCTGTTTGCATACTCTTTGGAGATCACTGACTTCTCTGGTTTGGTATGGTAATTAAGCAGAATGCCCATTCAGCAGAAGTTTTCATGCAAACACTGCCAGGTTACAACTGTGCTGTTCCAACAGTGTGAGGTCACGACAGCCTGAAACCTTGACAAGATACACCACTGTGAAGTGCAGTGTCAGGCTTCTGGGCCCAGCACTGTCTGCCCTCGCCTTCACCTGAGAGCCTACGTAAATTCTCTTTTTATGGGTTCTACGGGGCTTAGGAAGCAAACTTTCACACAATTAATCAAATACAACTTTTTTTAAAAAAAACTAACTCATAAGTGCAACCATACAGAAAACTTTATATCAACAACGTCTTTGAAAAGGTAAAACAGTTCAATCATCCACGAAGTGGTGAGTTCTTTTTCACTAATTCGAAGCAACAGTAGCCCATGCTTCTGTCCTCTTGTTGGGGAATTAGAGCCCTGCAAAATAATACAATCCCAGTAACACCAACCAAACACAATACACAATCACCACTTTAAGTTATTTTGTTTATATACAACATTTGGTTACCTTATTCAAGGTGATAAGAGCATATAAATTATTATTACGCTCCCCAGCAACCAGCCTCCTCCTCAGCAGCCTGCCTTTAGCTACTGACTCCACCCTACTGGGCTAAACCAATTGCCTCATAGGGGTTACACCTCCTCCAAGCAACAGAAAACTGCCATTACAGCAAATTCACTAGAACAAGTACGCATTTGAAGAAAAAGTCAATGGCTGTTTCTTAGACTAGACCCATCCTTTGTGCTATTTCCAGTGCATGCCTAAGCAACGTTACTCCAGTCTAAGCTTTCAATGGGTGTAGACTGGAGTAACTCTGCTGCTTAAGTGTGCGCTGTAAGTCTCTGTTAAAAGAACAAGACATTTCCCCCCCCCCAGGGCAACCCTATGAGAAAGTGGGAAAAGAAAGGGGACATTTGTATTGGAGGATTCTGTTCATAGCATTGGCAAAGTTATTACAATCTGGATCCAAACTTCATTGTAGTTTGGGCTCAACCAGTTATCAAATGGGGAAGGGAGGGAATTTGTATGTTCACCGTTACAAGCCCCCGCCCTTCCATAGTTCAGAATTATTGCTAGATGCTTTATAGAATTTTTTGGGGGTGTGTGTGACTTTTTTTAAAGGCACATTTGTATAACTTCTGAAGTAACCACTCACATGTGCTGTAGTCCCCCAAATTCTGTTTTATCGAATAATCGTACTAAGGAAGGGGAGCTGATGATACCTTTTTGGAAGTCAGCCTGAGACTGGGTTACAACACATTGCTTCTTTCTTTTGGCTTTATGGCTTCCACAGCTAACATAAAAGAGATCATCTATTTCAGGTTAAAAAGGAATGCTGGAAAGAAAACAATCCAAAGAAAATAAGCCAGGCTTGTTTAGCTTATTTGAATAAGCATTGTCTTCTTTTCAGAGATTCAACAGGAGAGATCTCGTAGGAGAAAAAAAGTAATATTTTGAAAGACCCCCTCCCCCTGGGTGTCATCAAATATGGTTTTTATGCAACCTTCAGACATAAATATGAAGAAACAACAACATTCATGAGCACAGGCTGTTTGCTCTAGAGTCTGAGCAGCTCTACCACCACCCACCTCCCAGCTGCTATTTTATATAATGAATGGGTTTCATTACTAGCAAAAACATTTGGTACTTTTGCAAAGGTGAAAGTGGATTTCAAGGTAAGCGCATTCAATCGGTGAAATTTCTGCTATGAGTCTAACATGGAAACCACAACGGGAACGCTGCATTGGGCTATGAGATGTGGTTTGGGCCTGGACTATGTTTGTCTTATGGGCCACATCACATATTAACGTTTCTATTTTGAACCCCGAACACCAAAGAGGCAAACTACATGTGATACTGAGATTCCGTAACTCAGTACTCAATGTCTTATTTGACTCTAGGGTTACCATTTACCTAGTTCTGGTGAGGCATCTCCCGCCAGCATCCGCATCCCTCGTGGTGCTCAAATGAGTGGATGAGGGAATGGGGGGGGGGGCATTATCAATGCATCAATATCACCTCCAGCTAAAACCAAGCAGAGACGGCATCTATTTATAAGGATCTTACCGATCTCTATGGATTTTTATGCACCAATGACATCCTTTTCCCCGTGCCCTGCCCCCATAAGTTCCAGGCATGTACCCGGAAACCCTATTTGGCCCTTAAATGCAGGAATGTGAGGAAGGTATAATCTGGATAAAGGCCACCATCTATGAAAGGGAAGGGGCATAAAGCCATTTTCTTGGTTGAAAATACCTTCTCTCCTGCAAGGCTGCTTTAAACCCCAGTTAGGGTTGCTAACAAGCCTGGAGGAAAATGTCTTATTGGGACGTTATTGAACTCTATGCCATAAAAAGCTTCAGTTGTGCATTTCCACACATTAAGCCTCCATTAAAGGGAGAGGATGTTTTTTGACTGGGCTGTTGGCACTACTATCTCCTGTAGCGGGAAAAAAGGACAAATACTTGCATTAAGCCTGCCTTTTTTCCTACTAGGACTTAAATCAGTTGGGAAACATTCTGATCAGGGAAACAGCGTGGGAAATGACTACTCCTCCCATTCTAGCACAGGTCAAAATGGACAGTAGATGATAGTTATTAGTTACTGAACTTTCTGGTTATATTATCTACTTCTAGACTAGACAAAATGAGGTTTCTGTTCTGCATCAGAGTTTATAGATACAGTGCCGATATTCCAGTGCAAATAACTAGCACATTGTTGGTGCCCTGTAAGTAGGAAAACACTCAGAGTTAAGTACAAGATGGGTAGCTGTGTTCGTCCGTCTGTAGCAGTCAAAAAGAGCAAGAGTCCAGCAGCAATGCATTAACTACCTGGATGTCACCGTGTACAAACGTACAGCCGGCAGCCTAGGAGTGCGTCCTTTTAGAAAGCCCACGGACCGATGTTCTTTTTTACACTTCGATTCTTTCCATCCCAAACATTTGAAAACTAACATACCCATTGGGCAGTTCCTTAGGATCAAACGGAATTCCACCAATCATGCTGACTTTAGGGAACATAGCCGGTATCTCGATTCAGCATTTGCCTCTAGAGGATATCTGGTGAATGTAAGAGTCCCGGCAATTAGGAGAGCAGAGTTAACATCTCGGGATATGCTCCTCCGGCCAAGGAACCGACAGCCCAATACGGGTATTACTTGGGCATTGGATCATAGTCCCTTTTCAGAGGCTATTAATAAAATTGTGAAACTACACTGGCATTTGGTTGGTGGGATTGTGGGGTGTGAGAACCCTCCCAGAGCGGGTCTTAGGCGCACAAAGAGCTTGAAAGATTTTCTTGTTAGATCGGAATATCAAATGCCCAGACAGGTACGCCCCCTTCCCAGGGGGCATTTTCCGTGCGGGGATTGCTCCGTGTGCTCCCTGATGGTTAATGTATCCACGCTTATAACACCAAGAAGAGGCTACTCCCCTTGCTTTTCGAATTGTAGATCATCTAATGTAGTATACATAATTCAATGTAGTTGTCATTTGAACTATGTGGGTAGCACGACACGACAATTACGCGTGCGGATACAGGAACATCTGTCACGTATTAGAACTTGCACTAGGGAGGCACCCCTAGTGGAACATTTTTTGGCTCAGCATAATGATAACAAGGAGCTGTCTGTCTCTGTTTTGGAAAGATGTGATACACCTGCCACGCATGATTGTACTAGGCAACTCTTGCAAGCGGAGGCTAGGTGGATTTTTGAACTTAAGAGCCTGACGCCGGGTGGGTTAAATCTATCATTGGATTACTCCTGCTTCTTAGGGTAGGGATTTTTTTTCCTCTTGTATTTGCCTGTTATATATGTATTAATTGCTTACCTGTTGTCTATTTTCCTGCCATGTACTTATTGCTTACCTGTTGCTTATCTGTGTAGTTCTGCATTGTACAGTGATTTTGGTTACAATTTTGTTAATTTGGTTATGTGTTCCAATGACACTGCCCCTTTTAGTTTTTTCTCCATTTTGATTGAACGACCCTAGGCGTGTTATTTAAACATGGGGTGTGTCTGGTATCAGTTGTAACTATCGGTATACCTGGAACTGCCATGGTGTGTGGAGTGAGGAGAGATGCCAGTGGACAGTAAGGAAACATCTATCCGTCTATATTGTAAATGACTAGCTATATTGTTTAGGCTTTGTATAATACTTATGACTGATGGGTTGATTTCATTTATAGTCCATAGAGTCTAGACCAGGGTGAAGAAAAACCGAAACGGGAATTGGGAATAGCAAGCTGAAGCCCGTCGGCTAGGTGTCTTTGGACACGTCCTACTTCCACCCTTGGACATATGGACAGTTTCCACGCTTAGGCGGAACGTTTCCATCCGTTCGCACTCTCCCACCACCAGAATATTAATTATACATAGGAATATATTTATTGTCCATCCGATAGACTACCTCTTCTTGTATATATATGCACTTTAAACTTGGTTGGATATGTATTTGCACTTTTGCACTCTTGATATAATATAATAATTTATACCTACATTGATTGTTTGATTTTTCGTGACCCTGGTTGTTGTGCCTTTGAATTGTCCGTGTAGCCGGGGGGTTCCCTTTGTTATTTTGCACTTATAAGACTAACAACATTTGTGGTGGGTTATTATGAGCTTTTGTGAGCTGTGACTCTTATAGGTGCTACTAGACTCTTGCTCTTTTCTAGAGTTAAGTACAGTACAGAACATGTGTAAGATGCAATGAGTCCTAGCTCCTTTCACTTAATCTAATTCTGTCTGTGGAGAATGGCAGTTGCTGGTTCATGACTTTGGCATGGACTCATGGTCTGATTCAGCATAGCTCTTCTTATGTCCTTAAGTTCTTAACCTCTTGGGGAGGGGGGTGTTCTGTTCTCCCAGAATTACAACTGAACTCCAGACTATAGGTCCCCTTTGAGACCTCCAGACTATAGGTCTCCACGCTGGATTTGGCAACCTTATGAGGATCCATGACCTGTGGGTTGAAGAACACTGGCCTAGAAGCCAGGAATGGACTGCGAGACCTTCTGCATGCAGAGTATGTGTTCAGCCAATGACTGCCAATAAGTTCCATCTCCTTCCATAAGGAGGGCTAGGCCAGCTCAGCTCAGCCAATGCATGGCTGTTGTCCAATATCATATTGCCATGTGTCTCATGCTAAGCTGCACCCATCGCTGATTTCCAGCAGAGCATGACCTCATGAACAAAAGATGACATGGGAAGACTGAAGTGAAGAAAGAGAAGCTTGATATGAAGAATGACAGCCTACTCTGCAAACCATTCCAAGAGGAATTAAGTAGATAATATCTTGTTGCAGTCTGTCGTTCCAAAAAAACCCCATCAAACCTTTAAATCCAGTCATGCTGCTTCTCTAGACTGGAAATCAGTAAGTATTCCTTTCCCTAACATGGGACTTAATATAACACAGGATTGCTAACTATGTAAGAGCCGTCACAATATAAAGCCAGGCTGGTGTACTGGTTATGAAGGAACTGAATCCAAATCCCCAAACCATTATGAAGCTTGAGCTAGTAAGCCACATTTTCACAACCTAACTTACATCACAGGGTTGTGAGGAAAAGATAGAGAAGGAGAAAACCATGTATGCCATCCAGAGCTGATTAGGACAAAAAAAGTCATAGATGGATAAAGCAACGATCGCACAGAAATTTCCCCTGGGAAAATGAATTGCATGCTGGGACAAGATGCTGAGATAGGTTTCTGCAGCAATTGGCAAAGTCATTGAATGTAAGATATCTGCAGGATAATAGCACGTGCTGAGCTCTTTAAGAGTTGGACCATAAGGAATTTCAAACTAGTCATTACAACCTTTTAGTTTTCTTCTACATTCTGTTTCCATAATGAAATCCAGATGATTTTAGGCAGTAGCTGCATCCTGTGATAAAGATAGACCATCGTTTGATTACCCATCATTCCATTTCAGCATGAGAAAAAACTCCCTACAGAAAGTAACAAACATGATAATTGCAATTTCCCATGAGAAAGTCTGCTGTCAAACTGGGTTGACGATTTCCTAGCATGTGTTACTTCTAACCATACCATCCCATACCCTAGTGGGATGAGGATAGGGTCACTACTGTGCCAGCGCAACCCTCACTTATGTGGGTGTAAAGACATACTTATGTTCGAGTATCATCAAGTTGGTGTAAGTACCATCACAACTATGGCAGAATATGAGGAAAAACAGGCTGAGGCGGAAGCGTGATGCAGTAGGCATCATATCATCAACAATGGTAGATCTTGCTTCCCCCTGTGCAGGTATAAAATTATTTCAACAACATTGTCAGGGCTTGTCACTGCTGCCACTGGGCAGGGCACCAGTTGGGCCAGCCCTGATGTCAGAGGGGTGCCAGGGATGCTGCAGGACCCTGCTCTGTGGAAGGAGGGGCAGTATACATCACCCGGACTCCCTCAGTCCATTCGCTGGCCTGCTCAACCTGGCATGCTCACCCCCTGCATCCTCCATCATCTCCTCCTCCCAGAACTCTCCTCCAAGCCTCCACTCTCACACTGCTCTGCTCCCTCTCCACACCATCACTCCTTACTCACACCCACCACTCCAGAGCTCTCTCCAGCCAGCCTTTATAGGGCCTTCTCTCACCGCACCGCCCTCCTTGTAGGTCCTGCCTGCCAGGCCACACCCCTCCCTGGCCTTCCACCATTGGCCCGGGCTGTCTCAAGATGCTGCAGTTGGGGTAGCTGGCTGTTCTGCCTGGATCAGCAACAGCTGCATCATGTAGGCTGGCTGTCAGGCCTCTCTGGCTGAGCTGATTACTGAAGGTAGGCCCAGCTGTGGCCCCTTGGCTGGCTGCCCAGCTCTTCCCACAGAATGCCTTCAGCAGCTTCACCTGGAGGGGCTTGGTTCTGAGCATCTCCTGAGCCAGGTTGCTGTCTTCAGGCTGAGGTGGAGGCTGGGGCGTGGCTCTGAGCTGCTGTGGCTGCTTCTCCTCTCTGCCAGGTAAGAGCTCTGTTTGGGCAGCTGCTGGGTCCCTATTCCCCCTGCTTTTGCCCTCTCCCTCTGCTCTGCTGAGCCCCCTATTGCCCCCCTGGAGGGTGGGTCTAGCTGGAGCCTCTCTGCCTCCTCTAGCCCTCTGAGGCCCTGGCCCTTTGCCCCTTTCCCTGGGTGTAGGTGGGTTCTGACCCTGGTTGCTGGCTGGGGCGGCAGGGCTGCTGTCTCCCAGTTGCCTCCCTCCCAGCAAGTCCGGGGGCTGAGGCCCAGACCCTGGACAAACATAACTACTATTGCCAAGGCCTGATCATGGAAGGGGTACATTTTATCAAAGCTCGAGTGTTCAGGGGGGCTCAACCTGGGCCAAATCCACACTACCTTCGTTCTTGTGGCAGTTTTTCGCTTCCGCAGTGCCATTCCTTAATCTGTTCACACGCGTCGTCTCCGAAGCCGTCATTAAATCAGCATGGCGTCGCCACAGCCGATTGCACTTTAGTTGCAGGTTATCTTGTGATGAATAACTGCCCTCCGTTGATTTCCTAGCCTCTCTTGACCCGCCTCCAAATTAAGGAGCAATTCCCTGCCCTGCCTTTGTTCCCACCCCTTTTTTAAAAAATAAAAAGGACCGTGTCGATATGTCGACATCTCATCATATTACTTTCACTTCAGTCTAGCGGACAGACCTCAAATATCAGAGGAACAGTTTAATATGTTTATTAAATTCAGTAATGTTTAGTAATCCTCATGACACTGCAATCATGGCTCTTGAGACGGATGACACGGACTGTGCCGCTGAGCTAGGCATAGCTGTCAAGTTTCCAAAGACAAAATGAAGCTCTGCCCTGGGATGCTGCTGCAGGTCATCGTGACCAATCACCCATCCCATGCTGATTTCACCCGGCAAGCAGGCTGTGAAGTTCCTCACGTTCATCGGTACCTTCTACTGTCATTGATTCAAGATGACTACATGTCGATATAGCGTCAATTTGTCCTTTTTTAAAAACAAACAAACACGGGGCCGTTCGGGTTTGTCCCGCCCCTTTACCCGTCTTTTTGAAAGGGGATGTGATCAACGGATTGCGCAGGAGAAGCGCTATTCAAAGGGTGATGTGGACAAATGAGCAAAGAACGCGCAATAACAGATGGAGCAATCATTGCACAAGAAAAGTGGGAGCTAAGGTAGTGTGGAATTGGCCCTGGACAGAAAGCCCATTTCCATGTTTAGTCTATTTCCTAGAATTCAGAATTAAAATGATTTATTTATATGACGCTTTTCTCCTTGATTGAGACCCAAAGCAGCTTTTCATATCATTCTCCCCTGCTCAGCTTTATTCTCACAACAACAGTTTTGTGAGGTAGATTAGGGCCGTTTCCAGACGGCTTACCTGCCTCCGGAACGTCGCACCATCTTGTGGGGAAAATGTGAAATATTGTGTTTTCTCGCGTGAGTTTTGCGCGATGTCGTGCAAAACTCGCGCGAGAAAACACGATATTTCGCATTTTCCCTGCAAGATGGCGCGACGTTCCGGAGGCAGGTAAGCCGTCTGGAAACGGCCTAGGTTGAGAGATTGTACAGGGCTGAGGGTCACCCAGTGAGCTCCGTGGCAGAGTGGGATTTGAACCCAATACTCTAACCACTATGCAACACCAGCTCTTGTTGATTTATTTATTTCATTTATTGTCCTTTTTCCCAGTGAAATTCGAGGCAAATTTCAGAAGATTTATGCCATGACCTGGACGGCCTGTGCTCAGTGGATTTTGTCAAATCTCCAAAGCTAAGCAGGTTCAGCCTTGGTTAGTACTTGGATAGGAGACCTCCAAGGAACTCCAGGGACTTCACAGTCAGGCAACGGGAAACCACTTCTGAACATCTCTTGCCTTGAAAATTCTGTAATGCTGTCTATATGTGCAGTCACCGTGTTGCCAGCCTCAGTATGCACAAACCAGAACCCTGGAAAATCCGGTAGTCAATTTGCATGTAACACATGCACGTGCACATACAAAATATGTGCATTTCCACATTCAAACAACTGGTAACTGCTGATGTCAGGCAGCTCTATGCATGGTTGGTAGGCTCCTAGTACATGCAGACAAAACATCTGAAAAGGGCTATAAGGAACAGAGACAGACAGATGCTTCTAGGCTACTAGTCAAGAAAGACAAGTAATTCACAAAAAAATTTAGAATATCTGTGGAAAAGGATGTAATTTTAGCTCCGTTCTAATCAAGGCATGATTATGACATCCTTAGAAACCGGGAATACAAGTTTCAAAGACACCATCTATATTATTTCTTAATTAATAGGGTTCATCTGGAGACTAGCTTCAAGCTAAGCTTCTGAGTAACAAGACTGCATCAGTGAAACTAGTTTGTGTGGGAAGAATTTGGCTGCAAAATCAGCCTGTAGGAAAGGAGTGGTGGAATCCCAGGTTACAATGAACCACCTCCAAAACCATAAAGAAAGAATGTATTCCCCATGGGGAGAGTTCAGGCTGTTCCACAAGAAATGAGTATAATGACACTCTATATATAAATCTGCAGCAAGGGGTATAATAGAATCTATACAAAGATTCCCAGGGGTTTTAGAACAAGCCCACCATTGTCAAAAACATGGGTGGCTGAGAGATGAGGAATAGAAACTGGGTAGAACAGGGAGTATTATTTTAGAGCATTCCTGTTCTGCAAAATACACCCACATAAGCTCCACAGAACATTATAAAATTTAACGTTTTCTTTACATTAGTTTTATATGAATAAGCAGATAGGAAGAACAGACCTTCTTAATTACTATAACACCAGTTGGTCCCAAGATTATTTGCAGTGTGTATGCTGACTCTCAATTCATGGGTGGTTTATAGCAAATTTGATGGTCTTCAATATTTCTAGTTGCAGCAGACATTCCTTTTAAGTATACAGCTGTGGGAGGTGTTTTTCTGTAAATTCATTCCATGTCACTTTTAAAAGGTACCTGACTGTTCCCCTTAAAAAAACCTTCTGTTTCTCATTTAAACTCAAAGAACTGAGGGTTATGTGGGTACACTAGAATGGTTGAGGACAGAGAGACAAGGATTCTACCACAAACTTATTACATTGATATTATGTCATTCCTCCAAGAGGCTCAGATCAGTTTTTTATTCACACACTAACCCTGTTAGGTTAGTTTAACATGTCTAAGAACAGTGAGTTTCACAATTGAAGAAGAATTTGAATTTGGGAATCCCAAAACCAGTCTTCTGCTCAGTCAATCCTCAAACCACTCTTTAGTAATCCCAAAACCACTCTTCTGCTCAGTCAGTCCCCAAACCAATTTGTATGGACTTTAACAGTTGCTTTTTTAAAGTTATGGTGCATCTCTTCATATCTCGGAGAATTTCTGAAATCAATACATAAGAGAGTTCCTTGAAATAAGAAAGGGGGGGTATAATTTCCCATTACAAGTGGCCAAAGTGAGGAATAGTGTGAGGGGAGATCCATTGGTGATTACTGGCTATAATGACTGAGGATCTTCACGTGAACAGACAACAGAACTCTGACTACCAGTGCTAGTAGGCAATATCCCTATTTGTTGGCCTTCTAGGATGACTTGTTAGTTGCTGTGTGAAACAGTAAGCTTTATGGACCATTGGTCTGATCCCCCAGGGCAGTTCTTATTTTCTCATGAATTTATGGTAAAGAGAGAGGGAAGAACAATTGAGAAACACTACTGAGCAAGAAACAGCCTGGAGAAATCTCTGTAAAAGGCAAACTTATTCTTGTAAAGCAGGGGTCCTCAACGTGGTGCCCATGGGCACAATTGTACCCGCCAATACCTTTCCTTGTGTCTGTCAAGTGTTTTTAGAAACTGAGTGGGGCCAGGTGGGGCTTTTGCCCAGCAGGGATTCTGATTGGCCATTGGAGATTTGATGGGCTTTACAGATTTTTAAAAATATTGCTTTGGCAGAAGCTGCTTCCACAGCACAAAAATCTTCACTGTGTGACTGGAGGCAAGCTGTAGCAGCCATTTTGTTGCTGCTCCCACCACACTGTATACAATGCGCCCACAGGAGCAAAAAGGTTAGGGACCTCTGCTGTAGAGTGATGATAGCAGTTTCCAGATTAAGAAGATATCTTCTGGGCCTTTCAGAGGATGAACCCTAAATCAAGTACTAAGTGATGTTCCACGCTGGAAGCCCCTGTATATTCAGCTAGCTGCCCAGAGCTCTCCACAAATGACATTTCACATTACAATTAATGTATGTAGAGGGAGAGGGAGAATGAGCATGCTAGCCTTATGTGGAATCTCTTGCTTATGAACATGCAGCCTAGACACATAAGCCTGTGATCAGGCACACTGTTTTTCTTTAACAGACTGGAGACTTGAACCTGGGTCTCTCAGATCGTAATCTGACACACTAACCACTACATCACAGATGTAAATTCCTCCGAAGCCAGTAGGTCCTACTCCCAAATAAACTTTTATCACTGTGACTCGCCTTGAGCAGGTCTGGAAAGGCAGCATACATATTTTATAAATAAAAATATTAAAAATTAAAAGAATTGCAATTTTAATTTCTATAGACCTCTTTCAAAAGTACCCATGCTTCTGGCACATGTATCTGAAACTGAATTTAGGATGAGGGATTTTGACTACTCATTCCACAGAATGCATTATGGGATTTTGAAGGTTTATTTGTATCGGCCCAGCATAAATAGAAAGAACTAAATAATTGCTGCAATTTTACAGAGAAGGAGATCTTGACAGAGTTGCCCTTTATGATGGACCCTCTCTTTACTTCCCCACTGTGAGGCAGAGTTTCCTGCCAAAATTAAGTTTCTCTGCTTTGGCTGAACCCCAAGTAGCATGTTAATCATTGTGGTTTGAAAGTCTGTTTGTCCCACCCTGACAGTCAGATATAATTTTGGCTTTAGCCCAGCCCAGGAACTTAATATGGAGAAGCAGCAGCCTTCTTCCTTTTTGTTGGAAATGGCGCTGGTATAACATTCAAAAAGAAAATTTTATTTAACAGGCAGGGATTGAATAAGTGTAGTCAGGGAATAAAAGTGCTGAGGTAAAATTTTGCTGATAATACATAATATACTTTGAGTAACAGACAAAAAAATTTCCTTGACTCTTATTTTCTTATTTTCTTGGTTCTTTGTAGTGAGAGATATTTTTACTTAATACTTTAGTTAAAACAACAGTGTTTCTTCACAGAGTTTCCTATGACAACTCATATTTCCTGGACTTAGTTTAAAATTCTTTCCCCTTCATAACAGAACTGAGGTCCTCCTCAGATCCAAATCCCTTTTAGAAACTGGGCATTCCTCTTCTTGTCCTTCTTCTGTTGGCTTGAAAGGAAGTCTCCACTTACTACCCAATCAGTCTTGCCAAAACAAATTCCCAGTTTTATAGTGTCTGAGTCAAGCAGGCTTCAGTTTATGCTGACACTTATACAATTCTTCTTCAGGACAGTGATGTTACAGTTAAGGCAAAATATTCCTCTTTCCTCACTCCAGAGGGGAACTGGTCTGACCTTCCCTGTTAGATTCACTCACAAGGTCTCTCAAATTTTATCAGAAATCCACTGTCATCCTGAAGGCTGGCTCTAACAGGAGGGAGAAGCCTGTCACTCAAGCTCTCTATTCCAAGTAAGAGTTAACTCTTTCCTTTCCAGCTCTCTAATTGCTGCCCTTAGAAAACCTACTTTCAAGCACAGTCTGTCACATACTTATTTTACTAGATTTCTGCAGCTGCTGGTTTTTCTGCCCTCCATATGGCAAGTTGCATCAACCAAAATTATCTTCTCTTGTATAAAAAGTGTGTAAATCCAATATTGTCTCTTGCATTCAATGACTTTTTGGTGAGTCACATTATTGCCCAGTTACTTGGATTCTACCTTTTCCTTGGGAAATTATGGCCACTAGAAGAGGGAAATTGGACTTGCATTCTTTATTTTAGTTCAAGGAATTACCTCTTATGTATTGATTTCAGACATCCTCCAGGATACCAAGAGATGCACCGTAACAGCAAAAAGTAACTTTTAAAGTCAATGCATTACAAAGATAGCATATTGGACTGGAATGGATCCTGTGCAAAAAAATTCCGCTTGCGCTACAGCTCATGTGCAAGTGGAAATGCAAGAATGTGGTAGCCACTTTTGCGAAGTCAAACTTGTGTTATCCCCAGTTGCATTTCCTTTTGTGCAAGACTTTGTGCACTCAGTTTCTGGGTGCTATAATATATAAGGAGGAAAGAGTTAGGCATTGCACAAAACCTTGTCCAAATGGAGCTGTATTAAGTCCCTTTTTGTTTCCACTTATGGATTGCTGGATCCAAGCCAGAGTAATAAAGGTCTAGTAATGTTCTGCGTAACACAAAAGATATGTGTATTCCTTAATGAGGAGCTTTCTTACTGTTCAAAAGAGCAGCATGACAGAAGTTTCTGTTTGAAAGAGTTTGTTTGGTTGGGGAACAAGCATACTTAATACTGAGGGCATTTGCTTATTTTCCCTCTAATTCTTTCCCAGTTTGTAATGGTAAATAAGCCAGTTTAAATCATAGATCTCTGTTGATTTCTCTTCCAAATTTTGACCTCCTAGGGAAAGCAACCAAACAATATATAAGGATCCATAATAAACATCTTTCCATTGCTCTGACGAGTGAAGAATGCATCCTTGAAGGAGCAATCTATTTTTTTAAAAATTGCACAAGCTGTCAATAGAAGTTAAATAGTTTTCCTCAACCTAGAATACTTTTAGAACATACCAGTGGTCTTTTACAAGCCTTCAGTTTGTAAAAGATGGGTAGCTGTGTTTGGTCTGCAGTAGAACAGCAAGATTTGAACCCAGTGGCACCTTAAAGGCCAGCAAGATTTTCAGGGTATAAGCTTTTGAAAGTCAAAACTCTCTTTTCAGATACCATGTGAGGACACAGGAGATCATGGGGTGTTACTATCAGTGCAATCCTAAACAAAGTTACACCTTCCATGGGTTTAGAAGGGTGTAACTCTGTTTAGGATGGCACTGTTAATTGAATGCAGACTGAGATTATTGTTTGAGAATCAAAGTAGGCCTCCCCCCATTTGATTGTAAGCACAGCATGCTACAGTTGTTTATGCTCCAAGGAAAGAAATATTTTTAGCTTCCGTACTCAGAGCATTGCGGCATACCGAAAACTTTTTGATTAAACTGAAATAAAAGCTCAGTCTGTTACCACTTTTAGGCAGTAACCATGCCAACCTGATTGGATGATGTACAGAATAAATAAAGGAAGGGTTATGAAACAGGGTTTGAAATGATAAAGAATCAGGTACGTCCTACATAATCTGGGATCTTATTGTACTGTACGAAGCTCAAAAGAAGGATGTCTCAGGGGCTCACAGTTCTGGTGTTGTGTGTGTGTAATGCATCATGGGAGGATCTGGCTGTAGCATGTGGAGTCTCCCTTAGCTGTTTCGGCTCAGGAGGGCAGACTGAAGCTCCACGTCCCACCACAGAATCAGGCCCTGGAACACTTGAGAAAGTTCATTCCCTGTTGTTACGTATGTCTTCAAGTTAAGTCACCCCCAACCTGACTTGTGTTACTTGAATTGCCTAATTTGGATAGATTGCAAGGGTTTCCAAATCGATGGTTGTTGTGGATTTTCCGGGCTGTATCGCTGTGGTCTTGGCATTGTAGTTCCTGACGTTTCGCCAGCAGCTGTGACTGGCATCTTCAGAGGTGTAGCACCGAAAGACAGAGATCTCTCAGTGTCAAACACGAAAGACAGCGATCTCTCAGTGTTTGACACTGTCTTTCAGAGCTACACCTTTGAAGATGCCAGCCACAGCTGCAGGCGAAATGTCAGGAACTACAATGCCGACCATGGCGATACAGCCCAGAAAATCCACAACAACCATCGTTCTCCAGCCGTGAAAGCCTTCGACAAGGTTTCCAAATCCTTAATGTCATCAAGGAAATTTTTCTTATTTCCAATTTGGAGCCCACAATAGGTGTGTGTGGGTGGGGGGGGGAGTTATATACAGGGGCGAATCAGCAAAGAGTAATGGGTACCCACTGAGTATCCACTGAGTCACCTGTGCAAGTGCCTCCTAGAGTAGGGAAATGAAACTGACAACTTTGGGGTTTCCTATGTAATGTAATGAATACTTCGGCACTTATTTGTGTAAGTAGCATTCTAAATCGAACTCCAGAAGTACATTGGATCAGATTGTGCCCTGATATGTAAAGCACTATTACAAAAACATGCTGTGGGTTTGTTTATTAGATGTATTTAGCAAATTAAATAATTGAAACTCCATGCAATTAAGCATCTATATGTTCCAACTGTTCTTTTTTATTAGCGACAAACTGAATATACTGCTCCCCGGCTCTGGTAAACTTCTCTCTCAACTGAGTCCTTATTTTGGTGTGCTTTAAGCCCACTGAGCTCAAAGGGCTTTACTTCAAAGAAAGTGAACATAAGCCTGCAGCCTGATTACTGATCCTCGGATGAAAGAGAAGTGAGACATCACCTCCTGATTTGTCAACAGCTGTGATCCAATCCAGGTTTACTTCTGAACCCATGAAGCTGCTTTATACTGAATCAGACCATTGATCTGTCAAGGTCAGGAGGACTGCCTGCTTTGAATGACAGTGACTCTCTGGTAAAGGTTTTTCACATCACCTACCACTACCTGATCCTTTTTTTTACAACTGCAGATGCCAAAGGACTGGAACTGGGACTACAGTCTCTCTCCTTAGTTTTAGAGTAAATATGTACATGATCAGGTTGCAAGTATTCACTTAAAGTGAACAGGGTGTACAGCAATAGTGGGAAAATTTCCACATATGTGACAAGATGGATGAAGGTTCAAGGAATGGTTCTTGGTGTGAAGATAGTGAAGGCAACCAGTGTTCCAATTTTTACTGATGACAAGTGAGATTAGTGTTGCCAGCCCTGCACCAGCAAATGCCGGGAGATTTAGGGGGCTGTGCCTATTTCTACTTACTTACAACTTAGTTAGATAACAGAAGTGGGCACAAACCAAAATATGAACCAAAGTTTGTCACGAACCAGGCCTGTTTGTGGTTTGCAAACCAGCGGTTTATGGAAGCTCATTTCTCACGAACTGTGATGAATTTTAGCCCAGTTCGTTTGGTTCATATTTTGGTTCCTCACTGCAGACAGTGACGATCAATCAGATCAATCAATTTCTTAGGCAACAGGGGGGATGGGCTCTCTGCAGACCCTCTACTGACCCAAAAGTGACGTTTTCACGAACCGAACAAACTGGACAAGTTCATGAAAGTTCATGGTCCATGGTTCATGAAATGTGATGAACCATGAACCTCACAGTTCAGAATTTTCCTGGTTCGTAGCCATCTCTATTAGATAACTTCCTTTTTGTTTACAACAATGGTTTAATTCTATAACTGGAGTTTTGTTAACTTGAAACCCCCAACAATATCCTGCCTTTCTGCACCATCAGATAACAATTAAAAACAAAGACTCAAAACACATCATAAAAGCAAAAGTAAGGGACATGTATAAAAGCACAAGATCAACAATGAAAACATAGGGAAAGAAGGGAAGGTCATTGAGGGAATGCCAGACAAATGAAAAAAAAAACTTCAGCTGGCTGAAGACAGTGATAGAAGGCAAGAAACAAATGTCCCTGGGGAGGGACATGATGATTCTTCTTGGGTGGAAAGTCCCTCCGGGCAGTAACACATGTGGACTACTAGCAAAACAAGGCACACAAAGATTCTGGGTACACCACTGTTTTTAGCAAACTTTATCCACATGCATGTGTGCCTTAGCAATGTCATGGAAGGAAAAATATATATTCAAATGAGCTGAAAGAGCTGGAAGTTGTGTGTGTGGTATTCTCTAAAAAAATCTGGATATTAAGAAAAATAAACTGGACGTTTCTGAATGCATCTGTTCCAAAACTAGGTGACTCTGAACCTGAACATGCAGGGAGAATTTTAGAAGCATCCTTGCAAAAATGCCTTCTGTACAGCGATTAAAAGTACAGGAGTCTTTTTTTTTTTTTGCATTGTACCTGATCACTCCATTAAAATCTATGGGAGTTCAATCACTGGGTTTTGCTTGACACTTTATAAGTCTTTGATGCCTTGAATGCCCCTTGTTTCTCTTGGCAGTACCACCCTGAGGATTATGTGAGGATAGTATGACTAAGTGTGCCGCATCTAATATTCCATCCGCAGAGAAAAGGAGCATTTGATCTGGCAGGCAGTTATTCAGACACTTTTTAATGTTAAAATGTTGGCACGTCACTTTGTCAAACCATTTCCTTTTCCATCACTTTATTATATGGTAATCCCATTTGATACCCTAGATGATGATTCTGTGTAGCAATGCTATGATACGTCACTCAAAACTGTCACAGGAAGCTTATGCAACACTGTTGTGTCTGGCGTGCTTTGAAAGAAGGATGTCTGAACTCCCTACCAAAGTGGGGAAGTAGTGCCTCCATTATTTTGGATAACTCTGTATTGTTTCATTGAATTTCGATGTGTATCATGCTTTAGCACATGTTTTTAAATGACTGGCATAGCAGGGGCTGAGAGAATGAGCAGATCTAGGAGGCTCCTAGTTCAAATCTCACCTCTGCCACAAACTTGCTAGGTAGCATTAGGCAAGCTGCTTCAGGAGAATAATATTGTCCAACCTTACAGGACTGTTGTATATATTATAAATTACTGGGTAAGATTTAGCACAAGATTTCTATTTGTGCCAGAGCTCTTATTGTGCTGGGTTATGCCTATGCAGCAGAATCACATATTTATTTATTTTATTATTTTATTTTATTTATTTGTGTCATTTATAGTCCCCCTTTCTCATTGAGACTCAAGGCAGATTACACAGTGTGAGATTAGTACAGTCATTTTCAAGGATATTTCCATAAACAATGCCATGGGGTAAATAAACACAATTTTACAAAGACATAGCTTTAGTAAAAATCCAATACAGAGTTGAAGAAATGCTGAAACAGAACATAAGCAATTCTAGGGCTGACCTTAGACCATATGAAGCACAAGTAACTCATAGGAGCACATATTTAAGACAACAGGTAGTACGGAAGGCAACATATACCCTAGAGGACTTTATATATACAGCCTAGACGACTTTAAGATAGGTGTGATCCAGAAGAAGACACTGAAATCAAGGGACTTTAAGTAATGAAATATAAGGTTGGAAACCCGATTTAAATGTAATTGGTGGGACAGAAGGTCCTACTGGTGTGTTCTGGCATGTGCTCAGCATCTTGCGTAACATGGGCCCTCAATGGCTACAGGTGCCATGTTAACATGCCAGAGACCTGCACTACCAGTTCATCTCTAACCTCGATTTGCAGTGCTGGTTTTAATCTTTAAAGCTTTTCCTGGTCTCTGGAACCCAAATATTTAAAGCACCACTTCGAAGCCTGTATTTAAGAAAGCCTTTATTTATTTAACCATGTATATCCTACTTTCCCCTGTGGTGCCTGGTGGGTTATTACAATCTGCATTTAAAAACATCAAGTAACAATAAAATCCCAATCCCACCCCCACCCCGTCTAATTAAATGCCCCATGAGTCTGTGCTCTAACACCAATCTTCCCAGCAAGTTTTGCGCGTTTAAGAAGGTTAGATTGCTATGGCTTTTTGGTGGTGGCTCCACTTTGGTGGAACAGAAATGAAGAGAAGGGAAATTAAACAGCAGTTCTTGGAGGGGATTTGTAAAGCTGTGATATTGTGTCTCTCCCCCCACTTTTTGCTAATTTCTTAGCTTAATTATAGGCTGTACTATTGGATTAATAGATATGGTATGATTTATGGAAATAAAAAGAGCCCCGTGGCACAGAGTGGTAAGCTGCAGTACTGCAGCCCAAGCTCTGCTTACGACCTGAGTTGGATCCTGGCAGAAGCTGGGTTCAGGTAGCCGGCTCAAGGTTGACTCAGCCTTCCATCCTTCCAAGGTCAATAAAATGAGTACCCAGTTTCCTGGGGGTAAAGTGTAGATGACTGGGGAAGGCAATGGCAAACCGCTCAGTAACAAAAGTTTGCCAAGAAAATGTCATGATGAAACATCCCCCCATGGGTCAGTAATGACTCGGTGCTTGCACAATACCTTTGCCTTTTTGATCTTAAATGGATTTTATTGCTGTTTATGTCTGTTGACCTATTGTTGGGTAGGTGTTGCACAAGGATGCTAACATTGCATGTGTAGCTGCTTCATACACATAACAGCCCACTGTAAATAGGCTCTGGATGGACGAAGTCAGAGGGATACCAGCTTTAGTCAAGGCTGCACCACATCAATCCTAGGCCTAGGCTAGGACCACTGGTTTTAAGGTAGCTTAAGTGAACACATCAGTAGTCACCACCACTCACTAACAACAGTCTGGCACAGAGTCAAGTGTGCTTAAAGGCTCTGGTTTCAGGAGGCTGGACTGCCTTTAGTATGTGTGGAAGTCCAAATAATAAACAATAACATGATCATCCATATAGTTTCAATTAAATCACTGTAGACAGATGGGAGCTCTGAACTGGCCAGTTTGGGGATAAGAAGGCATCTACAGCATGTATGTGTCTCTGTGGTATTTTCTGCACAGCATTATTGCCTCAGTTCTTTCTGGCCCCATCCTGTCTTCAGCACGTTTTCTTGAACCATTAGTTTTCACCTCACATTTTCCCATTTTTTCTGGTTCTTTTGGGACTACTTTTATCCCAATCTTCTTCTAACAGTTAGATCTGAGTTGTATTTGTTCAGGTGTTTAATGTTTTCTGTGCTTTTGTTGGTTCCTCCCACTTCCCACCCCACATTTTGCTGACTGGCCCATGGCAATGGGATAGCTGTGCCCTCTGCCCTCTTTCCCCAGCCTCGGTAATGAGGAATTGTTATTTATTTATTTATGTCATGTATACATAAATGACTCAAGGTGGATTATATAGTGTGAGACTATTACAATCAGTAGCAAGAACAAGGGCAGGCGTTTCCATACAGTGTCAAGTACATTTCCATAAACAATGTCATAGAGTAAATAAATACAAGTTTACAAAGACATGTGGTGACAAATTTTCACGTACTGGCATCTTTTTCTTTCTCTTCCCTGTTTTTTTTTGTTTTTTGTTTTTGTTTTTTGGGTTTTTTTTTTTTGCTGTGGCCATTTGCTTCCTTGCACTTTTGGAAGGCACAAGAGTGCTCACTGCTCTTTCTGGTCACACAGCTTTCAATCTTTGTTTTTGTGCTTGGCTCTCTTGATACCCACCCATCCATTTTTCATGCATAGGCAAATTTGTAAACAAATCTTTGGTTTTTTTTTTTCAGAAACACTCCCTGATAGTGATATAACCCAATAAGACATGCCTATGCCTTGATATCTGGTGGTGGTAGAAAGTGCCATCAAATCATATCTGACTTATGGTGACCCCTGCTGGAGTTTTTGAGGCAAGAGACTATTCATGGTTTGTCATTGCCTCTGCAACCCTGAGCTTCTTTGGAGGTCTTCCATCCAGTTACTAACCAAGGCAGATCCTCCTTAGCTTCTGAGATCTGATGAGATTGGACTTGCCTGGGCTATCTAGGTAAAGGCACTTTGATATCAAGCACCTCCTTTAATATGTTTATTTTTCATGGGAATTTGTTTTTATTGGGGCTGGTGGGTATTTGTTTTCTTTCAGTTACAGTGTGGACTGTTGTAGAGTGACAGATGATTCCTCTCCATTTGCCTGCCATTATTCAACAGGAAAACTCTTTAAAACCAGTTTGCAGCTCCAAATATCGAAATATTTGGGTGAACCTTTGAGAGGAAGGCACTTTTCCACAGGGACGTTGTGGCTATTCTCCCGTATGTACATGTGTGGCACCACTTCTAGTGGTATATCAATATACTGATATAGCACATGTACAACACGAAAAAGGGGAGTGGGTGGAGCTGTGATGCCACCAGTGGTGAGTCTGCACTCTCATTTAATAATCCTGGCATTTTAAACTCATATCTGTTAGAAAATAAACCAATGTGGCAACTGGAAAAATGTGGAGGGAGGGAAGATGTGTGGAACCCCTGTGCTGAAAGCCATCGCAATGGTTGCAGATCAACTGCTAAGAAAAGCAGCAGGATTTGAGTGGCATCTTAGAGACCAACAAGATTTCCACAGTTTAAACTTTCAAGAAGCAGAGCTCCCTTCTTCAGACACGGATAGGAACGGAGATCTCTGAGTCTATATATCCCAGCCAAAGTTGTTACATCCTACCCGTGCTGCTACCCTACTTACACTCTGTAAATCTTGTTGGTCTCTTTTTTTAAAAATTTTTTTTTTTTATTTTTATTGTAGAAAAGTTAAAAGACAGAGCAAAGAAGGAAAATAAAACATAACAAAAACACAACTACGAAGAGCCAACAGTAGCCTTCATACAAAGTAAAAAAACAGTAAAAAAACATAATAAGCATATTATTAATCCATTACAGTTTTTCGCCTACAACACTTCCTCCTTTAGTATTAATCAGCTTGTGGTCTAATTAATACCTTTTTTCTATATCTCATCTTCTTGATATCCCAGATCCTTATTCTTAAAAATCAAACCCACAAATCATTAATTCGTTTTTCTTCATCTCTCACAGATAGTCCATAAAGGGTTTCCAATTTGCCATGAATATAGAGAGTGTTTTGTCTCTGATTATCACTGTAAGTTTGGCCATCTCAGCTAAGTCCATCATCTTTTCAGTCAAATCTTCCAATGAAGGTTGATCCTTGCACTTCCATTTTTGAGCATATAAAAGCCGTGCCGCTGTTACCATATATAGATCTTGTTGGTCTCTGAGGGCCAAGCTACACATGATGAATGACACTTGAACGGCAAGTGGATTGAGTGGAGGGCAAGTGAACAGGGAGAAATACACTTGCTGTTCAAGTGTCATTCATCATGTGTAGCTTGGCCCTGAGATCCAAGCTACAAATGACGCCTGACACAAGTTGGACACTTGTTAGCTTACCTCAAGGTTTGATTGGAAATGTAGGCATCCTGGTCTTACAGCTTGGCTCTCCATTTAATTGAAGTTTACAGAAACCCCACACACTCAGCGGAGGGGAAGGGGGGCGTCCGGTAAGAGTTCAATGCCTGCACTCCCCTCCTGACCGCATGTTCTCCCTCCCATAGACTGCTGCTCTGTAAACTTCAATTAAATGGAGAGCCAGCTGCAAGACCAGGACACCTACATTTCCCATCAAAACTTGAGAGAAGCTGACAAGCGTCCAACCTGTGTCAGGCGTCACTTGTAGCTTGGCTCTGAAGTGCCACTGGATTCAAATCCTGCTGTACTGCCGACCAACACGGCCACCTACCTAATGCAAAGAAAAACAAGAGTAAGTTGCATGTATGTGATTTGGAATGACCTCCCAGAAAGAATGTAGAGTTTAAATCAATATTTCAGGTGGAATAGCACCATTGCTCGTTTCTGGGGAAGCAGCATATGCATTTTCTAAATACGGAAAATAAAAATGCCAATTTTTCGTTGGTCCTGTGCCCTGCAACTAAATCCAGCAAAGCACACTTGGCCATTTAACATGACTAACGGCAGGAGAGGGAATGAGAGTCATGTGCCCTTGGCTGTTTGCTGTTGATTGGCCAGCTGCAATCAGTCAGATTTTGCACAGCAGTATCTTGGCAGGATTAGTACGTCTGGGCATTGTGAATGTGGAATTTCAGCACTGAGGCACTTAAAAATTCTTAACAGTTTTCAACTTGACATTGGACTGCTTCTGGAGCTGGAAGGTGGGGTATAATTAAAAACCAGCCTTTGGTAGTGTAGAGTATGTATAATTCATACTTAAGAGTCATTTGAGCATTAAGCACCCAAGTGTCACCTCTTTTTGAAAAATCTGCTCCCATTGTTGCATTCACACTAAAGAATCTGCAGGTGCGTTCATGTTCTATCAGCTGATGTAACAATCACTTCCATTGAACTGGTTAGAAACGGGCATGCCTTCAATTTCCTTCTGACAGATCGAGTTGAATGAAACTTCAGAAATGCTGTAAAAGACAAGAGTGGAAAATCTGAACTCTTGACGAAGGCAACCTTCCCTGTTGGGGGCGGGGGCTTTTGATCTCTTACTGAATGGCTAATCTATATTTCATAACGAGAAAGTCAGCATTTCCTTTACGTAATTGCACCGGGAGGAAGTACATAAGGCCTTTGTGGAACCTGCAAAAGTCTATTGCCTTGGGCCATTTTTAATGTGCAATAAATTATTCAGCAATGAGGCACTCTCCATTCTATTTACAGTAAGTCTGAGCTAGGAGTGCTTGCGAGATACATAACTAACATGAAGCAGCCCTGGCTGGAGCTGCTGAGGCTGAAGTGATTGTGAGAGTTATTAGTCTTACATCCTGCTCTATGGGACAGACCCTCCAGTTGTATAAATCAGCGGAGCTCCATTGCCTTCAGCAAAGCTCTGTTGATTTACTCCTCCTGTGGATCAGAAGGTCAGTTTCAAGAGCACTGTGCCACGGTAACTTTAGATGTATGTAATTAAGCCTGTCCTTAAATTTCTTGTGTCTCAGAGAATTTAGTGCCCATAAGGGGTCTCATCAGCCTCTTTCCAGTGACTCCAATGTATCCCTTCCCCTACTTTCAGCATAGCTTTGCACACATGAACAAACTTCTCCAAAAGCACACATAAGTTCTGTAGCAGCTTAAAGATTAACAAAATTTATCCTCATTTTAAGATTTCTGTCTTATTGAGACCAACCTGGAACCATTTTTCCAAGCCAGTCTTCCTTCTAAAAGGACAAATTAGATGGTGCAGCATCCCCAGAGATGCCACCACCAGTTTACTGCTAGAATTTCTTTGCTTTACAGATGTGGGACTGAGGCTCAGAGAGGGGCTTCTGACTCCCCCATGGGAGTATTTGGGCTCTTGAAAATGGTACAGATGAGAGGTAGGAGCCCTTCCATTGCACCATGATCCCAAGCAGGATTGGGCCCCTATGTCACTTGAGTGGTGATGGAGAGTGCCATCAAGTCATAGATGACTTATGGCAAGTACTGGCAGGGTTTTCATGGGAAGAGACTAACAGGGGAGGTTTGCTATTGCCTGCCTCTGCAACCTTGGTCTTCGTTGGAGGTCTAATTACTAACCAAGGCCGACTCTGCTTAGCTTCTGAAATCTAACAAGATCAGGCTCACCTGGGCTACTCAGGTCTGGACATGACACTTGTAAAATGAAGGAATTCTAGAAGTAAAGTGACTGTGTCTCAGAGAATTTAGTGCCCATAAGGGGTCTCATCGGCCTCTTTTTCCAGTGACTCCAATGTATCCCTTCCCCTACTCTCAGCCGGGGGTATCCCTGGGATCATGGACAGTGCCAGTGTTGCTGGCACCTGAGGCAGCTTAAGGGCTGCCACTGCACGCACATGCGCACACGCACACCCGGACTGTGTGATGACATCACTGCGTGTGACATTATCAAGCAGGATTGTGCATGCACTGGGGGCCTTCTAGTCCTCCTGTTCAGTTGCTCTGCGGGCCAGGTGCAGCCGGCCGCCCTGGCCACTGGCTGCACCTGACCTGCAGAGCAACTGTACAGGAGGCTGCCTGCTCAGCCGCCCCACGCTGCCACCGCCAGCACACGTTCCTGGCCAGGCGCAGCAGTAGCGTGCATCCTTCCAGCCCTCTGGCTGAGATGCTCCGTGTGCCGCCCTGGCCGCCTACCGCACCTGGCCCACAACTGTGTGCTGGCAGCAGCAGCACAGAGCAACTGGGCAGGAGGGCTGGGAGGCTGCCCACTCAGGGCCAAGCTACAAGTGACAAATGACACTTGAATGGCAAGTGGATTGTGTGGAGGGCAAGTGAACAGGGAGAAATACACTTGCCATTCAAGTGTCATTTGTCACTTGTAGCTTGGCCCTCAGTGGCCCCGTGCTGCTGCTGCCAGCACACGCTCCTGGCCGGGTGCAGCAGGACAGGGTAATTGAGCTCCATGGCACACACCCCTGCCCCCGGGCCAGTGCCCTCTCTTAGCACTCGAGGCAGCTGCCGGCCTGGCCTCAATGGACAGGCTGGCCCTGCCTGGGATGCAGTATCATGTAGTTTGGCCAGAAGTAGAGTTATAGCTCACATTTCCAAGGCCTTCTGCTCTCATAAAGCCAGGAAACCCCAAAAGAAATGTTATACTTGTGATCACTGAACTGTGAGGCAGCCCCCTGCTTTGGTAGAAACCTTCAGAGACAGGAGCATGGAAATGGTGAGTTTGGATATCAGTGGCAGCTGTTTTCTTCAAAGGACTAGCCAGCTGGGTGCACATGCCAGCCCTTCCAACAGGGAGGTGACTCCCTTGCTGTTGTAAAGGTTGAAAGGGACAAAGTGAACAGGAGCTGGCTGAGAATCACCACAATCCCAAGGTTGCCAGCTCTGGGTTGGGAAATTCTGGAGATTTGGGGTGGTTCTTGGGTAGGGTGTGGTTTGGGAAAGGGCCTCAATGGAGTATGATGCCATAGACTCCACCCTCCAAAGCAGCTATTTCCTCCAGGGCAGCTGATCTCTGTAGTCTGGAGACCATTTGCAATTTTGGGAGATCTCCAGGCCTCATCTCGAGATTGGCAACCGTACTCCAGACCAGGTTGCTCCCCTCACCTATCTGGAAAACAAATCCTATGACTTTCCTGACTCCATGGACCATTAGTCCTTTTCTATATGGGGCAGCTTTGGGAATGACCTGAAGGGCTGCCAAGTTGAGTAAAAGATCCTCTTATCCTACAGATCTCTCCTTGCTGGATATGTGGAGTTCTCTTTGTGGACTTTGAATTTCTCATTCTTGCTGTTTCATTCTGAAAATCCTTGTTGAAGTTGCACTTTGTGCAAACTGAACCCATGATTCTTTATCTGTTTTCTGTTTTCTCACATCAGTTTCCCCCATAAAATCACCCACTTCACAGGATGATTGTTGTGAGGATAATTATAATAACACATTTTGTAAACCATTCTGAGTTGGCATTACATTGTCCTGTAGGGCAGTATATAAATTGAATGTTATTATTAGTATTATTATTATACAGATTTAACATTTGCATCAGTAAATCAGCATTATAACATAATATGTACATATTACACTTTACATGTACATATTACACTTTACATGTACATAAATGCCATGTAAAGTGTATTTTAAAACTATACACATTGGCCATTTCCCCACTGTCTAAAATTACTGCAATACTCATGGAAGGCTGCCGGCTTCCTCACATGATTTTTTACGCCATCCATTTACAAAATGCCACAAATCACATTTGTGGTGTTTTATAAATGGATGGCATCAAAAATCACGTGAGGAAGTTGGTAGTCTTCCGTGAGTATCACAGTATTTTTAGACCATGGGGAAGCAGCCATAGTGTTCACAGATTCAAATGAATCTACAAAATGAGCAGCAAAAAAGTGGACAACTGAATTATTACATTTGTCAGGGCTTGTCGCTGCCGGCGCTGGCTGGGCCGGCCCTGACGTCAGAGGGGCGCCATGGATGCTGCAGGACCCTGCTCTGTGGAAGGAAGGGCAGTATACATCACCCAGACTCCCTCTCAGTCCACTCGCTGGCCTGCTCAACCGGGCGTGCTCACCCCCTGCATCCTCCACCATCTCCTCCTCCCAGAACTCTCCTCCAAGCTTCTGCTCTGCTTCTGCTCCACACCATCACTCCTTACTCACACCCACCACCTCAGAGCTCTTCCTAGCCACCCTTTATAGGGTTTCCTTTCTCCGCCCCGCCCTCCTTCCAGGCTTGTTCCCTCTCCTGACTTGGCCCAGCTGTGCCTTCCCTCAGGTGTTTGCCTCCTATCACTAATCCCTTCTAGGCTTCCTTGCCTTGCAGGCAGGGTGGGGTTGAATGCGAGCCATCCCCAGCTGAGGTCTCCTTGGCCTTGCTCATGAGGAGCTGCCCCAGTAGGCCTTTGAGCTGCTGAGCTTGCCTGGCCTTGCTCGCGAGGAGGTGCCCCAGCCAGCTTCTGTGCTGCTGAGCTTCCCTGGCCTTGCTCGCAAGGAATTGCCCTGGCCAGCTTCTTGGCTGCCTGCTCATTGATGCTGGGCGGGGCTAATGATCTCCTCCCCCAGAATGCCTGTGGCAGCTCCACCAGGAGGGGCTTGGCTCCTAGCAACTCCTGAGCCAGGCTACTGTTCTCTAGCTGGGGTGTGGCTCTGGGCTGTAGTGGCTGCTTCTCCTCCTTGGCTGGTAAGGGCTCTGTTTGGGCTGCTGCTGGGTCCCTATTCCCCCTGCCCTGGCCCTTTTCCTCTGGCCTGCTTAGCCCCCTCTCCTCCCCCTGGAGGGTGGGACTAGCTGGTCTCTCCCTGCTCCCTCCAGCCCTCTGAGGCTTTGGCCTTTCGCCCCTTCCCCCTGGAGTAGGCAGGTTCTGGACCTGGTTGCTGGCTGGGGTGGCAGGGCCGCTGCCTCCTGGTTGCCTCCCGCTGTTCCATCCTGGTAAGTCTGGGGGCTGGGATTCAGACCCCGGACAACATTTTCATCCTGTCCTTCTTCCAAGGACCTCAGAGCAGCGTACATCACTTGCCTTCCTCCATTTTATCCTCATAACAGCTCCGTAATGTGTTTCTGGGAATACTTTTTATTTTATTAATAAGATAAAAAGCCCAATAAAAAGGGCAGAGAAATAAAAAGAAAGTAATGAAAAAACAATACAAAAAGAGAAAAAGAACAAAAATTTAAAATAACAAAGAAAAATAATACAGATATCATTTTCCATTTTTCTCTACAACACCTAGCATATTTTAACAAACATTATACTTTTTGTTTTAATATCTCCAAAATTTACCTTTTCAATATTGCTTCCTTGTAATCATTTTCCCCAAATTTATCTTCTTAGAAATAAAACCCACAAATCATCCATTCATTTTTCCTCATCTCACGCAGAAAGTCAGTAAGGGGGTTCCAATTAACTATAAAGGTAGACAATGCTTTATCTCTAATCAGAACTGTAAGTTTCGCCATCTCCACTAACTCCATTGTTTTCACAATCCAGTCCTCAATTGAAGGCAATACTGTACGTTCCCAACAGCTCTGTAATGTGTTGAGACAACATGACTGAAACATGGGCCATTTCCACACTACTCACCTTCATCCGGAACGGGGTGCAACATCGCAAAAAAACCACGTAAGATAGCATCTTCTTGCATGAGTTTTGCGCAACGTCGCGCAAAACTTGCACGAGAAGACGCTATCTTCCACGTTTTTTTCGCAACATTGCACCCTGTTCCGGATGAAAGTGAGTAGTGTGAAAACGGCCATGGTTTCCAGCAAGCTTCAAGGCTAAGTCATTATGTGAACCCAGGTCTCCCTGGTCTTCGTCCGACAGTACTTCTTTCTGAAACTGCTGATAAAAATCTAAAGGAAAGAAAATAGGGACCATTTCCCTGTCCCCAGTCCCTGTTGTTATTTGGGGGCCCAAGAAAGTGGTGTACATTTGGGAGTAGACCCTGTCTCTAAAACATTTGCATTAAGTGAAATGCAGCTTTGTTTTTATGGGCTCAGCTGATTGATTCTGCATGTCTTAATGAGAAGGCCCAACGAGAAGCTTTGAATATAGCTGGCAAATGTTTCTACTAGCATCTGGGGCTGGGCTGCCAAAGCTCCGCAAAGCTCAGAAGATGCATTCATGACAACTCCTAAGTCCACCAATCCTTCCATGGCATAATTATGAAAAGGAAAGTGAGCAGGGTGGAGAGAGGTCAAAAGATTAAGTCTAGGGGCTTTATGGCACTTCAGCAGTGGATGGTACACACACATCTATGTGTGAAAATACAAATCTTTGGTTATACAGAGGCAGGAGACACAGCTGGTGTCATGTTATTTACTATGCAGGTCCGGATCAAAAGTTGGGTTGTAAAGATTGTCTAATTCTTTTCTCCCCTGCCAAATACATTCAGTTATGAACAGTGTTGAAACAGGCATTTGTACATTTGTGATTTTCTCCAGAGCGATAAATCCTGTTTTATGTTCTCCAGATGTATGGGCTCTGCAATTCCTCTGCTAGGCTTTTGAGCTCGGATGCCAGGAACCACACAGAAAGAAAATCTAAAACTCCCCCCCCCCTTTAACCACCCTTTCTGGCAAAAAATCCCAGATTCACTTACCACTAAATTCTCTCCACAAGGCATGTATTTTTTAAATAGCCATCACTCATTTTTAAACATCCTTTTCCATTCACGTGTTTAACATTAGCAATAAATGCAGCCAGCCAAGATGACCTATAATTTTGTAATGTGCACTTTATTACGTGCTTAACACTTTAATAAGTTTCCAGATTGCTGATTCTCAGAGTGTGAGGTGGGTCTCTCTACAGAGTCATGAACATGCTTAGGTCTGTTTTTATTGGTGCCATTCACTGGCCAGGAAGAGGAAGTGTGGTCATATCCTGTAAGCTCTGTAGCCAGAGGGAGTGTTCACTTTTGTTGAACTATTGGCTGTATTTGCAACCAGAGAAGCAACCCCTGATTTTTCAGGACTTTAAAAGCTTGACAGAGGTGAGTTAGGTTTCCAAACTAAATATAATGGTGTTCTTGTGGCTGCCAAAAGGCCACTGCCATTTTAAAGTTATTTAAAAATGCCACAAGAGTATGAACTTGATAGGGCTTCCAGGTTCCTGCTGCCAGTGGGCTCTCCCTACCTCCACTTAGCTGATTGGCTGGACAAAAAAATGGGAGGAAATTTGGGGGGATGTTGAGCAGCACTGATGCACTGACAACAATCCCCATGCATGTGGAAGTGATGGCAGTGTGTCATTAGGGACGATCTAGCATTTGGGCTAAATTCTATGCTTAAATCATAAAGTTTTGCCCAAATGCTAGAGTGTCCCCAGTGGAGACTCCAGTGGACTGTCACTTCCAGGGAAATAACATCTGCATGATGCTGGCAACATCATTACATCACCAGTGATTCTCCCACACACACGCACACACCAAGCAAAGTAAGTTTCCTACTGGTTGCCTGGGGGATCTAGCAACACTAGCACTTGATAAGTCATGGGGGAGGACAATAACATCTCATCCCACCACACTGCTGACCTGATCAGTATCAGATTCTCAGGGCATTTTATAATTACTTTAAAATATCGGCAACGTCCTCATTGCAGTCATGAGAACACCATCATGTCTAGTCTGGGCTGAGATCATGAGTGGCCTCTAAGTTTAAAAAAACAAACAAACTTAAAGCTAACTTTATCCAATTCCTTTTGTGTGTGTGTGGGGGGGGGGGGTAATGGGGACACTTAAACTTGACATAATTTAGAGATTTTTGTGTGTCTCTGATCCTTTAATTTGTATTTATGTCTTCAGTGGGTCTTGGTTAAAAACTGAAATTCCTCTAAGAAAGCTGAAACGGGTTTATTAGACAACAGTGTTTTCTTAATACCATTTAAGAATGTCTGGTTTTGACAATGTTATGAATACCTCAAAAATTAGACTACTGTTTCCACAAAACAGGACTATCATTCTTTTTTCAGAATGAGAAACTAGTGACATCAATTCTGGGTTTTCCTGGAAGTGACATCATGCTGTCTCTGATGGAGATTTTTTCCCTCTTTCTCCTGCCATCTGCTGGAGCGCTAGTGGGGAAAGCCCGCTGGGGGCAGGAGATTCCCCCACCCCCTGTGGGAATATGGCAGCCCTAGTTATACATTCAAGATGTTCTTTTAGACTGCCTCTTCACAGTTCAATGGGTGTGCTTGTGTTTACTGTGCTATTGCTGACTTTCTTGCCTCTACAGAATTGGTAGGCAGGAGGGAGCCGAGAAGCCACCTAAGCTGTTCTCTCTCAGCTTAAGGGGCAATAGGCTTATGCAGGTGGTTAAAATTCCTCCCTCTCGCCTGCACGATTTCTCCTATTCCTGTTTTACAGCCGCTGAGCTTTGAACATCCTATGTCAGATGCTTATCTGAAGAAGGCTGCTGTCCCTTGTGCCAGCCACTATGATTGTGCTGAAGCCCTGCTGAAGCTCTGCTCTGCATGAGTACATTCACATGTTCAATATCAGTTCCTCTTCAGCTGCTGAAAGCATCTCAGTTTCTCCCATCTCTCACTTCAATTCATTGAAATGCAGATGGACAAGTTGACACTTTTGTTGACATTTTCTCACATCTTAAAGAAATGTGTATTCATTGACACTTTCTCACTCCTTAAAGAAATGCAAATTGACAAATCAAAGGTGCCTACAGTACTTGTTCTCAGAGCGAAAACAGAGCTGAGAAAGGGAGCTCCCGTGAGAGTGGCATGCACATGCAAGAACAGCCGGCACGTGAATTGAAGACTAAACATAAAATCCTGCACTTGAGTAACCCTAGGTACTAAGTAATATGTATTTACACCCTCATTCCAATCCTTTCTTGTGGAAATCCATAGCAAAGAATTGGACCTATGGTCCTGTGTATCCAACTACTGAATGAAGTTTTATTAACAGCTTCTTCATTACAGATCTAAGTGGCTAGGAAGACTGGGGCTAGGCTTGCCAACTTCCAAATGGGTCCAAGAGTTGTCAAAGAATTACAACTGATCACCAGACTGCATAGATCAGTCCCCCTGGGGGGGAAATGGCTGATTTGGAGGATGCAGTCTGTGGCGTCACATCCATACTGAAGTCGCTCCCCTCCCCAAATGCTGCCCCCCAGGCTCTGCCTCTAAATCTCCAGCAATTTCCCAGCCCAGAGTTGGCAACTCTTACCTGAGTCCTGTACATGGGTCTAGGGAGTGCAAAAGGTTGGTAGAGGGCTGTTTGACCCAGTGGTAGAGTTAGGGATGCCAGCCTCCACCTGGCCCCACTAACATGGTTTATGGGGGATAGGAGCGGGCAAAGCAGGCTGGGAGCCCCAGAGTACATGGTAAAATGGCATGTGCATGCTCCAGAGGCCCCAATAACTTCACTTCTGGTGTAAAAGTGAAGCTAAGGGGTCTCAGTGAGACCAAATTGGCCCCAAACATAGTGAAAGTGCTATGTTTGAGTCCGATTTGACTGATTTGCTTCTGTTTTTACACTGGAGGACAGCCAGAACATGCAAGCACAAAAGTGTGTGTGTGAGAAGCACCAATCAGGGACCACCATCTGCCCCACATCCCCCATTTTCAAGGTTGGAGGACTGACAGTCCTAGGTAGAGTATCTGCTTAGTGTGTAGAAGGTCCCAGATTCAATCCCCTACTTTTAAAGAGATCATGTAGGATTTCTCTTTGATGCCCTGGAGAGCCACTGCCTGTCAGAGTACACAGTACTGATTTTGACGAACCAGTGGAGTGATTCAGTATAAGACTGTGTGTCATGAATAGAGATGGGCACGAACAGCAATACGAACTAAAAAAACCCCATGAACAGCCCAATCTGCTGTTCGCGAGCAAGCTGTTTGTGAGGCCCCATTCTAAACGAACAGGTGGTCGTTGCAAGCCTTGTTCATTGCTGTTTGTTGCTGTTCGTCAAGCCAGACAGTCTGGCACCTGCGATCAATTCTCTTGGCAACTTAGGCAGGGATTGTCTGAAAACTGTCTGAACTCCTGCTGTTGCCCTGGAAACCCCAATCTAAGCCTAATTTAGCTTGATAGGCAGGTCTTCCTTTCAAGTGTGGACTGGAGCTCCAAATTTGTTACAAGAGGAAAAGACCGGGGGGAGGGGGTCTCCCAGCTCTGGCTTTCAGGGAGAGACAGCTGCTGTTAGAGAGACAGGGTGAGTGCATTGGAGCTTGAATTTTCTTTGTGTGTGGTGGGATAGGTATCTACCCCTTCAAGTTCCAGGGCTGCTGCCAGGCTCTGGGGCCAAGCTATTATTTATTATTGGTACCTTTCCTGCTGCCTGCTCAGGTAGGGTTTCTGGGAGTGGTGTGGTAGGGATCTTGATGGCTGGAGGAGAGCCTGCTGGCCCCCATGAACAACAAACAACGAACATGTTCATGAACAGGATCATGTTCATCAATGTTCATTGTTCATTGTTCATGGATGGCAACAAACAACGAACACCATGTTCATTGTTTTTTTCTGTTCGTACCCATGTCTAGTCATGAAATAGGTCTTCAGGAGACCACAAAGGCTTCATCATGTGGATAAGGTGTTGCCCCTGGGTGTGGGTCCTACTGCCTCTCTATATTTATTGCTGCTGAGACGGACACCAAAAGTGGGCTTTGCCTTGTAGGTATCATCTCAGTACTGGATCTAAGACTTTATTCGCAAGACTGCTAAGTGCTGGGCCTATGGAAGTCAAAGGTGCCTCAAGCTTTTCCCTGCCACGTGCTTGAGTTTGTATAAAAGAGCATCGAATGTGCTGTATAGAATTACCAACTTCCAGGAGAAAATGGCTACTTGACCAGTTTGGTGTAGTGGTTTAGAGTGGTAGGACTCTAATCTAGAGAACTGGGTTTGATTCCCCACTCCTCTGCTTGAAGCCCACTGGGTGACCTTGGCCAGTCACAGTTTCTTAGAGCTCTCTCAGCCCCACCCACCTCACAAGGTGATTGTCACGAGGCTAATAATAGCACACTTTATAAATTGCTCTGAGTGGGCGTTAAGTTGTCCTGAAGGGCGGTACATAAATCGAATGTTGTTGTTGTTGTTGGAGGGCAGACTATATGGTATTACACCCTGCCGAGGTCTTCCTCTCCCAAATCCCAGCCCTTCCTAGGCTCCACCCCCAAACCACCAGGAATTTCCCAACATGGAGTTGTCAACCCTATCTATAATATCTTTTGGGTGTTTCTGCCATTGCTGTTCATGGATTATCCATGCATGTCTAGTAGGGGATTAATATATGTGTTGATTGGTGTCTCACATTGGTGAGTGCCATCAGTAGGTGACACAGTGATTAATGTGTAGCAGAAGAGCTGCCAAAGACAGTGTGGAGTATGTTCTTTGGGGTTGAAACGTTCATTTGGTTGGTTCTGCAATTTATTATGCTTTTGACTTAGCAGACGGAACATAGCATACTTCCTAACTATGTCATACTGATGTAAATACTGGTGGAGGACGACCATAGGAACATCCACTCATTCCTATTTTGTTTTTCAGGGGGACTTGTTGCCTAACTCTTGCTAGGCTATGCCAAGTGCATTTTTCATAGGGCATGTGCCTGTTAATATTTACCGCTCAGCTTTTCAGTAGATCACAAAGGGAAATAATTTCTTGTAACAAACATGATTTTTTTTTGTTAGCACTCTTTCCCCCAGAGGGCCAAAAAAACCAGTTCTTTAATGAGAACATTCTGCACTGGAAGAACTTCCTATATTGTTGAGAAATCTTGACAGTTTTAACATTTCCCAAGGTGTATGAGGAATTCCTTCTCTCAAAGTAATTCCACGCTGTATATTTTTTCCTAGAGAAGTGAATAGAGCACTGATTAGCAGACAATAACATATTCAGGCTTAAGAGTCCCTATGTTTAAAAAAAAGAGGTTGAGAATGACAGCATTTGTACCTTCTAGTTAATCAACACTCTGATATCAATGGAGCACCTGAATATTACTAACTCTTGACTTAAAATGCTTGCAATCAGAGTCAAGCACAGTTTCTCTGAGCCCGGTGCTATCAATCGCATCCCATTCCATCCCATAATACAATCCAATGAATCATGAAGAAAAAAAATATTTCTGAAATACCATAAATAGACATGTCATGGAGTTTCAGCCAAGTCAGCATTGCACTCCCGATCCCCAATAAAGTGTACCTATCCAACCCGCTCAGCCATGCTCAGGCTCATAGGTGCTAGGAAGAGGCTATCGTTGTCTAAATTATCTAAATCATTATCTAAATATTGAAGATCTAAATAGCAAGTTCTTTGCAAAAGTAAGAGCATTGCCTTGCTAGAACAGATCAAGATCCACCGAGTGTAGCATTGGCGACAATAGCCAAAATGCTTTCTCTTTTCTTCTTTAGTAAATCTATATACTGCTCTATAATAGGAATTTCCAGGCTAACCCATGTCAGAGCATGCACTGCCACTGATTCTGCTCAAAGCAATCAGAAATTGCCGGCTGCAAATGTATTCCAGCAGGTGCTCAATCAGCAGTTCTAAGAAATTGATAGAAGCAAGCTCTATTTCAGGGATTTAATATCTGAATACGCCATTCACGGCATGGATAAGTCATTTGAACATGCATCATTGGTGCCATATTTAATATGAATTGGTAGCAGAATTAAGTGACGGCATATTTTGTGTTGCTGCAGAAACTCTTCGGAAAACATTCGTCTTAACCATAACTACCATCTGCCTGTTTATCAGCATCAGTTCACCCTAATGCTAGATAAACTCAAACTTGTACTAAGTAGTGCCTCTTCAGCTGCACTTGATGGAGTTCTGTAATTAAGCTGAAGAGACCTGCAAATCAGTAGGGAATTTAACATACTAAATGATCAACATGCGACATTTTCTGACCCACCCTGAAAATCCTTCTAAATCCACCAATGCCGCTTCATGGAAGAGGCGGATAGCATTACAGGTCTTATTAAGGCTGCATTTGGATGTCCTTCCTCCCTTCTTGCCCTTCTCCACCTCAGACCTCCATCTCCCATAAGCAGACCAATAATATTGATGTTACATGGCTGTTATATGTTAATGGCTTGGACCCACTGGAGCATTTCCACAAATGGCAGGATTTCCATCCACCGAGTACGACGTGCTCACTTCCCCCCTCCCACAGCAGCCACAAAGCCCCCCTGAAATGTTGCTTCTAGGGACGGGGCCTCAGGAAGAGTCGTTGGGGCTGTTGCAGGAGAGGAGAAGAGATGGGCCACATAGACAGATGCTTTAATGAGGTGGCTGGAAAATCCAAAAAATGATGATTCAGTATCTTTTCTTTAGAAACCCTTATTAAATTAATTGCCGGAACTGTTACTGTATGTGGTGAAAATAAAAGCTGCAGCCTCCCTGAAACTCAAAGCTTCCTGACACCTGCAGGTCGGTCCCCATCGCTGATGCCATGTCTTCACATCAATCTGGTGCACAGCTGCAGGTGCAGTCTCATGTTCTGCTTGCTCCATCTCAGTTTTCAGCATAATCAGTCTGCAATAGCAGAAGCAGTTTTCTAATGATCACCCATAGCAAGAATTATTTTTTTTTAAAAAAAAAAATGTGTGTTCAGGGTTAGCAAACCTTGAGGCTAGAAGAAAGCTGAGTATTATAAAAACATTGCACTAGAGGATCTCGAAAAGAACAAAAATGAAACAACACAAAGATTAACCAGGCACATTGTTTTGATGTCTCCTCAGCCTCATGTGATGTAATGCTCTGCTTGACATTATGCTATATTGACCTTTGTGTTTACATACTGAAGAGCACAGTTATGTAAGGGAGTATAGCTAAAGCAAATAGAACCAAAACACGAAGGAATAAATTCCACAACCAGAAGAGAAGCGAAATAAAAGAAAACCTACGTGCCACAATGCAGAAACTCACAAGCTATATAGAGTCCAGTAGCACCTTTAAGACTAACCAATTTTATTTTAGCATAAGCTTTCGAGAATCAAGTTCTCTTCGTCAGATGCCTGATACAGAGACTGGTCAAACACAGAAGAGCAAGAGAGGGAAGAGGCAATTAGGGGGAGAGGGGGAGGGAGCAATCAAAACATTCCTTTGCTAGTATATGTAAACATCTCCTTTTGGTGTGTGTATCAGTTGGCTTCAAAGGAGTTTGCCCTGTTAGTTTGTAGAAGCCAAACAGCTAGACCATCCAATTCCAATGCAGTATGGGCCTTCGATAACCACAGCTCTCCCTGCCAGATGCATCTGACAAAGAGATCTGTGGTTCCCAAAAGCCCACACCAGGTACCACTGAGCTCCCCCAGACCCCACCTCTGTAAAGGAAATCTGTTACCTGTGGTAATGTGATAACCATTCATAGTCCCTATTCAGTCCCAGCTTGACAGAGTCAAATTTGCATATGAATTCCAGTTCAGCAGCCTCCCGTTGGATTTTGTTTTTGAAAGGTTTCTGTTGAACTACAGTGACCTTTAAGTCTTTGATGGAATGTCCTGGTAGGTTGAAGTGTTCTCCCACTGGTTTCTGGACGTTTCCATTTCTAATGTCAGATTTGTGTCCATTTATTCTTTTGCGTAGAGGTTGGCTGGTTTGTCCAATGTACAGAGCAGAAGGACATTGTTGGCACATGAGGGCATATATCAGATTGGAGGATGAGCAGCTGTAAGAGCCAGAGACAGTGTAGTTGATGCCATTGGGTCCTGTAATTGTATTCCCTGGGTAGATATAGGGGCAGAGCTGGCATCTGGGTCTGTTGTAGGGCCTGGTACCTGTGCTGGTGACTCTGCTGGCTGATTCATGGTTGTGAGTGAGAAGTCGTTTAAGGTTGGGGGGCTGTCTGTAGGCAAGGAAAGGTCTTCCACCCAGGGCTTCTGAGAGAGAGGTATCATTTTCCAGGATGGGTTGTAGCTCACTGATGATACGTTGGATGGGTTTGAACTGGGAGCTATAGGTGACAACCAGTGGTGTTCTGTTGTTAGTTCCTTTAGGTTTGTCCTGGAGTAGGCTGTTTCTGGGTACTAGTCTGGCCCTGTTGGTTTGTTTCTTCACTTCATTTGGTGGGTACTGTAGTCCCAAAAATGCTTGTTGTAAATCTCTTAAGTGTGAGTCTCGGTCGAGAGCATTGGAGCAGATACGGTTGTAACATAAGGCTTGGCTGTAGACAATAGACCGAGTGGTATGTTTAGGGTGGTAGCTGGAGGCATGTAGATATGAGTATCGGTCTGTTGGTTTCCGGTATAAAGTGGTATTTATTCGTCCATTATGTAGTTGTACAGTGGTGTCCAGGAAGTGTACCTGTTGTGTAGAGTGGTCCAGGCTTAGGTTGATAGTAGGGTGAAAGTTATTGAAGTCTTGATGAAATCTCTCAAGAGCTTCCTTCCCATGGGTCCAAATGATGAAGATGTCATCCAGGAATCTTAAGTATAGTAGTGGTTCCAGTGGATGGGAGCTGAGGAAGCGTTGTTCCAAGTCCGCCATGAATATGTTATCATATTGTGGTGCCATGCGTGTGCTACTGGACTCTTTTTGATTTTGCTACCACAGACTAACACGGCTAACTTCTCTGCATCACAAGCTATATAGATTCTCTAGTAGCAAAAATAATAGCATTCCTTCTTGTCTGAGCAGGAATTAAAACTTTCTGACTGTCATGGACCAAGCAGCCTCTGGAGTTCACAGACACTTAACCGTTAAGGCGGGCCTGTGTGAATGCCTAGTAGACTTCTTAGAAAGCATTCAAGCATAGTCTCTTGTAATGTTCTACACACTGCTGCCCTTGGAAATTACTTGGAAATTTGCATTTATTTCAAAATTCTGGAGGCAGGAGTTGGTTTATGGAATATTTTACAAGCACTGCAACAGATGCATTGGCTTCCAAGTGGTTTATGAGGTAGTTTAAAACTTTTTAAATTTATTTGCATGTGTTTGGCAATTTTATTATATATTGCTAGCCATCATGGGGCTAACTGGAAATGCGGAATATACATATTTAATGAATATTTTCAAAATAGCTCAGGACAGAATTTGGTTTTTCCATCTAGTTTCCTACTTCAATGATGTACTTAGGGATGGTACAACACTCACCTCATGTTCAGCTCATGTTCTGCTCACCAATAGTCACAAGCGGATTTTTGTTAAGCAGTTTGTCTGTTTGTGAGCAGTATGATCCTGTTTCTCCTTGGCTGAAATAACTGGCTTATTTTGTGATGGATAAAGTCCAGCTTCCACATTATTCTCAACTTTAGCACATTACATCCTGTTCCCTGCAAACTGATAACAACTTTGTATCCAAAAGATACCTTGTGTGGAGGGGGCAGAGGGTTCACTTGTGAAGCTGATTGATGGTAATCAATTATCTAATTGGCTGGAATCACCAGATGGGTTGGGAAGCATTGCTGTCATCTATGGCTTTGTTTTCCCAACCCAATTAGCTCTATAACATTGTGCTGGGAACCCTAATTACCTGGAGAAAGAAGAATCCCAACAGTGACACAAAGCAGAGGCGGTAGAGACATGTTAGCTGTGCATATAAAATTCTACATTAATTCACCCAGGAATATAGTGATGATATTTCAGGTCTGTAGATCATGGATTTATTCAGAACAAACTAAAACAAATCTAGAAAACAGAGCAGAGCATGTTAGAGTCTTTCATAGCAGTAGAGAAACAGCCCTAAATAAACCCAAGCTTAAAAGTACTTCAGATTCTGGTACAAACTATAATAAAACATGGAATGGATTTCTGAATGTAATCAAAATAACGGGGGAAAGGTTACTTTTCGTACAAATAAAAAGGTTTGGGGAAGGAAGGCAATAGTTTGCTACCTCTGAAAGCAATTTTTAGTGCTGAAAAATCAGAATGACTGGAATGGGTGGGAGTTGAGAGCAGCTTTCATATACATTTCTCTGGGTTCCTTTCTAGTTCGAGAGATTATTGATAAATTTAAGGAAGAACAGGCCAGGTTGAAGAAATGGCAATGTGGTTGTACACAACAAATTGTTAATACCATACAATGACAACAACATGCTTTAAAAGGGAGGCATATCAATCCAAAGTCAACAGGACATGTATCTGTGGTGAAAATAATCAAAGAATCCCAGGAATTCTAGAGCAAAATGTGTTACTATTTCAGGTACCACAAGACTTTCCATTTGTTTTTGCTGTAACTGAGTTACACAGCTACACCTCTGGAGCTCTGCGATGGACCCACGTACTAGAATTTAGCGTAAAGTGAATTTGGCTGGTTTTGCTTGGGTGGAACATCTGGGGAAAAAGAGAAGCAGGAAGCATGTTGAAAAGACTAGCATACTTTTTCATGTGTCCACAAACAGGCTTAAGCTGCCAGTGGGTTTTGCCTGAAGTAAAATTTCAAGTTAAATTTATAAGTCGTTGCTCAGGTGAAACAACCAAGGCATTCCAGGGAAAGCAACAAATACTTATTTTAAAATTTGTCAGTGAGGAGATCTGATCCACTTTAGATGTGCTTTGCATTTAGGTTAAAGTAACTTACCATGCAATCCTAAGAAGGGTTACTTCAGTCTAAGCCCATTGAAACCAATGGGCTTGAAGTAACTCTGGCTGTTTTCGCACATCCTTAAAGGGATGGCCCACTCCCCGAACTCTGGTGGCTTTTCTCCTTCATTCTATATGTCTCCACTTTCAAAATGGTAGCAAGCCATTTGGCTTCCTTTTTTTGGCGCCTTTTCTGAGAATGCAATTTTCTGCACTTTCCTGCATTCCTGAGACACCAAAAAAATGGAAGCCAAACGGCCTGCTACCATTTTGAAATTGGAGATGGGTGAAGTGAAGGAAAAAAGCCACCAGCGTTTGGTAAGTGGTCCATCCCTTTAAGGACGTGTGGAAATGGCTTCCGTTTAGGATTGCATAGTAAATTATCTTTGAACAGCTGGGAGAGCAACACCTGCCTGAGGCCATAGAAAGATAATCAAGGTTGACAGGACTCCGCTAGATGGACCAATGTGACTGAAACAATGTAAGAAATATCCATAGAGGATTAAATTTAATGGGTGTTTGTCATTGACCTTAATGGATGTATATAGGATTGTCTTTCTAAATTTTAATGACCATAAATCTTATAACTTCACATTGGGTTAGCTACTACGGTCCAGATGGAGACATGAATTATTATCTTGTCAAGATCTAAGTCTGTACAATATGTGCCAAAGAAACCGCTACAGAGGATGACCACCCACCGTTTCTCCAGAATGAAAACAATTCAGCTTGGATTTGCAATCTGACACGACTCCTCCATATCATGAATGCTTGCAGAGCAACAAATGAGAAGAGGAGACTACGAGTCCTGCCTAATCTTATACATTGCATCTGTATGCATACCAGAGCAAAAATATGTGGGACATGTGCTGAGACTATTAATCAAATTCTTTATTAAGCTTTAGAAACAGTATGATTCCATGAATAATGCATTTTCGTTCCTTGCATGCTGTTCACCTTATTTAAAAACACGGAGCTCTCATAATTAAACATCTTTGTTTCTACCTCCTTGATGTGCTGAATTTGGAAGAGTTGGTGGGGGTGGGGAGAGGTGGCTCTCATTGGAAATTTACTAAAGTATTTATTCGCTGTTCTAAGAAGGTGTTGCTGGCAAGCCTGCCACTACAAAAATAGAAGTGAGTACTAAAAGATCCACACAGCTGCAGGATATATGTGGAGTACGAGTCCGAGACTAGATTTTCACGTTTCCTTACAAAGCACCCTCTACTGCTAGAGATGCTTCATGCTTTGTAAACAGAGCTGCCACGGAATGAGCTCAGTCTGTCAAAACTTGCCAAGATCCCTTTTCCTGTTGCTTTCAGCTCTCCAGCCTATGGGGGCTGCTTTGATACCTCGTGTTCTGTTATTGCTGTTTGTTAGACATGATGAGTGAAGTCTCTTGGCTCTGTTCTGTCCATGTTTTCCTGATTATCTCTGCATTAGCATTAGTCTTCTGTTACTCTATTTAGAACTGGAACACCTCATTTTGACCCAAAATCTGTATTTGAATACCTATTTCACTTCACTTTTCCATATGGCACTTCCGTATATGTTTGGATGGATGAACATTACAGTCATGCACTGCTCACCTCAAATTGGTATTTGAATACCTATTTGACTTCATTTTTCCATAGGCAGTGAAATGAAAGGCGTGGGGGAAAGCACCACCAAATCCATCTCAATCCATCATAGTGTTCAGTGGACTCGTTGAATTTGGCAGAGAAATTCCGCAATACAGAGTTTTGGTCTAATGTCTAACCTATTCACATTAATTTGTGTAATCTGACCAGGTCCACAGTTTAAGCTGATAGTTTCTTGTGGCATTTTTTTGACAAACTGTATAAAATATGCATTCACTTATTTAAAATGTTTCTATTCCATGTTATCTACTTAGACTCAGGGAGGCTAATAAAGCAACAATGAGTTGCAAACACCCAGGATAAAAAAAATAAAATCAGATCTGCCAAAACACTTTCATCAAAGGCTGAATCCACTCATCAATGGCTATTTCACTATTGCCCAGGCATTAAAATTCAGAATGTAAATGATTATGATAGTGAAATATCAAATGATGTATGGATCTTATCAAAATGAATGTTATAACTTCACATTGGGGAGCCAGTTTGGTGTAGTGGTTAAGAGCATGGGACTCTAATCTGGAGAACCAGGTTTGATTCCCCACTCCTCCACTTGAAGCCAGCTGGGTGACCTTGGGTTAGTCACAGTTCTCTGGAGCTCTCTCAGCCCCACACACCTCACAGGGTATTTTGTTGTTGGGATAATAATGACATACTTTGTAAACCACTCTGAGTGGGCATTAAGTTGTCCTGAAGGGTGGTATATAAATTGAATGTTGTTGTTGTTATATAATTTTGATTTTGGGCAGCCACCCACTTGGTGCTCAGTTGATTGGGCAGCCACCCAATTGTGCTCAGTTGATTGTTTTCGGTGTCCTTACCTATTGTACCCCAATCCAGCAATCTATTATAAGAGCATGAGATCTGCTATATTAATGGAGCTGCCCTATCCTAACTGCTTCCACATTCATTGCCATGGAGGTAGCATGTTGGCCCACGCAAGTATTCATGTGTGCAGGCCAATTAGCTCCCTGTAGTGAAATAAGTGTGGATCCCCATACACATAAGAGCTCAGTTTTTATATCAAAGTGGAATGAAGCACTTGCATATAGTCCATTGTCTAATTCCACATGAGGTTCTCTTTCTATTGTCAGGCATTCTTATTTAGAGTTGAATCCAAAAGTCTTTGAGGAGAGCTCCGCTTGTGCAACATATCTTTCTTACCTCCTCCTTCTTGCTGTGGTGTTTCAAAAATGTAGTACCTGATGTGGGTAGATCCTCAAGGACAGCTTATGGTGCAACATGAAGGTCTGCATTGTGTGACAGGATATGATAAAAATATCCCCCCCCCCCCCCCAATCATCTACGCTCTTCCACCCACGACTTAAGAATCCAATCCGGAGGGGAAAAAATGACCTAGCTTTCAACAATATTACAAAGGCAGGGAAGAACAATGTAACCCACAGAATGGCAGTCATTAAAATAACAAATAATTATCAACTGTAAAGGCAATTTGAACTCCAGTGGCCATCAATAATTACAGTTCTTACTGGCATATTCAGCAGCTAAACACTAAACACAGACTTCAGGTGCAGGCGGGCAGGTAGCCCTGTTTGGATCTTTTAAACCATTTGTGCTGCTGGTTGTTAGTTGAAGTTTTGTGCCATTTCTGTCACAGCTGGTTTGGTTACCGGTTGCTGATAAATTTTTAAAAAAATCTTTTCATACAAGTGCTGCTTGTGTCCCATTTGCAATGTGAACTGAGACTTCAAAAAAAATCCTTTCTCCCATTCTCAAGTGTTCTGTGTACTTCTGATTTATCGCAGTTCACTGTTTGAAATGTCTATGGCGCTTCCATCGGCACAGTGTTTTTTATTTTCTTGCCCATTCCCAGCAAGTTCTTTTCCTTTTTAAAATGGATTTAAAATTTTCACTATAGAACTACATAGTATTTCACACATGGTATGGCACCACTGTATTAGTGCATTGATGCTATAGCACTATAACATTAACGTTTGAACCGTTTTAAAAACACACACACACACCTGCAGTACCACCAAAAAAAGCAGCACAGTTTGAAATGGCCACAATGATTTACATACAATCCATAAAACAGATGTAAATGCTATTTGAAATTGCCATCCCTACATCGCTTTATGGGGTGGCAACAGATAACAACCGAGTGTGAAAAGAGTGTTACAGCAAAACAAAGAGTCTTGGGGCTTCCTAAGGACTAATAGATGTATTGTGGCAAAAGCTTTCATGGACTAGAACACTTCCTCAGAAACATTTTGAGGCTCATCATGCTACCATACGTCAGACTGGGTGAGATGGTTCCACAGTCTCTGGGCTGTAACAGGAAAAGCCTCTCAGGCCCTACAGCTTGGGGAAACTGATCATATCAGTCTGCATATCTATCTTATGTATGTAGGTCATCAAGTTTTACTGTTCTGTCCTACATGTCATTTCTTCTCGCAGAAGGACATTTTTTTGTGTAAAATTTGAATAACTAAGGAATTTTGAAAGGGAACAGTAATCCGTGTTGTGTGTATTTGTAGGCTGTATTCCTTACATAGAATCAGTGCTTTTTTCCTGGGGGGATGCAGGGGTATGCATACCCCTAAACATTTTGTGAGTCTAACGGGAGAAAGTAAAAATTTTAAAATGTTGGAATTCCCGCTAAACCAACTCCAAATGTATTTCGGCCACTCCCGGCAGCCACAAGTGGCTATGGCCGGGGGGCCAGGTTTGCAGCCTTGGATGGAGGATGGGACTTTCCCGCCCATCTGGGGCTTTCAGGGGGTGGGCGGAGATAGAGCCGTTTCTATCTCCGCCCTTCCCACTTCGCAGTTGCTCCAAGCGATCGGCAGGAGCAGGACGTCTTCCAAGTCCGCTCTGCCGTCGCTTGGAGAGCCCGCTCTGGAGGGAGCCTTTGCGGCCGGATCGGCTTGGCTCTTCGCTCCGGCCCTTCTTGCGGCGCTGCGTTGCAGCCTCCGCTTTTGGAGCGCTCCGGGCGGGAGTCACCGGCGGCGCGGCGAGGCGCGGGACGGGCGGCTGCCTGGCCACTCTCAGCGGCGCGGCGGCCTTCTTTCGACGGCCCGCATCGTCTGGAGCGGGTTTGGGCGCTTTGCGCCGTTTTTTTCCTTCGGGCCCATTTCGAGGGGGGGGGAGTGGCTCTTCCCTGCAGCTGGGCCTGCCAGTTTGGCCTGCAGTGGAAGCTTGGGCCGGGGGTTTCCAGCCTCCCTGGCCTGGTCCCAGTCCGCCTCTTTCGGCGTCGCGGCCGCCATTTTGGCCCACACCCGTAGTTGCTGTGGTCGTTGGGTGCAGGGCTATTATTTGGGGGAAGGGTTTTCTGGGTGTCCTGCTGCATTCGTGGGGTCAGGCCCTTGCTAGCCTTGTCCCTGTACAGGGTCGTTTGAAATGGCTTCTAAAAAAGGGAAAGGAGCAACCAAGGGGAAGCAGCCTGCTAAAAGGCAACCTCCAAAAAGGCCTCCCCCTGTTGTGTCATCTTCTGATGACGATGAGGAGGCTGGTTTTAATGTGGCTATCTTAAAACGTTTGGAAGCCTTGGAAAGGGGCAAGGGGGCGCCGGACCCGGCTGGTTCCTCTACAGGACGGAGTAGACCTGTCAGGGTTGCTTCTAAAGCCGCATTTCGGAAGGAGATTTTAACCCGTCTATCTGCCCTCGAGTCCACTACAGGATCAATGGATTCGGGACCGGTGGCTGCACAGGAGCGCCCAGTGGAGGAGGAGGTCGTGGCTGGCGGTGCCGAACCAGAAGGTCAGCCGGAAGGTGGCCAAGTGGCTGTGGCGGTGGAGCCTAGTGGTCATGAGGGTAAGTCACCTTTGCCGCAACAGGCATGCACCTGGCCATGGGGACCCTGGGGTCAGGCCGCTGCCTCCGGGTCCTCTGGCTTCACCACTCCATCCACTTCACTCAACACAGCTTGGCAGTTGCCGGGGCACACGAGTTTAGCCAGTGTGGCCCCTGGAGTGTCCAATGCTTCACCGGCCCCGGGGGCTACTTCAGGGCCTTGGCCTGGTTCAGATGGCATGGCCGCGGGCGTTCATCCCTTTGGATGGCAGTATAGTGGTTACTCGCCGTGGGGCTTGCCACCTTATGGTATGTATGGTCAGGTCCCTTACAGAGCACTCCCGTATGGGGATACCGCTCTCCCCCTAGGGGACCATCTTACCCAGGCCACGAGGGATAAGATAGTTCGGGGGGAATACGTGGATGTGTTCACCCTTCTTTTCCGGGAGTTGGAAAAGAAGGACAAGGAGGATTTGGAGGAGCGGGACAAGGAGAAAATTAAGCGTCGTAAGGTGGATCGTTCGTGGCATAATTGGCTCCCGGGGTTTTTAATTTATGCGGGTGTTTTAGGAAGGGCGCAACCTTTACGGGCGGTGTCCCTTTTTCAGTACCTCAACATAATTTATCGGGGTTATACTGACTTCGTCGGTACTGCATGGCTGCAGTACGACGAAGAGTTCAGGATGAGGGCGGCGCTTAACCCGCAGATGCCATGGGACCAGATTCACCAGCAGCTGTGGCTGCAGGTGATGTCCCCGTCGAAACCCAATTCTGGAGATAGGGCCGATAGTGGTCATTTGATCCACCGCCCACAGGCGGCTGTTCCCCCCCGTTCCCAGGCGGGGCAGCAGGTTCAACCCCGGCTGCTCTGTTGGGACTTCACCTCAAAGGGTGTCTGTACCAGGAGGGCCTGTAAATATAGACACGAATGTCCGGCATGCTCCGGGCAACATGCTTATTCCTCCTGCCCCAGAGCCAAGTCTGGTGGGGGGGGAAGCGCTCAGGCGGGGGCCAGTTTTCGACTGGAAAAGGGTCCCAGCCCAGTAAATCTGAGAGCGCTTGAGCGCTTGCTGCCGCGTTATCCCAAGAGGGAGGATGCTGAGTTCCTGTTTAACGGTTTTAAATATGGTTTTAGGATACCGTTTCAGGGCCCGCGGGTTTCTTCCATGTCCAAAAATTTACGTTCTGTTGCAGGCATGGAAGCTGTTGTGCGGTCCAAAGTTTTGAAGGAATGTGCTGAGGGTAGGGTCTTAGGTCCCTTCCCCACGCCTCCTGTGCCATATCTTCGTGTTTCTCCCTTAGGGGTGGTCCCTAAGAAGGCCCCAGGTGAATATCGGTTGATTCACCACCTTTCCTTTCCAAAGGGGGCGTCGGTTAACGACGCCATCCCGGAGGAACTCTGTTCTGTGCGGTATACTTCCTTTGACCAAGCGGTCAAAGTGGTGCGCAGATGTGGTATCGGGGCATGGATGGCTAAGTGCGACATTAAGTCAGCCTTTCGCCTGCTCCCGGTGCACCCGGAAGACGTAGATCTCCTGGGCTTTTTCTTTGAGGGTCAATATTATTTGGACAGGGCCCTCCCTATGGGGTGCTCGATATCATGTGCTGCCTTCGAGCGTTTCAGCTCATTTTTAGAGTGGGAACTTAGGCGACGGTTCAAATGCCGGGACACCTGTCATTACCTCGATGACTTTATGTTCGTTGGGCCTGTTGGCTCTGGACAATGTGCCAACCTATTGGTTGGCTTTGTGTCCCTGGCGGGGGAACTGGGCGTCCCCCTGGCGCATGAAAAGACAGAAGGCCCTTCCCAGGTCATGACATTTTTGGGTATCGAGCTTGATTCGGTGCACCAGTCCTTGCGACTTCCAGCTGATAAAATTAGTAAGCTTCGGGAGCTGTTGGCTGCATTTCGTGGCAAGCAGAAGGCATCCCTTCTTGAGTTGCAGCGGTTGGTAGGCTCTTTGAATTTTGCATGCAAGGCGGTTGCCCCCGGCAGGCCGTTCTTGCGTCGGCTGTGCGATGCTATGTCATCTGTTCGCGCCCCTCACCATAAAGTTCGTATTGACAAGGGGATGCGCGCTGACATTGAAGTTTGGGAGGAATTTTTGGGTTCCTTCAATGGGGTTACCTTTTGGCGAGAGGAGTTACTGGTTGGGGCACAGTTTCAGGTTGCCTCGGACGCTTCCGGGTCCACAGGTTTTGGGGTGTTCTTCCGCGGGCATTGGTGTGCCGAACAATGGCCTGCCGAGTGGTCAGCGGGCGAGTTAGTTAGGGACTTGACCTTCTTAGAGTTGTTCCCCATTCTGGTCGCGGTCTTTCTTTGGGGGCATGAGTTGGCTAACTATGTTGTGCATTTTTGGTGCGACAACATGGCAGTCGTGCAAGTTGTTAATTCCCTGACGTCCAAGTCACCTAGGGTGATGTCTTTGGTGCGGGCATTCACATTGAAGTGCCTTCAGCTTAACATACTGTTTAGGGCTAGACATGTGCCGGGAGTCGACAATGGTGTGGCGGACGCTTTGTCTCGCCAACAGATGGATCGTTTCCGGCGTCTCGCTCCCGGTGCCGACAGCCTTCCCTCCAGGATGCCACCGGAGCTGTGGCGGATTGGCAGGTCGAGGTGACCAGAGCTATTCAAATGGCCATTGCTCCCAGCACTCAGCGGTCTTATGAAAGGGCGGTAGGACTGCTTCAGGGCTTTAGAAATGGGGTTGGGCTGAGTCAAGTTTGGCCCATTCCTGTAGAACACCTGCTGCAATTTTGTGTGGCCCAACGGACTCGTGGTCTTGCAGTCAAGACCATTCGTGGCCAGATGGCTGCGTTAGCATTTGCTAGCAAGGCACGTGGTTTGCCGGAGCATACGGGGGATTTTAGACTCAGAAAGATGTTCGAGGGTTGGTCCAGAGAGTCTGGGGGCGTTAAGGATTTGAGGCAGCCGATTTCCCCTGCGATCCTTAGAGGTCTTGGAACTCTTTGGGGGGAGATTTGCAAGTCTGGCTTTGAATGCCGGTTGTTTCATGCCGCCTCTCTCACGGCGTTCTTTGGCGCATTAAGGGTGAGCGAGTTGGTGACTCAGTCGCAGAAGGACGCCTCTGGGAGGGCTTTATCATCCCGCGACATCCAGTTTGAGGGCAATAAAGTTTTGATTTGTATTAATCGGTCTAAGACCGATCAGAAGAGGGTGGGGTCTGTGTTGACCTTGGGACCCTGTGAGGACGAGGCCTTGTGCCCGGTGCGGGCTCTTCGTTCTTACCTGGCAGTTCGGGGCGAAGATGAGGGGGTGTTGTTTAGGCACCAGGATCGCTCTCCCTTAACCCGCTATCAATTCTGGGCAGTCACGGATAGAGCGCTGCGGCGGCTGGGTTTAGTGGGTGTCAAATTTGGCACTCATTCCTTCCGGATTGGAGCTGCATCTACTGCGGCGGCCATGGGCTATGCTGATAAGACCATTCAGAAGGTGGGCAGATGGAGGTCGGCTGCTTTTCGGTCATACATTCGTCCCCTCCTGTTGTTTTCATCTCACGCAGTTTGAATTTTGTTCCAGGTGCTGGGAGCATCTTTGAGAGGAAGCGGATTCTTATCGCGGGCCACAGTATGGTGTTCTGGGCTGCGGTGCAAGCCAGACGGACGCCGATTGGAGCTCAGCTCGGGCTGAGCGAAGACGCTTCAATTGAATGGCTGGGAAGGCGAGGCCTTCGGTGGTCTGGGTTGCTGCCTCTCTTGTTTGGAGGAAGGAACGGTCCTCCTCCCCATATTTTGGTCTTACACGTGGGTGGTAATGACCTCGGTTTGTTGAAAGGCAGAGCCCTGTCCTTGCAGGTGATTGCTGACCTTCGGGTAATTAAGAACCGCTGGCCCAGTGTATATATATTCTGGTCAGAGATGCTCCCCCGCCGCAGATGGCGGGAGTCGTTGGACCCCCGTGGTATGGCTCGAGCCAGGCGCAGGGCTAATAGGGCAATTCAAAAAGCCTTAGCTACTGGCATCGGCATCTACCTCCCTCACCCTCGCATTAAGGCCGCTAATGCCACCCTTTATAGGGCAGATGGGGTCCATTTGTCCCCATTCGGCAATGACATCTTTCTAGATGACCTGCGGCTCGGGCTCAGGTTGGCGCTAGGCCACCTGTGGGGTGCGAGGGCCTAAGCTGAGGCTTGGCCTTTCGCGTTGGCAGGAGAAAGTGGGGAAATAGGGAGCGGGCTGGTGAGCACCCCTTTGGCAATTCCCCAACGGTGGGGAAATTGGGGTCTCTCAGGACGGAGGGTAATGCTTCATGGCTACCACCACCTGTGCAGACTGCCACCAGGGAACCCCAGGTGCAAGTCCTTCCCTCATGCTGTACGGCTGAGGCTTTAGGAGCTTGAGGGGGAACCGTTTGCCTGGCCGGCCGGGCTGAGGCCATTCCATGAATGGATTACGCCCGGGGCAGTGGGGCTCGCCCAGACAGGTCAGGGCGGTGGTCTGAGGGACCCCGTGGCCTGACCTGTACCGCATAGTTTGCCCTTGCCGCAGTTTAGTGTTGATGTTATGTTTAATAAAGCGGCCATTTATTCCAAGAAATTGTGTCTGTCTCATTCTTCCAACTGAGGGGGCAATTCGGCCACTCCCGGCAGCCACAAGTGGCTATGGCCGGGGGGCCAGGTTTGCAGCCTCGGATGGAGGATGGGACTTTCCCGCCCATCCGGGGCTTTCAGGGGGCGGGCGGAGATAGAGCCGTTTCTATCTCCGCCCTTCCCACTTCGCAGTTGCTCCAAGCGATCGGCCCACCCTCCTCTCCCTGTTTCAGTGCAGGATTAGCCGGTTGCATTTGAGCCAGGTAGGAATTTTTTCCTGCTCCCCCTGATTGGCCTTGGCGGGGGGGGTAGGTTTTTTGCCTACCTTGTACTGCAGCAGAGGATGTCGGTGTTTTAAGGGTGGTGCCTAGTAGGCTTCCCCTGGCAGGAGAAAGTGGGGAAATAGGGAGCGGGCTGGTGAGCACCCCTTTGGCAATTCCCCAACGGTGGGGAAATTGGGGTCTCTCAGGACGGAGGGTAATGCTTCATGGCTACCACCACCTGTGCAGACTGCCACCAGGGAACCCCAGGTGCAAGTCCTTCCCTCATGCTGTACGGCTGAGGCTTTAGGAGCTTGAGGGGGAACCCTTTGCCTGGCCAGCCGGGCTGAGGCCATTCCATGAATGGATTACGCCCGGGGCAGTGGGGCTCGCCCAGACAGGTCAGGGCGGTGGTCTGAGGGACCCCGTGGCCTGACCTGTACCGCATAGTTTGCCCTTGCCGCAGTTTAGTGTTGATGTTATGTTTAATAAAACGGCCATTTATTCCAAGAAATTGTGTCTGTCTCATTCTTCCAACTGAGGGGGCAATATGGATATTTATGTGATTTGTTAAGTTTTATGTAGTGTATGTTGGCAACAAAGATGTTTAGTTATATTTAAACTCACTAGGAGCGCTGTTCTTCTTACAAAAAATGGAATGTCTTTGAGCACTGAACATGCCACTGAGATCGCTGGCATAATCGGAGATTGTTAGGGTACAGACAAATACAAACACATCTTCTCTAAGCCCCTTGGAGCTCTGGTAGTTGTAATCTAGCATGGTGATTGGTCAGTCTTGTTGCTACCCCCTGATAGCGGCGACCAATTTGTGTATTTGTGTATGTTTTGCGCAAAGAGTGCAAAGAGTTTGTCTATACCAAAACTCTTTGGTTGTGCGCACGTGTCACTATAGAGGGGCTTGGTTGGCAATAACCATAATTCTCATCACCTACAGTCTTCTGATGACATTTCCTTTCACGGTGTTTCCTGAGTCTGAGATGGAAGCGATTGTTTAATCTTTGAAGTAGTGTGGTGTTTTACTGATGGAAGTTTGGCCTATAACCTCATTGAGTGGCAGTATTTCAATATGAGTAGGAAAATTACTATTTTACGTCATCACAGCCAGCAAAGAAGTGTAAAGTGAATGATGACTCTGTAAAAACAAAAGATGCGACAACAGTGTTGTGTGATACAGCGTCTGCCCGTGGAGAGTGGGCACACGACCCCGTCTTCTGTTGACCACGTGAAGAGTGAGCATGTTCTTGGTAATTTTGTCCATTGACTGCATTTATTTTTTCCGATTTGAACTATAAAATGGTGATTTTCTTGAGTCAAACTGAGAGTACACCTAAACATTTTTTTTAAAAAAAGCACTGCATAGAATGAATCACAATGTGGAAACAGGATTTTAAAGACTAAGTAATATTTGCAAAGAAACCCCAAGCGATGAATGGCTTATTTGCCAATCATAACTAAGGAAAAATAAGCATCTTGCAGCCATCTCTGCATAAGATACCTTTTGTAGATGGTAGCATTTTTCTCTCTCTTAGCAATCACATCCCAGTGTTTCAAGTACATACCTGTATACCTCCTGTGACTTGTAAAGTCCATTTTAGAAAGCTGTGAATGTTTAGTGCTGTGATTTGAAAGTCATATTAAATAAAGGCAAATTATACTGTAGTTAAGTGGGCAGGCATTATTAAACAGTCATGTGTATGGTAGAAACTTATAATGAAATTCTCCCATGGAAAAAGAATGGCATAATCGCACAGGTTGGCACAGGAATGCATTAACCGAGTCTCAAATTAACAGTGGTCAGGGCTGTAATAGAAGAGAAAAAGAGCCTGCATTTGCAAACTGCTTTAAAATCTGTCTCGTTGTGCTCATATTTTGTAGCACATGACCTCTAATTCTGGTGGCTGTAATCGATTGAAGAATGCATGTCTCCATTTTTTACAAAGAAAGTAAGTTTCTAGTCTTTGGTGAAAATAATTGAAAATGTCAGTAAAAACATGGAGAGATATTACTAAATGCTCCAAAAAGGAAGTGCTTCCAACCATTAGATACTTTAGGGGGGTGGGAATGATATCCTCTTTATCCTTCCCTGTTTCCCTGATCTTATTTGTCATAAAATTTCTTAAGCACCTTTCCAAAAACGGGGGAAACCCTTCTTCCTCTTTAAACGTATTGCTACCCATTTTTCTAGTCAACTCAAATATCCTTTTTCAGTCTGTCACCAAAATGAAATTCAGGATTAAAATAAGCTTTAAAATAATCCACATTTGGTAAAGGGGAGAAAAGGTGTATATCCAAAGTACAACAAGATAATTACATACACCCAACTAAACATACACATAAAATAACTATTAACATTCAATAATAACCTTTCAAATTACCAGAGAACCCGTGAGTGTATAGTGTTGTCTCTCCCCTGGCTGCTATTTACTCTTCGCCAGCCCTTGTGTATCTGGAGTGAGGGGAAGAGAGCAAAAAAGGAAAAACAGAAATAAAGGATACACGGTCACCTCACTTTATGAGCCTGCTCAGGCCACCTGTGTCCCAGAGGAAGGCTCCAAGCCGCAGCTGCTGGCAGGCTCACAGTAGAGTTATTATTATTATTATTTATTATATTTATATCCTGCCCTCCCCACAAGCGGGCTCAGAGCGGGTCACAACAGAAGATAAAATATACAAGATAAAATCACAATCAACACAGCTTTCTAATAAAACACCTGCTCACCATAAAACACCTGCTCACCGTTCTACACTGGGAAGCCCGCCGTGACCCTTTACTTCCATTCTTCTCTCTGTGTCCATGGCATGAGTTTTACAGCTCATGTTGGAGTGAGATAGCCAAGGTTACTCTGCCTCATGCTAGGGAGAGAGCAAGAAGGGTTCGAGGGAAGTAAAGGGTACTCAGCTTTCCTACTGCTATGAGCTAGCCAGAGGCATTGCAATGCCTGTGTGCCCTTTACTTCCCTTCCTGCCTCATTGCTGTCTCTCCCCAGCATGAGCCATAGCAACTCAGATGAAAGAGTGAGATTTCTAAAGCACCTAGAGGAAAGCAAGCTGGCCATGGAGAAAGTGGAGTACAACCAACACTATCACAGTGTCATCCTCTGTGTCCAAGCTCAGTCTTTTCCTGAATGGTTGCTGTGGTGTTGGTGATTTATGGTCTTTCCTCTGCAGTCAATGTGATACTGGGTGCTAGGAGGATGAGACTACAGATATTGCAGAGAAGGGTAACGGATTGTTGAGGCCCTTTAACTGCATCCCTGGCATGAGGTCCACATCTCAGGGAGCTTCACAGCTTACTTTTCTTCCAGTACCTCTAGTGACGGATGTTTCAAGGTGGGATCCATCAGACAACCACAATGGAGTGTGGGCCCCAGTTATAGCAGCTATGGGTAAGTTAGAAAACAACCCTCCCCACTTCCCAGAAACATGGGGTGGGTGTCATATTTGGAAACAAAGCTCAGAAGATCCACAGGTAGCATGCAAGATTGATCAAGATGGGTCTTAGTCTGTCTGTAGCAGTAGAAAAGAGCAAGAGTCTAGTAGCACCTATAAGACTAACAAAATTTATGGTAGGGGATGAGCTTTCATGAGTCACATCTCACTTCTTCAGATACAGCTAGAATGTGAGTCCATCTGTCCTTATATCTTGGAGGGAGGAATGATTTCAGATGTCGAATGACAATAGCAGGTAAATTATAAAAACCAGTGAATGACAATAGCAGGCATGATTGGACACAGGGGAGTATGCAGAGGGGTGGTAGCATGTAAAAGAGCCACATGTGGCTCCCAAACCACTGAATGAGTATCACTGCCATGAAGGAAGGGAGGGAATATCTTCATGAGACTGTAGTAAAAAAGGCTGCCAAAAGATTTGCTGGTTATAGTGAAAAATTCAAAATATTTGCCGTTGAACATTGCCAATTAATACGCCTTGCCAATTAAAAAAGATGCTGGAATGGATAAAATGTTTCTTACTTTTCTCTTGTCAGCAATATTATACATCAATGCTGATATTAAATAGCTGAAGCACAAAATGATCATTTCTTATATAGCTCCTTGCAAAATGTTTTCTCAAAGCTCTACAAAATGTGAGTTAACGAGGGGGAAAGACACTAGTGGTCTTTATTCTCCTTTCTGAAGGTTTTTCTTAGGAGGGGGTCAGCTATGGGTGGGAGGAAGATTGAGAACCATAGTCTTCTGTAAAGGCTGGCTATACATCAAACTGCATCTTAATAATATTTCTATGTAGGAGGGTGAGGTGCTCATAACTCAACTACTCACAAAATAGCCTCCCCCCATACTTCAATAAAGGAATTAAGTGGAATTCACTTCTCATGAAAGGTAAAGTCTAAACTGTTAATGCTGCAAAATGTCAGTACGAATTAACATACAAGGAACATACAAAAATAAACCGAGTAAAATGGAAGGCTAAAGAAAGAAGACTGCATGCCTTTTAAAAATGCTATTACTTTAGAATTCTCTGTGTGTTGCTGCACAAAGCTCTATTTTTGCTCACTGAAAATTATGCAGGGAGATTTGTTACATTAGTAAATTATGAGGAAGGCTACACTTTCCAAGAGCATCTTTTTTCAAGGAACTTGCAGTCATACACGAAGATGACATGGTCTAACTATTGGGACTCTCTGTCATTATACCCAATTTAATTTATGCCAGTACTGTAAGGTGACTGTTTTTAGCCATTTGAATATCTGCACGCAGCATGGAACTGCCAATGGAGTACAGGCTCCAGCCATATAATAACAACAACAACAACAACAACAACAACATTTGATTTATATATTGCCCTTCAGGACAACTTAATGCCCACTCAGAGTAGTTTACAAAGTATGTCATTATTATCCCCACAACAAACACCCTGTGAGTTGGGTGGGGCTGAGAGAGGTCTGAGAGAGCTATGACTGACCCAAGGTCACCCAGCTGGCTTCAAGTGGAGGAGTGGGGAATCAAACCCGGCTCTCCAGATTAGAGTCCTGCCGCTCTTAAGCAAACTGGCTCTCATAGCAGCTGTGGGTAAATTAGAGAAGATGCTGGTTGCAATTTCTACTTTATATTTTTGAAATGTATTAAAACATTAATATCCTGCCTTTCTCACTGTTCAACAGCCTTCGAGTCCTTCTGAACAACAAGATTTGAGTTCAGTGGAATCTTAGAGACCAACAAGATTTTTAGAATTTGAGCTTTCTAGAGTCTCCCTTCTTCAGACAACTGCAGACCAACATGTCTACCCACCTAAACTGTCCTTGAGCCCTTCTGTTTCACCATGTGTTGTACAGCACACAAATATAAAGATGGCTACTGCAGAACTTGCAGAACTGGAATGAGTAAAATAATCATAGGAAGACATGTCTTTGTAAAACACATCCATATGGGAACGCCTTCCACTGAGAATGAAATATTGCAAAGGCCAATATCTTCTTGCTGATGAGACCGTCAGCTGCCATCCCAAATCTGTAAGAAGCAATGAATTCATTTTATTTATTTCGTAAAAAAAACTAGTCTACCTTTTCTCAGTGAATGGACTCAAGGACATTCACAAAGCTATATTAAGGACACCAGTATTAAAAACAATAAAACATTTTATTCCTTTATCAGTTCAAATCTATGGTACATCAGTGATAGAAATCAGCAAAAAGCCATTTTACGCCATCTCCTAAATATAGGTAAGGAGGGGGATAGCTCTCATCTCCTGTGGCAGACTCTTCCAAAGCACTGAACCTTCCGAAGCCCTGAACTTCTCTGTGGGAGGGGACAGAAAGAAGATATTTGGTAGCTAAAATTGCTGCATGCATTCATAGTATTCCCCAGGTTTGGGAGGTCCTAAAATTTAAAACTCCATAGGAAATTACCTTTTCCACTAGAGCTAAAGCCTGTGAATCAATGGTTGGTTCATCAGTTCATAACTGTGTGCCATCATGGATATAATACCACAGGTAGAATGTGTATATCCTGTATTTTTCATGGAGTTGGTTCAGGCATTTACCCGCCAGTAATCAAATATGTAGAGCAACCAAGTGGATGGTTTAAAGATCAAGTTAAGGTTATAAATATGAACCAGTTCTTTATGTGGCAATTCAATATGTGAATCAGCATAATTGAAAGTAATTTCTTTTGAGGTTGTGCCTCTGAAACTGTATCTATCACGGCCCATTGTCACATGAAAGCTGCCACTAGAGATGGACACGAACTAAAATACGAACCAAAGTTCGTCACGAACTGGGCCGTTTTTTGGTTTGCTAACCAGTGGTTTGTTGGAACTCATTTCTGATGAACTGCAATGAACCACTATGATTTTTAGAGTGGTTCATATGGTTTGTTTTTTGGTTCATCACTGCAGACAACCTGGCACTGATCAAACTGTTACCTAGGAAACGGAGGAGGATGGGCTTTCTGCAGACCTTCTGCAGCCCTGGAAGTGACGAACTGACAAACCAAACAAACTGGTTTGCGAACTGGGCAACTTCATGGCGGTTCATGGTTCGTGGTTCATGAAACACGACAAACCACAAACCGACATTTTCCCAGTTCATGCCCGCCTCTAGCTGTCACTCATATATCTATTGAGAATATTTATATGCCTGCCTCTCTTTTGAGCACCTCAGGACCCACTGCCATCAGTTGACAAATGCTGATATGTTGTTTAGAAAGACTATAAAGTCAGGCTATCCAGATAATCTTTTTTTATTTTGGCTAGCCTGTATTACTTTGGCTAGCCTCAAGACTGTATAGCCTTCAAACAGAAAAAAAAACATATTATGAGTGAAAATGCTGAACCTAGTGTAACATATATTGCAAAGGACACAGTCCAGTCAAAGTCAAGTCCTAATGATTTCAGGACAAGAATGTGCCTAGTCCTTCCATTGAAATGAATGGGACTGGAAAGTGCTTCAGTTTGACTACATTGCAGTCTCAGCTTTTAAAGCCTTTGATCCTGATAGTACCAGGTATATAAGGCAGCAATCCTAAGAACATGTTCCTGGGAGTAATCCCCATTCAATAACATTGGACTTACTTCCGAATAGACCTGCTTGCTCCCTGGATTACTTCAGTAATTCTTATAACAGCTTTATTGGTTAGGCCAGTGGCGCAGGTTCAACATTTTCTCCATGCTTAAGAAATTTTCCTCCAACTTCAGTGGCTTCTCTGTTGGAGGAACAAATAGACTGCGGCAGAAGGATAGGGGCAGGATGCATCCCAATATTACTTGCCTTGTATTATGTAGATGTCCTGACCCGGATAGCCCAGGCAAGCCTGATCTCATCAGATCTTGGAAGCTAAGCAGGGTTGGCCTTGGTTAGTAATTGGATGGGAGACCTCCAACAAAGGCCAAGGTTGCAGAGCCAGGCAATGGCAAACTACCTCTGTTAGTCTCTTGCCCTGAAAACCCGATGAGAGGTTTCCCTAAGTCATCTATGACTTATGGAGGCACAGAGGCTAAGAGAGAGTGATTAGCTAAGGTCACTCATAAAATTCATAGCTGAGCTGAGATTTGAAGCCGGAACTTATATCTGGTGCTCTTAATGACTATACTACACCTGTTTACTTTGGCCCTTGATCATCTGGATTGAATTTTAATGGCTCATCTCCTAGTGGGTTTTGTGTGTGTGTGTGTGTGTGTGTGTGTGTGTGTGTGTGTGTGTGTGTGTTCATGCTTGATGAAAGGTCCCCATGGGGACCAATCTGCAGATGATTTTATGATGTCTAAAAGTACTTGTTCTTTTTATCTGAACTCCCCCAAAAATCTCTTCCTTACTCCAGATGGAAGAAAACAGGAGAAGGAAAACATAACAAAGAAGCAACACGGGCCAAGACTTCATTGTCTTGGAGCGAATTGGCAGCAACCTATGTACACTCACTAATCTGCAATAGTTTGGCTTGCTAGAACACCCAGTCCCTCCTAGGCTGTCTTGGAGGTTCGAAGGAAGGAATCTGTGCCTTACCAACTTGTACAACAAAGACTTTGAACTTCAGAATTTGTTTTCTAATTCATTTTCAAAGTTCTAAAACAGCAATGGATGGACAGAAAAAAACATTGCCTTGAAAGGAAATGAATGGCTTATTGTGGGAGGAAAAAATAAAACTGCCATTGGCAGCCATCTGTTCTGGACTAAGTTCCAGAGACACCAGTATTTCATCTACAGGGTGCTTATTGGTGTACAAGCAACATGCAATAGTGGAGGAGTGAGATCAATACAATTTATCCTCCCTTTGCCCTTCTACATGCATTCAGCATAACTGGTGAAGAAACTTTTATATGAACAAACAATATGTATAACTCTGGATGCTGCAAAAAGCAGAGTTCACATTGGTCCGTGTGTGCTCACGATTAATCCATGTATAGCAGCCTCTTTTATTTATTTGTTTGTGTTATTTATAGTCTGCCTTTCTCACTGAGACTCAAGGTGGATTACACATCATGTAAGTCAATACAATCAAAAGCAAGGACATTCAATCAATAATGCAATAGCATATACAGACAAATACAAATGTGCAGAGATTTGAAAACAAGCAGAAATCCAATACAGAGAAGAAACAATGCTGAAACAGGGCAGAAGCAATTTTGATACATTAAACAATGCAAGGGCTATCCAGTAGGATCATATTTACAGCAACCGACAGTACATAGTAGAATAGTCTATAGTCGCTATCCCTTTATGAAAGCATCTCTTTGAGGCCACTTCCTTACAATACAGCCCTCCCATCTAAGGAAAAAAGCCCTCTTGAATTATTCATGCTTGCAATGTTTGCAGAAAGCCAGAAGAGTGGGGAGCTTTCTATACCTCTTCAAGTAGGCCATTCCATAAAATGGGGACTAGCACACAGAAAGCACATGTACAGACAGCTGCTGATTTTTGCCTATGTGTAGAGTGGTACCTGCTGAAGGCCGTGTTCAGATGAGTGAAGCTACCATGAAGGAACATAGGGAGAGAGGCAGGCCCAAAGCCACAAAGGGCTTTGTTTGTGATTGGATAAAACTCAGCAACTGATGGGTAGTCGATGGAATGCAGAATGGGAGTAATATGCATGCTCCACCTAGATCCTGGTAATAATCAACCTGTGGTTTTCTGCACCAACTGGAATATCGGAGTTGACTTTGCAGGGAGACCTATGAAGAGTACATTACAGTAGTCTAGCCTTGATGTTACCATGGCATGAATCCTGGTGGCCAGATCAGCCTTATCAAGGTAGGGTCCATCTTCTGAGCTAGACTGAGTTTGAAGAAGATATTTTTTGCAGCTGCATTAACTTGCTTCTCCAGCCACTTCACCACAGCTGTCAGGTTGTGACTCAAGACCTTTTCTGCATCACTAAGTGATTTGGATAGAGAGATATAGAGCTGGGTGTCATCTGCATATTGATTATACAAAATTCCCAAGCTACAAATGATTTCTCTTGAAGGCTTTACACAGAGGTTGGATAACATGGGGGATGAGAATGCTCCTTGTGGAACCCTACAAGATAATTCCCACATGGAAAATAGCTGGTCTCCGATAGCAACCTTTTGAGTCTGTTCCATGAGGAATGATTTAAACCAGTCCAAGGCACATCCCCTGATACTTACTTGTGCCTCCAAACACCTCAACAGAGGGCACGATCTACTATGTCAAAGGCCGCAGACAGATCTAGGAGGAGCAAAAAAGTACAGTTAGAAATCCCATGAAAAGAAAATGCTCACAGATTCTGGCACACCGCAAAGATAGTTTCAGCTGGGTAGCCATGTTGGTCTGCAGTTGAAGAACAAGATCCAGGTCCAATAGACCTGTTGGTCTTTAAGGAGCTATTGGAGCCAGATCTTGGTTTATGACAGTTCCTCATAACTAAATAACTGCTTTGTCATCTTGAAAGCAGCTGATCGTTAAACGCTACAAAAGTTATAGAAATAAAACCAAACTTCAAGCATGATTTAGCTGTAATAAAAACAAAGGAGTAAATTCAAAACAAATAAGAAACAGATGCAAGCAGTTGATAACAACTGATAAGGTCATAAAACGCCATGCATTAAAACAACCGGTGAAATTCTAAGCAGAATTACTCCAGTTTAAGCAAATGGGCTTAGACTGGAGTAACTCTGCTTAGGATTTCACTATAAAACAGTCAATAGACAAAAATCACAATTCATCCCTTGAATGCTTGGCAAATTAACTTGTTGCTTGATGCCTGGTAGATGTGCTTGGTGATCACTAGTGAAGAGGTTTTCACCACATTCACCATTTTTTCAAATTCACGAAGGCACCCAGAAATGGGCCTCTGAAGTAGAGTTTGAAGATCAGGCGGGTTCATCTGAGAGAAGGTGATCCGTCATACCACCCTGTCTCACACTGTTACAGTTTAAAAAGTCCAAACAAGCACCAGGAATTGTGTCCAGAAACAAACTGCCCGTAACTGCTGCACTAGATCACAGGCAATTTTACATTGAGGAAATTTGATCAAAGCAACATATTTTGAACCAGGCAAAATGTTTAAAGGGTTTGTTAATTGCTTTCATTTCACATTCTGGAGCTTTAATCAGCAGAGGCATAAGCATTGCCTCAGCGGCAGATGTTTGACCTCTCCCTGTCTCAGAAACACACCAAGTTCTAATACTAGTCTAGTCCTCCTCTGTCTGGTTCCTGATGGCCATTTCAGTTGGACTCCTCATGGCCCTCTCTTATTTATTTCCCTGCTAGAGATCAAGAATACAGACTGCTTTCTTGGGACCAGTCCCAAAGAGGTCTTGAAATTTCTCCACAGAGCAGGGGAGTTTTAAAGCATTGTAAGTAACACTTGTCCGGAAAGTTCCCTCATCCAGTGCATGTAGTAGATTGAGGCAGTTTGAATTCTTGATGCATGGCAAGAGACTCTGAGTGAAGGGACGGAATATTTGACCAAACCAATGTGTGTGAGAAAAGATGGGCAGGCAGGCAGCCAACTGGCTAAAGGGAGATCCTACCTGAAATGATAAGGTGAGTGTATCTGGAGGAAATCATTCTAGTAATCCAAAACTGGAGACCAAATTATCTTCCTCGGACAGGCATGCAGTCACAGAGAGACATTGTGGAGAGATTGGGGGGTTTGAATAGAGGGAGGGAGCAAATCATGACCCCCCTGAGCCTTCTGAAACAGAGGTGGGGCCTTATCGCAAGAAGCAGGGAGCCAGGCACCCCTAGCCTCCTGTAACTTGAAGAGTGAGTCCTGAACAACTGGGATTAAAAAGTATGTTATTGGGTTGCAGAGAAGCAGTGAGTCTTTGTTGCTGTGTGTGGGAAGCAGTCGAGGAATGTAGGTCTCTAATTTGAGGAAGATAGGCAGACAGCTTGTAAACACAATGTAGCAATGTGTATTGTTAATAATATGAATTAGGCTATATCTGTTTAAGTGGCATGCGGTATGTTTTCCATCAAAAGATCACGCCTAAATGCTTGGCGGGATAACTGAGATTCCTTGCCCCGTCCCCTTACATGATGTGCCATTTGGCCATTATTTTTGTAGCTGCTGCTCACTGCAAACTTGAAGTGGAGGAAACGGATCGAAGCTTTGATGGGACTTAGCTGCTTTCTCTAAAGAAATCCCTTGGAAACAGAGACTTTGTAAACAGATGACAGAGAAGCCAGCATTGATTTTGAAATGCAACTTAGACAAGTACATCTCAATTCTCCAATTTACATTATAGTGTCGTGCCAACAGCCCAGCTGTATTACATTGCTTTTTTTTTCCAGATCGGAAAGAATGTACAACCATTGACTATAATATGAGAATAACTCAATTTACATACAAAGAACTATCAAGTGTACACTGTATATGGATTATATGTGTGTTCGTTGTAACTTGTGAATAGAGTTTATGAGTGTTAGGTGGGGAGTGTGGCATTAAGAGTAAAGAGATACATAATAAGGGCAAGAAAGGGAATAGCACAACTCTCATGGCCCCTTCTTATTTTCTTAGGGTAATGTTAATTGCCACTTTGGGGTCTAGAAGGAATTTTCCTCCAGACCAGATTAGTAAGGGATCCTGGAAGTCTTTTCTCTTCCTCTGGGCACTAAGCAAGTGTGACGGAAATGAGCTGAACTTGCAGTCTCTCTCCTGAAAACAAAATGTTTCACATTGCAACAAAGGTGTGTTTGTTTGTTTTGCATTATTTATAACCCACCTTTCTTGCTGACACTCAAGGTGAATTACATCGTGTAGGTCAATATGGTGAATGACAGAAAAATTCAGTAAACAATGCAATAGAGTAAGAATCGCAGAAATTTGACAAGATGCAGAAATGTGATACAGAGCTGAAAACAGCGCTGAAAGAAAACGTAAGTAATTTAACATGGCTTGTAACAAGATGCAGAAACTATACAGTAGGAACATACTTACATAGACAGTACATAGCAGTATAATCTAGAGTCCCTACCCTTTTCCAACAGACCTCACTGAACCATTTCCTTGCTGTACAGTCATATTACTTGTGTAAAAAAGCCCTCCTGAATAATTCAATTTTGCATAGCTTGCAGAAAACCAGGAGACTGAGAGCCTTCCTGACTTCTTCAGGTAAGCCATTCTATAAAGTGTGCATGTTTACTGGTGGGTGTCGATTTTGCCCATGTGCAGAAAGCCCTGTTCAGATGAGTAAAGCTGCTGTGGCGAAAGCTTCACTCATCTGAACAGGGCCTCCTGCAGGTACCACCCTGCACATGGGCAAAATTAACAGCTGCCTGTACACATGCATTTTCTGTGTACAAATTACTTGCCAGATATTTTGCAGTGTCTTTACCCTAAATGTTTATGCACGCATGTTCCTTTCAAACAATGTATTTAGCTTATTTATTTAAAGCATCTATATGCCACCTGTCCAAGAAAACTGGATATATTTATGGGAATGATTACATTAAAACTATAATATTAAAACTGACCCAGTCAGCCAGGAAGCAATTCAGCCTAGTAGCAATACAGCAAACTACAGTAAATGTATAACATTTGTGTAATTTTATTACTGGACTGTGTGTGAAAAAATAAATTTAAAAAATCAAAGTATTGTGATTGGGTTACTCTTGGGCACCTGAACATACAACACAGATTGAAAAGAGTCCAGTAGCACCTTTAAGACTAACCAATTTTATTGTAGCATAAGCTTTCGAGAATCAAGTTCTCTTCATCTATGAACACAGATTGAGTTACACAAGATAGACAAATCCCAAATTAATTGTAATTCTTAAAGAACCATAGGAGCTTCAGTGGGGGAGGGGGAGTTAGGGGGGTTAAATTAAAAAAAAATGGGCTCCAAAGAGCCAGAAGTGGCAGAAGGAAACAGAAGTCAAGCTCCAAATCAAATAATAAGCAGGGAAACAGGGCGGGAGGCAAGCCCCAACTAAAAAATCAAAAAATGCTTCAGAAAGAATTAGAAAACACATACAACCCCCCCCCCCCAGAAACTATATTAAAGAACAAAGCTAAGTAAGTAAGAAGGGAACAATATAGTATAACATGTCCTTTGTATTTTGGCACAAGAAAACTTGCAAACAGTTCCTCTGCTTCCCTCTTTTCTACAAACAGGCAAGATAGTTATGTGAAAACAGTTCCTATCTGATTCAAAGTCCTACCTCCTGTGCTTCAGGATTGGACTACCTCACACATATATGTAATCTTAGTGTCCAGTGTCTGCAATCAATCAAGAAAACCCAGGGGCTTTCTCCCTCATTCCCCTAAGGAACAGAGCTTTGTATGCCTTTATTGAGAAAACACAGCAGAGACAAACAGGCAATAAAGAAAACTGCTAAACAAAACAAAAGAAAACCATGGGGTCTTTCATTCTAGGCTGTTTAGGTAAGGAATTTGTTTCGTTTTCATATTAATTACTATAATTACAAAACATCCCATTTTTGTAATTATTGTAATTAATGAAAAATGCACCAGTCTACTATATAGCATGCCCTAGGCACTAGGAGGAACTGATAGACACTTGTAAAGACAATAAAGGCCAGAGGCCAGTTGAGAGAGAGAGATGGGGTTGATATTGGCTGGTCTCCTTCTATGGCTCTTCAGACTTGGCCTCAGTCTTTCTGATCATGGAGCAGAACCTGAAGATGATCTTGAAGGGGTTTTTTTAAAGACAGAATGTAACTTGGAGCCAGTTATACCAGCATGAATATTTAAGATTAAAGAGTTACAGAAGCCTACAAGTAGAGCTACCAGGTCCCTCTCACTTCCTGTCAGGAGGGTAGGGACACCTGGCACTCACCTTGTGCCATCCACGAGGATCTTCTTCACACCCATACCCCGTGGCTGAAGTAACGTCACCACGCCAGCTGCGTGAGTGCTCCCACGCGTCACACGGAACTGATTTGGCCTGTTTGGGGCCAAATGAGCCCCAAACAAAGCGCAGGAATGTTCCTGTGGCTGGTGTGATGATGTCACTTCCGGAAATGCCATTGCCACACCTGCTTGCCACCTCCCATTGATCGCTGGGCAATTGGCAGACAAGGGAGCAAATCCCTGGAAGTTTGTCCATCCCCCAGCGGGCACCTGGGAACCCTACATACAAGTGATGTAAGATGGGATTAAAAGGGGGGAAGTGATATGAGAAGGGAAATTTTAAATTTGGTTGGAGGAAGTGAGCTCACATGAATGGAAGGAGATGACCTTTGACCTGAACAAGATATCACAAGATATGACATCAATTACCTACTGAGTTCTCTCCCCAGGAACTGCTCCCAAATCTTCAAGAATTTCACGAGCTGGAGTTTGCAGCCATAGCTGGCTTGTACTGTTAGCCCCTGGCCCCATGCTACTGGCCTTCCTTCACTAGTCTGTGAGAAGATAACTTATGTTCATATAGCACAGGGTTTTTCTGAGTGACCGATATGTTCTATGTTGTGAACATTATATTGCAAGAGCTATTGGATTCCACAGATCTGTTTTGCTAACAATGATGCCTTTCTCTGATACAGGAAGCTCTTTCATTAGCAGATTAGCTGATTTCCTAATGGAAGAGCCACTTGCATCAGGGAAGGGTGCCTTGACCACCGTTAATGGAACATATCTGTGGGATCCAACCTTATGTCAGGACCTTGATGTATCTTATGGATTATATGACACCATATTAAATGCTAATAAATATAGTTTAAAAATAGTCAAAATCAGCAGTAAAAACGGGTCCAATTAGCTAGAAAGTGGGGAGGGTGAGAAAGCTTGTTACATAAAAGTTATTCTAGACTAAAAAAAATAATTCCTGATTCAATGGGAAATGTAAGTTGAATTTCGTTTGCCGTTTAATTAAATAGCTTTTAAAATGTAGCCACAATGTATGTAACCCAATCTGTGCAGACACATCTCAGCAGCTGTGCAAAGTTCCATTAACTTCAGACTTGGTGCAGGTGGGAGGATTTAGCTGTGTGGATCACATTACATATTGGGTGCTTTACTGTGTGCTTCCTAATAAATTAAGTTCTTATCACAAACTATACTGATGATACAAGTTCCTGTTTTAAAAGCAAAGCTGTTCTAAGCTTTCTAGCTGAAGGATACTGTCTCTCACCCCGCCCCAGATGAATGCAAACCACAGTTATTTGAATTACTTATTTGTTTGTTTAAAATAATTTATTCTCCCATTGGTAGACTGTTTTATCTGTCTCATAGAAGCCCTATCAAATTTAAACAAGGATTAATCAAATGTTTACCTACAGTTTCTCTCTTTTTTTCTCTCAGTTTCTTCCAGGGATTTAATCCCTTTAAAATGCCCAGAATTAGAGATATTCTTGACTTCCATATAATATTGTATTACAAATAGGGGTGTGCACAAAAAAAATGTAGGTAATCTTGGTCCATGTTTCAGGGCTTTCCAAAAAATCCACGGTCCCTGAAACCTGGGTGAGATTCTCTGATCTGGGTGAGACAATCCTGGATTTAACCAGTTAAAAATGACTGGGGGGCGTTTTTAGGTAATCCCCACCAAATTTGCAGGGAACCTACTCCTGACTGTCTGCTAAAGATCCCCTAATTTCAGGAGGATTGGACCCATGGGTCCAATTCTATGGGCCCCTGAAAAAGCTGCCCTCAGCAACTCTTCTCTGGTTTGACATTACTCCCTTACAAGCTTATTGTCAAACCAGAGAATCCCACTGAAAATCTTTTTACTGAAGCAGGCAGAGGGGGTGAGGCTTGTTGAGCCATGGAGTTTAAATGAGGCCTGCCGCTTGTAGGAGATCTTTTGGAGCTCAACTGGAGTGGAGGAGCAGAATGGTATGGCATTTTATTCAAGTGAATGTTTTTGTGAATGTTTTTGTGAACGTTTTAAGCATCTCTGCCTCTGCAGGTTGGTAGCTCTGTAGACTGGAGTGTGTTGTTGACTAGAAGCAGGCATAACAAAAAAGAGAGAGAGAGAGCTGAAAATACACACAGAACTCACTGGTTTGGCTCATTAAAGATGCTTCTGGAATGGCCAAACAAATTTGGGAAACGGCGCTGTAACGAACCCCCCACCCACCCCCGAAAATTCTCTGTGTTTCGTTTCAGCTTTTACTTGCACAGCAGCTGCACAGGCAGGCCAGTCAACAGTGGACCATCCAGCAGCATCTTGTTTTCCTTAACAGCTAGTCTGTCTGCACTCATCATGCAACCAGTTGGATCTGAGTCAACTCCATTGCCCGGAACGGGATGTTTGCGACAGGCATGAGTGCATTTTTTCAGCACTTCCTGGGCAATGGCATCGGCATTGAGTGGCTCGTAGGGATCAAATTGCAAAAGGTTTGCTTTTTGCTTGGGAGGAGAGCAGCAGACTGCACAGTGCCATTGGCACCCGTGTTGCTATCACCATCCCTTTCTGTGTGTTTTTATGCACAATGCAAAGAAAAACCAGCAACATCCATGTGGGCGTGCACATGTAGGTTTGAGGAGGGAGGGGTCTCTTTCAGCCTTCGAGCTCTCACCTGCCACAAAGGCTCAGTGAAAATTGGAAAGAAAAAAACAGTTATTAAAGGAGAGCAGCACTGATGAGGAGGTCCCAAGCATGTAGAGCTGACTGATGCCCTTTCAGTGGTGAGTCAAGGAGCGCCAGGAGGAATTTCATCTTACCTTTTGGCTTTTGGGGCTTTTCTAATGAAAACTGTTAACCCAGCCACACTGATGCCTCTTTGGCAGTAAGTTTCCTACCACTGTGCATGCCCACCAACACTCACCTTCTTTGGGAGTCCTTTAAAAAAAAACACTTTATTTTTCAGTTTTAACAATAATCAACATTATAATCAAACTTTTGAGAGTTAACAATAATGGTAACAATATATAGATAGAAATGCAATCAAGTCAATTACACAAGCAATAACTAAGTATTGCTAAGAAACTTGCAATAGTTGTTAGAATGGATGTTGTTAGAGAATCTTAAACTCTTAGCTCTCAAAGGATATAAAAAATTTTCTTGGTTGGCATGCATACTTATGGTACGATAAAATTAAAGCAGACTCTATGTTTCTGCATCATTATATTAGGCAAAATCTCTTCACGGTCTGGCAAAAATATAAAAAATATTTGGATGAAGGTATCCCGACGTGGGTGGTGCCAATGGAAGCCATTGACCCGAGGATAATTTATAATAGGGAACAATGTGTGTCATATAGTGCTGAAAATGGAGCAGAATATGATTAAGCTTAAAACAGAAGATGAAGTATCTTATTACGGATGATTCCAATATAGGCAGATTAAAGACTTATATGATTCGGATCGTATAAAATCGGGATTTAAATGGAAAAACTCGGAACTGGAAGAATGTATACTACAAGAAGGCAAGAAAAAGATTTCTAAAGTTTATAAGATCTTGTTAAAATGGTATACAGAAGACGAAACTGTTAAAGTCCAGATGGTGAAGTGGGCTATAAACTGTGATACCTAACAATGGAGGCATGGGAATACTTACGGAAAAATACATTGAAGATATCGACTTGTACTAATATTAAAGAAAATATTTACAAGATGATATATAGATGGTACTTAACGCCGAAGAAAATAGCATATGGGAATAACAAAATGTCAGATAAGTGCTGGAAATGTAAAAACCATGAAGGTTCATTATATCATATGTGGTGGACCTGTGAGGTAGCAAAGCAGTTCTGGGGAGATATTACAGAAGCTATGACTGCAATTTTACAAATTCAAATAAATAAGAACCCAGAACTGCTGTTGTTGAATTTGAATATGGAGGGGATTCCCAGGCAATATAGAACATTACTATTTTACATGACAACAGCGGCGAGAATTTTATACGCCCAGAAGTGGAAGACAAAAGAAGTACCATAAATTGAAAATTGGATACAAAAATTGCTGTACATGGCAGAAATGGACACAATGACAAGAAAGCTGAGAGAACAGAATCCAGAGGAATTCTTTAATGATTGGGGGAAACTAAAACAGTATTTGGAAAAGAAGTGGGACGTAAAGGGAGAAATGTGGGTGCTAGATAACTATTAATTTGGCAGAAGGGAAGAGAGGGCGATCTTTACAAGAGGAGAAGAGATAAGTTAGAAACATGTAATTGTTAATTTGATATTAGGTTTTTTACAGGTTAACATATAATATCTATTTTAGTAGTATATTAGAATGAATAAGAAAAGAAAAAGAGATATAAGCAGTAGATTTAGACAGCGGGTTGGAAAACTGTTGGAAGTCTGAGATAAAGAGGGGAGGGGAAAGGGTGGGGGAATATGGAAATGAGGGTATTAATTAAAAAATTGTAATATTAAATTTTACTCACCCAATAAAAATCTTAAAAAAAAAGTATTGCTAAGAAACTATGAACAAGTGGGTCAACAAAGTTTGAACAGTCATTGCTGGTCACATAGTTTATAAACAGGAACCAAAGTTCCAAAAAAGAGGACTGAAACTGAGGGTTGTCTAAACAGTGTAGGGGGTTGGATATTTTTTTCCTTTAGGATCATGTCCCACAGTTTTTTATGCCAAACTGTGATCGATGGTGGGTCAGTTTTCTCCCATGAAGAGGCAAGAAGCATTTTGGCTGCGGCTAAAAAAAGGAAAATTCTTTCTGGATAGTAGGAATTATAGGGTCTTCCCACAAGTTTAGTAGAATTAATTCAGGTCACAAAGGAACTGTAAAACCTGTAATTTTCCTGATCTGTGTAATGATTTGGTGCCAATAGGTTTGAATTTTGGGGCATTCCCACCAACAGTGAAAGTAGGTTCCTATAGGGCCACAATCTTTCCAGCAAATGAGGTGGGTTGATATAATGAAGATGATGAGGCGGCATATACCATCTTTTTAGAACCTTAACCGAAAGAATCTTGATATTGATAACTGTTGAATTGAGAGTTTTAGAGTGCCCATTTTTTCCCACTATGCTTCTGAGAGGTTGAAGTTACAGTCCTTGTGCCAATTGTTTTGATAAGGCAGTAAATTCTTATCCCTTTTTAATGTTAAGGATTTCATATATTTTAGTGATTAGGCCTTTATCTTGAACTTTGTCTTATTTGAGTAATAATTCAAACTGAGTAAATCCCGTTTTAGCCCTTTTTAAATATCCTGATTCTCTAGTAGATGTTTAATCTGGAGATATTGTTACCATGGAAGGGTTGTTTGGGATCCATTGTTGTGTGTTTTCATGCGCTTGTGAAGACTGACGGGGTTTTGGACAATGTGGTTTTTCATTAACCGTGAATATAGCCTCTTTTCCCCAACTCCCCCATTGAAAAGAACAGTGTGTGCACTTGCCTTGACATGCACCTTCTCCAAGCATTCTCTGGTGTCCATAAACATGTCGTGTGCTCTCAAACTCAGTGGCTTGATGGTTTAGAGGAAGGATTGTGTTCTGTATGATTTTGGTACCATAGCATGTGAAAACGGCTGCCCCAGAGCCTTGTCTCCCCACCGACCCCCTTTGAAAAGAACAACATGAAACTACGCATGTGCAGCCAACGTCTGGCTTGTGCAAATGCAACAGGTTGAAACTCATAAAAATAAAAACAAAAAACCCCAAATGGATCAATTCCAAGCCAGCACTAGCCCAACCGGAACAAACCAATAATGGAACAGAATTATTCCAGAAGCCCAGGAATTGAAACTGAAATGGAAATTTCTTTTATCAGTGGCATATTTTTGCTTTGCATTTATTAGGATGATGATTTTGTTGTTGTGTGCTGTCCAAGAAAAAGTGATGTAGAAAATCGACTTGTATCATAGATTTATTTGTTCTGAATATGTACACCATTATTGACTGAAAGTTTCAACTTGGTAGCCTGCAAAAAAGTATATTTCTAAACTGAGTTTTTATAAGATCGTTTTAGCAATATGCAAAATTATTCAAAAGATAATTTGAAATCAGAAAATGCCTAGGCTTGCATTTCTTACATTCATGTTCTATAATCCCCGACCTCCAAGGTTGCATATTATAATCTGTAAATTCAGAAGTGTTTTAAAATGAACTGAAGCAATATGTATATTATGTATAATTGTAAATTTAAAAGATCGATGGTTCTTGCTTGAATAGTGGACACACAAATAATTGGCCCTTTAAAGCTCATTAGTCAGTTTTATTACAATTGTTGCATTTGCATAATTTTTTGTAACTTTATGCCCGGTTGAACATTATTATTATACTCAAGAGGCAAGTCACATACACCAGCCATTTAGAACTCTAATGTTAATAAATTGTCTTTTAAAATTTGCACATGGGACCAAGTGACATCACCTTTCCAGCATGGCATCTTAACCTCTGAGATCTTCACCGCAGGGGACAAAATCAACCAATAAATCCTTTGGTGTCCTGGAATGAAGATGCCATTGCAATCCTTTGCAACTGGATGGATTTTACAAAGTCTGCAGAAGAAGAAGACCTGAATTTAAGTCGAGCCTCATCCAGCATCCTGTTTCACACAGCAGCCAACCGTTGCCCTGGAGAGCCAAACAAAGAGGGTTTGTTGATGTTGCTTCTTAGCCCAGAAGTTCAGAAGTTTGCTGCATCTGGTGATGGAGACTCCCTTCAGTCACTCACCACCAGGGCTAGTAGCCACTGATGAATCGCAGAATCACAGAGTTGAAAGGGGCCATACAGACCTTCTAGTCCAACCCCCGGCCCAATGCAGGATGAGCTTAAAGCATCCCTAACAAATATTCATCCAGCCTCTTCTGGAGCTCACCCCCTCCTTAGGCAGCTGATTCCACCTTTGAACTACTCTGACCGTGAAAAAGTTTTTCCTAATGTCCAGCTGGTACCTTTCTGCATGTAATTTAAGCCTGTTGCTTCGAGTCCTATCCTCTGTTGCCCACTGGAACAGCTCCTTGTCCTCCTTCAAATGACAGCCTTTCAAATATTTAAGGAGAGCAATCATGTCCCCCCTCAGTCTCCTCTTCTCCAAACTAAACATTCCCAAGGCCGTCTGCCTTTCCTCGTAAGGCTCAGTCTCCAGACCCCTGATCATTCTCGTCGCTCTCTTCTGCTCCCTGTCAATTTTGTTCACATCCTTTTTGAAGTGAGGCCTCCAGAACTGCACACAGTACTCCAGGTGCAGCCTGAGCAAGGCAGCATAGAGAGGGACTATGACCTACTGCAATTTCAGTGCAATGACCCTTTTGATACAACTCAAGACTGAGTTTGCCTTTTTTGCCACCGCATCACACTGACTGCTCATTTTTAGTTTACAGTCCACTCTTACTCCAAGATCTCTTTCGCATACACTACTACCCAGAAGTGTATCCCCCATCCTGTATTTGTGCTTCACATTTTTGTGGCCCAGATGTAATACTGTGCACTTATCTATGTTGAATTGCATCCTGTTCACAACCACCCACTTCTCCAATGAAGTTCCACAGGCTCTAATTGGTTGATACTAGTCACTTGGATTCGCACAATTCAGGTCCAGTGGCACGTTAAAGACGACCTAGATATCTGATGAAGGGAGCTCTGACAGTAAAGCTCATAGTCCTGGAATCCAGTTGGTCTTTAAGGTGCTACCAGACCTGAATCTTGCTCTTCTACTACTGACCAATACGGCCACTCACCTGAAAATATCTTCTTGGATTTGCATGAGGCCAAAATCACAAGGATTGGTTCAGAACATGGAAGATAGGTGGGACTTTGGGGTGATTGCCATATCCACCTGTTCCTCAAAGGAGCTTTAGGTCACATACTTGCCCCCCTTATCCCCATTCTATCCTCACAACAACCCTGTGAGAAGGGCTAAGAAAGCAACTAGCTCAATAACACCTACAAAATTCATGGTAAAGCGGGGATTTAAATTCAAGTTTGACCCTACACTAATCATTACACTCTTTTTAAAAATAATCAGATTATATAGTACAAATATTTATACATGTGTACTAGTAAGCAAGGATAGTGTATTAATTATCTAACAGAAGGGCTTAGGAAAGATCATACATTTGGTTTTTGGAAGGAAATGGGAGCAAGAAAGCGAGTTACGGGAGATACTCTTACTTTCCTTTTGAATCCTCTGGAATAAGCTGCTCCTAGAGTTTGAGGTTAGGATTCCATTGGTTAGAGCATTCGTTGCTAGGGATGGATGGATGCTCTTAGTGTTTCCATGTCATTTTGGTGTTTAGCTAGCCATCTCTTACCAGGTTGCTTGAGGAATGCTGTTACTCATTGCTTGTTGAGTTCAACAGAGTCTGGATTTTGATGCATGCATTTTCATTGCAACATTGCATTTCCATCCATATCTTCTTACCATTATTGTTAACTCTCAAAAGTTTGGCTATAATGTTGTGTTTTGTTATATTGTTAAAACTGAAAAATAAAGTATTTAAAAAATATATCCAGCTGTCACAGGTGGGAGAGTGTGGGACCACGAGGCAGCTAGGCCAGGCTTTTGCGTGGGGGAGGCCTTAGAAGCAGCAGCCAGAAGCTTTTGCGGGTAGCTAAACACAGAGCTTCGTTCTTAGGTTACGTGGTGGGAAGGGTGAGGCTAACTGCTTCTTGCAAAGCTTGTGTGTTGGTGTCAAAATAAAGGACTGCTGTTGAACCAACTGAGCAGGTTGGTGTGATTTCGGAGGGGCAGGAGAAATGGAAAGTTGCCTTCTACACAGCCTATTGGGGGCAATGGTGCTGCAGGCGGCCTGGGAGGTGCTTGGTATTGCCACACCTTCTTTCAATGGAGGAGCCACTTGAAGGAAGGCTCTTTAGGTGCAGGAACTTTAGCCTTCTCTTGGATCAGCACTATTTTCCTACTGTACACCCTTTAATGGCAACTAGCTATTGACTGCTAATTACGATTTCTTTAACAAAGTTTTCTTTAAGTAATGCTTCGCCTGCTAACCAATAGAGATGGACACGAACCGAAATACAAACCAAAGTTCGTGACTAACCAGGCCAGTTCGTGGTTTGTGAACCGGCAGTTCATCAGATCCCATTTCTGATGAACCGCCACGAATTTTAGGCTGATTGGTTTGGTTCGTTTTTTGGTTCATCACTGTAGACAGCCTGGCGCCAATCAATCAGTTTCCTAGGCAACAGGGGATGGACTTCCTGCAGACCTTCTGCTGTCCCAGAACTGGCCATCTGCTGGCCAGGAATTGACCTTCTGCTGACCCAGAAGTGATGATTTGCTGACCTGGATGTGACATTTTTATGAATCAAACAAACCAGTTCGCGAACTGGGGCAGGTTTGTGAAAGTTTGTGGTTCATGAAATGTGATGAACCTCGAACCGCATGTTTGGCTTTTTCCCAGTTCATGCCCATTTCTACTAACCGAAACTCATAGGAAAGGGTTTTTTTGAAAATCCATGCATCTAGCATCTTCCTCTATGAGACTATAGAATTGGAATTTGCAGCATTGTCTTCCTACTGCTTGGTCAATGTCTAATGTCAGAGGGTTATTTTATTTTATTTTATTTTAGCAATCAGAATGGTAGTTGGCACCATAAAATAGTTTCCATCAAACATAGAAGCAACTTGAATTCCTTTACCCAGATGATACTGAAGCAAAGCCTTCCACTTAAAGGACTGCTTATTGCCTTTGTTTGGAAGAAAGGAGTTTTGACAAATTGATGTTTAAATCCCTCTGACCACTTGGTTCCAGTCACAGTTAAAGAAAATGAATGTCAGCTCTTTCCAAGGAAAATGGTTTACTTGGGCATGACATGACTTTATTGTAAAGCAGAGAATGACATAAAACAACACAAACAGATGGACAAGTGACCATTTTTAAAAAATTGCAGGTCCTTATAGCCTCAAATAGTTGGAATATATTCCAGGGATAATCATCTTCTGCACTGTAATCCTTTAAGTTTCACAATACCATACAAGGTATTTCAGAAGAACAGAATATTTTGAGTAATAGGGTACGTCTTTTGAGTGGGGGAAAATCCTTGAATTCTCAGTTCATGCTTCGGTAAGTATATATTGCTGTAGAGAGGTCTCATCTATGCAAACACCAGAAAAAGAGATTATGTACTGCACTATTTCGGTCAGCGAATGATGGTGGGGGCAGGTTTGAGTTCTGTTGAAGACTCCCCCACAAAAATGTAACTGCACAAAAAAGAAGCATATCAGGGATAAGGCTAAGCTAGAACCTTTCTTTCTGACAATATGTGCAAAGAGGAATTTTTAAACCTGTTTTGAGTAATGTTTACTAAATCCTCCACTCCCAATTTATCCCAGGGATACTGGAGTGCCATATTACCAAAATATTTACAAGAGCCACTTGCATAAGGTCAAAAAACAAAGTTCTTCTGGAGTAGTTTTTGGAAAACACACACTAAACTTTAGTAAAAACAAAATAAACACTTCAGACTTGGCCCAGTAGATGACTTTAATGTTTTATATTTCTACAAGTGAGGAAGCATTAAGGACTAGTGGGAGGCATTTCATTTCCCTCTCCCTCACAATTTCCTTTTCCCTTTCCTGAACATCCCTATAACATTTCCCCTTTTCCTGCTTCCTTCTCTCCTTCCCAGACATCATCCAACCTACCTTTTATCACCTCCCGTTTTCAACTCCCCCTCCTTTCCTCCACCTTGCAGCCTCTACCTGAGAGAACTATGGCCTAGGTGGGAAGTGCTGGCTGCCCCCTCATCTTCAGCTATTTGAAATAGAACCACAACACTAGTGGTTCTGCCTAATAAGTTAGTGAGACTGGTGAGATCCCAATGGCCTGTACATCTATAGTAAAAGACCTGTCTGGAACAGCTAGACTTCAGGAGGATGCTCTCAAGCCCTGATGGCAGCAGGGCAGCCTCAGCCCAACCACGGAAGCCTTCCCCCTGCCCAGAGGAAGCAAATAAGAGGCTGCAGAGGAAACCCCTGACTGCTGTGGACCTAGGTGGACCTCTTACCTGAGGGGGGGTGCGCGTGCGGAGTGCGCGTGCGGAGCGCGCGTGCACGCACTCCTGCAAGAGCAATGACGTCACTTAGTGATGTCACCATGCAGCCCATTTGGGCGCAGATCGGGCCCATTGTGGGCCCCTGCGGAGCGCAGGAGCATTCCTGCGCTCTGCAGGGACCCACAACGGGCCCAATCCATTCCAAAACAGGCCCAATCTGCTCCCATTTTGGCACAGATCGGGTCCATTTTGGTGCGGATCGGGCCTGTTTAAGACCCCTGTGGAGCATGGGAGTGTTCTTGCACTCCGCAGGGGCCCACAACGGGCCCGATCTGCGCCAAAATGGGCCCAATCTGTGCCCGTTTTGGCATGGATTGGGCCCATTTTGGAGTGGATCGGGACCGTTGTGGGCCCTTGCGGAGCGCAGGAATGCTCCCGCGCTCCACAGGGGCTCCGGTCCAGGCCAAAACAGGCCTGATCCTGGCTGCTGCTGGGTGTGGGGGCACGCAGCACTGCAGGGGTGTGTGCATTGAAGGTGCGCGCCCCCCGCTGGCCAGGTAGGTGGGGGTGAGGGTGGGAGGGTGGGGATTGGGGATCCCCCACCCCCACCGGGGGTCTGGCAGCCCTGTGTGGACCCCAGGCACCACTAGACCCAGGCACAGCAGTGAGAGGAATTCCCTCCTCCACAAGCCACTTACCTAAGGTGGAGGCAGCAGTGTGGAAACTGGCAGCAGCAGTGGGGATGAGCGCAACAATAGCAGGGGACAGGACCTGACAGAGACAGCCTCTCCAGGCTCACTGAGCAGGGTCTGGTCAGGCAGGGCCAATACTGGCACGGCAGGAAAATATCCTGGTTGTGCAAAGGCCCCCTTTGGTACATACAGGGAGAGCACGCCCAGCCCAGAGGGTGGCCTGGGAAGCCCTGGGGCTGGGGCAAGTCCCCAGAGGCCAGGCCATGGTGGCAATGGCCATCAGCTGGGGTCAAGTGGTGGAAGGTGGGAGCAAAGCAGACAGGCAGGCTCCCTGCCTATCAGCTAGACTCCCCCACCTGCCTCAAGGAGGGTAAGGGCAATCAGGCAGGGTGGAGGCTGGCTGGGGCAGGAATTGGGTTGCCAGGCCCCCTTACCCTCCTGGCAGAAGGGGACCATGGCACTTACTTTGTCTTTGCTCCTCACGCCTGTGCGTTGACATCACTTCTAGAAAGTGACATCATCACGCAGGCACAGGAGTGCATACACTCTCCACAGCAGGCCAATTTGCACCCTAAAGAGGCCCAGATCAGCCCATTTGGTGCCCAATAGCCCACTGTGAAATACAGGAGTGCTCTCAGGGTGGTGCAATGATATCATTCCCAGGAAGAGATATCATCACACTGCCCCAGGAGCGCACCCAGGAGGCCCATTTCCACACCTTCCCCCTCCAGCCTGGCGAGTGATTGGGGGGGGCAGAGGGTGGGAATGGGGGATCCCCTACCTCCACTGGGGTACTGGCTATCCTAGCCAGGCAGGTATGTGGAGGGAGGTGCTATAAAAAAGAGGTTTCCCCTACAGACTGGGGAGGAGACAATGAGAGTGGTTGGGAAGAACTGACAGCCATGTCCTAGGAGTGAGAGGAGGAATTAGGTGGTGTAATCCCTCCCTCTCCTATTCTGAGGCCAGGGAAAGTTTTCCCCATGCATCTGACAGGACAGCTGAAGGGCAACAGGAGAGCACTTAGACAGCGGCTGCCCACAAGGCCATGTCAATCCAGTGAATACATCAAGATAGAACATACGTCAGATATTTAGTGTTCACCTCCCTGTAATCATTGAAAGACTCCCACTTTGGTATATGCTTGTCCTCAGCAAGAGAGGCCTAAATAAAGTTTAGAAGGAGTAAAATTTGAGTACAGGGCAGCTCAAACCAGATTAATAAATATGTAAAATTATATACAAATAATAACACTTTATACCAATTAAATTTCATAATAATAGAAGTCAACAAGACACAAAACCACTATAAAATAGATGTAATTATATATAATATCAAACATTACAATAGAACTGCCCAAGAATTATTTTTAAACAGCCCATTTTTAACCCCTATAAACACTCATCACCCAGCTTAGAGTCTATCTGTTCATAAAGATATGAATCACGTCCAGTGAAAATCCATTGCTATGTTGAAAAGCATGGTTGACAATGGATCACTCTGCTTTCTACCAACTCTGAACTCAATAGGGGATGTAATCTTCTCAGCCAGCTAAAAAAACAGTTCTAGCAGCATACACAGTATCTTCTATTAATTTTATAGTATGGTCATTCAGTCCCCTATTTCTAAGAACCCAGCTAATAATGCTCACGTGCCACTGAACTGAAGGCCCTCACTATGTCAACTAAAACTACACCTAGCTGTTTTCCATCCTGTTTGGAGTTTCTCGTAATGATCCTCAGAAACTCCAAATTCTCCAAGTAGCCAGATGATGCTATAAAGCCTCTTTGCCTCACGTTTATGGAAGAAGCAGTCTGCAATCAAATTGTTAGCCAAAGTAACGCAGAACCAATGGTCAGGGTTCTCCAGTTTCCAGTGTCCTTAAGCTCTGCTTCATCACCAATCTTGGGAATAAGGATGGATTCTACACCTTTTCACAGCTTCAGAAATACAGCCAGTCTCTAATAAGTCTGCCTAGGAAAACTATGGCTTAGGCGTGCAGTGCCAGCTGCTATCTCATCTTCAGCTATATTCATTGTATTATTTATAGCCTTCCTTTCTCCCCAATGGGCACACAAAGCAGCATACATTATTTTCCTCTCCTCCATTTTATCCTCACAGCAACCCTGTGAGGAAAGTTATGCTGAGGATGTGTAACTAGCCCACAATCTCCCAGCAAGTTTTCATGGCAGAGTGGTAATTCAAACCTAAGTCTCCCAGATCCGCTTCTGAAACTCTACTACAACACACTGGCTTTCATGAGGTGGCTGCTGTTGAACAGAACCAAGCAGCTGGATCTGGGTTAGGCATGCAAGCTGCATGGTATCAAGTCACCTTCTGGTTGCATGTGGGCCTAGCTCTCTTAAAGGCCCTTGAAATTGCCCTTCCTACCTTTGACTTTTACTTTAAAAAACCAAGGCTAAAAGGCTGGCAATACTGTTGTGTTGCCTAGCAATATCTACTGAAGGCATTTGTTTCTTAAAGCTACAAGTGCTGCCTCTACTGTTTTGGTGTTTGTATACCCTCCATGTATCTTTTTAATTTCATTTTTTTTCCTGTGTGGTAGAACACATGTGAAAATGGCTGGCTGTGCCTTCATGCAATTCTCGTGGTTAGCCCCCCCCCCTTTGAGGAAAAATGCTGCTATCAGCTTTGAGCCCCTGAGTGACATTCATCACCTTAATCAAAGTATACAAACTCTCTCTAACCAACTTTTTTCTTTAAAGTGGCTAATACCATCAAGGGGGATTTAAATGGCTGCTATTATAGTCTCAGCTTCCAGAAAAGATTTTAAAGTTTTAATGATTGCCTTCTAAAAACGGTTAGGTACTGTCAAACCTCACAGTCCGTTTGCCCTTTTCTATCAAAAGAAGAAATAAGGTCACTGTGCCTGTTAGTTTTAACAAACCTGTCATGTGTACATTCCCAGTCACCTCAGCTGTCCTGTTAAAGATGTATCTGTCAGATAATAAAAAAACAGGGAAGGAGAAACATACCATTGCCCTGATTTTAATAGCCAACAGGAACTCACATTAGCCGGTCATGCCTTATTTCTTAATTAAAAGTAAGAGCATGGACTAGTCTGTGAAATGTTTTTTGTATGTATCATCTTGCTGTCAGCGCATTGTCTTGTTCCTTTGTAATCCATTCTCTGCCATGTTTATGGTATGGCATGCCTTCGACAGTTCTCCATTTGCAGCGTTTCCTAATTTCTGTGATCCTTATCTTGTTACATTATTCCTGGATGTCTTGTGCTATCTGATTGAATCCTGTGTAATTCACCTTATGTCTCAGTGAGAAAGGCGGGCTCTAAAGGAAGTAAATAAATATTACAAAGGAAGCAGCAGCTAAAGGTTGGCCCACTGCAGTATCTGTTTTATGCAAATGTCACTGTAATTTATGTTGATGCATTACAGAGCTCAAACCTCAAGCCCAAGTCATTTGAAAGCCATTGTATCCTCAGGGAATGAAAGTGCTCATCATTACCCCTGATGGCAAACCAAAGCACGCAGTATGGGAATTTCCCAGTAATTGATATGACTGACGTAAGGTACAAGTCAGAAATGGATTCACGGGATTCTGCTCTATGATATGCAAACAGAAAAATTAAATGGGCTTAGCTCATTTCTGCTTGTGCAAAATCTTGTGCAACACCGAGTACTTTCCTCCGTGTGGATTGTAGAACCTGAAAAGTGGTTGCACCATATCTTGTATGAGCAGAAACGCAAGTGAAGATTCAGTATTGACTTAATGCAAGTAGCTACTGTGTTTTTTTTCTTGTGTTTCCACTTCGGCAAGAAGTCTAGCACAAGTGGAAATTTTGCACGGGATCCAACCTTTGGTTTCCAACGCTCTTCCTTTTGAACCATTCTCAGCTCCATATTGTTGCTTCCATATGGTACCTTCCACCAGCTTCCTTAATTCTTACACAAACAGTGACAAAATATATGGTTTTATCTAAGGCTCAACTGAAACTGCTGTTGTCTTCAATTAATTTTTTGTTTTTCCTGAAATCCCTGGAGGAACAAAATTGGACTTTCTTTTTAAAAAGCAAAAAATAATAATTGTGATTTAGGTATTATCATGGTTTGTGCTTTCACTTTATGTGATTTTTGAAGCTAAGCAGGAATTTAAAACTGAATGTCATCCATTTTGTACAATACCAACATGTAATGTCAGTTTGAATTGTCCTGCTCTGCTCTTGTGAAATGGTTGTACAAATGGACATTAATGTTTTTTAATAAGGCTAGTGAAATATCTCAGATGCTGAAGGTTTCATCGTTTAATTAAATTCTTAGCACTCTATTCACTGCATTAGCCTTTATTTACTTGATATTATGAAAATCTCTAGCTTGGAAAGCACAGCCATTTTAATATGTTTCTTCTGTTCCTTCTACTAAAATATTATCAAATACTTGTCAAAACACTCCTTTGGAAATGTGTATTTTTCTTCAACATTCTCTAATGTTCTGAAGTGGCATTTTTCAACCTAAGAAAAAATCCTTTCCTCGATAAAGAGTCCAATAGACTCTTTAAGATTAACCAACTTTCTTGTAGCATAAGTTTTCAAGAGCCACTGCTCTCTTCATCAGATTATTTTACATAAAGCAAAGACCACTTTGGAATTTATCCAAATAAGTTTACAGAAAATAAATCTGTTGCTCCTGCCCAAGGATGAACAATTATCACCTTGATGAGATCATCAGTAATTTGCTTCATTGGCTTCGTCCCATGTAACAGTTAAGCTTTGGAACAAGCCATACAAATGTTACATTATTTGTAAATGAAGCATCTCTCTTGGGGTGCATGTTTTTTCCTAATTAACCTTTTAAATGCAGCTTCTTTGCAAGGCTATTAGTGCTTCTAAACATGGATAGGGTTTTCAACACACATTGTTATGCTAGCCTGGAAGAAGACCCATTATCTTGGCATGGAAGCACTTAGGCTTTGTTTTGGATGTAAGATACGATGAAGTTCTTAAGGACAGAAATTTATTTTTATTTTATTTACATTATTTATAGTCTGCCTTTCTCACTGAGACTCAAGGTGGATTACACAGCATAACTCGATACGATCAATGAGCTGGGACATCCCAATAAACAGTGCAATAGAATCTGGATCACAAAAATTTGAAAGCCAGCAGAAATCTGATGCAGAGCTACAACAATGCTGAAACAGAGGCAAAGCATTTAAACATGACATAATAAAACAATGCAGAAATTTGCTGATGGGTGCATAATTACAGCAACAAACAGTATACAGTAGTATAGTTTGCAGTCCCTATCCCTTTACCAAAGTATCTTTCTGAACCATTTTCTTACAGTACAGCCCTGTTACCTGTTTAAAAATTAGCCCTCCTGAACTATAGTTTGTGGAAAGCCAGGAGAGTGGGAACCTTCCTAACTTCATCAGACAGATCATTCCGTAAGGTGGAGAACTCTAGAGAATGTTCATGTACCGGCAACTGTTGATTATGCCATTTGCAGGGTGGCACCTGCAGAAGGCCATGCTCAGATATGTGAAACTGCTGTAGCAGGGCATAGAGAGAGAGGCGGACCCACAGATATGAAGGACCAAAGCCATGAAAGGGTTTTCTATGATAGCCAATATCTTAGAATCATAGAATCATAGAGTTGGAAGGGGCCATACAGACCATCTAGTCCAACCCCCTGCCCAGTTACCAGGCTCAATCTTGAATTGAGCCTGGTAACTGATGGGCAACCAATGGAGTGACTGCAGAATGGAAGTAATACGCAAGCTCTGCCTAGCTCCTGATAATAACCAAGCAGTGGCATTCTGCACCAACTGGAGTCTCTGAGCTGACTTTGAAAAGGAAACATATGGAGAGTGTGTGACAGTAGTCTAGTCTTGATGTTACTGTGGTGTGGATCCAGGGGGCCAGATTGGCTGTGTCAATGAAGGAGGCCATCTTGTGGGTTCGACTAATTTAGAAGAAGGAGGGTTTTTGCAACTATATTAACTTGTTTCTTTAGTAGCAATGATGGATCGAGTGTATTCCCCTAGACTTAAAACCAAGTCAACAAGTTCCATTGAATCGCATTGAAAGAGGGAACACAAATATCCTTCCAGATTTTCTCCTTCTCTCCCAGCAATCACTTCTGTCTTGTTTGGTTTCAGTTTCACTTTGCTCACGTTCAGTCATTCGGCCACAGCAATCGGGCAGTGACTCAAGCATCTACTGCATCACCAGCGGGGTTGGCTAGAGAGATATAGAGCAGGATGCCATGGTATAAAATTCCAAAGCTACAAATAATTTCTCCTAAAGGTTTACCTAGAAACTGAATAACATGAGGGATAAGATTGCACCCTCGCAAGGCAATTCCCACACTGAAGATAGCTGGTCTCCAACAACAACCCTTTGAGTCTGAACCATGAGGAACTGGCCCATCCCCTTCTACCTACTTCTGCCTCCATATATCTCAACAGGATGACATGATCTACTATACCAAAGGCTGCAGATCCAGGAAGGAAGGGTGGTATTTGTCAACATTCAGTTGGAGGTCATTTTCTATTTCCATCCCACAGCCCAGCCTGAAACCAGACTGAAAAGGTGCTAGAGAACAAGAATTTTTGAAAACCTGGAGTTGTTCCACTTCTACTATCCTAATCACTCTGCCTAAAAAGGGCAGATTAGAGATTGATAACTTGACACATCATTTTTGACTAGGGATTTTTTAGAAATAGTGGGCAGATAATAACCTCTTTGAGTGGCCTAGGGAAGGTGTCTGAGTTGGTGACTGGTTTATGATAGACATCAAAGGCTCATTTATGTTCCTTTTTAGCAGCCAGGATAGTCAAGGACCCAATACATAAGTAGCGTAGGATCCAAGTAGGATCCAGTACACAAGTAGTGGCCTTCACAGATCCCAAGATCCTATCACTATCCATCACTGTAACTTTGTCAAGTGATCCATGGGTCGACAGGACAACGCTGTATTAAGCATTTCTTCCGCCTGGCATGAATTATAGCTGGCATCCAGATCAGAGCACATTTGCATTATTTTATCAGCAAAAAAATATGGCAAAAGTGTCACAGCTAATTGTCTGTTCCTGAGCCAGTAAAGGTTCAGATTTAGGAGTCAGCAGATGTTGGGATACCTGAAACAATTGGGAAGGCCATGGACTAAGTGATGAACTAAGTAATGATTGGAGAAAAATCTTATACCTAGAATTTTTCTGTGTCATTGTGATAGATAGACAGACAGTAGCTTGAATCCTGTGTAATATTTCTGCAGATGGATTTCCATCCACTAGGGCAGCCAGGTGTATATATGCTGTAGGATTCAGCCCAAACTCTGTGCTAAAGCCACAGAGTTCTGGAGGCCATTATTACCCTGACATGGTCATTCCACTAACAGATTCATGCCAGAAGTGATGGCACAGCATTAGCATGACACAGATTGACAGGTCTATTTCCCCCTGTCTCTTGAGAGTTGCCACCACTGGGCTGGAAACCTACCATGCACAGAGTACAACTGCCCCATCTCTCCTCCTACAACAGCCAAAAATGTCCCAAATGCTGGTCCTGAGAATCAGGATACATCCCCCCGAGGAATAGGATGGGGGATTCAAAGTTCTGCATCAGCAAAATTTCCCCCCTTCCATCCATGGAATGTTTAGGCAGTGTCCAGTCAATGCTGGAGCCATTAAGAGATGGGATGCAAGGAACAGGTGATAGCTCCCATTCCTTTGTCTTGCTGTCAAGAACAAACAGGCCATTGAACAGAGCTGCCTTACACTGAGTCAGCCCATTGGTCTATTAAGGTTAGTAATAATAATAACATAACATTCGATTTATGTACCGCCCTTCAAGACAACTTAATGCCCACTCAGAGCGGTTTACAAAGTATGTCATTATTATCCCTACAACAAACACCCTGTGAGGTGGATGGGGCTGAGAGAGCTCCTAGAAGCTGTGACTAGACCAAGATCACCCAGCTGGCTTCAAGTGGAGGAGTGGGGAATCAAACCTGGCTCTCCAGATTAGAGTCCCGTGCTCTTAACCACTACACCAAACTGGCTCTAGAATAGTACAAACTATTCTAACTGGCCACAGTTCTCCTGTGGAGACTTTAATCAGGGGTGTGCATAACTGGAAAAAACAAGCTAAATTACACACAGAACTTGGTGGTTTGGTTCATTAAAGCAGCTTCCAGAACAGTAAAGCAAATTCAAGAAATGAGGCTATAATGACTCCCTCCCGCCAAAAAGTTTGTGTGTTTCGTTTCAGTCTTTACTAAGCAGTGGCCACACAAGCCCAGGCAAGCCAGGTAGTCGGGGGCCGTCTGGCAGCATCTTGTTTTCCTTAATGGCAAGTCTGCCTGCATGCATCATGCAACTAATTGGCTGCAAAGGGGAAAGACTGAGCCCTTAGCATTAACTCCACTGGCAGGAAGGGGATGTGCATAGTGTGCGTGAGTGCATTTTTTCCAGTGCTTCCTGGGCAATGGGGTTATGGCATTGGCGCTGAGTGGCTTGCAGGGATCAAAGGTTTGCTATGCATCAGAAAGGGGAGCAGCAGACGGCATGCTGTCATCAGCAAGAGCATCGTCATCGCCATCCCTTTCTATGTGTGTGTATACACAATCCAAGGAAAGGCTGGCCCAACAACATACATGTGGGCATGCACACATATGTGGGTTTGAGGAGGGAGGGATCTCCTTCATCCTCTAAGGACCTGGCTACAGCAGAGGCTCATGTTATGCAGATTAGGGTGAAAACGCGAAAGAAAAAGCAATTATTAAAGGACAGCCAGGAGGTCCCTGGAACTGGTTCATGACCATCCAGTGGCCTTCTGCTGCTGCTGTCCTTTGCTTAGGTGCCACAGTACCCCAGGGCCACTCACTGTGATGTAAGAAGTCCTCCAAAGATAGCAGATTGAAGAGCACCAGGAGGAATTTCATCTGGCCCAGAAAGCTTTCAGGCTTTTGGGGTTTCTCTGATTAAAACTGTTAACCTAGTGTTAAATGATGGGGAGCTAGCAGCGTGTGTTGCACATTAACACATGCACACACCTTGAAGAGCTAAACTACATGAGACCAATTACACGAGGACACTCATAGCCAGGAAGTGTAGTTTGAATTTCACTTCTCTCTACAGAGCCAGCAAAGATCTCTCCTCAGAAGGTTTGTTAATTTCACTTCTCTACAGAGCCTTTCTTCAGAGAGTTTGTTAATAATTGCCAGAGCCTTCAGGGAGGCAAAAAGGAAATTAACAACCCTCTGAGGAGTGATCTTTGCTGGCACTGTAGAGAGAGGTGAAATTCAAACTATGCTTCCCAGTTCACACTGCGTCTTTCTTCACTTGAGTGTCCTTGTGTAATTCGTCTTGTGTAGTTTAAGTCGAAGTCTTTCCAGATCAGTTTTCCACATGGAAGGACTGATCTGGGGGACTTATTCACCTACCACTTTTTCTTCTTTAATTAACTTTGGGTTAACAATTTTAGTTGGAACCTGTCCAGTCTCCCACTTAGAAAAAAAGGGGGCCATTCTTCCTCTGCTTCCCTTCCCATGAAGGAAAATCCCTAGTCTTCCCTTTCTGTGTGTTTTTATGCACAGTGCAAGGACAGGCCAGCAGCTGGTGGGTTTAAACAGAGAATCCCATCTTGGCATGGACTCCTGCAGCAGATTAAGGAGGAGGATTTGCCTGAAGGCCGCTCATCATGGAAATGAAACTACAAGGCACAGGGAAACGTGGCATAGCAGCATGACCTAAAGGTAAAATGTATTTGCTTTTTCACTAAAGCAGGAATGTTTTTTCTTTATTTCGTTGTACTGGCCCAGCCCAGTTGGCAATAAAGTGCTCTCCTGCTTGCACGCTGTACTGGCGCCTCTTGTTTTCCACCATTGTGTGCACCTGGCTACCACCAACACTCACCTTCTTTGGGGACCATTATTGTGTGAGTTTTCATGTGCTCGAGAAGAAACTCATTGGATTGACGGAGTTTTGGATGCTGCAAAAAGAACAGTGTGTGCATGCGTGTGCAGCTTCCCAACAGTCGCCTTAATGGTCGCCTTTCTGATTCTTCTGGGTCCATAAACACAGAAGCCTGTTGTTGCATGCTCTCGGTGAGTTGATGATTTAGAGGGAGGGATGTGTTTTCTGTACGATTTTGATACCATTGCCTGCAAAAACAGCTGCCCCAAAGCCTCATCCCATTGAAAAGAAGAGCGTGAATACACGGCCAACATGCATGCACGGCCAACACGTGCGCAAGGGGCCATCACAGATGCACGACCATTGTATGCTTGCGCTGTGCACTGACAAGATGAGTGCAAGGAACTGAAACCCGTGAAATGAAAAAAAAAATGGATCAGTTCCAAGCTGCTTCCACCCCAGTCGGAACAAACCAGTAATGAGACGCAACTGTTCCGTAACCCCCGAAATGGATACAGAAACTTTCTAGATGCACACCCTTAGCTTTCCCATCACTTAATATTTGATCCTTTTAACTGTAGATGCTGTGTATTGAACCTGGAACGTTCTGCATGCAAAGCCAGTGCTCCACTGCATGCTGAGCCGCAGCCCTGCCCTTAAAAGACATGGCCCTTTTCTCAATAAGTTTCCTAATGTGCTGTATCAATAGGACCAGAGATCTGTAGTTCTTTTCTCCTCAAGGTGAAACTCTGCCTTCCATTAAGCTTCTACTCCTTTGTTCTATTCTTAAACACAATTTCTGCTACTGCCTGTATTGGTGTGGATGCCGGGATGTGAGTCCGCTGACCTCAGCAGGTTGCTTTCTTATTGTATCACAGAGCCACTGCACTTGTTCTTCTGAAGGGAGCTAGGCTTTGAACACTGCTCGATCCTCCTTAGCGATGGTCTTTTCATCTGTTCCAGCCTGCCTTAAGTTTCCGGCACTGCTTTCTTATCTGAGGCCGTAGAGAACCATTATCTGGACTCACTCCAGGTTTTATCTATAGAACTCTTTTTAGCTGCAGTAACAGCAGCAAACCAGGATGCTTATCCACCCGTTGGACCATGTACCCAACACGCTTTCCTTTTATACCCCTGATAAGTGTGTTTCCTATATTAGTTTAAGCTACGAATGGCTGCTAACAAGACATTTTTCAGGAAGTTTTGTCTAAAAGTTGACAATGTCCCTGGAATGCTGGTCTTCTCTTGTTGTTGCACCAACATTTCCTACAAGCAATTTTTTTTCTCCTGCTTTTTTCTCTGTCTTGACTTTTCACACAGTAAATTTTGAGATATCACATTTTGTACTGATAATTTGTGCTAACACTGGAATTGGCTCTACCTTGGGCTGTCCAGTGTTGTCAGGGGCTTCTAATTAAAGATCTTATCTTTCTCCGATGCTGAAGCTTATTCTCGACCAGTTCCATGAGATAACAGGGCCTTGACCATATCAGCAGAGATGTTTTCTTTCTCGTTTCTCCTTTTTACTGTGTTTCCTGTGAATACCTGTATAATAATATTACTTTTCATGAGCTTCTACCTTACTTGAGATTGCCAAAAATGGCTGATAATTGTAGGTTTGATTCTTATGTATTAATTTATTTATTAAACTCTTTCCATCTAACTGATATACAAGATTTAAGGGAAAAAATGTTAAAATCATAATTAATCCAGCAGTGTGTATTTTTTTTAAATCAAGATTTGCCTTTTGGTGACAGGATTTAAGCATTATCCAGATGCAAAAAAAGAAAAGAAAGAGACAGAAAACCTTATAAAGATAGGGAGTCAAAATTAATAATGATCTTCAACTACTACTCACAATTTATATTATTATAATTACCATTTATTGTCCATGTATTAATCCTATCAGATATACAAGGCACATCTTGAGCTTGGGTGGAAAGGTAGCATATAAATGTTTTAAATAAATAGATAAATAGAAATTAATCTTTAATATGTAATGTGATGACTTGGATCGAACCAACTTTTCTGCAAGTGAAAAAGGAAGGATATTCCTCTTTGACCACCCAAAGGGACTATGCTGGGGCTCATGAGATCTTCTTGGACAAAAGCCATTTGGGATGGGGAACTCTTGTAAGGAGCGGTATTGGCAAGATGGACTAAAAAAAAAATGGCTATTCGATGTGATATCTAAAAGAACAAATCAATTCAACAACACCAGCTTTTAAAACTAGCAGTCTCTAGTGTTTTAATGCATTAACCAGGATCATAAACCATCTACAAATCCACGTCAGCAGCCAAAGAGCATATTAAAAGCTTACAAATAAAGAATTTTTATTCTAAAAGGGCCCACTTCAGCAACCTATGATGGGTTAGTAAGGATGGAGCCACAATAAACATCCCTTGAGAGGACATTCCAAAGATGTAGGAGCTGCTACTGAGAAGTCCAATAGTAAAAAGCAGGAGTATAGCCAGAACGGAGCTCATGGGTGCAGCAACCCACAGTGGAATGGGGGTTTGTCTTGCCGACATATTGTTATTCCAGAAATCCAGGTTGTTTAATTTGTGACATTTCCATTAAAAAAAGTAGTTGTGGTCCAAATTCCACATATCAGACTTGCCAAGTTCTGCCTAACCAAGATCCCCGCTGCCCTAGGCTTTATTTCAATATTACTGTCATCTCTGCCATGCCGAAGTGATCCTGAAACATATCCCCCATTATATATGAGTATGCTTCAATGGAGTAAAGAGGAACAACAGCCTTTTGATTTCAGGAAGGTCTCCATTATGACAAATAATGTTTTTTGCAGGCCCCTAGGTTTTGAAGATTCTTTTCAGTCAGTGCCATAGTCAGTAGAGATATTTAGCCTTGGTTATAGAACTTTCTGTAAGCCATGAGAAATTATTGGTTTTTCGAGTTATTTCTTTGGAAATTTGGCAACTGGAAAATTTCCAACTGGAAATTTGGCAGCCCCTCCTTGCAAGGTTGTTCACCAGTCAAATAAGTATTAAACAGAAAAGGTTTTTTTAATCATATAGGATTATTTCCGGGGACCTCTGTGGGCCGCCCGTGACACATGTTATACAATTCAGAAAACATATAAATATTAAAATAAATCATAATCAATATAATGAAAGTGTGCTTCATCCAGATTAGTTGACAATGTTAACGAATGTATGTTACAATGCATGTATAGCCCATGCTTCATTCTTGCAAATACCCTAACACGCAGCTTTAATTAAAAGCTTATCTGTGAAAACACTTACTTGGAATACTTCACCTTCCAGGCATTTTAGTCCCATGCTCTGCTAATAAATTACACATTAGTTTCTTCGAAAAGCAAGCGCTAAAAGAAAAGTCTGTCTTCTAGAACTGCATTTATGGTTGGGATGGTCTCATTAGGTGACATGATGGCTACAGCACTCAGAGCAAAGCTAAATCTCCTTAAAGCTAAATCAGCAGCATAATTCTAAACAGGTTTAATAACAATTTCACTGTCTCAGAAAATCTTGACTATTGCGTAACCATGCTGGAACACCCACGGGTTTGGCTTGCGTCCTGAATGGGGACCTAATTTTTTTTTTGATGATTGGTTCAATAGTTTGTTGATCTCTTCATCAGCATTCAAGAGGTTGCTTATCTCTGTTCCTTCGCTATATTCCTTTTTTTTTTATATATAAAAAAATTTTTTATTGGGTTAGAACATTAATATTTTTACATTACATTACATTCAATTTTTCCCTAATTTTTCGTTTCTAACCCCCTCCCTTTCCCCCCCTTTTGTTGACTTCCAACAGCTTTCCCACCCTCTGTCCCTTTTCCCTTACTTCTATTAATTTCCTCTGTCTAAAACAAATCTATATTCTCCATTATATTAAGCAGTACATCTTTAACTCTTTTACTTATTATACATCCAAACTATACTTCTTTAGATAAACAATTTATCCCATTTTCCAATTTTGAATATTTCTATATATCATAAACCATAAAAATTTCCCACATTTAAATCAAACAATTTGATTTGTTCTCTATATATTAATCATTTCTTCTTTTTATAGTATTTCTATATAACTCATCACATAGTCAGTCGTTTTAACTCTTCTATACATTCAGTTTGGTGCATATAAGTCTTATCAAGTAAAAAAAAATATTGTTAATTACTCAATCCTCATGTTTAAACCGTTAATTATTCTCTATCAATATTCTATCAATTAACCTTTACATATCTATGTATATATCTCAATCAATTAATTAATCTAACTGCTTATAAATTCACATTTCTCTTCCTCCCCCGGTAAAGTCACCCCTCTCTTTTATACTTTTATTGTACTTCAGTAGTTCTCAAACTGCCACAGTTTTCCTCCCACCTCCCACTTCTTCTCCAGATATTGTTTCAGCTTCTCCCAGTCTGTGTTAAACTGCCCTGAGTCCAGATCTCTCAGTTTTCTTGTCATCTTGTCCATTTCAGCCATATACAGCAATTTGTAGATCCAATCTTCAATAGTTGGCACTTCTTGTACTTTCCATTTCTGCGCATACAAAAGTCTAGCTGCTGCAGTCATATAAAATATCAACGTCCTATGATGGGCTGGAATTCCCTCCATTCCCAGGTTTAGCAGCAGGAGTTCTGGGTTCTTATTTATTTGAAACTGTAAAATTTCACTCATTTCTCTTATTATTTCCCCCCAGAACTGCCTAGCTACCTCACACGACCACCACATATGATAGAGGGAGCCCTCATGCTTCCTACATTTCCAGCATTTATTAGAAGTGTTCAAGTTCCCTAGCGCAATCTTCTTTGGTGTCATGTACCAACGATAGATCATTTTGAAAATGTTCTCTTTAATATTAATACATGTCGTTGTCTTCATTGTAGTTTTCCACAAGTATTCCCATGCCTCCATTGTTATTTCTTTATTGAAATTTATAGCCCATTTCACCATCTGTGTTTTAACTATCTCATCCTCAGTGTACCATTTCAACAATACTTGGTATACCTTGGATATTCTTTTCTTGTCTTCTTTAAGAAGGGTCTGCTCTAGTTCCGAGTTCTCTGTTCGTATGCCCCCTTTTGCAGAGTCCGAATTATATAAGTCTCTAATCTGTCTGTACTGGAACCAATCATAGTTAGGTGATAGTTCCTCTTGCGTCTTTATTCTAAGTTTAGATACTTCAGTTTTAGTTATTTCTTTGTACGTTAAACATTGTTGTTCATTATCAACAGCTCTCGGATCTATCACCTCATATGGAACCACCCACAAGGGGGTTCCTTCTTGTAGGTAAATTCTGTACTTCTTCCAGATTATATATAAACTTCTCCTTACAAAATGATGCAGGAACATCGAGTTGACCTTTACTTTGTCATGCCATAGGTATGCGTGCCATCCAAAAATTTTTTTATATCCCTCTAGGGCTAATAGTTTCTTATTCTTTAATGTCATCCACTCTTTTAACCAAACTAGGCAGATTGCATCATGGTAAAGTCTCAGGTTGGGCAGTTGCATTCCGCCTCTTTCCTTTGCATCTTGTAGAACTTTTACTTTCACTCGAGGCTTCTTGCCTGCCCAAACAAAATCTGATATTTTCCTCTGCCATTTTTCAAATTGCTTAGAGTCTCTGATGATTGGTATTATCTGTAGCAAAAACATTACTCTTGGTAACACATTCATCTTAACTGCTGCAATCCTGCCCAACCATGACAAATTCAGTCTATTCCATTTGATCAAGTCTCTCTCTATCTGAGTCCATAATTTTTCATAATTATTCTTGAACAAATCTATATTTTTTGCAGTCAGCTCAACTCCCAAATATTTCACCTTACTAGTTACTTCACAGTCCGTTATTTCCATTAACAATTGTTGTTTCTGCTTAGTCATGTTTTTACATAATATCTTTGACTTCTTTTTGTTAATGAAGAAACCTGCCAAGTCACCAAACTCCTTGATCTTATCTATCACTTTTGGCATGTTCTCCAATGGATCTTCTACAATTAACATTATGTCATCTGCAAATGCTCTAACCTTGTATGAATAGTCCTTTATTTTTATTCCTCGTATTTCCTCATCTTGTCGTATTTGTATCATCAGAATCTCCAATACTAAAATGAACAACAATGGAGATAACGGGCAACCTTGTCTTGTTCCTTTACTAATCGTCAATTTCTTGGTCAGTTCATCATTCACTACAATTGCTGCAGTCTGGTCTCTATAAATTTCTTTAATTGCTCTGATGAATCTTTCTCCCAATTGTAGCTTTTCCATAGTGGCAAACAAAAAATCCCAGTTTAAATTGTCAAACGCTTTTTCAGCGTCTACAAAGAAGAAACCAACCTCTTTATCACAACGCTTGTCATAGTATTCAATAGCATTGATCACTGTCCTTAAATTGTCTCTTATTTGTCTGTCCGGCAAAAAGCCTGCTTGTTCTTCCTCTATGACTTCCGAGAGCCACCCCTTCAGTCTCTCCGCCAATATCTTCGCAAAAATTTTATAATCATTGTTAAGTAATGATATAGGCCTGTAATTTTTCACGTTAGTCAGATCTTGGCCCTCTTTTGGGATCAATGATATATTCGCTTCGCTCCAAGTGTCTGGAATTCTTTGATCCCTAAAAACTCCGTTCATCACCTCTTTTAGGAATGGTGCCAGTTCGTTGGCCATTGTCTTATAAAATTTAGCCGTAAGTCCATCTGGCCCTGGCGCCTTTCCTAGATTTGCGGATTGTATTGCCTTACTTATTTCCTCATCAGTTACTTCACTGTTCAACTTATTTCTCCAAGCTTCCGAGATCTCTGGAAGTTTGGTTTTCTCCAAATATGATGCTATTGATTCTTTGGTTACTTCTTTTTTATTATACAGCTTAGCATAGAATTTATAAAAGGCTCTACTAATGGTAGTTTGCTCCAGGTACGTTTTATTTTCTTCACAAATTTTATTTATTATTTTCTTTTCCCTTTTCTTCTTCAATTGCCATGCCAAATATTTCCCAGGTTTATTAGCACCCTCAAAAGCTTTTTGATTCAGTCTTTTAAGGTTCCACTCCAATTCTTTATTACTCATTGCTGTTAACTGTTCTTGAAGAATTTTGATTTCCTGATGTATTTTCTTTTTCCCTGGTCTCTTTTTTAACTGTACTTCTTTGGCCTTTATTTTCTCCTCAATCTCTTGTCTTTTCTCCTCTTTCTTTTTCCTTGCTCTGCCATTTAAGTCCATTAGTATGCCCCTTACAACCGCCTTGTACGCGTCCCAAACTTTACTGGTTGGTACTTCTTTATTCACGTTGTATTGTATAAAAAACTTTGTCTCTCTTCTCAATATTTCCATATTCTCACTTTCCTGTAACAAGTCCTCATTTATTCTCCAGGCTTTCCTTTTTCTCCTTTTTCCAAATTTCCACATGATTGGATTGTGATCTGAGCCTACCATCGGCATTATTTCTACCTCCTTAGTCCATAACGCTAAGTCCTTTGAGGCCCAGATCATATCAATTCTTGATAATGTAAGATGCCTTGCAGAATAAAAAGTAAACTGTTTGGTTTTAGGATATTCTCTCCTCCATACGTCTTCGAGAGTCTCTTGTTGAATCAACTCAAAAAAAAGCTTTGGCAATAGTCCTCTTTTCTTTTGTGCTGTTGTAGTCTTTTTGTCTAGTTCCAAATCTGTCACTCCATTGAAATCTCCAGCAAGAATTATCTGGTCATATACAAGATCGTCTAAATGCTTCCTTAAATCCTCAAAGAAGCTTTCCTTTGCACCGTTAGGTGCATAAAGTCCGACTACCAACACTCTCTTTAAATTCCAATTACATTCCACTGCTACAAATCTAGCTTCCACATCTCTCATAACAAATTTTGGCTGCAGCTCCTCTTTTATGTACAACACCACTCCTCTTTTTTTCTTGTTAGAGGCCGCTACAAATTCTTTGCCCAATTTTCCAGATTTTAAATATTTTACATCCTGTTTTCTAATATGGGTCTCCTGCAAACAAACAATATCACATTTTTGTTTTAGTAGCCAATGAAAAATATTTTTCCTCTTATTCGGTGAGTTTAGTCCATTTACATTCCAAGATAATACTTTACACTCCATATTCATGGTTTTGTTGGTAAGTCTTTTTCATTGTCCTTGATAAATCTCTCCATCTCCCGCTCAGATCTGATGCGTTTTTTTGCCCCTCCAAACTCAAAGGACACTCCTTCCGGTAACTCCCATCTGTATCTGATATTCATGTCCTTCAAAGTCTGAATTAGCACTCTATATTTTTTCCTGTCCATTAACACTGATCTGGGCAGTTCCTTCATTATGATAATCGTCTTGCCATCAATCTCCAATGGATCTTGAAATTGTTTTGTCACAATCCTCTCTTTCATGTTTCTAGTTGTAAACTGCACAATCACATCCCTTGGTAGTTTCCTCTGGGTTGCAATTCTCGAGTTCACACGGTACGCCACATCTAGGATAGCCACAATTTCCTCCTCCTCCTTCCCCAGGTAATCAGCCAACACCTCAGTCATCTGTTCTTGCGCTGACTTCCCTTCCACTTCTGGCAGACCACGAAAACGAAGCTGCTTCTCCATGTGTTTAGTTTCTGCAACTGAAATCCTCCCCTTCACCAGTCTCATCTCTGTTTGTTGCGTGTCTATTAAATTCTCCATCGCGTCTTCTACTGTTTTAACTCTCTGCTGCGTTCCTTGTAATTCACTACTAATCGTTTCCACGCCTTTTTTCACTTCTGACAGCTCCGACTTTACTGTCTGTGTAACTTCTTTGACCTCTTTAATAAGCTCCAATTTCGTGTCCTTAAGTTCTTTCATCATGTCTATAAGTTTTTTGTCCAAATTTTCTATTGCCGATTGCCACTCTTTTTTCGACATCGTGGGGCTTGCTTTAGCTCGCTCCCACGAATCTGCTCTCTTCCTTAGCTCCGTGGCGTATATTTAAACGTTTTCCTTTTTTTCAAATGTCCCAATCTTTGCCAAAATTAATTTTTTGTATCCAAAATGTCGGGCGTCTTTTCTCTATGGTTTCTCTATGTTATTGTAATCCAAGATGGCCTACTTCCTCTTCCGCTGAAGCCGCGACCCTTCCCCTTTCAAAAATGGCGATTCCCTACTTCCTGTCCATCGGCAAGGGCCGCTTCCCTCCAGCCACTCTATTGTTGTTACGCACTTCCTGTCTCCCGTCTTCCCACAGCAGGTCTCGCGATGGTGTCTTTTTCCCACAGCTCCAAAACCACAGGTATTCAAAACAATAGTCCGATTTTTGCAATAACTTCTTTAAATTTGGTCTCTTTTAAAATACAACTCCTGCCGAGTCTTCACCTCCTTTTCACTAGTCTGTTGCAGTTTAAAAATCTACTTTCTTTCCTCTCTGTTTTTATCAATCTGTCCCGTTTCAAGAGATAGCGATCTTTACCTTCTCTTCAACTTTCTCGGGTTGTAATCGCTGTTTCGATCTTAAATTCTCCTCTCGACTTCCCTCCCCGATCGAAGCTTGGGTATGTAGGTCTTATGCCAGCCGAATTGGCCCCAAAACTGCCGCAGAGATTATAGCCGACCCGTCGCAAGGTGGGACCTCAAGGATCGGGGGGGAGACTCCTTGTGTAGAGCCCCCCCTCGTCCGAGATCTAGCTCACCCTAGGGTCTTGAGCGTTCTTTGCCTGCTCCCCGCCTGAGAGCAGTTGGCCGCGGGTTATTTTCACCCCTCCGGCCGGTTAAAACGGCAGTCCGGTCAGCTCCGCAAATGGAGCTGCGTTAGACCTCCATGAATCCCAAACCGGAAGTCGCTATATTCCTTTATAATCATGCAGTACAGCACAATTGGCTTTTCATGCATGTGTGTTTTCACACAGCCTGAGTTCTACTGCACGCCTACTCCTGGTCCTTGCTGTGTAACTGCTCCCCTAAACAGGCAATTGTTTAAATAAACAAATAAACCACTCACACATCATATATCATCAGTCCTAATTAATGCCGTGTTCAATAAAATGCTACCCTTCGATGTTAGGCTAGGTAGTCCTCAGTAATGTTAATGGCCACTAATCAGTTTGAATTGGTTGTGTTTTTGCACATGTGCAGTTTTGTGAAAATACAATATAAACCAATTTGAATGGTTTCACAACTGTTCAGCACAAACCGAACAAATTAGGTGGTTGACTCACACCTAATCAATACCTTCCAATATGGTAAACTTGACTTTCAAATATATTTGTAGTGGGATTTGCAGCATCTCTAAAATCAAGCTGCCCACACTTGCCAAAAGAAAGATGTCAGGTGCCAACAATGGGTTAAATGAGGATTTACTAAACTTTTTAATTACTGGACTGCACCTCATGAGTAGAGGTGTGCACGGACCAGGAAAAAACCACGGACCATCGGGCTGTGGTCCATTGGGTTTCATGGACCACGGACCATGAACCACAAACTTTTAATGGACCCGCCCTGGTTTGCAGACTGGTTCATCAGTTTATGGACCATCACTTTTGGGGGACTGTCAGCTGAAGCCAGCCTCGTGGGGGAGCACTCATTTCTGTGCCGCTTGCAAGTGAGGGGCACAGAACTGGGTGCTTTATACCACGCGCCTTGCTTCAGCTGTCAGGTGGGTAAGTCCCCAAAGGTTATTTGGAGCATGCTGAGGGAGGTTAAAATTAAAGCACTCCTTTCCCCATGGCTTGTAAGCCACGCAGAACGGGGTGTTTTGCCACCCTCCTCAGCTTGCTCCAACTGATCCATGGGGGAGTCCCTGCGGGTCAGCTGGAGCAAGCTGAGGGAGTTTAAATGTCAAAGTGCCCCTTTCCCACTGTTTGCAAGTCACGTGGAATGGAGGGTTTTGCAACCCGGAGCGGCTTACTTCAACTGACTGGCTGGGGCTGTCAGCTGAAGCCAGCCCTGTGGGGGAGCGCCTATTTCCATGCCGCTTGCAAGTGAGGGGCAGGAAAATGATCACTTTAAACCCTGCTCCTTGCTTCAGCTGACAGGCGGGGAAGTCCCCAACTGTCAGCTGAAGCCAGCTCCACCGAGTGCACCCAGTTCCGTGCTTCTTGCAAGCGAGGGACACAGAAATGGGCATTTTAAACCCCTGCACCTTGCTTCAGCTGACAGGCAGGGGTCCTCAACTGTCAGCTGAAGCCAGCCCCACCGGGAGCATCCAGTTCCGTGCTTCTTGCAAGCAAGGGACACGGAAACAGGCACCTTAAACCCCGCACCTTGCTTCAGTTGCGGGGGGGGGGGTTCTGGGTAAGGCATGGACCAACATACTGACGGACCGGCCCAAAAGTTGTCAGGTCCATAGAAAACACGTATCCCATTACCCTCTGGTTTGCAAACGCCAAACCAGGCCAGTCCATGTCAAATTTTGGTTCATTTTCCGGTTCATTTCCACCTTTACTCATGAGTTCATTCCACATCCTTTGGTGTGGGTCCTCTAAGAGATTACTGTGACAGCCCCCCCCTTTTTTTTTAAACTGAGGGGATTCACACTAACTCTTATGAATTTGGGGGAACTGGTTGGCTTTGAAATGTAAACTTTCCCTTTAGTTACAAGATGTTCTTAGGGTAGCCAGAGTAAAGGCTTTGGGTTTTTGCTGTGAGGTATGTTTTGTATTGTGCATGAAGACTACAGAAATCACTGAAGCAGGTTTAACAAAACAACAATGAAGATTTATTTAATTCATGAAGTGAATTAAAGCTACTTAAAGTTTGGGGTTACCAGGTCTGCACCAGAGACAGGCCTCACAACTCTATACTCTCCCAGAGGTGGAGTTAAACTGCTCTGCCACACTACCAGACAGAGATAAACACAAAATTGTCTGCCCTTTTTTCCTGAGGCAGTTTCTCACTCCCCTGTCTGCACTTTCCCCATGACATGACAGAATCCATTTTCCCCCCATACTTCTCTGCCCCACTACATCTTCCCTCTGAAGGGTCATTGGATGCTGGACCAGCACTCCTGTAGGCTCAGGCATGAAACAGCTGAGCGGTGATTTTTCTTCTCAGGGGTAGGACAGCCTCCTGATCATTACAGTTACCCAAAGTGTTTGCCAGTATTTGGGTAAACCCGCTACAGCTCCAAGCTCAGAGCAGTAACTTGCCCACTCCACATTTACAGTCTGCACACCACAGTGTTCCAAGTGATACAGGCTATTAGCACAATTCCCCATGCAGCAAAACTCACGCAAGAAAACGCAATCTTCCGTGTTTTTTCCGGCATGATCCGCAACGTTGCACAACGGCCCGGCTTCAGGTAAGCCGTGTGGAATCGGCCCAGGTTCAGGTACCAATGCTGGAGTTTTTCTTAAAAGATGGGGTCTAAATGCTCCCCAGAAACCTGCAGAAAAGCCACATAGTAGCCAGAGTGACTACTCATGGCAGTAAGTCGGGTGCAGATTGACATGAAAAAAACACTACGGTATGGGATCTGAACCAGCAAAACTGGCCCATGCAGAAGGGCTTCATGATGAGTAACTAAAACATCTTTATTTATTTACTTATTTACTTCGTTTATACCCTGCCTTTTCCCCCAGGGGGGACCCAAAACACACGTTCATTGTTTTATTCTCCTCCATTTTATCATCACTACACACCTGTGCATTATGAGAAGACAAGATTCTCTGGAAAAGTCAATAATGCTAGGAAAAGTAGGAGGCAGTAGGAAAAGAGGAAGACCTAAAACGAGATGGCTTGACTCAATAAAAGAAGCCACGTCCTCCAGTTTGCAATATCTGAGCAAGTCTGTTAATGATAAGATGTTTTGGAGGTCTTTCATGCATAGGGTTGCCATAGGTTGGAGGCGACTTGATGGCACATAACACACCCACACACATCTGTGAGGTAGGTTAGCCTGAGACTGTGTGTCTGGCCCAAGGTCACCCAGCAAGTTTTCATGGCAGAGCGGGGATCTTAATTTGGGTCTCCAGATCCTAGTCCAGCACTCTAATGATGACACAGCCCTACACGTAAGCCTCCCTCTAGAAATAGCTAAGATCATGTGATCTTAAGGCAAGCCCACAAACTACATGTTCCTTGATATTATTATGTATAAGGAAATGTCTCTAAATTGTAAATTTTATCACTACAGAGCAGAAAGAAAACAAAATACCACAAAATTTAGTTCAGTAGCAAATGTTCCGTGCATAATTTGTTTTAATGAAGCCAAACTCTCAAGCTTTTGTGCCTTTTCTTTTTTTTTCTTTACTTTAGGATTGCTTTTTTGTTAAATGTACATGGCTCCAGCGTAATGTGTTTGGAAAGTTGTGAATCATCAGAAAGCTGTGATTAGTAGCAGCTTCCTATCAAATGTGCATGCTGCATAATGAGCAGAGCGGCTCTACAAGAGTTGAAATAAATAACTATTCAAGGAGAAGGTGTTGTTCAGACAGACAGCAGACAGTACTGGCCTTTTCGAGTTCAAAGGATTAAAAACAAAGAGTTTCATTAATGATATCAACTCCATAACTTTTTTCCTGCAGGAAGCAACATCATTTTATGCTACTAAACTATCACAACAAACTATTACAGTGGCCATTTTCACACTGCTTACCGGCCATGGAACATTGCGGCGAGCTCCCAGAACGACAGCGTCTTCCTGGCACAATTTCACGAGAGAACTGCCATTCTTGCGCGGAATCTTGCCAGGAAGACATTGTCGTTCTGGGAGCTCGCCGCAATGTTCCGTGGCCGGTAAGCAGTGTGAAAACGGCCAGTGTTTTTACAGTTTTTGCAGCAATAACTTAGCAAAGATGGCGTGCTGTCAGTTTTAGGGCCAAGCTACACATGACGAATGACACTTGAACGGCAAGTAGATTGAGTGGAGGGCAAGTGAACAGGGAGAAATACACTTGCTGTTCAAGTGTCATTCGTCATGTGTAGCTTGGCCCTCAGCCAATTGCCTACAATCCTCTGTAGTACTCTGAACCGAGCTTGGTTGTAGATTAACATCTGTGAAAATCTCAGGCACTTTTACTGCATTGTTTGTATTATTCTGTTGTATTGCTTCTTTAAAAAAAAAATCTAACCTGCCTTAAGTCTCAAGAAGAAAGGCAAACTGTAAATAAGGCAAATAAAATAAATCAAGAGGAGTTAGCTGTGTTAGGCTGTAGTTGCAAAATAGTAAAAATTAGCACCTTTAAGTAGTAGTAGTAAAAAGTACTAGTAGTACTTAAAGAAGTAGTAGTAAAAAGTATTAGTAAAAAGTACTAGTGGTACTTTAAGTAGTAGTAGTAAAAAGTACTACTGGTAGTACAAAGTAGTAGTAGTAAAAAGTAGCCCCTGGACTTTTTACTAAAATGAATCAAGCAAGGCACAAGTGAGCTTGGTTTTCTTGACACTTTCTAAGTTTCCACTTGAATTTCTAAATTGGTTACTATTTCATAGTTAAAATTGCTCTAATAATACTGCCAATTCTAAATACAGAATGAGTAGCTGACAGAATGGATTAGGTTATCTTTGGTATCTTTACATGTTTGGTTCTGGCTGCCATAAATAGTGCTCTGAGCCTGTGTAACTTTTTTCAGCTGGGAGAGCCATTATCTGAGTAGATATTAAAAGGTTCTTTTTCCACCAGCCCCATTTAAGAAAGGAAGAGTAGCAGATGTAGCATAGCTGACTTAGAATTCACACTCTGTCTCCGTGTCTTTCTCTTTTTGGCATACCATTTCTGTTTTCTCAATTAGTCGAGGCAAGTCTAACATTATTGTCAACAGCTGCCAGAGTTGTACAGAGCAATGTTGCTTTTTTATGACTGCAAAGGCTATTATCCATTTTGATAGTGGTTTTCACAGAGCTCTAAGCACACAAGCAATGCTAATATACAGGAGAATTGTGTGGTGTCCATTGCTTGGTGTTGCTAAATTAAATTCTGTTTAATGCTGATTTTTTTAACAGTTTGAGATGGATTAGGGTTGCCAACTTTCGAAGTGGCTCACCTAGCTGTCCTTTTTAATATTGGTTTGATCGGCATCAAATACCAGGTGATGTTATTTGCTTCCATGCCATGAAAAGCTTCAGCTGCCCATTTCAACTCATTAAACATTTGGCAACTTTAGAGATTATATGCCAGTTTGTTCCTTAGGAAAATTCCCCTCAGCTGTTGCAAATTGTCCCAGCATTATTGCTTTTAAAGGAGCTGTGGGGTCTTGGTCAGGTATTTCTTGATGAATAATGAGGCAGAATTAGGGCTATCAACTCTGGATTGAGAAATATCTGGAGATTTGGGGAGGGGGCAGTGCCAGGAAAGGGCAAATTTTGGCGGAGGAAGCTCAACATAAATGTGACATCAGTCTAGGATTCCTGTTCTCCTAGACTCTATGGTAAACCATAGAGTCCATCCTTTGAAGTTGCCATTTCCTCCAGGATAACTGATCTCTGTAGTCTGGAGTTGAGTGTTAATCCTGGGTTAACTCCAGATTCCACCTAGGCAAGATGGGTGGATTCCCACTGCCCCTGTTTTGTTAATTCCCATTGTATATTTCGATAGGAAGGACCAGTATATATATATTTTAAAATATATTTAAAGGAAGTGAAGATTCTGGGCTGTTACAGATTTAGGTTCAGAAGTATATAGGGCTGTTTGTGGATTCCACTTCCTTTCAGTATCCCCTTTCCAGTATAGCAGTATAGTGGTGGTCAGCTGTAGTTCTATTTTAGACACCACATAAAGCAGGGTTTCAAATAGAGTTCTGCAAGATTATGGAGATCCTTGAAAGTTTCTAAGGGTCAGGGCTTTTTTTCAGCTGGAACACAGTGGAACGGAGTTCTGGAACCTCTTGAAAATGGTCACATGGCTGGTGGCCCTGCCCCCTGATCTCCAGACAGAGGGGAGCTTAGATTGCCCTCCGCATTGCTGAGCGGCACGGAGGGCAATCGAAACTTCCCTGTCTGGAGATCATGGGACAGGGCCACCAGCCATGTGACCATTTTCTCTGAGGGCAACCCACTGAATTCCACCACCTCTTTTCCCAGAAAAAAAGCCCGGCTAAGGGTACTTAAACAAGAACATTATTATTAATGGTGGACAAGCTTTCTGAAATGCAGTTTGCTCGTCTTCAAGACTGTTGTTACTGAAAGGAGAGCTCATTTGTTCTAAAGAGATTCAAGCCTCTTTCTCTGCATTTTGGTCCTCTTTTTTAAATAGTAAGGTTTCTTAGCCCTTTTATTTTGTGGAGATATAAGGAAAGTTATTGAAGGCTACTCATTTGATCAAATACAAAACCATGCCACATTCCAGTGTTCTGGGATGAGGAATGCAAAATGTTGGAATCATTGACAACCAGCTACCCACACTTTAATACATTTTTAACTATAAAGAAGATACCAGATCTGTTAGGAACAAGGTTGCATGCATTGCTGGGATGTTGCAGGATGAAAAAATTGATGTGGCTTGTCTAACAGAGACTTGGCTGCAGGAAACTGACATGGTGTGTCTTTCCCAATTAATTCCCTCTGCCTATGCAGTCCTACACCAACCTCACTATGGAAGCCGGAGCGGAGGAGTTGCTATTATTCTTCGCTAGTCCTTCAGCTTCCGCAAATCTCCAGTACAAGCTATAGCTGGTATTGATTGCATGTTCCTGTCTCTGGGAATTAAAGATAGATTGGGTATGCTGCTTGTTTACAGACCACCCAGCTCCCCTATAAGCACCCTTTCTGAGTTGGCAGAGCTGCTAGCAAACATGGTGTTGGAGATACTTAGACTTATGGTTCTGGGAGACTTCAACATCCATGCTAAGTGTTCAAAGTCAGGCCCAGCTCTGGAATTTATAGCTTCCCTGGCAACCCTGGACCTCTCTCAAATAGTGTCAGGACCTACACATGAAAGAGGCCACACACTAGAGTCTTAATATTTTGCACTGAACCTCTGAGGGAAAGTCTTATTTCAGCATTAGAGCTTTGGCCTGAACCATGGTCAGATCATCATCTGCTGAAGGCAAAAGTGAATATAGCCCCAACACTCCACAAAATAGGGGCTCCAGTTAAAATGATCCATCCACATAGGCTCATACACCCTTCCAGATTCCAAAATGCCAGGGGGGGAGTAGAATTCCAGGTGCATGCTCCACAGAAGCTGCTGTAGGCATGTGGAACATAAAGCTCCTTGAAGCTATTAACACCATTGCTCCTTGTCAACCCCTCCAGCCCTTGGGACAGAAGTGAGCACCATGGTTTAAAACGGAGCTGGCTGACCTGAAGAGGGCTGGAAGACCTCTAGAAAGACGCTAGCAAAAAAACTTGCGTGGAAGCTCATAGAACTTGCTACAGAATGCACTGGAGGATCTATGAAACAGAAATGGAAGCAGCAAAGAAATGTTACTTCTCGCCAACCATTGCATCAGCTAGTTCACAACCATCCCAATTGTTCAGGGTATCCAGACACCTTCTTACCCCTAAATCTGAACCTTTACAGTCCTAAGAACAGACAATTAGCTGTGAGGCCTTTGCTAAGTTTTTGCTGATAAAATAGCACGAACACACTCTGACCTAAATGCTAGCTGCAATACAAACAAGATAGAAGTGATGCTTAATACACCATCTAGCTTATATTTAGACTGCTTTGAACCAATTACAATGACAGACCTTAACAAGATCCTGGCGTCTATGAAAGCCACTACTTGTGCACTTCATCCTTGCCGATCTTGGCGGTTAAAATCAAGTAAAGATCAGCTAAGTGAACCACTGAGACCTATTGTAAATCAATTGCGAACTCAGGGCACCTTCCCCCGGCTGCTCAAACTGGCAGTTATTTGTCTGCTAATTTAAAAACCATCCCTAGACAAAACTGATGTGGCCAATTATCGCCCAGTCTCTAATCTGCCCTTTCTGGACAAAGTGTTTGAGAGGGCAGTAGCTGACCAACTCCAGTCCTTCTTGGAAAACTCTGGACCCTTTCCAGTCAAGTTTCAGACCAGGGCATGGGACAGAGACAGCACTAGTAGCATTAGTGGATAATCTCCGTCTGAATATAGACAAAGGCCATGCCTCCTTATTGCTCCTCCTGGATCAGTCTACAGCCTTTGACACAGTAGACCATGCCATCCTGTTGAGGCATCTAGAAACAGAAGTGGGCATCAAAGGATGTGCCCTGGACTGGTTTAAATAATTTCTCATGGAATGGACTCAAAGGGTTGCCGTCAGAGATCAGCTGTCTCCAGAATTCCACAGGTTCCACAGGGCGCAATCTTATCTCCCATGTTATTCAACCTCTATGGAGTTGGGTGTCATCAATATGCGGATGACACCCAACTCTATATCTCGCTATCCAAGTCCCCCTGCAGGATGCAGTAGAAATGTTAGATCGCTGCCTGACAGCTGTGATGAAATGGCTGAAAAATAACAAATTGAAATTAAACCCAGACAAGACTGAAGTGATGCTTGTTGGGAAGTCAGATATCCTGAAAGACATTGTACTCCCCACTTTCGATGGAGTTCGTCTGACCCTTGTGGAGTTGGTTAAGAGCCTAGCGGTTATACTGGATCCAGTGCTGCTACTAGAAAAACAAGTTAAGGCAGTTGCAAAAAATGCTTTCTACAATCTCACTCTAGCCTGGAAGATGGCTTCTTATCTTGACACAGCCGACCTGGCCACCTGCATCCATGCTATGGTAACATCAAAACGTGACTATTGTAATGCACTATATATTAGTCTTCCATCTAAGTTAACTAGGAGGCTCCAATTGGTGCAAAATGCTGCAGCTCGACTGTTAGCAGGAGTAAGCAGGAGCATGAACACCACTCCCATCCTGCTGTCACTCCATTGGCTACCTATTAGCTACCATGCTCAATTCAAGGTACTGGTTATTACCTACAAAGCTCTTCATGGCCTTGGCCCAACACACCTACGGGACCACTTCCCTCCCTATGTCCCTCCATGGCCACTTTGCTCATCCGAACAGGGTTTCTTGCAGCTGCCAGCCTGCACATGGGCAAAATCAACTGCAGCCCATACATGAGCCTTCTCTGTGGTGGCCCCTACCCTATGGAACAGCCTGCCTGAGGAGGTCAGCAGAGCTCCCACGCTCTTGGCTTTCCGCAAACAATGCAAAACTGAATTATTCAAAAAGGCTTTTTTACTCAGATAGGAGGGCAGTATTGTAGGGAGGGGGTCTTGGATGTTTCACTAATAGGAGGGTGCTATTGTAGGGAGGGGGTCTCGGATATTTTGCCAATGAGTTGGGAACCATGGGCTCCACCATTATGTTGCTTTACATATTATCTGTTGCTTTGAATATGTACTCATACATATTGCTTGTGCTTCATGTTGTCTAATGTTAATCCTAGAATTGATTGTGTTCTGTTTCAGCAATCCTTCAACCCTGTATTGGATCCTTGCTAATGCTATGTCTCTGTAAACTTGTATTTATCAACTCTATGACATTATTTATAGAAATGTCCTTGACACTGTATGGAAATGCCTACCCTTGTCCTTGCTACTGACTGTACTGATCTCATACTACGTAATCCGCCTTGAGTCTCAGTGAGAAAGGTGGACGATAAATGACATAAATAAATAAATACTTATATTTTAGTTCTTCTTGTTCTACATTTAGTCTTTCTCCCCTCCTCTCTGCACTCTCAGCCTCTTTCACCACAAACTTGCTGTCTGGGGGCCTTCAGAACCTATAGAATGTTCTGGACGTGTGTTTTCTTGAAGGATGGGGCCAAACTGGCCCGGCCAGCTCTCTCTGTGCCCTGCATGTGAAGCACAGAACACACCCCGTTCACTTTAAGAGCTCCTTGACAGGGGCTGATATAGAAAGCACATGGGTGTGAAAAAGGTTCCTTGAAAGCTGAAAACCACAGCCTGATGAGAAATGAGGAGGGAAGCAGCCTAGGGAGCTAAAGTTTTCCAGCTATGTCAATATCATTCTGCTCAGGTTTCTTCTTCAATTTCCAGGAATTTCCCAACCCCGAAGCTGAACAATAAATAATTTCTGGCTTTTTGCCTCTTCTTGTTGTGATGTGGTGCAACCTTCCTGCTGTTTGTAGTCACTGTGGTCAGACTCTAATCCGTGAGGAACGGATCAAGTTATGAGTTTTTGCTAGCCCATTGTTTTGAATGGCTCAGTCGAAGTATACGAGGAATCCTATCAAGTTCCATCCCCATCTCGTCGGAAACAGTTGCTCAAAATAAACACACCCTTATCTCTCCGATCCCTGTCACGTTTCTGTTGCTCTTATTTTAATGCTCTCAGAACCAGTTGCTCGGCTAGTTGTCCATATACAGTATCAGATGCTCAGCAAAAGGAAATCTCCTCTCAATTCCTTGAGTGCCAACCCTTTTCTCAGTTTGCAACTGGTGACAGTTGCCTCTTTTGGTCTAGGGTCTGACATTATCGTCAATAGCCTTGTAGTTCCCATTGCGGTATATATAGTGCTTGCGCTACTTGCCTCAGGCACTCACAGCAAACGGCCCACATTAACGTTTTTGGTAATTCCACAGAAATATAAACCTCCCATGAAATTGTCACAAGATTTTGCAACAGCTGAAGAGTGGGAGTTGTGAAGGAGAAGGAGCGTTGACCCCAAAGGAAAATGTTTAACTCAGGAATGGGAAAGGGTGACTAGAAGTAAGGCATTCATATACAGCTGTCAGATATCTGCAGAGTTTTCCTTTTCTCTTGTTCTTCTGCTAATGCTCTGCATTTGTGCATTGCAAATGTGCAAAGTTCCTCTCCTCATAGAACAGAATTCGTAAGAGGCATTTAGGTATTCAAAAAGAAGTATTTAGGAACACACACCCCCCTCCTTTCTTCTGTTTGGTTGTTTTTGTAGTATTATTCTTTTGCTGCTGCTGCTGCGAGCTGCTTTGGGTCCCCATTTGAGAAGACAGTTGGGATATAAATGAATCAATGAAATTAAATAAATGAAGGAAACCCCTGAGCCCAGAGTCCAATGTGCATGTAAGACCCTCAATATACATGTGTTATTTGGGTTATGGCTGCTAACCTAGTTTCCATACATTTCAACTTCCCCTGTCTATCAGGAACAGTCAATATTTTCTGTTCTCTGTGCAGGATAAATCACTGGCCCTATTTGTCCTGGCTATGAATGCCTTTTTAACATTTTGTAAATTACAACACTTGTCATTCTCCAGGGTTCAGTTTGATTCTGGTGCACACACATGAAATGTGTACACGTTTCACACGCTGTGTTATACCCTGACCGGTTGCTATCCTATTGTGGAAAAAGGTATCATTTTTCGGAATGCTTTTAGCCCACAGAACAAACATGTACTTGGTTATTTAGCCTACTAGAGGACATTCCCCTGCACACTTTGTTTCTTGAGTGGTGATAGAGATTGCCATCAAGTCATAGCTGACTTATGGTGACCCCTGGTGGGGTTTTCATGGCAAGAGACTAACAGAGGTGGTTTATTGCCTGCCTCTGCAACCTTCGTCTTTGTTAGAGGTCTCCCATCCAATTGCTAACCACAGCCAACCCTACTTAGCTTCTGAGATCTGACAAGATCAGGCTCACTTGGGCTATCCAGGGCCTTTTTCACATGTCTTTAAAATAGTCTGATACTCACGGAAGGCTGATGGCTTCCTCATGCAATTTTTGATGCCATCCATTTGCAGGCAGTGATGATGGTGCTTTCATGGCATTTTGTAAACAGATGGTGTCAAAAATCAAATGAGGAAGCCAGCAGCCTTCCGTGAGTATTGCTATTTTAAAGACCTGGGAAAATGGCCCAGGTCGGGGCTTTTTTCTTGAGTAATGGAAAGCAAATCTACCCAGTATAGTTGTTACTTGAGATGAGAATAAGGATTACTAGCCTGATATAGACAACAGCCCAATGTATTCACTGAATGCATGGGGAGGGGAAAAAGGCTCAAGCATGCTGGCCTGACTGCATGGAAGTGGCCACGGAAACTCTTCCTCTGTATGATCACCAACATTTGGAAGTAGCACTGTTGATCATGGAGTGGGGGCTTACATGCAGCCAGTTTTCCCACATGGTCTCACCCTACAGATGACGAGGGGATCATGCAGTGTCAAGGGGAGGATCAGCTCTTGCACCCACTCTCCCTCCCCAAGCGTTCAATGGATGCATGTGGCTGTCATCTGTTACAAGCAACTATGTATAGAGTTAAAAATATCCGATTCCATGCTGCATGTTGACACCTTGATCTCACCAAGCATGAGGCATTCGGTTTAGAACAATCTACAATCCATTCCCAAGCAGAGGCTTAGGTTCAGGTTGTAGTTTTCACCAGGGCTTTTTTTCAGCTGGAACATGGTGGAACGGCGTTCCGGAACCTCTTGAAAATGGTCACATGGCTGGTGGCCCCACCCCCTGATCTCCAGACAGAGGGGAGTTGAGATTGCCCTCCATGCTGCTGAGCAGCGCGGAGGGCAATCTAAACCCCTCTGTCTGGAGATCAGGGGGTGGGACCACCAGCCATGTGACCCTTTTCTCCGAGGGCAACCCACTGAGTTCCACCACCTCTTTTCCCAGAAAAAAAGCACTGTTTTTCACCCTTCCAACAAGAGAACTCAGTTCCCTAGTTCCCTAAACTTCTATTTAAACAACAAAACCCTCTGCATGAGAAAAGAAATGGGGGGAATATGTTTCCTATTGTTTCATTGCTTTTTGTTTCCCAATGGTGGCAAATTTAGCATTGCCCTAAATACATCTTTGTAAAAATATTATTTATGCACTTCTAGCTAGAGAAAGTCTGGAGACAAACCAAGTCAACAGGGCTCATCCTAAAGTCCAACAAAGTTCAGAATGCTCTGGCATTAACCTTAGAATTTTTTTTGTAACTTAATTTTGTAGAAATCAAAGACAATGTATATTTTTCAACAATAATGTCAGATTTTTAGATAATGCTTAAGAAAAAAATTATTCATTTATTTATTTTTCAATAGTCAACAATCATTTGAAAGAAAACTAACAATATCATTGTATGAAAACGATCTTTAACATCTGTAATAGAAGACTTATTTGATATCATTGTATAATAGCTATTCTTATTACATTTGAAACTGTCTATTAAGCATAATGTAAATAAAAATTATTTTAAAAAAGACATCATATAATTTATATAAATTGTAGAAAGATGGGTATTGTTTCTTGCATTTTGTACAATAAGTGATGGAATTTTCCTTTATTTTTAATCACTCTTTGTAAATGATGGAATCTTGTATGTTACATATTACAATAATTTTCAAAAATAGCGTTCGAGAGTCATTTCCCCTCCTCAACTCACACTCAGTTTAAAACATTTCCATTTTATTTTTTACAGAGGCTTTGAAATTTTTATCATGTGTTGGGAAGGTAAGATGGACATGTGCTTCCCCCACATGGGCACCTAGAGCTTGTAGCACATCTCTTTATAAAGGAATTAGGCCAGGCCCTGTGTCAGACATTCATATAGGGAGCACAAAGAGATGCATTGGTTAATCAGCATATCAAGTTGTCTTGTACTAAGTAAGTCCATTGTGCCTTATAGCCTGGTACTCTCTCCTCAAGATGGCAATGGCTCTTTATGTATTCTCAAGCAGTGGCCTTTCTCCACAGCTACCCAATACCACCTACTCCAGGTAGTGGCAAATGTCCATATGTTTTCAGGCTGTGATCCTTTGCCTGTATGGTAATGCATTGGGTATTAATAACACCTTGAGTAAGTTGTAGGTTTATTTTTTAAATTTGTTGACAGGAAGCTTCGGTATTAATTTTTGCCCTTGACAAAGTATTAAAGTGAAATGAGAATCTTTTGCTGGCAGCTCATTGGGTGGGGCTCCGGGTGGCATTGTACCCCTGGTGTCCTATGCGGTGAGCCTACCTGTGAAGAAACCGCAAACAGTAACAATTGTGCATATTGTACTGGATTTTTTCCTCCATGAATACACCTACCTTGGTGGAAACAGTCTTGTGAAGAACAGCTTATCCGGGCGCATCTTCAACATCTGAAAAGAAAGGAAAACTTTATCTCCAGCATATTCACAGCCACTACGATCTTTTGTACTATTGTATTGACGTTTGTAGGGAATATGGTTATATTATTTTGTATATTGTCTCTTGGTTATTTAGTGTTAGTATTGTGGAATAATTGAACATAGGGATCTGTATGAGCACTTTGAGCACCTTGCACTTTAATATTTCACTTTTGATAAAATAGTATAAATTAATATATAAATATTTATTACTGAGTTACTTTAATTTGTTCTACAGTATATATTGTGTTATAGTGTGAACTCTTTAGGTTACAGCCTTAGTAGGGGGGGGGTCCCATCCATTTGTGGTGCATAGTGTTTTCCAGGGCAGCCTCTCTTTTGTTTTTGTACAGGATTGCAGCCTTGATCTTCTTAAATATTATTCTGTCTGAAACAGCCTACCTTGGGCACTTTTCAGGAATCCATACATTCCATGTGACCAACAAGTCAAAAGACATTGGCCGATCCCTTTTCTTAATGCACTTGCCGCTTAATTAACTTGAACTTGTTCCCACTAGTTGGGGAGTTCTACCTGAACAGCTGAGAATTGCAAGGAGGAAAGATGATCCCAAGCTATTTGTCGGGTAGTGGGGCCTGGCCACAGCATTATGTTTTAAAATGTAGCTTTCATTTCATTTCAAGCTAAAAATAAAATCTGTGATGGTTAAATCTGGTAGAAAGCAGATGCTCTTGATAATATTGCAGGTACAAATATCCAGTAGAAAGGTCTGAAGGTGAAAGCGCTTACTAACAATTAATACAATGTGCAACATTAAATCACTGGAAGACATCCCAATTAAGGGGAATTATAGTCCCCATTTAGAAGCAGAGATGTCAATTAAAAATCTTTCATTTTAAACTCTTTCCTTAGGAGATTTCTAATTTCTCAATTTAAATCTGTTCTCTACGAGATACGATTTTTCAATTTAAATCCATTCCCTAGGATCTTTTAAATTTCACAGCATTACAGGCTGCTTCTGGTTAAGCTAAATATCCAAGAGTTCAGGCACTTGACCCTGCAGAGGAAGATCAGTTACAATGTTGTGCTTTTGTGGTCTGGCTTTGGATTGAACATCACTTAAGGGTGTAAAAGTTATCTTCTTACCATCTAATGCTTAATACAGTTTTCTAGTAATTTTGAAAAACAAAGTTACTGTCTTTTACTTGACATCCTCATTAGCGAGGTGGGCTATTTTAAAAATTGAAGTACAAATATGCTCTTCTGTTGTTTCTTCATATGTGTGTGTTGCCATTGTGGCTCTTATCCCCTCAACCAGTTTCATTGCTGGCCCCCACAATGCAGGTGTTTCCTTTCATGCCGTTTCATAACAGTTTTAGATCTTACATGTCATTCATATGCAACTGCTATAAATGTTTAAATTTTTCCGGACAATTTGGCCCCAGGAAACTGAGAAGTGGAAATGAGGAGGTTTTGGAAAATTGGGGGGGAAAGCAGATTTGTGAAGACACCCCTGTTCTCCCCCGCCCCAGCAATATAAGTCATCCCTCACCACATTGTATTGGGATGGAGTTCTCATCATAGATGGCTAACAGTGTTGGTTGTCAGCAGTCTTACCCCAGTAATTAGTGGGTTCTGTAGAGCATCTACTTCAGTAGCAGAGCATCTGCTTTGCATGTAGAAGGTACCAGGTTCAATCCGCGGCATCTCTAGTTAAAAGAACTAAGTAATAGGTGGTGTGAAAGACCCTGGAGAGCCTCTGCCAGCAGAATAGACAATGCTAACCAATGTTCCCTCTAAGCTTTGCAGTGTTGTGAGCTAAAAATCTACTTTGTGAGCCGAAACAACAACTTTCATTAAAGTTTTGAGTGCACCTCCTTTTTTTAAAAAAATACAATCGAATCATTTTGATTACAATCAAAACAATTTAACAATAAAAGCCATTAGGTGAAAGGGCCACAAAAATCAGAGTATACGTCTGTATAAAAATGGATATGTCCACCCTGATTACAAATGGGTAGTTGTATTAGTCTCTTGCTGCAAAATAAAGCAGACACGCAATGGCACCTTAAAGACCAGCACGTTTATTTCAAGATGAGCTTTTGTGTGTCAGTGCTTACGTCTCCAGCCTCCTGCACCAAGGCCAAGTTAAATGACGCCTTCACCATGGTGGCGGCTGAGGCGCTACCTCCTCTCCTCCGCTCTCTGGGGCTGAGGGGATCCTAGTGATTTCAGGCTGCATGGGTCAGGCCAGACCCGATCACTCAGCTCTGCTCTGTTCCCCAGCTAGAGAGCCAGCAGTGGCTGGAGGCGCTCTCTGGCACCCCCCTGGGGGCCAAACCAGCAAGGGAGCAGAGAAGTGGGACGAGGCTCCATCCCTGCCCCTTTCCTATAGGGCCCACCTGCAGATGCTGGCTGAGTGGGAGGGCAGGGCTGCCCGAGGGTTAGTATCTGTGAGCTACAGCTGAGAAGCTGTGAGCGGAGAAGTCAGAATCTGTGAGCGATTGCTCACGTGCTCACATTAGCGGGAACACTGATGCTAACCATCATAGAATAATGATTGGACTCAGTATAAGGCAGCTTGTTCACCTTGCATTTAACAAAGTGGGTTCTAATCTGTAAAGGTTTATGATGAAATAAAATCTTATTAGGGTGCCATGCACCGGACTGCTGTTTACTTCTGATTTAATAGACTAACATAGCTACCCATGGACAGAACACTTTCCTCACAATTGTGTAAAAAACTCAAAAACCAACCTATCCATTTGCAAACTTTTTTAGATAGATCTGCTCACTTTAAACCTTCCTTACTAAAGACTGTATATGATTATATCCTAAATGCGGAGCTTTCTTGTAGTACAGCTTAGACATGGGCACGAACAGCATTATGGACTGGAAAAAAAACCCCACAAACAGCCTGTTCGTCTGTTCGCAAACAAGCCGTTCGTGAGGCTCTATTCTTAACGAACAAGTGGTCATTGCAAGTCTCCTTCATTGCCTTCATCAGCCATTCATCAAGCCAGATAGTCTGGGGCCTTTCAATCAATTCCCCTGGCAACAGCAGGGACTGAACTCTGTCTGAACTCCTTCTGGCTTTCCTTCTGGCTTTAACCTTTCAAGTACTTCCAGCAGAGAGGCCCGTTTTTGCCACTGTGAAAATAACAACAAAGGGAAGAACCCATGGATCATGCCTTTCCCAGGGTGCAATCTCTCTGAAACTTGAGGGGGGGGGTCTTCGGAGGAAAGTGAGCACTATGTCCCCTGCAAATTTGGTGGGTATTGGACATTGGGAAGGTCAGTTTGTAACCCCTCAAAGTAGCTGCCTTCCAACAGGCAGTTCCGTTTTTGCCGCTGTGTAGAGAAAATGACAGCAAAGGGGGGGGAACCACATGGATCACGCCTTTCCCAGGGTGCAATCTCTCTGAAACTTGGGGGGGTCTTTGGAGGACAGTGAGGACTATGTCCCCTGCAAATTTGGTGGGTATTGGACATTGGGAAGTCAGTTTGTGGGGTGCTTAAAAGGCCCTGCCCCTTGCACGTGGCAGGAAAGGGCCCTTTAAACTATCAGCAGGCAGGCGGCAGGGGGGAATTCTCCCTGCCACCTGCCAGCTGATAGTTTAAAGGGATCTTTAAGGGCCCACGAACAATGAACAACAAACATGTTTGTGAACAGGGTCATGTTTGTTACTGTTCGTTGTTCGTTGTTCGTGGATGGCAACGAACAACGAACAGCTTATTTGTTTTTTGTTCCCTTTGTGCCCATGTCTAGTACAGCTATGTCAGAAAGTCAGCGTTTGATATTCTGTTTCTTCTAAGGTTCTTCTTTAGAGAACTAAGATTCCTGGCCAAAACCGTATGATCTTCATTGCACTTCATGGCTTAGAAAGACAACATTGGCTTGCACATGTTTCATATCTCATTGGCTCATGTTTCATATCTTTCAATGTGGTATAAAAATCATGGCTCTTAATGGCTGCCTGAAGCTGATTTAATGTTTCCTTTGGCCAGTCATATTAGTAAAACAAATTCTACATTATTTGCCAGCAGCAAATAATGTAAAACTTTTTGGAATAGCAACACCACCGCACAATCCCCTTCCTGACCTTGGAGAATGCAGTTCCTGATGCCGTCACAATGCGAGAACGTGAAACAGGTGCGGTGGAAATCATCTCATTCAAAAATGGTGCTGGTGTTCTTTGTTAAGATGTAATTCTAGAGGATGAGTAACAATTATAAACCCTACAGACAAGATGAAAATAGACTGCATTCTACTAAGTTTGGCACATCTTTTGAGGTGTTAGACTAGGTGAAATTGTATCTTTTCTTGGATCAACTGGATGTTTAGATATTTGCAAGTTTTTAGAAGCAGCTTTTTAAAATGCTGATTGCTTTTATTTAAAAATGTATCATGATTCTTGCAGGCAGCTTTGGAGGTATCTAGTAAAGCACAGGAAATTCTTAATGTGATCACTTTTGGGAGGTGCTGTGAGGATTACTGTAGCAGTAGCTGAATTCAGATGTGTCATCAACCATGGGAATAAGACTTGAAAATCATGGGGCCTGGTCTCTTTGCACAATGGGGCTCTCTTTGAAAATGGGCTGGAAACTCTGGCTCACTCCAAATGCCAGGCTATTTTCAAGGGCAGGGGTCATAGCAGCCCTGTGCTGAAAGACCTGTGCTGGCTGCCCATTTATTCCCAAGCACAGTTTAAAGTGCTGGTTCTTACTTTTAAGGGTCTTACAGCTGCTTAGGATTTCACTCTTATTCTATCAAAGTTGAAGGAATAGCAAAACTAACACTCGAGCACAATGATGGGCTTTTATTACTAACAAATAGACAAAACAGCGGGATTACAGGAATAACAGATACACCACAAAGAACACGGAACAAAACAGGGAAATGTTCATTTGTACACACTCCATTTCATATAAAATTAGAAATCATACATATATATTACTGAATAGCTGAGCTCAATCATCCTTGTTAAATCTGATGTTTCCTAAATGTCCTAGAGTATATGTAGGTATGGGTGCAGTAGGACAACATACCACCAGTCCAGAAGAGCAAGGGGTCCAAGATGGTGAAGTTCCCCCAAACACTTCAAAGTCACCAAGATATAGATGTAGGGGTTGTACCCAACATACCTCCAAAAGTTATAGCAACTCAAGCTTAGAGAAAACATACGAGCGAGCTATTTGTGGAGTGGGGGAGAGAGATATGTGAATATCTCTGTGTGGGGCAATATCCCATCACTCACCTGGTGCAGGATATACCACATTTTTACACATAAACATGTGTGTAGAAGAGTACACAGTGAAGTCTAGTGAGAAGAAATATAATTTAAGATGTTTGTTTAGTTAAAGAAAAACTTCATTTAAAAACTATTTACAATAAGATAAACAACAAACTGAGAGAAACATTCATGTCTTGTACAGGAGAGAGAGACAGTTTCAGCAAGAGACATTTTACAACTGACACAGAACATAACAGAATCTTCACTCACAGCAGGGAGGGGCTAGTTCAGCAGCTACCAATAAAGAAACTATACAAAGTATCAAGCCTTTCACTCTGCAAGCATTCAAATTAGGCCACAGTGTTTTATTCCCACACTATTGAACTGCCATATTAATACCCAAAGTAAAAAAGACTAATTCATATGGACACTTGATACATGTTTTTGTCTGGATTTGGTTGAATTAACTAATTCTAAAGGTAACTGGAAAGCTGAATCAATTTGAATGCAGTGGGAAAAAGAGGGGATGAATGAGGGATAAGGGCTAGGGGCTGAAAGGAGACAGTGACCTGGATACCTGGGGAGTGGGGTTGATATATTTCCATGGCAAAGATCCTTAATATTAATATAATAAGTGATATAACTATGCTAAAATCAGTTGTTTGATGTGATAATGTGAGAAGAACCTGGGAGGATAAAACCAGTAATCTTAGACCAATCCACTACTCCTTTGTAGGTTTGATGCACGAATTAAGACAGGGCAATACAATATACCTAAATATGAGTTGTGGGGTTGTTTTGAACTTGTAGCATTTAGGGATCAAACATTCTATTAGAATAGCATAGGAATTTTCTTCATTCAAAGTGAGTCAAAAAGCAATGCAGTTAACTAAGACCAAAGGCAGGTGTTATTGCCGTAACAATAGAGGTGGAGATGGTGAGGCTAGCTGCTGCATGCACAGAATTGTATTTTGCATTCTGAGATGGAAAAATGGTGCTCAATATAGCCAAACGTTGCAAGACACACAAATGCATATTCTGAGCTAGGTAATTACAGACATTACTAGGTCAGAGTATACTTATATTGTATGATCTCACTATGCATAGCTGGATATATCACATGAAAGCTGGCAATCACTCATGTTGGTGATGTATATAACCCATACCATCCCCTTTTTATCAGAATATAGATATGCTTTTCAATTATTTCCAAACTATTTAAGGTTTATAACAAATTAGTTCAAGAAAGCACTTTTAAAAAGGCAATGGAACTCTGATTTATACCACTGTGTGTAGTATGTATTCTTTTTTTTTTTGGTTTATGTATTATCCTGCACTCACTGCTTTGTTTTTATGTAATACCATTTTCTGCTTTAGCATATCATGTCTAATATTCATGTCGTGTTTCAGATGCTTAAACCTAGTCCCATTACATAATTGATTAGATGTCTTATTTTATGGATTGCATTGATTTACATTGTTATGTTGTGTAATCCTCCTTGAGTCTCTGTGAGAAAGGTGGACTATAAGCAATGTAAATAAATAAAACAAAGTAAATAAATAGAATGAATTCTTGCAGATTAAAAGCTTCTTTACAGCTCAGCTCCGAAAAGGGTTGTACCTAAGACATTTTACTGAATTTGAAACATTATTCTAACAAAACACTAAAGGCCATTGTTGCAAATTTATAATATTGTTCAATCCTGTAAATAAGCCACAACAAGTTTTGTTACTAAGTGAAACTGTGATTTGGGATATGGTATCAGTGAAGAAGTATGGTAATGTTTATTATAACAAGGTTCTATCTTCAGAGCAGAACCACAAGTGACAAAAGGCACAGATTGGACACTTGTCTGCTTCCCTCAAGTTTTGATGGGAAATGTAGGCATCCTGGTCTCGCAGCTTGGCTCTCTGACTGCTGTCCAATGGACTTTTCAACTGTCACTTGTCCAACATTCCGCCAAGCTGCCTACATTTCCCATCAAAACTTGAGGGAAGCTGACAAGTGTCCAATCTGTGCCTTTTGTCACTTGTGGTTCTGCTCAGTCAGCCTACAATAAAGAGAAAATGCTAGAAAAATGATGATCTAGTGACATGTGTTCACATTAAAGATGGCTAAAGTTTATTTTTAAGACCGCTGGGAAATGCTGGCATTGAAATCAGTACAAGGTGTCCTGTTTCCACATTTGATGGTAATGTTTTACAGCACAGACCTAGTGGAAGGCCATGTCTCAAAAGCTCCCACCATGGTTAAATGTATCATAACAATAGTCCCCTGAAACCTGCATTTTGTGACAATACCTAAGAAGTCCAGACTATCATCCTTACTGCATTAACTGCAGCTCATTTGGGTTTTGTCAGATATTGGGGGGGAGGGCACTAAGCCAAGAACAGTGGAGTAGTTGGGAAAGGTCCAAGAATGATATGTTTTGATTATGATCACTCCTTTATAACATGCTCAAGATACATTACCAGTTAGATCATGAGGTGGTATGTTTTATTTGTTATACTGTAATAAGATTTTTTTTGTTTGTAATTCGTTTGTAAAACTTCAATCCTTTTCAACAAGCTTTATTTTAATAGATTGATAATTAATAATTTTGTTCGTTAGATAAATAGCCATGTTGATCTGCAGTAGAAGAGCAGTAGGATTTTCATCCAGTGGCAGCTTAGAGACCAACAAGATTTTCAGCGTGTAAGCTTTTGAGAGTCAGAGCTCCCTTCTTTCGAGAGTCGGAGGTCCTTCTTCAGACTGACTGAAGAAGGGAGCTCTGACTCTCAAGAGCTTACTCTCTGAAAATCTTGTTGGTCTCTAAGGTGCCACTGGATGAAAATCCTGCTGTAATAATTGTGTTATTTTCTCTGAATTTTTTGATATTATGTGAGGGATATGTGACTAATAATGGGCAGGGAGGATTTTATTCCAAAATTTTGGATTGATTACCTGTTATTTTCCTGTAACATTTTGTTTCTTTGTCCTGTTCTCAGAAGTTTACTATTAGGGCCAGTGGCTGCATTTCAGCTCAGGTGTTAGTCTACATCTCATAAAAACCTGGCAAAGGACTGGTCTAGACAATACCATTTACCACACTCTAAACAGTGGTGCGATATATGGAATGAATAGCTGCGACAAGTGTTGGTCGCTGCAAATATTAATCTCCGCTTAGTCATATATTTTAAAACTCCCCCTGGAGATTCAGAGGTGCCATGGCCACTGCAGGCTTCCTACAGGAAATTGTAGTAGGAGAAACATAGAACATGGATGGCTAGATAGTCCCCATTGTCTCAGACAGTTTGGAATCAGGACTCTGTACCAGAAAATACCAAATGTCTCACTTCCCATGAGCATGATGCAGATGTTCATAATGCCACAGGTTAAATGAAATCAACACAGAATTGTTTTTCGACCCTACCTCAGTGCAGCTCTGGCTGTGGAGGAGGGGGTTGGACATTGCTCTCCTGGCAGGAGGGAGAGCAGGCTTTCCCAGGCATCCGGGCATCTGGCGCGGTGGGCGGAGCCAGGAGCCATTTAGACGGCTCTGCCCACACAGCACCAGTCGCTACTGAAGCTCGGCCCACCCTCCTCACCCTGTTTTTGGTGTAGGTTTATCCGGTTGCCGTCTTCAGAGCCAGGTAGGAATTTTTTTTCCTCCCATCCTAATTGGCTGTGGATGGGGGTGTTTCTCGCCTACCTTACACCATGGCTTGTGTGTAGGAAATTGGCTTAGGGTGGTGCCTGTCAGGGCATTCTGGCGGGATAGAGTTGGGTTTTAGGCAGCAGGCCGGTGAGCACCCTTGGCGCTTCTCTATGTTTGGGGAAGAGGGGCCTGCTAGGAGCGGCTGGTACTGCTTGTGACAGCTGCCAGCGTGCGTGGGCAGGCTGCCTAGGTTATCCCCATGTGCAAGTCCTGCCTCACTGCTGTACGGCTGAGGATGGGGAGCTTGAAAGGGGGAACCAATTTGGCCTGGCTGTCCGGGTATCCTAGCCATCTATAGGGATGGCTCGCACCCGGGGTTTCGGGGCTCACTCAGGCAGGTCAAGGTGGGGGTCTGGGAATGACCACATGGCTTGACCTGTACAGCTTCAACCTTGCTGCAGATTGATTAATGTTAACGTTGAGGTTATTTAATAAAGTGGCCCTTAGATCCAACATTGTTGTCTGTCTCTTCATTCCCACTAGGGGAGCAATGGTGGATTCCCAGAGTGGCAAGCTCACCACCTCAATATGCAAAATTTGCAAACATGCAATACTAAACAGAGTTACTCCAGGCTAGGCCCATTAAAATCAATGGGCTTAGACAAGAGTAACTCTGTTTAGAATTGCACTGAAAGTAACTTTTCTAAACATTTCATGTTAAAATGGAAATCTCCCCATGATAACTATGTTGTTTGTACAAGAACTTTGTAAAATCAAAAACCTGACCTGCTACTCTTCTAAATACAAGCAGGGAAAGTTGGGAAACATAATTATTCAAATCGCAACAAAGGTAGGTTGGTGTCATTGCTAGACATATCAGTTTGGGGTGGAATTTCATATTGTGTTGTAATTCCAACAACTATGCAGAAGGTTTGGGAGAGGTGGGGAGTCCTTGCAATGCTTCCAATCTATTCTGCAGCTGTGCTGTTGTTACTTTTCCCTCTACAGGTCTGGACATGATGAAAAATAGGGTCTTTGTGTAGGACACCCAAAAGCACTGAAACTGATTAAGATGGTCCTCCCTTCTCAATTAAGAGTTTCCTTATGCAGGTTAGTGTAAAAAGATAAGCCTATAATTAAGGTGCAACTTATCTTAATGAGCTTGACCGTTTACATTTGACAACTCATTCCGCACAAAGTCTTTTTATAGATGTCACATCATAGGGCTGTGGGTGTTCTTGCGCTGATCACAAATGTTCTTAGCTTACAAAAATGTGGATTAGGTTTGAAATAGCCTGTTTCCCAACTCTCCCATCACACATTGCGAAAGGAAGGATGAGATCACTCGCCAGAACACATTTTCCAGCGTGAACCATTCTCCGTGATGTATTTCCTCAGCTGCAAAAAAATGTATGGAACAGCCTCTTTCTCTTCACCACATATTGAATTATAATGTGTGGCATCTGGCATCAATGACAGCAGTATTGCAATCCAGTTGCCTGGACAGCAAATGGGTCATAAAGGCCAAACCCTCTCCAGCTGCTGCCTCCCAGCGCTGGTATTTAGAGGTTTGCTACCTTTGTATATGGAGGATCCCTTCAGTCACCATAGCTAGTATCCATGAATCTCCTCTATGGATCTGCCTAACCCCCTTTTTAAAGGAATCTCTGTTTTTTAGTCCTTGCTATCTCCTCTGGCAGTGAAGTCCACAATTTAATTGCTTCATTGAATAAAGAAGCATTTCTTTTAATCTGTTTGGAACTATTTCCCAACAATTTCATTGGGTGGCCCCAAGTTCTGTATTACCGGAGAGGAAGAAAAAGCTCCCTCTATCCCATGCGTAATATATTATGTTAGCTTGATGGAGACAATATGATGGAGCCAGTGTGATATCATGCCAGAGTAGGATATGGGAGGGCCCAGGTTTGAATCCTCCCCACTCTGTCATGGATCTTGGCCCGTCACTCTCTCTCAGCCTAACCTACTTAACAATAAATCTGAAAATCTACTCTAATCTACTTCACAGGGTTGTTGTTGTGAGGATAAAACTGAGGATGAAAGAATGAACATGTGAGCCCTAGGTTCAGGGTTGCCAGCCTATCCTTTAATGAAAAGTGTTTCCAAGTAATGAAAAATATCCCCAGCAACAGGGCTTTTTTTCAGGGGGAACACGGGGGGATGGAGTTCCGGAACCTCTTGAAAATGGTCACATGGCTGGTGGCCCCGCCCCCTGATCCTCAGCCAGAGGGGAGTTTAGATTGCCCTCCATTCCGCTCAGCGGCACAGAAGGCAATCTAAACTCGCCTCTGTCTGGAGATCAGGGGGCGGGGCCACCAGCCATGTGACCATTTTCTCCAAAGGCAACCCACTGAGTTCCACCACCTCTTTCCCCAGAAAAAAAGCCCTGCCCAGCAATATTCCCAACCCAGCATGTTACAAAGTTTTACTGTCTCCTAAAAACAGAACATGGACAAGAAAGAGTACCAGAAATAAAATCTATCCACTAAGCCGCACAGAGAAAAATCTTATGAAATAAAAGATTTTTAAAAAAAACTAGAGCAGACTTTTTTGCAATCTTTTCCTAGTCTTCTAGGGAATACACAAGTGACTCTGCAGCAGCTGCAACCTACTGATAATTCATGAGCCACCTGTTAGAGACCCCTGCCCTAGTTGTTATTGTGTCCTGGTCTGAAGCGTAGGAATTTTTAGAGCATGTGGTCAAAAGAGCCACTTACATAACTTGAGAGTATCCATTGAGCAAACCTTGAACCTATCACTGAAGATTTGTATCAGGTAATCTGCTGAGTCTCATTTTTTTAACATTAAGAAGAATGGGGTGATTGTCATTCCTGTATGGCTCCATCTCACACCATTTTATGTCTGTGTATGCTGACTCGCGGTGATCCCAGCAAGGGGTTTTCAAGGCAAGTGGGAAGCAGAGGTGGTTTGCCATTGCTTTAATTCTGCAGAGCAACCCCAGACTTCCTTGGTGGTTTCCCATCCAAGTACTGACTCTGCTTAGCCTCCAAGATTTTATGAGATTGGGCTATACCATGCTGTTCCACCACCCCACACCATTTTAGGAAGATACAAAAATAAAAGCCAGTAGGGCAGGAAAGATCATATGGGAGAACAGCCTGCAGGCTCAAAAAAGTTGGGCACCTCTGTTCTAACTCCTATACTGCCCTAGCTGTGTAACTAACACTAACAAACGCTAACATTAATTAAGGGCATGATTATCCAAGAAACTAAATTCAAGAAGGGTTAGAGGAAACTCCAACCCAATTCGCATTGAATGTGTGACCACACTCACCTTCAAAATGCAGTAGAAAAGAGCAAGAGTCCAGTAGCACTTATAAGACTAACAAAGTTTGTGGTAGGGTATGAGCTTTCGTGAGTCACCACCGCTCACTTCTTCAGATATCTGAAGCTTTTTGCAGTATTCTTCAGATATTCTTCAGATATCTGGTAGAAGTGAGCTGTGACTCACAAAAGCTCATGCCCTACCACAAATTGTATTAGTCTTATACGTGCTACTGAACTCTTGCTCTTTTCTACTGCTACAGACAGACTAACACATCTTGATCTACCTTCAAAATGGTGTGTGTGGTTGGGGGAATGGGCTCCCAAGCACACGTGCAGAGCAGGAGAGGCTTCATCAATCCCTGCTTCCCCCCCCCCCCCAGCATGCTTTTGCAGAGAGAAAAGGGCCATGAGGCTTAGGCTGTTTTTCTTACAGGCAGTTCCGTATGTCTTGACTGTGCCTACATGGCAGGGGCATAGTAGAAAGTTTCCTGTTCATGCCTAATGGCAGGAGCACCTGAGCAGTTCAATGAAAAATCAACTCCCTATTAATGCCTGATTATCATAATGTGAGCCAGACCCATTGCCAACTCTGGCTTGGCAAATTCCTGGAGAATTGGGGGGTGGAACTGGGATTTGGGGAAGGAAGAGACTTCAGCAGGGTCTAATGCCATAGCATCCACCGAGGGCCAGATCGAGGGGGGGCGGGGGGGTAGTCTGCCCCCGGCGCCACCAGGGAGGGGGCGCTGGGAGCAGCTGCCAGCGGGCGCGGGCAGCAGCGCGGGCAGCCTCGCAGCCCCCTGCGCTGCTTTCGCCTGCCCCGCAGGACAGGGGGCAGCCAGCTTGCTGCGCACCCCCTGCCCTGCAGGGCAGGCAAAAGGCAGCGTGGGGGGCTGTGGGGCCACCCTCGCCATTCGCCTGCCCCACAGGACAGGAGGTGCAGGCGAATGGCGCAGATGGCTGTGCTGTCTTTTGCCTGCCCTGCAGGGCAGGGGGTGCACGGCAAGCTGGCCGCCCCCTGTTCTGTGGGGCAGGTAAAAGCAGCACGGGGGGCTGCGAGGCGGCACGCGCCATTCACCTGCGGGGAAGCAAATGGCGCGGGCGGCTTCCCAGCCTCACACGCTGCCTCCATTCCGCCCTGCATGGTGATGTCACTGAAGTGACATCATCACGCAGCGTGGGGAGTACGCGCGTGCTGCGCGCGAGAGAGAGGTGGCCGGCCGAGGGTTGCCCCGGGCGCAGACAACCCTAGATCTAGCACTGCATCCACCCTCCTAAGCAGCCATTTTCTCCAGGGGAATGGATCTCTGTCGTCTGGAGATGGGTTGTTATTCCTACGTGGAGACTGGCAAACCGAGCCATGCCAGATGGTGCTCAAGCATCCCTGGTGGTGGTACTCATCCATATGCTTTTTGGAAAATGGAACATTTCTTTATTGTGAAATTAGATACCTCAACAAACATGCTATCTAGGCTTGGCAGTGCACTGCAATAGAAAAGAAATGCAGTCCAAAATTGGATTTCTTTCATGATTACCAAAACCTACTCTGTGATGTTTTGCCATGTAAATACTTTCGTACATTTTATTTCTGCTAGTTAATGTGAGGTTCTGAATGTATGATTGCTGGGGTTTAAAATGCAGGGCTCTGAAGGAAGAAAGAGTGAGGCTGGATAGGGGAGTAAACTGTCACATGCTTGCAGTTCAGTAGGCTGGGAGCCGGGGATCCTCTGCCCAGATTGGAGGACTGGCAGCCTTATGCAAACAATGCATAGCCAAATTATTCAAAAAGGCTTTTCATTCAAATGAGAGGGCTGCATTGTAGGGATGGGGTCTCAGATGCTTTGCTAATGAGTTACAGACCATAGACTTCACCACTATGTTGCCTTACAAATTATCTGTTGCTTTAAGTGTGTACTCCTATGTACTACCTATGCTTTATGTTGTCTAATGTCAGTCCTAGAATTGATTATGTTCTGTTTCAGTATTTCTTCTACTCTGTATTGGATTCTTGGTAATGTTGTTTCTTTTAAAACTTGTATCTATTTACCCAATGGCATTATTTATGGAAATGTCCTTGATACTGTATGGAAATGTACATGATATTGATTGTACTAATCTCATACTGTGTAATCTGCCTTGAGTCTCAGTGAGAAAGGCGGACTAAATAAATAAATAAATAAGTGATGAGCTTTCACATACAGGTTCAGGGGAGATATTAATGCTGATCCTCTGCAAGCCAGTCTTATGAAAGTATGTTTCTTTCCTCCTCAACCTTTCTTCAGCAGGGATTCCTTTTTCTCTACTCTTGCTGGCCTCAAAATTTGCAATGCTAACCCCAGTCAAACAGATGGCCCATCTTAACCAGAGCATGAAACTAGGGTTTGAAACAGGTTTGCAAATTCTATTTATTTTTAAAAGTTATATGCCATTAATTTCCCAGACTGGCAAATCTCATTTATAAAATCATAGTAAGATGCCATCAGTTTAAATAGAACCTAGTCTAGCAGCATCCATAGCCAGAACGACTAACAAGGGAAAGGAGAATTTATCCTGAAGAGATGGGAGAGGGTTCATTTCCCAGCTGGCTTCCAATTAGCAAACCATGGTTTGCAAGAAATGTTTTTATTATCTATGTACTTAGCTGAAACATTTCTATGCTGCTTTTCCTCCCAAATATGGCCCCCAAGGTGGAAAAGATCAAAACATTAAAACATTTGAGACATTAAAATAATATTTTAAAAATAGTATAAAAGCGGGGGACCTGCAAGGACTTGCAGGGGGCATCTCACCCCCCCCCCCACACACACACTATTTCCTCTTTTGCTTCCCTGAAAGCCCCCATAGCATCTCCTTTTTTCCTGCTTCCTTCTCAAGTTCCACCAACCAGCCAATCTAACTTTATCTGCTCCCTTGTCTTCATCTTATAAAATCACAATCTGCTTTGGGTGCAGAAGGTCCCAGGTTCAATCCCCAACATCTCCAGTTAAAAGAATCCAGTCAAAGTTGATGTGGAATATCTTTACCTGAAATGCTGGAAAGCCATAGCAAAGCCAGTCAGAACAAGCTATGCCCAACTTGATAGACTAGTGGTCTGAATCAGCATAAAACAATTTCCTATGTATCCTCTCAATGAGGAATCCATGAAATGTTTTAGGAAATCCCAGATACTAGGCTTACCATTTTCCAGGTTCTGCTAGACAAATCCCACCCACCCCCAGCACACACACTCTATCCTATGCCCAGTGTAATATCACCGTGTCACTCGGTAGTAAAGCCATAGAGTTTTAGGGACTTCCTAGAGCATCATGAGGTTGATCAATGCTTCCCCTCCCCTTGCCACACCCCCAAAAGGTCATGGGGGTTGAAGGCCATCCTCTGCCATTTTTATTCTCCTGAGCCACTTCTGTATCAGCGACGAAGGTTTTTTTCATATTTTATTTTCCGATCACTGCATTCATGTAACCTAAAAATATAAACACGAGTTTTCAATAATATGGGTGTGGGTGGCGGACAGAGACTATTTCGTTCAGTGTCAGTGAATAATCGTCTCCTCAGCAAGCTTCACATTTGCAAGCAACAATTTAATCCCCCTGGAAGTGCTTTTGCTGCATTTAAATAATATGAATACAATTCATTATGATGGAAAGTCAGGAGGACCACAATGCAGGGAAGCACGATTACGGCCACAATAAAAGCATGCCTTTTATTTTATGGATCTGTCTCAAGGATTGCTGTAATCAGTGACTCACTGCACAATGTATAATGGCCCATGGATTGTTCTTTCCATTGTTTATCAGTTTGACACTTGGAGCACCTTGTACATTGGAAGCATAGTGTTCCCTTTTGCTATCCTGGTTAGGCCAGAACATAACATAAAAGGAACTTTGTCTCTGTGTCTGTGTGTGTACACATAATATACCTTAGAGACATACACATGAAGTAAGTTACGGTGATTATTAATGCCGTACAATAGACAATAGCTTTCTTTTTAAGAAGAGAATTAAAGGCTATTTGAAATACGGATGGTTTTGATTTTCTTATCTCTACCCTTTAGCTTCAAAGTCAACCCCAAGAATATGTCTGCGCAGATTTTTGAGACCAATCCAAAACCCACAGCACCTATTTTGACAAGGAGGCAAAACTGGGATGTGTATAACCAGCATGGTCTGGAATCAGAAGGGATTGACACATGTCGTTTGAGGTCTATATGCAATCGATGTGAGCCTTTTCATTTCACCCACGATCACTCCGAATGTTCCTTACTTGTTTCTTTCATGCCATGGTCCCCCAAGGGTCAGTAATGACTCGATGCTTGCACAGGGGACTACCTTTACCTATATGGTATATACCATGTATATGCAACTGATGCAAAAATAACACTGAAAAATGTGTACATTTAATGGCAACAAACCAGTGCAAGCAAAAAGAAAATGGAACAAAAAATGAAGATTGATTAGTAGTGGCAGAAAAATATGTAAGTAGAAGTGAGGGACCTACAAGGACTTGCAGGGGACATCTCATTTGTCCCCTCCTCCATAATTTCCTCTTTCCTTTCCCTGAAAGCCCCCATAGCCTCTCCCATTTTCTTGCTTCCTTTTCTCCTTGTCACCTAATAGCCAATGTACATTTATCTGTCCTCCATCGTCAGCTTTCTTTCCTCTCTGGTTGAGATGCGCACTGCTGGCTGCCTGGCCAGGCCTAAAGCTTTGGGGTTCCCAAATCAGCCCCAGCATTGCTTGGCCAATTTGGAAATCCCAAAGCAAAGCTTTCTAAAGTGTTTCGGAATGCTTCAGGAAGCTTTGGGCTTTCAAAGCTTCTAGACAGCTTTTTCATCCTATTGGATGAAAAAGCCAGCCCAGAAACTTTCAAAGCTCAAAGGAGCACTGAAAAGCACTGCTCTGAGTTTTGAAAAACTCCATACTGGCTTTTTCGCCTAATTGGAGGGAGGAAGAGGGAAATACCCCTTCTTCCTTCCCATTGGATGAAAAAGACAGCCTGGAAATTTCCAAAGCACCCATGGAAAAGCCGGCATGGAGTCTTTCAAAGCTCAGAACAGCGCTTTTCAGCACAGCTCTGAGCTTTGAAAGATTCCAGGCTGGCTTTTTCATCCAATGGGAAGGAGGAAGGGGGATTTCCCTCTTCCTCCTTTCCATTGGGTGAAAAAGCTGGAGTAGAGTTTTTCAAAGCTTAGAGCTGCACTTTCCAGCGCTGCTCTGAGCATTGAAAGTTTCCGGGCTGGCTTTTTCATCCACTGGGAAGAATGATGGACCTCCCTCTCCCCCCCTCCAATTGGGTGAAAAAGCTGGCATGGAGTTTTTCAAAGCTCAGAACAGCTCCATCCTGGCTTTACCCAATGAGATGGAAAAGCCAGCATGGAGTCTTTCAAAGCTCAAAGCAGTGCGTTTCAGCACTGCTCTGAGCTTTGAAAGTTTCCAGGCTGGCTTTTTCATCCAATGGGAAAGAGGAAGAAAAAGGTCCCTCTTCCTCCCTCCCATTGGGTGAAAAAGCCAGCGTGGAGTTTTTCAAAGCTCTGAGCAGTGCTTTTCAGTGCTGATTTGAGCTTTGAAAGTTTTCAGGCTGGTGGTTGTTGTGGGTTTTCCGGGCTGTATTGCCGTGGTCTTGGCATTGTAGTTCCTGACGTTTCGCCAGCAGCTGTGGCTGGCATCTTCAGAGGTTACACCTCAGAGGCTACACCTCTGAAGATGCCAGCCACAGCTGCTGGCGAAACGTCAGGAACTACAATGCCAAGACCACGGCAATACAGCCCAGAAAACCCACAACAACCATCGTTCTCCGGCCGTGAAAGCCTTCGACAATACATTTTTCAGGCTGGCTTTTTCACTCAATGGGGTGGGGGAAGAGGGAACTCCCTCTTAACCCCTTCCATTGGGTGACAAAGCTGGTGGGAAGTCCTGCTTTGATCTTCTGTATGCTCTGAATTTTTACGGAGCATACCAAAGCGGCTGAAATGCTCAAATCCCAAAGCAGCTTGCCGCTTCGGGTTTAGGAGTATTCTGAATCCTTTTCCAGTGCACACCCCTATTCTCTACTGTTGATTTTCTGCTCAAAGTTTAATTGCAAAAGTGTTTCATAAATATGCAAACAGTAGAGTAGCATGATCACACAATTCTATATTCTACTATATAAAAGGTAAACTATTTTCTGACCACTTACTCCTTATCCCCTTGCAGGTGTATTACACAGGGATAAGAAATGAGTGGGGGGGGGGAAACAGTTTGCTTCCCTGCTGCCTCCTCGGGGCTTCCAGAGACATGGAAAGGCTCAGCACAGCAGCAAGGACTTCCCAAGTTCCCGCAGCAGCCAGCTCAGGGCTCCTCGCCACCTCCACAGGGCCTTGAGAAGCCCATGCATAAGCTGAGTGGTGGATGAGGGGCTCGAGGTAGTGGGGACCCCTGATCTCTTCCCCAATCCCCCCTCAACTGATGTCACCAGGGAAGGTGTGGTGGGAGGGAGTGCTGCTAGGGCCCGTTGTGATTGACAGTCAGATTGCTAAGTGATCCAATGTAGCAAGCACTGCAGCATGATTCCCTTTGTCTACTTAGATATTGTAATAGTGCAAGGACCATTTAAAAAAGTTAAAAAGGGGGGATTATATGATTGTACATGCAAGGGGTTGGAGATTTGGGGGAGGACTCTTCTGAAGCGAAATAAAGCCTCCACATGCATTGTTATGGTAGATAATTGTGCAAAAAATAATGGAATCAAAAATAAAGATGGAACAAAACAGGTTTCACAAAAAACACTTAAAAACCAGGATCATCATGACCTGCTCAAGCATGGGAAATGATGACGTATGTAATGAGTGAGATAACCTGCCAAAGTTTCGTGAGCAGGCCATCCCATTAAGGAGACAGTCAATGAGTCCTCCCTCAAAGAAGAAAATAGCATTGGAAAGGGCCTTGCCCCACCAAAGTGAATCAAGGGGAGCTCTATCAAACCATAGAATCATGTCAAGACAGAGAATTCTACCCAAATCAAACTCAAGCAAGGGACTCTGTTGCAACGTAGCCCAATTGTACCAGTGTCACTCACAGAAGCCAGGCAGACAAGGAGAGCTCCTGCATGGATTGGCCACTCGTTCCCCTTCCCCTGCCTCACTCCCCTTCCCTCTTGTCTCTACCTTCCTCTCCCTTCCTCCTTCCCCTATCCTCTTGGGAAAAAAGCAAGAGAAGCCCCGGAAGGCACCAGCCAGAGACTGAAGCCACATTCCCAGATTTCCCCAGATTTATATGGGGGGGGTCTGGATCTGGGTTCCTGGATTGGATTCCAGAATCTCTGATTTGATTAATCAAAGTTGGATTTAGCTGGATCGGTAAAAATCCGACTTTCCCCCTGAATCCTGGATCAGATTGCACACCCCTGGTGTTGATGCCCTTAACTTGTATCTGTTTAAGATGGATGTTGTACAGACTGGGCAATTTCGGTAAGGGTGAGGCTTTAAACATCAACTTTGCCAAGATCAAAGTAATTGTCTTTGACGAGAGACCTCCAAGATTTAAATGGTCAATAGATGGCAGTCGTATTGAACACCGTAGAACCTTTAAGTATCTGGGAGTGATGTTCAGTGAAACCCTCTCATGGAAAGCCTCCAAGTTTTGAGAACTATAGGGGCCATCTTAAAATTTTACACCTCAAAAGGAGGATTTTTAATTGAGTCAGCCTTGAAACTGCCATCCTGCAGCTTCTATATGGTGCAGAGATCTGGGATTGGCATGAACGTCTGACCCTGACCCTGGAATCAATCCAAATCTCTAGCTTTGCCTCACAATACTCGAGCAGCTTTAGTGTTGGCTGAACTCAGGTTACCTTCTGCTCGCACCTGGCCTTATTTAGATTCTGGAGAAAGCAAAGGAATTTTTCCATTAGTCCGCTCTTAAGAACTGCTGCATTCAGATGCTGCTTGCACAGCTGGCTTTGACAACATTCTCCATCATTATTCTCTGGTGCATGACTTTCAGGGTATCTCTTTGCTCAATCTCAACATACAAGACTGGATCTTTAAGATAGATGTTGCGTTGAACCAAAGTATAATTCTCTGTTCCAAATATTCTCCCTGGTTCATGTTGTTGAAAAAGAACCATGGCAGAGCCTCTTATGTGAACAAAATCACAGTTCCCAATCTTAGAACGGCTTTAACATCTTTGTGCTTTGAAACCACACCCTTGGCCATTCTAGACAGGTGCTATACGCAAATACTGATTACTGCCGGCTTATGTATTTGTGCAGCTTTGGTCCCCAAAGACCTTCCACACCATATTTTGTTCTGGCTTTTGTACACAGAGCCCAAAAATAAATTCCTTGCCATAATGCTAAAAATCATTGATTCTTCTCCTGTGGTGAAGATATTAACTTTGCTTCTTTCCATTATGGCAACATACTTCTCTTATAAAAAAGCTCAGTTCACCCTGGCAGCTAAGAAAATTCAGGCTCGAGCTGTACTTAGCGGCTGAGACTCCTTCACCTGTGTTTAATGAAGGTACTACGTGTTTTAATGTACTTTTATGTCCTTTTAGCAATATAGTTTTGTCAGTTTGTTGCTCTTTTTTCATGTTTTATTTGTGTGTTGTATTTGCTCGATTGTGATGGCCTTTGGCAGCATGCAATAAACATTTTTCTGACTTATACAATTAATACTTGACAATGCTTATTCTTATACCACTATTGTTTGTTAAAAAAGAAACCAATCGATCCTCTTCAGTGCTTACTATACAGGAAAGTCTCTATAACGTGTGTGTCATTCATTACATGTAAATGACACTTTGAAACTTTATTATGAAAACTGCCAGTTTTTTAATATACTGTTCAGCTGTTTTGTGACCCATTCACGGCTGCTCAGCAGGTTGCTTTCTTCTTGGCAGTGCCTTTGGCTTTTCATGCATGCTTATTCTCACCCTATCTGATTGAATTCTACTCCCTTCTTGCTGTGCCACTGCTCTGCTCAGCAGGTAGTTGTTCAAATAGACAATTAATTCAATCACAAATTATATAAAACAGTCATACATTTTTTAAAAAATTCTACCATTCAGCATTCATCTAAGAAGTTCTTTATGACAGGGCTGGCATCAGCATCCCCTGAGTGGGGGCAGCTGCTGGGGCCAGGAGCTTCTAATGGGACTCGTTGCCACTGACCCTCCACTTGTATTCATTTGCGAATGGTCTGCCATCAGCACTCCAGGAAGAAGTGAAAGCATGGTGGTCACCCCAATGGAACTGCCAGATACATGCATTGCCCGATTCAGCAGGGGAAAAGTCATACAGGCAGGTGTGAGTGCGGACAGTTAGTTGAAGGGCTTGCAAGGGGATGGGGGCTCTTGAGTGAGTAGATGAGAAGGCATGAGTGGGGGGCACTTGACCATTCTCTGTCCGGGCCCCCTATAACTTGGAACTGACCTTGCTTAATGACGTTAGAGGCTGCCAATCTGTTTTTGATCAACAGCACTTTTTTGTGTATACACAGTTTGAAAAAAAATGCAAACACATTTGAATAAAATGTAAGCCAGTTCAGCAGGTGTTCAAGTCATTCAGGGCTGAACAGAAGCGACATGGGGATCAACTTATATCTGAACAGCACAGTCAAAAAAGTAAGTTCAACTATAGAATACACTCAGTGTGAAATTCAAAGCATTCCCTATACCAGATGCAGTTGTACTATGGCAAGGGTGAGGCCTTTAAAACAGGAAATGCTGGGCCATGTCTCCTCAGTAACAGCCATATACTGGTGGTGGGACCCCAGCACAAGATCTTTTGAATGGCTCCCTTTCAATAGTGAAGGCAAGATGACACAATGTCTGATGAGTCATCATTTTATTATTTTCTTTAATAAGACAGTTGATAAGATGGACACAAAAAGGAGGTTATAAATTCCCCTTGCTCCAGGGCCTACGGATCATTTCTTTGGGCCTGGAAGAAGCCTGTAACATCCCTTGCTGCCACAGTTGCACCTCATATACACACTTCATGAGCTACAAAATAAAGATTTGTATTTTTGTTGCTGAAACATCAACAAACCCACCATGTGAAAGATGCAGCACAGGCCAGACCTCGCTGGATTACAGTAACATTTGCCATTACCACCATATTTGGAGCCTGGTCCCAAACTGATGACCCCTTTGGTATAAAAAATGGTGGGGGCCCACTCCATTGCAAACAGGGGGGAGGAATAGCTCCTCTCTTCTGAAATGTGTTAATTAGGGCAGACACACTGTAGTGTTTTGCATATAATTAACTTTCCAAATGTGGGCTGTTTCCACACAGCTTACCTTATTCTGCAAAATAGCGAAATCTCGCGCGAAATCTCCCGAGAAGACACTGTTATCACATCTTCTCGCTCGATAACACCGTCTTCTCACGAGATTTCGTGCGAGATTTCACTATTTTGCAGAATAAGGTAAGCCGTGTGGAAACGGCCATGGTTTTTTAAATTGTTGCTGTGAGTTTTACTGCAGTTTTTAGTCAGTGCTGCTGAGGGGAAGCATTCATTCTGGGCAAAACATGCAAACTATGTGGAGACCTGTAAGGGTTTTATTCTGACTAAATCAGGTAAGCAGTGTGGAAGACTGAAAACCTATTCCTATCTAATTCATGCAAACTGTGTGTGCACCTAGAGAGATTATTCTATCTAGGTCAGGCAAGCTGTGTGGAAAGGCCTGCGTGATCTATGTCTGTGTGGATGAGAAGAGTTTATTCTGTTAATGAAGACCTGAGTGGAACATTAGTTTGTGTGACTGAATCTTTGAATCTGTCTTTAAGAAAATATGATTATTTTTGAAACTACCAAGCTTAAGAACTATTCTGTAACCAATACAATTATAAAACTCTGCAAACATCACACTTACGTTCTTATAAATACATTCTACTTTTGTTTAAGAAGGAAGATCCGTTTTTTCCCCTCACAATAAGCCTCACGTGCCATTCTTTGAACAACCATCTATTACAAGCCTTCCTACCAGTTTAACTGAGGAAGTCTAAGGCGAAAGCCTCTGGTGGCAGTGAAAACCTTTTGAAGGAGTCAAGGAGGCAGCAATAAATTAGTTACGCGAACACAAAAGGGAAGGTGTTCTTGAGGTAAAAGCTTGGGTAAAGTAGAGCACACCTGAAGCTCTGTGTAGAGGAAAAGAGAGTGTTGAGTGTGGCCAAGGCCCTCCTTTATTTTTTTATTTTATTTCATTATTGGACTTATAGTCCACTCTCCCAACCAAGCAGGCTCAGAGCAGATCATATCAGTTTAAACAATACCTGTGCTCTATGGGCTACGAAAAAGCTAAGGATATAGTAAAACAGAGGATATCAGATATTGCAAGGCAATATGACATAATTGGAACAGAGAAATGGCAAGATCTCTTGGAGCCCCCAATAGGGTAACGCCTATGCCTTACCTCCTCAACCTATCAAATCAGGAGTATAGGCGAATTTTTACACTGATGTGACTGGATGTTTTTCCCTCGGCTGTCCTCGAAGGGAAGTTTTAGAAAATCCCTTACAAGGAACGGATTTGTCCCTGCTGCGAGGAAGGGATAGAATCATTAGAACATATTATATTTGATTGCAAGGTGTTTGATTGCAAGGTCTTTGCAAATCCCTCCCTTTCTCTTTAACTTTACCCTTTACACGCAGCCAAAGGATATGTATTCTGAGGGGTCTCTTTTCAGAGAGACACCCTAAGATCACGCTTTTGGTTGGATTGCTTCAAGAATCAGGAAATCCTTAGTGGCTAAGTGAATGGTTTTATTGTACCACCGAGAATTTTAATCCTATACTATTGTACTATGAATGATGGTACTCATGTATTGTGAACGGTTTTATTGATGTTTTACCTTCCTCTGTGGTACTTTTTTTGGTGTCTTTGTTAATTTCTGGTCATTGACCATGAAAATAAACTACTACTACTATCAGTTTAAAAGACATTTAAAAAGTAAAAACTATTAGCATAAAAGAAGCAAATACAGTTTCAAAAGTCTACCTTCAACAGTGCACATTGCACAATCCCGTATATGGGATCCTGAGGTATAAGTTTAAGGTAAAATAAGGAGGAGCTGGGTTAAAGGTCCATAGGAAAAGGTTTTAAAAGGTTATCAAACTAAGCAAACCATTACATACGTCATCATTACTGTAAAGTAGCTTTCCTCACCTAGTCAGCTAGACTTTCGTACAGAGGTATTGTTGCTCACAATGGGTTGAAACGTACTAACATTCCCACTTGAACTCACCCAGTTCCCCTTCTCGCTGCAACCTCCAACCTACATGACTTCTATATATGCAGGTACCACCATTCCCAGCATAACCTTTTCAGGGGCCCTTCTTCCCCGTTTTGCTAGTGGAAAAGCTGGTAGGATCTGACTGAGCATATCTGGACAAATAGAGTTGGCAAATAGGTTCAGTGCCTATATTGTAGTGAGTGAATGTATGTACGCAGGATATGAGGCCAGCATACTCAATCCCATGCACAGCCAGCATGCTTGATCCCCCTCCCCTCTACACATGATGCCCTCTACCCACATGCATCATGTATACAAGCCAGGCTAAAATTTTTGCATTCTGTCTTCTCTTCAAATAAATTTCTATTCTTTCCAGAATTTTGAACTTGAGATGTCTTACACCAGCTCAAATTATACTACAACAATCAATATATTAATCCATTGCCTGATATGTTGGTAAGCAGTAATAACATGATAATTACGTATTTATTCATTTATTTAATTCAATTTATACCCCACCCTCCCCACAGATGGGCTCAGGGTGGCTAACAACATTAAAAAATACATACAATTAATAATAGTTTTTTTAAAATCATTAGAATAGTCCAGGAGCAGGCTATTTAACAAATATTGGGAGTCCGTATATGGGCATAGCAGATGGCCGAGGGCAGCCCCAGAAGAAGTAGTGGTCTTAGATGGGAGAAGGAGTACGCCTGCTGGCACTAAGCCAAAGGCCCGGTGGAACATCTCCATTTTACAGGCCCTGAGAAACTGTAACAGGTCCAGAAGGGCCTGGATCTCCAGTGGGAGAGCATTCCACCAGACCGGGACAAGGGCAGAAAAAGCCCTGGCCCTGGTTGAAGCCAGATGGATGTCCTTCGGGCCGGGGACCACCAGGAGTTGCTTGTCTGCAGAGTGCAACACCCTGCAGAGGACATAATGGAAGAGGCGGTCCCGCAGGTATGCAGGTCCCAATCCATGAAAGGCTTTTAAACACCAAGGTTAACACCTTGAACCGGATCCAGAAGTCCACTTCATACCCTGTTGGGTATTGAGGGAAGGGTGGCTCAAGAGCACCTTGAGAGCTTCATGGATAAGTGGGATTAGAACCAGGGTCTCCTAGATCCTAGTCTGATGATTGAGCCATCATACCACACTGCTTCTTTTACCTCCCAAGTCCCATATTAAGCATAAGTGTCATCTCCACCATTGACAAAATGTCTGACTTTGGATTGTCCCATCATGTGTCCTTTTGCAACACATGGACACCCTACCAGCCCACCCCATCACATAGCCGAAAATGTTGGATGAGGATACTGAAGATCCAAGAGCAGACCAAAAAAGGACCCTAAAGAGCTAAATCACATTTGACATTTTTTAAAATACAGGGATATCTAAATATATCACCTTGCATTGATACGGTGCAAAGTATTTTCCATTCAGAGAGCCGGGAATGATGAATCATCCAGAGTAAAGCTAACACATGGATTGGTTTCATAAGAAAGATTTGTTTAGTTTAGAGAGGCCAGCTTCTTTCCTGACTCTGATAAACACCGTAAGTGACTCATTATTTTAACATCATATATGTTTCCTGTTTATAAGCAATCATTCAAACAGTCTGTTATTTAGAGACAGGTTTTTTCAATTCCAGTATAGAATTTTTCCATGCACTAGAGCTCCAATCCCATGTCAGTTTCTTTCTTCTGTTCGAAACGTAACTATATTGTTCCAAAAGTGTATATGTTCAGCAGCTAAAGAGGATGATTTCCTTTTTATTTTGATGCATTCAGTATATAAGCATAGGAATTTAACAGGATGAATCCACACCTTTAAACAATATGTTTCTATCAAATTCATCCCATTGGTTAAATCCTATGGATTTGTTCCACTCACCTTAGCACCATCCTCTGGCTCAAGAGGAAGGGGCTTCTATGTCAAGGGAAGGCCCATTGTGCTGGAGGAAGATGATACCATTTTTGGAACAAATCCAAAGGATCTGACCCAATCCATCGGTCCAGCTAGCTCAGCACCACCTGTTTCTACTGACAGTGACTCACCAAGGTCTCAAGCAGGATTGATTTCAAATCTTCATCACAGCTGTTTTGATCTAGAAATCCCCTATTCCATTTTGCTTCTCCAATGTGCATATCAAGCCCATGAGTCTTTACTTTTTATGACCCTTTTCTGTTTCTTTGCACCCATTTTTTTCCTTTTAAAATGTATACAAACCACCGAATGTGTACACAATACAAAAGCAGTCTACAGAAGTTAACAGCCAAAAGCAGGGAACTGAAACCACTGACAGAAATGTCAAGAAACGTAACAAGGAATTAAACAGGGAACATCGGATCGTTCCTAGTCTCAGGCAAAGAAAAGTCTTTCCCAACACTAGCTGTCTAAGATCCTTTTAACTGGAGATGCCATGGATTGAACTGGTGTCCTGTACATACCAAGCAGGTGCTGTGGGCTACCACTGAGCTATGATCTCTCCACCCCTCCTTCATACAAATTTCATAACATTTAACCAAGTTCAGACATGACCTCAAAATAGAACCCAGGTTGAGGAGCAATTTTGATTCTAACCTAAAGGTTCACTGGGCCCAACTCAGGGATCGCTGGTACATGATGAGCCTCTAGCCTTGGTGTCTTCCACAAGTGCAATGCTAGTGTTTCTCCCACATAAGTTAAGCTCTGCTATTCTAATGGGGATGTGTAAAGCATACACTTCAGGACAATGTTGGAAAGGGTGGGGAGGCAGGGGGACAAAAATCTGCCTATTAAGTGGCCTATCCCTTGGTGATGGGACCTGTAGGCTTTTCTTCTACACGTGCACCAGACATCATAATGATGGTCATTTTATAATAATCCACTGACTTCGGGATAAAGTTTGTGGCCGGATGTTGTGAAGGATATGTGGCTGAAAGCAACTACTTGGCTGTTTCCACATGACTTGACTTCATCCGGAACACCACAGAACATCGCGAAAAAACACAGAAGATAGCGTATTCTCGCATGAGTTTTGCACGTCATGGTGCAAAACTCGCGCGAGAAGATGCTATCTTCTGTGTTTTTTTCGTGATGTTCCGCGGCGTTCTGGATGAAGGTAAGTAGTGTGGAAACGGCCCTTGTCTCGTCCTTCTTCTCTATACCTCGGTGATATTGAGCAATATAAAAGATGCATGACATCATCATACTGGGCATTTCCTTACTCTCTCACTTTTCATTGCCTTTCACTTCCAGGGAGGAACACTGACAGATATTACTTCATGGCAGCATAGAGGTTGGACTGCCATGCTAAGGTTCAAATTCTGATTCTACCATGGAGGCTATCTTTATGGACCTTCAGCCAGTCACTCTCTCAGAACCTTTGGTATGGTGAGGATAAAATGGAGGAGAGTTGAATGATGATGTAAGCCTTTGCGGGGCAGGAGGGTGGTGGTGTCTCATTTGGAAGAAAACCAGGAGTATCAATATCTGCATAAGATAAATAAATACATGTTACCAGAAGACAGAGGAAGAGGATACAAGAGCCTGTTGTTTGTAGCAGAAGCCACACAAGTCTACTTTAAATAAAGTTTACTTCTGGCCTCAGACAACTGCTTTCCAGATATAATCAGTAAAAACAAATCAGTGACTTGGCACCTGGATATGTAGAAGCTATGAAACAGCTAATTCATATTGCTGTCAAAGGGCAGGTTTGTATACGCGTGACTTTGTCATTTCTGTGCTAGATGTTACAACAGGAAGACTATATGAGCACGGAAGATCCTGGTAGTTCTGAATAGATTACTTGGTAGGAAAACATGAACTACAATCAGCTACTCGCACCTACCTGTGCAGGCCGAAAGATGAGGATGCCTTTCACAAATCACATTGAGAAAGAAGTGAAATAGGCCAAGTGAAGATACCAAGGGTTGCTGCACTGGCTGCATAGCTCACACAGTCACACTAAGGCATCATGTCACTGAGCTCAGTCCCATCAGTCATTTTGATATACTGACACCGCTACATATGAGATTGGTAAAAGAAGGTATCAGTTTGGTGGCCTCATACTTGCTACCTTTCACTTTGTCTTCCCAAGTTGTTTGCCAGTTCTTCCCATTTACATTCCATGCTTTCTCTAAAAAGCTCTGGGTGGCTACAAGGATAGAATGGACCATTTTTTCCCCTTTCCAACAAATCCATAAGAGAGATTTGGCTGAGACACAATGACCAGCCTGTGACTGAACTTCATTGCCCAAATGGAGGTTCAAACACATCACCACACCACACATTCACAGTAGCACACAGAAAGCTTCTGCTGTGAGCTCTGCACCTAACCGGCCACAGACCATGGCTTTCTTTCTCCTGTCACAATTTAAGTCCTGCTCCTTTGCCCCACACATTTACCAGAATCTTCAAATTCAAAATCCAGGCATCCTGAAGATAGGCCAATGCTCATAGCTCCCAGATACAGAAAGGGGTGGCTCTGCTTTCACATTTCCTGTTATGCTAGAACATGGAATCAGGTTGCTCATGGGCCCACAGAAACCAAGTGACCCTCACCCATCCTGTTTACTCGAACCTCCAAGTAATTCCATGAATTCTTGTCATATGACAAGATATCTGTCCGTTCTTCTTCCTCCTGCTGCAATAATAGAAAATCTAGTACCTATTCTGTCACTCGTACTTTTACAGTTGCAAGCTTTAGGGTATTTGCTGCCCTCTGGGCAAATATATATATATATGCAGGACATGGTTATCACAATCCGAATCCCTTGTGCAATACATAGTTACTTCACTACATGAGGCTGCCTAGGGCAATTGGTGTTCTGCTGAGATGGTATAATTGGCCCAGGCTACTGTTTGCTCCTGTTGTTATTACTAAGTGAAGACATAGTTAATGTTTCTCTGAGTTTTTCTGAGTTCATTTTAGTGCTGTATGGTAAATTCCAGTAAGAAACATGATGGTGATGCAGAAAATTAGTCACAAAATCCTTTCTTAACTAGTGCTAATTCCATGACATCCTTAGGTAAACCTTCCATTTTTCTAAAGGTAGTCGAAACTCACAATTATCCTCTCTGCCCAAATATGGGGAGGGGGGAGATCATTTTTTTTTCTGAATCCATAAGCTAGTTAAATGACCTGACCAGGATGGTCCCAGTGAGCCAGATCTCAGAAGCTAAGCAGGGTCAGCCTTGGTTAGTAATTGGTTGGGAGACCTCCAAAGGTTGACCAGGGTTGCACGATGACCAGGGTTGCAGAGGCAGGCAATGGCAAACCACCTCTGTTAGTCTCTTGCCATGGAAACCCCACCAGGGGTCGCCATAAGTCAGCTATGACTTGTGGGCACTCTCCTCAAGCTAGTTAAATAGTTCATTGATTGATACTCTGAATTTAAAATATTAGTAAAAAATCTATTTAGAAACATTTTGAGAACATTAATGTAGAACCTAGTGGAACTAGAAAACATAAATCTCTATATTCCTTGAAGCACAGTTGAGCGAATACTCATGTCCCATACACAAGAGACACAGTGTGGTGTGGGTCTGGGTGATCTAGGACCAGTTCCCTGCTCTGCCATGGAAGGTTGCTGGGTGACCTTAAACCAGCCATATGGTCTCAGTCTAACCTACCTCACGGGATTGTTGTGAAGGAAAAATGGAGGAAAGGAGAATGATTTAAGCCTCTTCGGGTCCCCAGTAGGGAGAAAGATGGGGTATAAATGAAGTAAAATAATAAATAAATGAATAAATAAGACTGCTTCTCTTTAATACTTTGTTACTCTTTATTACTTTCCCTCACTTAATAATTGAAACATGTGAGAATGAACCATTACAGATAATACGCCATAGAAAGAACTTTCCTTTTGTTGTTATCATAGATGTTTAGATTTTCAACATAAACGCAACGTCCTTCTGAACCTACCTTGATGGAACTTCCTCAGTTACACCCTAGATAAACTCTTGATTGGATTGTCTCAATGTTTTCTAACAAAATTCATTTCAAGCATTAATCTGAACAGCTTTCTGCCTGCACAGTAGCCACTGGGCCTATAGGGTCAAGTAATCTCTTGATACTAAATAGCAAATAAATTGCAGCTTGTAGCTGATTTTCCATATGAACTAAATCTTGATTACCGGATAAGAGGGATACATCCCCTGGGGTCAAGGTCAGAGCCTTCCTGTTGGAATCACTCACAGTTCATCTCCTCCTTGCACCTGTGCAGCTGGATGATCAACATTGGATACACAGACTGTGTTTCCCACCTGCACAGCCAATTTGTGAAGTGACTGCAAGAACTGACTATAATATTATGGGCAGACAACAAAGGCACACAGAGACAAGGTATAATTAGTGTCTAAAGCCCGCTGACTGCAATGGATATAAGAATGGTGAAACTCTTATTAGAATGGTATTGCAAAATTCTTAGCTGTACCCTACAGTGTACTGTTTGGTGTAGAGGTTAAAGAGCAGCAGGACTCTAATCTGGAGAACCTGGTTTGATTCTCCACTCCACCACTTGAAGCCAGCTGGGTGACCTTGGGCTAGTCAGTTTCTTAGAGCTCTCTCAGCCCCACCCACCCCACGGAGTGACTGTCGTGAAATAAAAATGATGATGATGATGATGCTTATATATTGTATTGTCGAAGGCTTTCACGGCCGGAGAACGATGGTTGTTGGGGGTTTTCCGGGCTGTATTGCCGTGGTCTTGGCATTGTAGTTCCTGACGTTTCGCCAGCAGCTGTGGCTGGCATCTTCAGAGGTGTAGCACCAAAAGACAGAGATCTCTCAGTGTCACAGTGTGGAAAAGATGTAGGTCATTTGTATCTACTCAGGAGGGGTGGGGTTGAGCTGAGTCATTCTGTAAGAGTTTCCCAGGGTGTGGAATGCTAATGGCGGGAGGCTTCACTGTATCCTGAGGAGGTTCTTTTGCATATGGATTGGTGCTTGATGTGCTAATCTTCTCTGCAGGGCTATTGTCGGGTGTGGAGTGTTTTGTTGGCCTGGTGTTTTTCAGAACTGGAGCCCATGCTCTGTTCATTCTTAAGGTTTCTTCTTTCCTGTTGAAGTTTTGCTTATGCTTGTGAATTTCAATGGCTTCCCTGTGCAGTCTGACAAAGTAGTTGGAAGTGTTGTCCAGTATTTTGGTGTCCTGGAATAAGATACTGTGCCCTGTTTGAGTTAGGCTATGTTCAGCCACTGCTGATTTTTCAGGCTGTCCAAGTCTGCAGTGTCTTTCATGTTCTTTTATTCTTGTCTGGATGCTACGCTTTGTGGTCCCGATGTAAACTTGTCCACAGCTGCAGGGTATACGGTATACTCCTGCAGAGGTGAGGGGGTCTCTGCTGTCTTTTGCTGATCGTAGCATCTGTTGTATTTTTCGGGTGGGTCTGAATACTGCTTGAAGGTTATGCTTTTCCATAAGCTTTCCCATCTGATCAGTAATTCCTTTGATATATGGCAAAAACACTTTTCCTGTAGGTGACTGTTTTTCCTTGGTTGTTTGATTCATCCTGGGTTTGATTGCTCTTCGGATTTCATTTCTGGAGTAGCCATTTGCCTGAAGTGCGTGGTTTAGATGATTAATTTCCTCATTGAGAAAGCGCGGCTCACATATCCGTCTTGCACGATCCACTAATGTTTTCATTATGCCTCTTTTCTGTCGGGGGTGGTGATTGGAGTTTTTGTGTAAGTACCGATCAGTGTGAGTTGGTTTCCTGTAGACCTTGTGACCTAACTGAAAGTTTGCTTTGCGGATGACCAAGGTATCCAGGAATGAGAGTTTTCCCTCACTTTCTTTCTCCATTGTGAATTGTATGTTCAGGTGGATGTTGTTGAGATGATTCAAAAACTCCCTCAATTCTTCCTCCCCATGGCTCCAAATGATGAATGTATCATCCACAAACCGGAACCATACACTGGGTTTGTGGGGTGCTGATTCTAGAGCTGTTTTTTCAAAATGTTCCATGTAGAAGTTTGCTATAACTGGGCTGAGTGGGCTCCCCATGGCCACCCCATCCATCTGTTCATAGAATTCGTTGTCCCATTGGAAGTAACTGGTTGTCAGACAATGATGGAATAAGGCTGTTACATCCTCTGGGAAAATCTGATTAATCAGTGCAATAGTGTCTTTTACTGGAACCTTAGTAAACAGGGATACAACATCAAAACTGACGAGTATGTCTTGTGGATTGAGTTTCAGAGAACTGATTTTGTTGATGAAATCTGCTGAATCTTTGATGTAAGACGAGGTTTTCCCGATGTGGTCCTGCAGGAGATCTGCCAGATGTCTAGCTAATTCATATGTCGGTGAACCAATGGCACTCACAATGGGTCGGAGTGGGACCCATTGTCCCACTCCATGCCCCACCCAAAGTGGTGAACAAGTTAGTGTTACTATTATCCCCACAATACAGCTGGGGAGCTGGGACTAAGAGGAGTGGTTTACCCAAGGCCACCTACTGAGCTCATGGCAGTAGTAGGATTCAAACCAGTAGAGTGATAAATTCACAGCCAAACTACTTAACCACTGTGCTACAGCAGTGAGGATAATAATAACACACGTTGTAAACCACTTTGAGTGTGGCATTAAGTTGTCCTAAAGGGCAGTATATAAACTGAATGTTATTATTATTTTTATCATAATCTCTTTTCCACATTGCTTCCAAATATTTATGTACTTCCTTTAACTTTCCAGGTCAACCAAAAGAAAAACAAACTTTAAAAATGAATCCATCTTCTGAAGAAGCCTCTTTCTTCTGGAATACTCCTCCCATGATAAGGGACTCTGGCCTGGATGATTCAAGTACCATTCCAAGCAGAACTGTTGGTACCATGAGAACATGAAGATTGTGCCAGCAGAATCCTAGGTTTTACAAAATCCCAAGCCACCCATTATGAATTCTTACATTTGGAAACAATGAGGATTTCAGTGACAACAGGCCAGGAAGTCATTGGTGCATACTTGTTGCCCCAGTCAGGAGTTCTGCATGTTCTCCAGTACTGCCCACACCAAGTGCCCCATTCATTTTAAAGGTGGAAGCACATAAAGGAATATGTGTACCAACCTGCTCCTCAAACTCTTTGAACCGCATGGGCCCACCCACATGAGCCAGAATGCTCTTGGCATGCGCATTCACTAGATCATGGTGGGCATTTTCCACTTACCTTTGAAATGTCCACTGTACAGAGAAAGCTGCTGCTCAATTGCCAAGTCACAGCTTCAAATGTTTCCCTTCCTTTTTGTTATAAAGTTAATTTCAGGACTCTGTTCCTACATGGCTCACTTTCCCATTAAAAAAAACCCTGTAGAAATACAGTGGTGAAAAGTACTGAATAGGTCATTACATTTTTTTTTTAAAATGGAGGCTTACAATGAAAACAGAGCTTTCCATCTATAATTATGTTTTATGGTATGGAGAGAAAATTGTATTCTCCATTACTCTTTCCCTCTGTGCATACAGAAAATGGGCACCTATTATTTCCAGAGAGACCAGTCTCTTTGGTTCCCCTTCCATCTTTTATTCAATCTGTAATCTTAATCATTTTAGCAAAAGTCCACACCTTGTTCTCCATTCTTGTGTGATAAGAATTGATCACCTGCTTACTATCTGAAAACTTAACAAAGAGATAAGCAAGGAACAATCACACAAGTCATGGGAGATCTGTTAATACATTTTCAACCAATATGGATTGGAGCCAAAGCACAGAGGGAAAGGGACTCCCAGTAGAAGTCACCTTCCTCAAGCGATTGCAGATATAGGTAGGGGAAGAAAAGAGACACGTAATAGAGACATAATTCCCCACTGTTAGGGCTCAGACCAGCTGGGGAATTGATTATGGATCTGTTCTCTGTCTCTACCATGAAAATGACATGGGAAAAACTCTTGTTGCACTATCCAAATCCTCCTCTAAACAGCTGCTTTTCAACCTTTAAATGTATGTCAGAAAATCCTAACATGGATCTGGTTGTGCCCTAACCCCCACTGGATTTTTGGTCCCCTGACCCTAGTAAGACATTAACTGACAGTGCAATCCAATGCACTTCACTCAATGCCTATTGATTTCAATGAGCCTAGACTGGGATAACTCTGCACAGGACGGCACTGTGAATCAGCTAGGATCCAGTAACCAACTATCTCTTTGATGAATCAATATTTGGACCAATATTTTAATCAGTAGGCATTTCCTCCCAAATGGCAGAAGTTAGCCATACTTTTGTCCAGTTCTGTAAAACAAGATGAAGTACATACGGTCTACAAAAAGAAAAATCATAGGTGCCATATAGCAACAATGCTTCTACATTAAATGGGGTGCGCTAATTGGGCTATTGTTTGTGAATGGCCTTACAAATCGCAGTTGAACTATCTAGACCAGTTCCTGAAAGTGTATATTTTGCAAAAGCAGAATCAAGAACTTATTAGAGCATTACAGCCTAAACTTAATCCTGTTTACTCAGGAATAAATCTATTGGGTTGTATGCAGTCAGCTTTTGCAGTCAGACTCCCCCAGGTTCCCCTCCTTACTACAGACCTCGTTTCACATAAGGATGCTGTGAACTTCACCACAAATATGTTTAACAGTCAAACTGACCATGTTGGAAGGTGTCAATCAGACGTGACCTCACCTGATCACCCAACATGTTCAGCTCCTGCTGAACAGCTGTGGATGCCTGACAAATATTGCGTCTGCTTTTTGCAGAAATGCTCGTGCACAAAGACACTGCCAAGAGAAGCCAATCAGCAGCTATTAGCATCACTGAGGACTACTTAGATGGGCACTAAAGGGTAAGACTTTTTATTATTATTAAAACACAGCATTATAAGAAGATAAGGCTTGCTGGATAAAACAAGTGGTCCATCTCGCCCAGCATCAAGTCTCACACAATGGCCAACCTATTTGACGTAGAGCCAGTTTGGTGTAGTGGTTAAGAACAGCAGGAACTCTAATCTGGAGAACTGGGTTGGATTCCCCACTCTTCCACTTGAAGCCAGCTGGGTGACTGTCGGTCAGTCACAGCTCTCTCAGAGCTCTCTCAGCCCCAACCCACCTCACAGGGTGATTATCCTGAAGATAATAATAAACACTTTGTAAACCGCTCTAAGAGGACGTTATGTTGTGCTAGAGGGTGGTATATAAATTGAATGTTGTTGTTGTTACAGCTACTACTACAACAGAGGGCTAACAACAGGACATAGAGGCTGAGGCCTTCCCCTGATGTTGCCTCCTGCACTGGTATTCAGAGTTTTACTGCGTCTAAAAATGAAGGTTCCCTTTAGTCACCATGGCTAGTAGCTGCGGATGGACCTATGACTCTGTCTAATCCCCTATTAAAGCCATCTATGCCTGTGGCCATCACTACATTCCCTGGCAATCAATTCCACACTGAGGGTTAGTAAAACTTAATCAGGCTGTGTGCAAAAAAGCCAATTTCACTGTGCTCCATGGTTAAGAAGGAATACAGTGAAGCAGCCAGCCGAACAGCTGTGAACAGGTCAATGAACCCTTGAATTGATAATTGAAAAATCAGCTCCTTATTCATGACTGAGAGCAGAACTGGTAGGTACTTAAGCATCCTTAATTTCACATGACTTTTGTACATCCAGGCCTCATGATCCTCAGCATAGCCCTTTTTTTTGAAGGTCACCAGCAGAAAAGCTGATTGGATGAAACCCATTCATTTCAGTGGAACTTACTGCAAGTAAAGCCAGATCTATACATGATGCTGACCTACAAACAAACAAAAAAAGCACACGGCCATGTGTCGAGCTCTTTCCCCTCTCCTTGAAAAGCAAGATGCGGCTTAACTCTACATTTCCCACTACCTCCATTAGCATCGATCTTACAGGATGGGAAGGGAGAAACACACGCTGGAATGTCATTGCTGATCTTTAACTACAATTATGGGATGGGGGGCGTGGGACTTGATGCAGGATTGCTGTTGAGGTGCCCCCTTTAATTCCAGTTTAAAATGTGCTTACAGAGATTCCGGCCTATGATTTAAAATGCCTCCGCGTCCCTCTGATTGAATGGGAATCACATGAAGTCATAACAGTTTTATATATAAAAAGTGCTTTTTCATTGACTTCTATATTTCATGGAATGCCTTCAAAGCAATCACCTAATGTAAAACTGTCTTTAAATTTAAGTTTCAGTTCCACCCAGTGTTGCAAAACTGAGTGGCATGTTGCAACTTTGTTTTAAACAGTAGACGTTTGCAAAACACACATTGAGTAACCAGAGTATATCTTTATCCTTGTGTGTACATAGCAACCTTGCCAGTCTAGTTCACATAAAAAAGAAGAATTTGCCCTTGGACAGGAATTTAGCAAGAGACACCAAAAAGGGGGAAAGAAATTAAGTTCACTAAGCTCTTCCAGTTCATAGAGGTGTGACATTCCAGAAGTGGCGGTTGAGTGACATTTCACACAGCTAAGTTAAGGGTGTTACAATTGTTTAATGTATATATATACACATGTATATATATAGTTATAAGCCTGAAATTAGCAGGCAATCTTAAAACAGAGCAATAATTCGATGATAGTTCAGAATTTGTATATATGCTATATTGCAGATGAAATAAAACAGAAACCATCACACCTAGAACACGGATATACAAACAGTGCTTCCTAAAAGTAGGCTGTACTCCTATTAATACCTATGGTCTGGTTGCTCCTCATTGCATGAAATATCAAATAATAATGTCATTGTAGCTCTGAAGTCTGAACCCAGTAGTTTGGTAGAAAAGATGGACTCACCCTCACAGAAAAACAGACGTGAACTGGCCACACATCCCTGTTCTTGTTCTCTCCCCTCCACATCTATCTATAACATAACAGAACAATATAGAAAAAATCTTCATCCCGAAAAAGAAGGAAGAAGGAACAAAGACCAAACCTTACATATGGATTTGACAAATCTGGCTTTAGAAATTAAGAGTATGGGTGTGGTGGGTGGGGAGGGAGCTCAGTGCTCAGGGAAGTGATGTCATCATGGGGCTTCTATTTCTCTTAGACTTTCTCTTAGACTTTATGGTATACCATAGGGCCTGCTCTCTGAAGCAGCCATTTCCTCAAGGGAATCTGATCTCTGTAATATAGAGATTAAATTCTAAAAGAACTCTGGGCCTCACTTTGAGGTTAGCAACCCTGCATACATACTTATATCTTTCTTTTCAAATTAGTCTCTAAATGATAACAAAAATTGCCAAAAGATCAAGAAACCAGCAATTTCTAACTTTCCTATTATTTTCTATCACTTCCTGTCGGTCCTATTACTTCCTAACAGCCTAAGGATCAAGAAACCAGCCATTCTTAACTTTCCTATTATTTTCTATTACTTCCTAATAGTCGTAGCAGTTTCTATTACTTCTTTACAGTCCTGTTACTTTCTAACAGTCCTGTATATAAAAATGTCATTATTTCTCTGTATTCAATGCACTTTTCCCTCAACTACTGAAACTTTATTCTCTTATCTGCTCTCAAGAACTACCACAATGACCAAGGGTCAACTATATTAGCAAGAATCAAGACATCCCTCTCAATTTCCCTTCTTAATATTACTCCATTAATAGGGTCTGAAGGGGGAAAGTATGCACTGTAAGTTTAGAAATCTCTGGTTTAAAAAAAAATTGTTTTGCACTGGAAGTCAATGCTGGAACTTTCATTTAAACAGTTCCACGCACAGTCTTTTCAACTTCCTTATGCTGAGTTTTGTTCTAAGCAAAGGAGAAATGGAACAAGGGAATTTCATAAGTCTGGGAAAATTCCAGCTCTCAGCCACGAAGTTGGAAAGTCTAAGAAGGAAGACGCTTATTCAGAAGTTTATGGGCCTGGGGTGCTGCCTATAGAGTAATGAAGCTGTATGGCTTTGCCTATATCTTTGGACCTTCAAAAACCCTGAGGAGAAAATTGACAGGTAAGCTTTAATTGACAAGCTGCTAGCTTTAATCCTGGAGAATTCCAAGGAATCTTTTTATTCCGTATTCCTTTGAGAGACCTCAAATCGCTAAGCACACAATTAAAATGCATATGTGTTGTGTAGGTGGGGTGGAGAGAGGACAGAACAAACTTCTCCGAGAGAACTTTCACATTTCCTCAAACATAGTGCTATTTGAGGAAGTCATTTAACACACCTTGTTGCCAGTTGTGTGCAAAAGGTCTCAGGGGCAATTCCCAGCATCTCCATTTAAAAGATCATGAGTAGAAGGACTGAGAAAAGCCTCAGTAAGTCTGAGGCCTTGCATAGTCACTGCTGGTAGATAATAAAAGGGTAGATAGATCCATGATGTGGCTCAGTATAAGGCAACTTCAGTATGTGAAAATCTTTTGTTTTTCAAGGTGGTTGTTGTGGGTTTTCCGGGCTGTATTGCCGTGGTCTTGGCATTGTAGTTCCTGACGTTTCGCCAGCAGCTGTGGCTGGCATCTTCAGAGGTGTAGCACCAAAAGACAGAGATCCACAGCTGCTGGCGAAACGTCAGGAACTACAATGCCAAGACCACGGCAATACAGCCCGGAAAACCCACAACAACCATCGTTCTCCGGCCGTGAAAGCCTTCGACAATACATGTTTTTCAAGGGTTTGCTTTTAAATAAAATTGTTTATGAATCCCGGAGTGAGGCCTATTTGTGGAACAGAGTAATGAAAATAATTAGATGCTTGTTCATAGAGCAAAAATAAGCAAAATACGTAGAAAACAGCAGCGTGAACAAGTTTATTTCAAGAGCTGCTGGAGCACCCAAATTGCCTTTGCAAGGGTTAAAGGGGCAGCGCTTCAGAGTATTAAAGACTAGAGATGAGCATGAACCAGGAAAAAAAACGAACCATGCAGTTCGTGATTTGTCACATTTCACGAACCATGAACTTTCGCGAACCTGCCCTGGTTCACGAATTGGGTTTTTTTGGTTCGTAAAAATGTCACTTCCAGGCCAGCAAATTACCACTTCTGGGTCAGTAGAAGGTCATTTCTGGGTCAACAGAAAGTCACTTCTGGGTCAGCAAAAGGTCTGCAGGAAGTCCATCCCCTGTTGCCTAGGAAACTGATTGATCAGCGCCAGGCTGTCTGCAGTGATGAACTGAAAAATGAATCAAACGAACCAGCCTAAAGTTCGTGGTGGTTTGTCAGAAACGGGATCTGACGAACCGCTGGTTCACGAACCACGAACCGGCCTGGTTCATCATGAATTTTGGTTCGTATTTCGGTTTGTGTCCATCTCTATTAAAGACATAATCATTGTTTTTGGTTCAGATGGGTCAGCAGCTTCATTCAGCCCAACACTTCAGGGCTGCAAAAACTGGTGATTACTATATAATATGCAGTCACAGGGGAGAGTTTTTTTAAAGAATAAAACCCCAGGAACAGGATTGGGAGGCATTTCAAGCTGCCATGGGATGGGGGAGTGAGAAAGTCATGCTCTATGGGTGGAAGTCCTTGTGCTCATGAAAATGCTGCATCAGATCTGACCCTTGGAGTCAGGAGCGAATAGTAAGGCAATCTGTTTGCTGATAACGCCAAATTATTCAGAATAGTGGATTCCAAGCAGCCGTGAAGAGCTTGGAGAAAATTAACTCTAGGCTGAATAAACAACTAACAGTGACATCATAAAAGAGTTAAGTGTGTGTGTCTGTGTCAGTCAAAAATCCTACATTCAGGTGTATGCAGATGGCATCTAAATTGGCAAAAAGAAGTCTCTGGATCACATGGAGTAGTTCAATGAACCAGTCTTTGTTTCTGTCAATATGTTAGGGGTAGAAAAAATAGCAACAGTAGGTGCAAGAACTGGCTCAGCAGAAAGATAGGGAGATTATTAGAACTGAACAACTTTGAAACAAGGAGAAATATGATGTCCTTGGATCATCTATTCCCCATTTCCACTGCTTCAAACACTAAATAATATCATCTCTTCAACACAGAGAAGTCTTCTTTTCACTCCAAAAGCCAAACTCTGCTATTCCATCAGTCACAATTCTGCAGGATGCATCAATGGTTTTAAGAACTATAAGTCACTTTGGGAGCCAGTCAATCTGAAAGGGTTGGGGGGATATAAATATAATAAATGTGTGAATAAACAGATTAACAATACCTGATAAGCTCCGTTCTGAATCAGTGACTAAGGGAAATAAGGAATGATTATGAAAGATAATGACAGAATCTATATTGTCAAGCAGTAGATTCAGTTACCAAAAAACATATTTACAAAGGAAATAGTATGATTATGTGCCCATCAACGAATTCCTCTATAGGAGAGGATGTCATTGTACCCAAAAGAGAACTTTCTGAGAGTTGCTTTCTATGGTTCTAGCTTTTGATGTGCCATAGTCTAATTAAGTTATTATGTAGTTGCAGCGCACAATTAATCCATTTCAGTCTGGGTCACTGCAACCCACAGCCATTATTTTCAGCAGAACACTTTGCGAAGGATGAGAGATTTACTCACGCCACCACTGTAATTATTCTCCCCTTTCATATGTCTGCTAAGTGCATGAAGCTATTACATTAACAGCCGAGGTGGGTGGGCAACTTTGTACTCTCACAAAAGATATACTGACCTCTTAAAAACTGTGGAAGGCAGAGCACATGCTCAACATGGCTAGCTTGGATTTTATTCTTTGTTGACTAAGGGACCTGAGCATTTCTAGAACGTGGTCGTAGAACGTGGTGAACGCTGCACTCTTGCAGACAAAACATAGCACTTGGTACTTAATTCTTCATTCTGTCCTTTAAAACTAGTTTAATATTAGTAATTTATATCAAACGGGGTTAGGAATTTCAATGAGCCATCTGGAATACAGTCAATACTTCTGCTGCCCCAAATATTTGATTAATGTTGGACTTCCTTGAGCAGCAGTGCACTTTTGCTCAAGATGGAGAGACAGCTGTTATTACAAAGACTGCGCGCCTGAATGTGACTTGACAGTATCCGTGCAGTCTTAGGAAGCTTCCACCCACTCTGTAATGCAATTTGGGAAGGAACGATATGTGGCAGTTGATGCAGGGGCTCAGTAGAAGAATGCAAAGAACGCTGTGCGCCATTCAGATTCCATGCTGGGGTTGTATTTAGTGATAGCTCCCGGGCTTCCAGGAACACATGTCCACATGAATCTGCCTTAGGGTTGAACTAAACAAGGTGTTTCCTCACAGCCAAAAGCAGCTGCAGGGAATGTCTGTTAAAAAAATAAAGGAGAGCCTTTTGGGGCTTGGAATGCAACCGTGGGAGGAGGAAGGGCTCCCGGCTCCCCTCCCCAGCCATTTTCCATGCACTGGGAGGGGGAGTTATTTTCCTGTTCTTGCTGCTACATGTGGAGTATGTGGAGCAGAAAAGATGGAGAAATAACTTTCTCCTTGGTAGTGTTTAGTGCTTCTTCCTCCTGTGTCAGCATTCCAAGCACAAATGGGGTCTCCTTTATTTATTAAAAGACATGTTCTTCCGCTGCTGTGTGGCTGCTGGAAACCCAACACTTGAACAAACACTGCATCTAGTTTGGCCCTTAGACTGAATCGGACAATTGGTCTGTTGCAGAGAGTATTGTTTACTCTTACTGGCAGTGGCTCTCAAGGCTGACCGGAGAAGTCTTTGATATCACCTCCTTCTCAGTCCTTTTAACTGGAATGATGGGGATAGAACCTGAGTTCTTCTGCGAGCGAAGCAGATATTCTACCATTGAGCCACAGCTTCCCCCAATTTAATTGACATGTCAGTGACAGCCAAGAGATCTTGAAGAGAGATGTTTAAGTCCCTGTATCTTGTACTGCTTCCAGTTTAACAAAGATTTCAGATGGCACAGGAGCCTTCTTGAGTTCTAGTACAAGATTCAGGTTGCAGCGTTGGTCCAAAGTCTGGCTAGGACACGGCAAGAGAGTTAGTACTTGCCCTCAATTGAGAGGCATTACTGGAGCACTGTGGAGTGCATCTCCTGTTGGAGCTGCTCACCTCTCCAGATGAAGAATTTATGCAGTTTGCCAAAGTGCATTTGTACACAAGTTAATTTTTTTTAATGCCATGGAGATATTATTTTCTGCATTGGCCTGTTTTGCCTCTTGTAAGGCTGCCTCTGGCCGTTTCTATCCAAATACGTTTATTGGTGTAACTTTTTTTTTCTACTGCAACAAATGCTGTTATTGAGCATCCTTTTTAGAAATTCTAACCTGTCATCCACTGACCTAGCCTACAGTAAAGGGTAGAACGTTGTTGCAGAGCCCCTGATTGCAACCTAGAAATCAGATTATGTCTTGGGAAATGCTTCTAGCTTTCAGTACTTGAATAAAAAGGAGGCATTCATGCAAAGCTGCCGATCTGGGAAACATTCCTGTTGGCTCTTATTTCCTCTTGATTTTTCAGTCCACTCACCTTGCTCCTATGTAAATAATATGCATGGGATCTAATTTTGCTACTGCTCTGTTTATCTCTTTCCAGTCCAGAGGGCTTTTGTTGCGTCTTTCTGCTTTTTTTGCAGCAGTTGCTTTATGGCTTACCTAAAGCCAGTTCCAAGACCATGAATCAGCTGAGACAAATTGTGGTGAGGTCTGAAAGACAAAGGCCTCCATTCAAGTTGGATGTAGATAAGTTTTTGTTTTTCTTTACACATTTTTAAGTTTTATCTGGATCTCATATGTCATTTGTTGTTGAATAAACATTTTATAGTTCAGCAGAGAAGTGTTTATTGTAGTACTGTGCTCAAAAATCAATAGGTTTCATTCTAGGTTAAAGAAATTCGGGTTTTTTTAGCACCTGTAATAATCAGATTTCTCATGACATCCCCTGACACATTGTATGAAAAGTTGTCACCTAAATGAGATGCCAGATACCTCAGTTTGAAGAAGTATCTGAAGAAGTGAGCCGTGGCTCGCGAAAGGTCATACCCTACCACAAATTTTGTTAGTCTTATAGGTGCTACTGGACTCTTGCACTTTTCTACTGCTACAGACAGACTAACATGGCTACCCATCTTGATCTACCTCAGTTTGAGAGAAGCTTAAACAATTCTGTTTAGACTTGCAACATTTCTCTGGGTTTGCATATCAGGGATCCCATTCCCCCAGTGAGGGCAAGGGATCCCCTACACCCTGCTCCTATTGAAGAAGAAAAAATTAAACCACAGTGTTGTGTTCTGCATCATGCCAGTTCCAATAAAAAACCCAGAAGTAACATAAGGCAACTCTAGGAGTAGCCATAAACTCTATGGTAAAACCATAAAGTTTGGGGGGATTTCTAAACTGATTGCTAGTGACATAACACTACAACTGGTTTTGAGCCCCATCCCATATCCCTACCCACAGCCCTGGTGGTGGTTGCCAGGCACTGGCAGCCCTATTGCACATTCCTACTGGGACAGACAAGCAGAAGGGATTGCAATCGGGGGAAACTATTGGGGAAAGAAACTACATTCCACTGAATTTCTCTGAGTCTTGAACTCTCTTGTCCCCAGATAACTGTGGCCCCATTTCAGTGGTCTTCTGTCCCATATAGCCTTTGAGAAGGTGTAATTTTATCAGCCACTAACTCACTGGGAAGCTGATTGTTAAGATCTGATTAGAAATGGGCGTAAACTGGGAAAATTCCAAACCATGTGGTTCATGGTTCGTTGTGTTTCACGAACCACAAACTTTCATGAACTTGCCTCAGTTCACGAACCAGTTTATTCGGTTCATGAAAACATCACTTCCAGGTCTGCAGAGAGCCCATCCCCCCGCATTGCCTAAGAAACTGATTGATCGGCGCCAGGCGGTCTGCAGTGATTAACTGAAATATGAACCAAAGGAAATGGGCTAAAATTTATCATGGTTCATGAGATATGAGCTCCCATGAACCACCAGTTCATGAACCACAAACTGGCCCAGTTTGTGATGAACTTCAGTTCGTATTTTGGTTTGTGCCTGCCTGTAGATCTGATTCCTACTGATGGACTCTTGCTCCCTTCTAGTAGTTCCCTCCCTTCTGGTACCTACCTTGTCTAGGTCAGGAAACCGATTTGGCAAGAATGTATTTCAACAGTGCTTTCAGGATCTTTGATGTGTCACCTGGCTGTCACCAGGAGCACACTGTCTTTGGCAGTCCTTAACAGCCAAGGAGATTTCTTTTGTGTGTCCTCAGGACAGAAATCCACTTGCAACTTGCACCCACTTGAAATCCCACTTCACACACATGTGAAGAAGATACAAACATTCATGACATGACAGATCAGAATTAAGCAATTATAAATCCCACTGATTTCAATGGGAGAGTTGAGCAGATGCTTCAGTGCCTTCCAGGACCAAAGCGTTTAACTTTCATTAGATCACACCCACACTGTTTATGCAACAAATGCAGACATTTTCCTGTTTTCTGAATCTAGCCAAACCTTTTAGCCATATTTTCAGGCATATTTCAGTTCCCCAGGATAATTTTATGTAAAGTTACAGAAGGTGTATAAATGCCCATCTAGATTATTTTCTCTTTTTCATTCAGGTGTCTGAATTTGTAATTACAGTACTGGCTGATAATGCACCAAGACTGTGTATTTTCTTCTTTTTTCTAATATTTTACTATCATAACAGAATGTCTTGCAAAATTGTAGGTAGGTTCAGAGACCAGTGGATGCAAACCATGACGTGGTTGACACCCTGTATCTTTGACTTCTGTGAACTCTGACTCAGACTAAACAAACTGTGTCGCACTGAGTTTTTGAATGAACGCAGCACTATTGATCGAACACCGTTTGACTGATAAACATTTGAGGTTATGGGAAGAGATAAACCCATTTATCACATGTAAAAACAAACACTGAAAAGCTTACCTGCCTTTGAACCCCACGATAAGCTATCTCAAATGGGAGCACTATGAAACTTCACAGTTTCCATTACACACGCCATTCTATAAACCACAGGGTATTCTAGAATTCCTGGAAAGACTGCCTTCCTTTGCAGCTTTCAGCTAAAGGTGACAGGTGGATGAAGAGGTAGAAATGAAACAGATAGGCAGCCTTGAAAGCTCTAAATAAATAGACAAAACAACCATCCAGGTTAACGATAGAGGGCACAAAGTTATCCCCATAGAATATCTGTGATATTTTCCATTATTGCTCTATATCCAGTAGATATCCTATGTTGAGGATAGGCCACTTCTGATGCCATATTAGGATCCCCGTGACAAATCCCATGAGCATATCCATTTAGAAAAACTTACCTGTTTTGTCATCCATACTATTTTTCTCTAAACTACACTTTAGAAGCAGCATTGTCTACACACCCTTCACACCACTCTCTAAAGTGTGATTTTGATGAAAATGTAAAGGAAAAGAGAAAAGAAAATTAAAAAACCATGAAGTAAAGGGGGAAGTGGACATGAAAGAAGAGACGCTATATGATTAGTTGTGTTAATCTCTTGTAGAAAGCCCCTCTCCCAAAGGGTTGTAGTTCCACCTCAATCTGGTTATTGTTGGTGGTTTGGATTCTTGATTGTGCTAGCTTAAGGTCTATGCCAGAGGCGGAACAGGGACAGTTTGACTCTGTGAATTTTCTTCAAGTTTCCCATGACAGTTCACTTGAACTGCCTTTCCAGTCAGAGGGTTGAGGGCTCCACTCTATAGTAGTTAGTTTCTTTCTTCACAACAGGCACCAGAGAGCAGTGTTGCAAGACTATTGTTCGACCCCTATGGAAGTTGTTCTGTGGGGGTAGTTACAGTGCCATCCCAAACTGGGTTACACTCTTCTAAGCCCATTGGCTTCAATCGACTTTGAAGGAAGTATCTCTGTTTGGGATAGCAACATTGTTTTTGTTCCCTATGCTTTTTAACAAATGGAAGATCCTGCTAGAAGTTGTTTGGTGGGTATGAGTTTTTATGTCATCAGTACGCTGCTGACATCCAGATCTATCTCTCATTTTCATCAGCTCCGCTTGAGGCAGTGACATCTCTAAATCTGGGCTGGAATCAATGATGGAAAGGATGAGGGCCAATAAACTTAAATTCAATCCAGATAAAACAGAGTTGATAATGTCAAGAGGACTCCGTGGACTGGTTGGCTGTGGAAAGACCTGTTCTGGATGGGTCACCCTCTGCCTAAAGGATTACGTTTGTGGCATGCAGGTAGTTCTTGACTTGCACAATGTATGGGAATACCCATGAAAATATCGAAGGAAGTTCAGCTAGTGCAGAACGCGGCTGCCCAACTGTTAACAGGCATGATAAGAGCACTAATAATGAGCCAGGAGGGGCATATGGAGGGACTCATTAAATTGCAGGTAAGGACAAATATGAAGCACTCAGGGCACATAAACCATGGATTCTGATGTCTCTAATGTGCAGAGGGTGGGAAAAAAACAAGTGGAACTTCAAGTCTTAATACCTAGTAAGCATTACTGGGATGAGACGTGCAATTGGAATATTTGTTTAAAAGGATTTTTAAAAGGATTTGTTTAAAAGGAATAGACAAATAAGAAAGGGTGGAGGAGTAGCATTATATGTATATACTGATGAGGAAATACCTGAATCAGAGCATGGAAGGACAGTTGAGACAGCCTCTGGGTAAAAATAAAAGGAGAAAGAAATAATAGTGCTATTATGGTGGGGGTTTGCTATAGACCACCAAACCAGGCAAAGGACTTGAATGATACACTCTTAGACAAGATTACAGAATTTACAGTGAAATGGGACATAGTGGTCATGGGAGATTTCAATTACCCTGATATCTGTTGGAAGTATTGTATTTAGTTTTAGGTGCCACAGTTTAAGAAGGATGTTGACAAGCTGGAACTTGACCAAAGGGCAATGAGGATGGTGAGGATTCTGGAGACCGAGTCTTTCTGAGGAGAGGTTGAAGGAGCTGGGTATATTTTGCCTGGAGAGGAGGCAACTGAGAGGTGATATGATAACCCTCTTCAAGTATTTGAAGGGCTGTCACATAGAGAATGGAGCAGAGTTGTTTTCTGTTGCCCCAGTGGGTTGGACCAGAAACAAGGGATTAAAATTTAAGCCAAAGCATTTTTGGCTAAACATTGCGAAGAACTACTTCCTGACAGAGCTATCCTAAGTGGAACAAGCTTCCTCTGGAGGTGATGGGCTCTCCTTCCTTGGAGCTATTTGAGGCTTGAGGGCCACCTGAGTGCAATGATAATTCTATGACTCAAGATCAGGAGAGGGAGGGAGTGCATGAAGGGACGAGCTGATGCTAGGCTCTCATGGCACTTTTTTATATGCCCAGGGTAATGCTGATCACCACTTTGGGGTCAGGAAGGAATTTTCTTCCAGGCCAGATTGGCCAGGGATCCTGAAGGTTTTTTTTATGAGGATAACAACAGTGAAGAGGAGAAGGGCTTTGCATGCTGCTTTGGATCCCTATTGGGAAGAAAAGTAAATACTTAAATAAATATATGAATGTAGCGGGTGTACCACATTCACATTTTAGCAAATATCTCATTTTCTTCATTTAGTTATCATTTTATTTAATTTTATTCCTGCATTTAAAAAGTTACACTGGTAGACAGGGCTGCCAGGTTCACAGTGGTGGCAGGGGATCCCCTGCTCCCAACCTCTCCCCACCTCCACCAGCACTCACCTGGCTGGCAGGGGGGAAAGGCCAGGGGAACAGACCCGGAGAGGAAAAGCCTCCCAGGATAGCATGCAGCGAGCATGCTCCTGCCGGGCACGATGATGTCACTTCCTTAAGTGATGTCATTGCACCCAGTAATCTGGGCCCCTGTGAAGCACAGGAGCATGCCCATTGGACACAATGACATCACTCTGGAAATGACATCATCATGCTTGGAGATGGCCACTTGCACGTGCACAATGAAGACACTCCTGGAAAATGCCAGGTACCCCCCTCCTGCCAGGAGATTAAGGGAACCTGGCAACCTTACCATTAGAGGGGAGCGTAGTTATATACCTCCTCAATTTAATTTATACCCTGCCGTTCCTCCAAGGAACTCAGAAGACATTGTATCTCACAATATCCTTGCAGAGTAGGTTAGATTGAAAATTATTGGCTTTCCAAACACTACCAGAAAGCTTCATAGGTGAGCAGGGATTTGAACCTGTAGTTTCCCTATTCATATCCAACACTCTTCTCAGTAATCAGCTATCTGCTGGTTGCCACTTTCTTTATTTGTTATGTACACAATTTGCTTTTCTTCTGAGGAATGCCTCACACATAATTCCCAGAAGTTTTCTGTTCCAAACCCCTTATAACTTCAGTCTTGCTCAGCCAACAGAATAGAATTTTGCCTTCAGACTTGTTTTCTAGGCTACCTTACCATTGCTACCTTACTGTAGTTTTAAAACATTCTTTTCTAGATGCCTGCCCTCTTGTTTTCTTCCACTGTTCCCAAGGTCACAGAAATGACATGTCTGTACCACTCAGTGAAGGCTATTTCAGAAGCCCCTGCTGTGCAGAATGATAATTCCAAAAAGCAGTTCTTCTCCAGGCCATGATTGACAAGTGATGCCAGTTCATCAGTATCAAGCTTGCAGAGTGGGAGGAGAGCTGTCAATGGATAGTTATAGTTACAAAGGAAAAGAAAATGGCCTTGAAAGCTCAGAGGTGATTTTTTTCTGTTTCTTTCAGATTGACTGTCTAAGGGTAAGCATAGGTCATGAGAATGAGACCACATTTCCTGATACAATAATGATTATGCCCTGAAGCAACAAAAATTCTGAAGGCAATTCCTGATTTAGCTTGAGGAATTACCAAAGAGTCTTGGGATGTTGCCAAATTCTGGCCCAACTGGAATTTGAACTTAGTTTCCGAAGTCTTGCTGAACAGGTTCCAGGATGGAACCCAAACTTTCTGGAATCCATCATCAGGTCTGGAAAGTTTGGGGATCTTTATGAAATTCTCACCATTTGAATTTCTTCCCAGATTTGGAGTTCTAAATTACATGATCTTGTTTACAGAGTAGCTACAGTAATGATTTTTACAAAAATTATAAACCTTCTGGAGACTGATGGGGAAGTTCCATTTTTTGTTAGCCTCTTTTTTTCTCTTCCTGATTAATGCACCTCAATGTCGTCTGCCATTCATTAAAAATGGACAAAAGGAATCTTGGTGTAAGCACACTGCTCAAGGCACATCAGTACATTGCCAAAAAAAAAAAAGTAAGAGCTACTTCACACATTACAACACCCTTTTTAGAGATGGGTACGAACTGAGAAAATTCCAAACTGTGCAGTTCGTCGCATTTCACAAACCACGAACTTTCACGAACTTGCCCCGGTTTATGAACTGGTTTGTTCAGTTTGTGAAAATGTCACTTCCAGGTAAGCAGAAGGTCTTCAGAAAGCCCATCCCCCCGTTGCCTAGGAAACTGATTGATTGGTGCCAGGCTGTCTGCAGTGATGAACCGAAATATGAACTAAATGAACCGGGCTAAAATTTGTCACGGTTCATGAGAAATGAGCTCCCACGAACCACCAGTTCATGAACCACGAACCAGCCCAGTTTGTGATGAACTTCAGTTTGTATTTCGGTTCATGCCCACCTCTTGTCTTTATGTTTGTTGGTGGATGAGACAAGGAGTTTGTATCAGACATTCTGTTGGAATGTTTTTTTCCCAAGACTCACCTATGCCCCTTTCTCCTCATGACCATAGCATTTGGTTATAAGTGATTGATTGATTGATTATATTCCACCCTCCCCACAAATGGGCTCAGGGCACATAACAACAATAGATATAAAACCAACAATAAAATCAAGTGGCTTCAGCCTTCTTACCAGCACTGTTTTTGCTTCCTCAAGCAGCCCCATAAAGCTGCTATGGGCTCCATTATAGGATTTCTAACTTCCAGAAGGGACTGGAGAGCTCCCAGAATTACAACTGATCTCCAGACTAAAGAGATCAGTTGCCTTGGAGGAAATGGTAGCTACAGAGGGATGACTCTATGACATTATACCCCACCCAGGCTCCACCCCCAAATCTCCAGGAATTTTGCAATCTGGAATTGGCCTACTCTGTTGTGAAAGCTATGTACAGCCACATAAGTTGTGGTGTAATGGTTAGAGTGTTGGATTAGGATCTAGGAAACAAAAACGTAGAGCTGGAAGGGATCCGCACGGGTCATCTAGTCCATCCTCCAGCACAATGCAGGAAATTCATGGCTATCCCCCCATCTCCCTTAGTGACCCCTGCTCTATGCCCAGAGGAAGGCAAAAAACCTCTATGATCCCTGGCCAATCTGGCCTGAAGGAAAATTCCTTCCTGACCCCAAAGTGGTGATCAGCATTACCATGGGTGTATAAGAAAGGGCCATGAAAGCCAAGCTGATCCCTTCATGCACTCCCTCTTGATCGGTGTACATTCATATTGTCAGAAAATCATCATAGCTCTCAGATGACAATCTAGCCTCTTCTTAAATACCTCCAAGAATACCACTACCTTCCAAGGAACCCTGTTCCACTGAGGAACCACGCAGGAAGTTCTTCCTAATGTTTAACTGATAACCCTTTTGCTTTAATTTTAACTTGTTTCTGGTCCAACCTACTGAGGCAACAGAAAACAATTCTGCTCCATTCTCTATGTGACAGCTTTTTAAATACTATCATATCACTTCTCAGTTGCCTCCTCTCCAGGCTAAATATTCCCAGCTCCTTCAACCTTTCCTCATAAAACTTGGTTTCCAGGACACACATCATCTTTGGTGCCTCCTTTGGACAGGTTCCAGCTTGAATGTGTCCATGTTGAATAAGCCATGTTGAAACACCATCAGGAAAACCCAAGCTATGTCTAACATTCCTGAAAGATACGTAATCCATTTATTATTGTATTAAGCATACTGACTAGGAGGTGCATTGGCAATTTTGACTTTTTTTTTCTTTCTGTAGCAGAATACTATGCCATGCTATCTCATAAACCATTTTGGAAAATCTCAAATTCAAAAGTGGTTTGCCATGTGGCATAGTGGGTTTATGGCTCAACTGATTGCAGCACAGTTAATTGGATCTTGGCCAAGAGCTGTCAGTGTTTAGAATTCCACAGCACCCAATTCTGCTTGGGCTGTATCTTCAGTTCATATGTTCTGGAACTTCCATTGTTGAGACTCTGGATATTGCATAGAGTTGATATTGCAAATATTTGACATATATTTGTCAAGCATAGAATAGCTTGACAATAGCTCTAGAGATCCAGGTTTGATTCCCCACTCCTCCACTTGAAGCCAGCTGGGTGACCTTGGGCTAGTCACAGTTCTCTGGAGCTCTCTCAGCCCCACCCACCTCACAGGGTGTTTTGTTGTGGGGATAATAATGGCATACTTTGTAAACCGCTCTGAGTGGGCATTAAGTTGTCCTGAAGGGCAGTATATAAATTGAATGTTGTTGTTGTTGTTGTTAATTCATCCTGTCTTTGCACTGTGCCATTGGATGCATCCCTTAATGATATATTGCCTTCTTTTTGTGCCTGTACGCTCAATGGCAGATTTTCATGAAATGATCCAAGATTAACTAGGTTCATAATCAATCACTGAAGGCATTAAAAGACATCCAAGTAGTTAACCTCAGCTCTGTCAGTTTTACCAGAACATTCGGAATGTATATATTATTCCACTTCTGCACAATTACCCTGGTAGATCAAATCAGTTTTATATTTTGCTCTTGCTTGGTGACTGGTATAATGAAATATACTTTAAAGTAGCTAGATTTTGTGTCCTGGCATGCTTAATTAGTCTGAAGAATATGGTTTTATCCTAGCTATTTTAATTAAGAACCATATTTTATGTACAGTATATTTTTCTATCTAGATCCTACATTTTTACATCTTTGACCTGAATTTAATGTATATGCCTCGATGACTTTGATTTTGACTTCTGATCTCAGATCATAACAATAACTATACTAACCTCAACTCAAAAATCATAAATGTATTTTTTCCTTTTAATTATATATGCCATTTCCTTGACCTAGATAGCCCAGGCAAGCCCGATCTCATCACATCTCAGAAGCTAAGTAGGGTTGGCCTTGGTTAGTAATTGGATGGGAGACCTTCAAAGAAGATCAGAGTCATTATGCAGAGGCAGGCAATGGCAAACCCCCTCTGTTAGTCTCTTGCCTTGAAAACTCCAGCAGAGGTCACTGTGAGTCAGCTATGACATGATGGCACTTTCCACCATCATATATGCCATTTAATAAAGGGAGGAAGTAGAAGTGGAAGCAGATAGTTGGAAGGGTGGCCACTGCAAGAAAGCAGTCTAATTATTCAAGAAAGCAATATAATTATACACATGAACACAACCAAATCTGTCCAGACTAGGGATGTCCACACATCTGATGATTCAGCTCACCTGATCACCAGCAGCAATTAGGGAATCATTTTTGACAGGAAATTCATTACCTTGTGACAGTTCAGAAATCTCTGTCCTTGCCTTTCCAGGACAGGGGAGAGCACGGGAGATAACAAGCTGGTTGCTTCCATCCGGTTCCCACCTCATCCAAACTCGGATGAAGCCATCTGTTTCTTATCACCCCCAAAGGAATGTGGAAAAGAGAAACTGATCACGCCTGTTTCCCCCTTCAAAGCAGTGGTTCTCAGTACACACAAAGTGTGATGTGGGCATGAGAGGTTGTCAGCAGAGGAAGCGACTGCCGCCAATTCCACCCCCACTCCCTCTTCTCTGTGGATCTGCCTGTGGCCAGCACAATCTTAATCTAGGGCTGCTAATTTTTCAACTTGCCCCTCTACCCGACCCTTTTAATATCAATTTGATCTACAAGGTATTATCAATCAAGTGATGTTATTTAACTTCATGCCATGAAAAGCTTCAACTGCTCATTTCCACTAATTAAACTTCTATCAAAGGACCAGGCTTCCCGTCCCCCCCCTGTCTAGTTGGCAACCTTATCCTCATCTCTTTCCCCCTCCCCTTTTGTTTGCTGCCACATCAGCAAGGAGACACTGTTTCATTTGGCACTCATACAAAACAAGGTTGCCTGCCTGTGCTTGAGATGTTTATCAGAACACGTGCGATATTTTGACTTTTATCAATGTACTCTTGTGGCATAATTAGTCTAGAACAGATCACTCACTCTCAGGTAGAGCTATTCCAAGTTTGTTTCCATGTCTAATAACATAACATTGTGCCTGATACTTAATACAATCCATCTTTAAAGACATGCACACTTATTCTCTTTTCCCATTCAGTCCCTGTTTAATATGGACTCTGAGGCCAGCATAAAACCAAATGGGATTTCCACTTAATGCAATACAGGCACCATATTTGCCATTTGAAAAAAAAACTGGATGCTGATGGGAAAAAAACCTGATGCTTTACAGGTAGGATTGCCAACTGACAGGAAGGGGGGGATGCCAAGTTTGTTCCTGCACCCTTGTCAGCTAACGTAGTCTATTAAACTCCAGTGAGGCTTTTCACAGCTTTACCACTTTCTAGTATTTACAAGCTGCTTTAAAGGCTTAGGTGCAGATTTCACTAAAAATGTTGAGTATCATACCCTCGTCCACATAGAAAGCACTTGTCAGAGCAAGAGGATTTGCCTTCTGTCCTTCACAACACAAAGCAGTGGTTGAGTGCCGGTTAGGGAAGATGGCGGGCAGGAAAAATAGAGTTGGATGGAATCCATTCTCAGGTTCCTCTTGTGCTGCTAGAGTATTAGGTAGAACCAGAGCTCATTTTGAGGGGGAACATGCCGGAACACAGTTCTCACTCCAATTACCATTTTGAGCCATTTTGGGCCCGTTTCTGCCGGGATCGGCGTGGAAACAGCCAGGATCAGGTCATTCCCAGGTGGAGATACCCTCAAGTGAAGGGAGATGCAATGTTAGCTGGGAAGCGTAGTTTTAAAAGACAGAGCTGGCAGAGATCGCTCCTCAAAGGGTTTGTTAATTTCATCTTCACCTCCCTGAAGGCTCTGTCAATTTCACCTCACCTTGGATGCGAAGATGAAATTAACAAATCCTCTGAGGAGCAATCTCTGCCTGCTCTGTGTAGAAAGGTGAAACTACGCTTCCCGGATAACATTGCTCCTCCATTCACTTGAGCATCTTCATGTAAGATGTCTCATGTAGAGAAACTCTAAGCATGTTTTTTATCCATCTGCTCACTTCTTACATTTTCAATTCTTATAATGAATTCTCCTTCCCTGTAAGGAACATTTCCTACACCCAAACCTCTAATAAATCCTGTAATGAAGCTGCTGTTCCAATGTAACAGCATACATTTCTTATACCGTGAATTATCAGGAAGTATTATTCAACTAACATTTTAGAAGGCAGTATTATTTAACAGTGTATTCTGCAATTGTGGGGTCAACCTGGACCTTTTGATATAGTGCAGCACCCCTCCATCATCTATTTCTTGCACCTCTCAAGGGCCTAGTAAATTTATTTATTTATTTATCTAGAACATTTCTATGCTGCCTCTCCAGAGAACCTGCTCAAAGCTGCAAAATGTCAATATTTATTGTTTCAAATGCAGTTCAATATGCAGTAATACTTTGGAGATGCCTACCAACACCACAGTGGAAGTCATGGTATCTTCTTCTAGACCTCTTTCATGTTAAATGAATCTATGGTAGGGCTGACAACCTTCAGATGGGCCCTGGAGATCTCCTGGGATTACAACTGATCTCTGGACAACAGAAATCAATTTCTCTCCAGTGGAGACCCAAATCAGCTTAAATCATCATTCTACCTTCTTCCATTTTAAACTCACGATAACAACCCAGTGTGAGAAGTTAAGCTGAGAGAGAGTGCCTGGCTGATGGCCACCCAGTGAGCTTTGTTAGCCTGACACTCTAATCACTGCACCATGTTGGCTAGTTTGTGTAAGTTATCATTTTTCTTTTATCAGCCCTGCATCTTTAAACAGCACCTTCACTAGAGATGGGCACAAACTGAAATATGAACCAAAGTTCATGACAAACCAGGCTGGTTCATGGTTCGTGAACCAGCAGTTCATCTGAGCCCATTTCTGACGAACCACCATGAACTTTAGGCTGGTTCATTGGGTTCGTTTTTTGGTTTGTCACTGCAGACAGCCTGGCACCGATCAATCCGTTTCCTGGGCATCAGGGCATGGACTTCCTGCAGGCCCAGGAGTGGCCTTCTGCTAGCCCAGAAGTGACGATTTGCTGACCTGGATGTGACATTTTCACAAACCAAATGAACCAGTTCGTGAACCGGGGCAGGTTCATGAAAGTTTGTGGTTCATGAAATGCACCAAACCATGAACCCCGCGGTTTGTTTTTTTCCTGGTTCATGCCCATCTCTAACCTTCACTTGCGGATATTAATGTATCATGTATCTAGGGTTGCCAGTTTTTAAACTCTATTCCCTCTAGCTGTTCTTCTACTAGCAGTTTGACCTGCAGCAACTTTCAGGTGATGTTACTGACTTCTATCCCATGAAATTGCCTATTTCCACACCTTAAGCCTCTAATTTTTCTCCCAGGCAGCTGGCAACTCTACTTCTGACTGTGCTGGGAGGCTATATTAGTTCTACAAATAAATAAAGATAAACTCATCCAGGCTATAGAGTGCCCAATAAAGAAATTTCCTCTGCAGAAGAATATATCATACTCAAAATGTGCAAAGTAAGATAATTTGGAAAACTTCAATTAGAAAAAAAATGTCTACCACCTTTGAGATTTACCTCTTCATTTGTTAATAATGCATATCTTCCTTCTGGGATAAACTTCATATGCTTGCACCTGCAATCAAAGAGTTAAAAATACAAGAACAAGCCCCAGTTGTTGTTTTTTCTGGTTTGTTGGCCACCTTAATCCAGTAAAATATTCTGGATTCCCCAATGGTCCCAGTGTGTCTGGTACAAAATGATTATACCATATGGATATTGTCACTGCCTTGATATGTCAAGCTTTTCAGAGAAACCCTCTCCTTATTCCTGTAGTCTCTTCTTAGCTTTTTCTTGAAAATTTGCAGTAGTAGTTCTACTGGGAACACACAAGAGGTAAAAATGAGAGAAACTAATAGATACCCCCTACAATCTCAGGAAATTAAACATAGGGAATAATCCCACATGCTGCTAACACACTACCCTTGCTTAGTGTTCAAAAAGAAGGTAACATTTCACAAGGTCTTTGCACATATTCCCTGAGGGAAAATTCCTGCTCTGCTTGAATAACTCTTAAAGCAGAATACTAAAATATACATAAATGTGTACCAGATGTACCAAGTGGGCCTTGAAAGGACAGCATGACCTAGAAACTCACCTTCCACAATAAAATGTAGAAGAGTGTGCTGTGCGTGTACATCTGATCTCTAGTTACCCTGCTTGCCGAGTCTGCAGTCCCTACCCCAAAGGTTACCAAACTCCTGGTGGGACCCGGATCTCTGGACTGTAGAGATCAGTTCCCCTAGAATAAAGGGCAGTTTCAGAGAGTAGACTATGGAATTAGATCTCTGCTGAGTTCCCCCAAACTCCCTTCTTTGGCATACTGCCCTCAAATCTCTAAAAATTTGCCAAGCTGGAGTTGTCAATACTACCACAAAATGTATTTATTGTTGGCTAAATGACATCTATGATCATGAGGTTACAACTAGAAATGGGCATGAACCGGAAAAAAACTGAACCATGAGGTTCGTGGTTCATCAAATTTCATGAACCATGAACCACGAACTTTCACGAACCTGTCCCGGGTTTGCAAACCGGTTCATTTGGTTCATGAAAACATCACATCCAGGTCAACAAACCATCACTTCTGGGTCAGCAGAAGGTCTGCAGGAAGTCCATCCCCTGTTGCCTAGGAAACATTGATTGGCACCAGGCTGTCTGCAGTCACGAACCTAAAAACGAACCAAATGAACCAGCCTAAAGTTCATGGCAGTTCATTAGAAATGGGATCTGATGAACCACGGTTCGCAAATCACGAACCGGCCTGGTTCATGCTTAATTGTGGTTCATATTTTGGTTTGTGCCCATCTCTAGTTACAACCTTTGTAGACATAGGTCTTTAATATCTGCCAAGCAAATGTAGCTCCTGCCCCATCCCTTCAACTCCATATTAGTAAAAGCTGCAAACGTAGAATTGTGGACTGTCATGCAGAAATCATTTCCCTCAGAGCCTCTGTCAAGGAAGTGAAGGTAATGCTAACAAGACATTTCAAGAGGCATTTTCATTATGGGTATCCAATTATTTTTCTCTGAAAGATGCAGTAAGACTTTAAAACTAGCATCAACAAAGAATAAAAAGGGGTGTGGGGGAAAGTCCACACAAACTCAACCCCAACAAGCAGGGGAACAAGACAGAGGGGTTAAGTAACAACCTAAAATATATATTAGAAAATATTTATTATAAATGTGCACAAATGTAGATTAAAAACAAGTTTAAAACATAAGGCCTGAATGGCAGGCTACATGTATATGCTAAAACTTGCTAAAACATCTCAAGGTACAGATGATGGTACAGTGCAATGACCAACACAAATAGACCAAGGTACAGTAAAAAAACAGATGCATTTTGGCCCTAAGGCCTTCCTCAGTGGTCAATTGTAAACAATTTATAATCAAACACACCCACACATATAGTAGAAACCGATCATGAAATGCGCCCAGTGTTTTATCTAGAGCTGTAACAAAAAAAAGAAAGGGGGAGGAGAAAATGTCTTAATGCAATGTAGTCTATTATTGTGCTAGAATGATTTTAGGTAAAATAATAAATCAAAATTTACCTCTAGTATTTTGTGATAAAATACAATTATTTCAGTAGACCCAGGACTGCATTCACACAATGCTCTTCATTTATTGTTGTACTCTATAGAAAAAATGTACCAAATTAGATAATTATTCCATAACAAGCTCTTAATTATCCCCCCAGTTTCTCAAAACCCAATCACAAACCAACCTGAGGCTTGGTTTCCAATGTATAAGGGTGTGTTACATCAATCTGCAGTAAAGATAGAATGGCACTTTAAGCTAAAAAGGTTCAGCTATATGAAAAGATAGAAGGGTGATGCAATGTCTCCCAGGTGATAAGAAGATATGCTGTCAAAGGAGGCGGGGGAAGAGAGAGAGAAGAAAGAGAACACTGGAGTGACAGAGACACCGCACATATCCACTTAGGGCCATTGTCCAAATTGAGCCAAATCCATCTCAGACACAGCAAGTCCAGTCCACTTCTTCATTAAAACTAGCATGGCAGACAGATATTCAAGAGGTTCTTTCCCCCGCCCCCCATGGTGAAAGTCACACATATTGGACTTCTAGCTATTTATGCAGTGATGAAATGTGTGGCCTGTGACATGAGTGAAGGTGTTTGTGAGAATTGTGTCCTTTGTAAGTGCATCATATTCTTTACTTGCACGGAGAATTCTGTGCTGAATATATATGAGGGAGTGGAATAGCAGGTGTGGTCTGACTCCTGATCTCCCTCCCCAAGGATGTCCCACCTGGTGGAATGCTCTGTCTGCTGAAATCAGGGTCCGGCACGACCTACTATTCTTTTGCCGGGCCTGCAAGACAGAGTTGTTCCGCCAGGCATATGGCTGAGGCTGGGCTTCTGCTGGCCTGAAAAAAGGGGTGTATAAAATCTTAACCCTCCCTGTGAAGGCTGTCCACCATCCTGTTTTAAATGTGAATTAATACACTGTTGTTTTAATGTTTTAATGTAGATGATTTTTAATTGTATTTTAATATGTTGTTATCCGCCCTGAGCCCGCTCGCGGGGAGGGTGGAATAGAGATTTTAAATAAATAAATAAATAAATAAATAAATAAATAAATAAATAAATAAATAAGTAAGTAAGTAAGTAAGTAAGTAAATAAATAAAATAAACACGTATGTTGGTGTACAGGGCTTCTGTATTCTTGTAAGGTAAACCACATGCATTTGGTAAAGAGTCCAGTAGCACCTTTAAGACTAACCAACTTTATTGTAGCATAAGCTTTCTAGAACTACAGCTCTCTTCATCAGATGCATGATTTGAGCATAGGTGTTTGGAGAATGCCTGTAAAAGGATAACTTGTCTCACCAAGAAAGGGGAGGAGGAAAGCAGATCGCAGCTGTGAAGAACTGACAGAATTCTGCTGTGAGTGGATTTTTTAACATCTATTTTCTTAGAAATATACCGGCAATGTGTTTGGGGAAAGGAGACAGATAGAACCACCCTACCACATGGTAAAAGGTAGCAATTAGGGGTGTGCACTATTGAATCACATGGGACTTACACCTGAGTAGACCTTACCCTGCTATTATTTTGGTAGCACAAGGAGAGTAAGGGATCTTGGCAGGCAAGCAGCGGCAGGAGAACCTTGAAGTAGATTTGCTTGAATAAGATTTGGAGGGAAGCGGAGGCATGCAGACTGCGAGAGATCATTTGGCGCAGCAGGGCAGGCATTGGGAGAAGAGAGGGAGGCAAAGCCCCACCCCACGTCCTTCAGGATTGGAATACCTCACACATGTATGTAATTCCAATGCCTTCAGCTCTCAGACATTCAAGAAAGCGCAGAGTCTGTCCTCCTTTCCCAAGAACTTACAGAAACAGAGGTCTGTAATTTCTGTACTAATAAAGTTGAGAATTAGTTTAACTGCAACATTATAGGTAACCAGCTGGTTTTCTTTTTTTCCTGGCAGGATTACTGAGTGCATATGAGGAAAAAAGCTGTCCAAATTATGTAGAGTTCATATGCCTATGCTCATTTAAATCAATGGATTTGGGGCCAAGCTATAAATGATTTTTGTATTTTTGAACTGAAACTACACAGTTGTATCCTCTTACAAAAGGCAACCATTACGGGGGGTTGATCTAGCCATGGTGCTGGAGGCGGGAAGATTATGTCTTCCCCTTGTGCGATATCCCTGACCACAGAGCCCCCCCAGCTGCTTTGGTGGTGCCTGGAGAGGGCAGGGTTTAAGGAGGGGGAGTTCAGCAGGAATGTGATGTCTGAGATGTAACATCCTTTGATGTTACATCCTGGTCAAAGATCAGCTCCTCCTATTTCTCCACTTCCTGTGAAGTCACTTCCTCACACCCAAATTCAATGGTCTCAATCAGAAGCATAGGAGCAAGTGCAGCCTAAAAATGGAATATGAGCAAATAGTCCCTTCTGTTCTGCTGTGAGCAGAACGTTCAATCTGCTAAGCTTGAATGCACTGTGGTTGCTAGGACTAGTAAGATATTTTAAGTATGTGGGAAGACTAACAGGGGAAGAAATTCCAAGTGCTAAGGTGGAGCATACCTATCAAGTTGTATTACCCTCTTTTTCATCTCCCTCGGTGCTTCATTATAGCCTATATTTTGGATCATAATGAGGGAGAGATCAAGGCAGTCACGTTTGCTGTCTACCAGCTTCACCCAAAGACTTTTATGCATGTCTTCCCTCAAACGATGTAAAGGACCTCAGTAGGAGTTTGATACTGAGAAAAGAGACTTCAATCTCAGATTAAAGGCACAAAGGCAAACCCTATGTTTCATGGACATTATACAAGCTCCATTCTTAATGCAGTTCCTGCAACACAAGATGGTACTCTGGCAATACAATAAAAGTGGATAATCAATAGCTTCAGAAATAGCACTTCTCCAAATACCCACACCATATAAAATTTGTGGGAGTACGTTTGGTTTAAAGCCCTCAACGGCTGCAGGTACATATTGCCTTCCTTTAGAATAGAGAAAATGTTCAAGAGCATTTATATCTACTTTGGCAATTTTTGAGCTAAAAAAATATGGGTCTTCCAATTAAAATGGTAATTAAATGTGACACCTAAATATTTAAGTGGGCCATTTGTTCAATTACTCTTCCATTTATGGCCCAAGTTTTATACTTACCTCTCCTGTTTTTTGAAAATCCGTAACTTTAGATTTTTCATAATTAACTGACAATCACCCAGAGCTACATAAATATTTTCATTGCTTTTCAAAATCCTATCTCTGTTCTTGATAACAACAAAGTGTCATTTGCATAAAACAAAACCAGAACATCATGGTTTGCTAAAAAGTGCATAATAGTAAACAGTAGCACCTTTAAGACTAACCAACTTTATTGAGGCATAAGCTTTCAGGAACCACAGCTTTCTTAGTCAGGTTCACTTCCAATGTGGGGGAACCTGGATCTTCAATTCCCAAGTTCCTGTGAGGAGGAGGTTGACCTTTATGAAGGCCAATTGATCCACTAGACCCAGGTCCAGGCATGAGCAGCAGGCACAGAGCAGGTCTTTCAGGTGGGAGAATAGGCTGGATGAATACTTGTCAGAGATGCTTTAGGCTGATCCTGCACTGGGCAGGGGGTTGGACTAGATGGTCTGTATGGCCCCTTCCAACTCTATGATTCTATGATTCTATGATTCTATGAATACTCGCTTGCTCTGGACACTTGGGGGAGCAGGAGAGGAAGTTCATGGCCACAGATGACAGCCAGATGGCAGCTTTGCGTGCCCAGTTCTCCAGGGGATTGGAGTTGGAGGGCTGCGGCGGGCCAGCAAGGTACTTTCACATCATCACCTCCACTGAGTCCTCCGCAAAGGCATGCATGGGCTCCCCAATGCCACCAACCTCCCAGCTCATCACTGAGGAACAGTAAGGGGGGACCTTGTTGAGTAGGCGCACACAGCCTGGGGCACTGGGCTGATCTGTCTCCTCCTCCACTGCCACTGCCAACAATCCCTCTTCTATGCCCTCTTCCCTCTAGCCAGATCATTTTGCCTGGAACCTGTGCACCTGTCCGTGGAGGTCCTGTGTCCATACCTGGAGCTCAGCATTGTGCATGGCAACGCTGCCCTTTATACAGGGGTCGCAGATGCAGGCCAGTCTGTACACTTCCTCTTGACAGAGAGGATGCACATGGAGGGCCATGCCTGCCTGCAACCTCCACACCAAGTGCCTGACCCTGGGGAGAAGAGCTTCCCCTTGCTTCAGTTCTTTGGCCAGCACCCATTCCAGCCTGCGGATCAGGGGGATGGCTTGCCCCAGGCTGACCATGTAGGAGCAGAGGAGGTTGTTGGTTTCCTGAAACAGTTTCAGAACATGGACCATTTGGGTGAGGACTAGCCAGTCCATAGAGCTAATGCTGAGCTCTTCTCCCTCCTGCAAAATAGGCACAGAGGTCATGATATCCTGTACCACATTTCTTTGCTCAAACAGACGAGCCATCATAACATAGGTGGAATTCCAGTGGGTGGGCATGTTTTTGAAGAGCTGGTGCTCGGGATGCCCCTCCTCCCCCTGCCACTTGTGCAGCTAGTGGGAAAAATGAATGCTGAGGGGGAAATAGGCAGCCAGATACCGGCAACTGTCCAACAAGGCACATGCGTCCAAGGTTCCCTGGTCCCAGCTGTCCTTGATGGTCCTACCCAGCCCAAAAGCATCCCTCCCAACCAGATGCAGCTTGTGCATCAGGCAGACAATGCCCTCAAAGGACGTGTCATTCAGGGCTACCACCATGTTTCTATCAACATACATTACTATGTAGCTATGGACAACATCACCCACGGGTGCCTACTCCCTCAGTCCAGCCTTGATCGTATCAGCAATCTTCCTCCCCATGTAGTCCTCATCTATCCCCCATGCCTGGAGCAGAACCACTTTGTAGCCCAGCAGCAGGGCTGTCCCCTCCTCTGGGGGCCCTGATTTTACCCTGGTGGTCTGGATGTCCTCCAGTTGCCACCACTGGGCAGTGAGGGTGAGGTAGTTGTGCTGATGGATGCTCCACAGTTCCACCATGAAGTGCACAGTTCACCCTTATGCTCTGGACTGCTCATTACAGACCAGCTCTACCACAGAGTGGTAGACAGATGGAAAGACTCGCTGGCCAACAGTCCGCTGCAAGGGCATGGGATACCAGGGGCTACATGATGCAGCACCTGCTGAAAGCCCACACACTTCACAATGGACAAAGGTAATCCATCCGGGGCAATCATCTCCACCACCACATGAGTGAGCATCTCCTGAGCCCCCCTGCTTCTTTTACTTGGCAGTACTACCGACCCCAAGGGGAGCCTAGCTGGAAGTTCCACTCCTACCCACAGCAACCTCGGTGCAAGTGCGAGTCTTCTTCCTCAGGGTAGATTCTCATTCTCCTCTCCCTTCTCCCTGCTCTGAAGCCCTCCTCCCCGCCCCCACTGGATGGTTCTCCTTGCTCCAGAGGTAACAGACTCAAGTGGTACCTCTGCAGATACCTGCGAGGGCAGTGGACAACAGTGCTTGGGGTCCAAGCCCCTACGCACCAGGACATTGCAGGCCCACCAATGTGCCACACAGGGGTTGTTGGAGAGGGTTAGTAAGAATAATCAAACAAAATAAAACAGAGTTCTGTGAGCCCTCAGTCGAGGAACCCAATAGGCTTGGCCCCAGAGCCAGGCGGTGGCCCTGAAATGAGGGGTGGGGAAGAGCCCTAGCTCACCACCCAGACACCTTCCCAGTCGGGACAGGTGCACAAAATAAGAGGAACCCAATAGGCTTGGCCCCAGAGCCAGGCAGTAGGCCTGGGACTGGAGTGGGGGGAAATGTCCCTCACCCACCACACAAACACCTTCCCAGCTGGGAAAGGTGCTCTAAATAAGAAACAGACTGTTTATCAGTCTCTTTTTAAGCAGCAAGCAGCAACTCCACCAAAACACTCCAAAATCCTCCCTCTTCAGCTCCCAACAGCAGTTTCTCTCTGTCTGTCTGCCTGTTGGAAAGTAGAACCACAAGGCTGAGATCTGGTTATTATATACTTGTTGCTCTCCATAGAGCAGAATAGGACTCTCTGGTTAGCAGGCAGAGCTGCCTATCAAGGTTTTGAGGGCTAAGATTGGTGTTTCCAGGGCTGAAGAACGTCCATCCCCTCTGTTGCCTAGGGAATTAATTCTTGCTCCTTGCTTGCATAGAGAAGAATGGGAGTTCTCTGGTTGGCAGGGAAAGCTGCCTATCAAGGTTTTGAGGCTAAGTTTGGTGTTTCCATGGCTGCAGAAGGTCTGCAGACGTTCACCCCCTCCATTGCCTAGGAAATTAATTGATTGTATCTGGCTTCATGAACCAATTTCTAAATGAACAAACCAGCCTAAAAAATTGTGGCAGTTTGTGAAAAAGGGGTCCCATGAACCGCCAGTTTGCGAACGTTGAACCGGCCCAGTTCATACCAAACTTTGGTTCATAATTCAGTTCGTGCCCACCTCTAATCAGAAACCATGTGAATTGGTCTCACATTGTATAACAGAACTCTGCCCTGCCTCATTGCACAGTATTTTGAGTTAGTGCTTCAAACTATTGCAAAATTATGTTCTGAAGAGATATTACATAATCAAGTTTGATTATATCCACAGTACAATCTAGCTTTCTTTTTCTTTTTATAAAAGCCTCTTAGTCTAGACAACCAGCTCTCATGGTGCTAACGCAATTCAAATTAAAAGGAATATTGTTGAAAATTCTCAAAGCAGCCCTTGTTAATGCTTGGATCTGCTAAAACGTAAATTAGGATATCCATTTTACATTTGTTGAGTGATGGTGACTTCTGTGCAGCTAATTCCAGTAAAAATTCTGAATGATGTTTTGCAAAGTTGGATCTAGGAGAAAGTAATGCTTTCTGTTTAATTTTTGCCTCCCCTGGCTTGATAAATATTGCAGGATGTTGTTCTTGAATGAATGGTCATATTCTATCCATGTGTTCCTCGGACGTTTTAGCAAGATGAAGGGAAGATAAATATAAGATCATCTAAAAACAGCTTCGTTACCTCTAAATGATTTGTATATCATATGTGGCATCAGGGATACAAACAAGTTATTATCCCTTTTCCAGTGTTCCATCCAATATGTTCAGTGGTGTATTAAAAAAACAAATAGCTGCATGCCACATTGTGATAAAGCTAATATAGTAAAGTGGTTAACAATGCCATTCTAAGCAGAATTATACCCTTCTAAGGCCATTGACTTCAATGGATTTAGTTGGGATTGCACCGTCCGAGAATGAGCAATGGTGTAGGAGATCCCCAGTTCAAATTCTGACTCTGCCATGAACTCATTAGGTGGCCTCAGCCCTCCAATCTATAATATAGGAATATCTCTCTTACAAATTTCATATAAGGAATACAATAAGATAATGTATATGAAGTGTTTACCAAGTTGAAAGTGCTGTTTTATTATTCAATAGGTAAAATAGTAAGGAAGTTTACTGCTGGGTGCCTTGCCTTTCTTTCCCTTAAATTTAGAAAACTTGTTACATGTTTTTAAGTATAAAAATAAAGTTCTCTATTCCAGAGGCTTCATTCAATCATAGCCCTTCTGTGCAAGATGAAGTCAGCGTCTGAATTTTGAAAGTTTAAGCAAAATGAAAGAGGTTTCTCCCTGGGTTTTTGCATAGGTTTTTACCTTGAATTTTTGAGTTGTGTGGGGGAGGGGGGGTTCCTGTTTTTTCATGGGTCTTTTAAAACCACTTTTACATGAATCTTTTTCTGGAAGCTAATTTTGAGTCCTTTTCCTCCTCATGCTTGATGTTTTTTTCCATTTTAATTTGTTCTGTCCTCTTCCAATCACCTCCAACCCCCTTTTTGATTATTGGATGTTAGTCATTTTTGAACCACTCCTTCCCTGCCATCACCCCCCTCTCCTTGTTTTGGTTCCTATCATTTTAAAATCATCAATTACATATTGCTATACCAACCTACTAGTGTAATAATAGGCAGGGCTTTTTTTTCAGCTGGAACGCGGTGGGACCGAGTTCCGGAACCTCTTGAAAATGGTCACATGGCTGGTGGCCCCGCCCCCTGATCTCCAGACAGAGGGGAGTTTAGATTGCCCGCTGTCTGGAGATCGGGGGCGGGGCCACCAGCCATGTGACCATTTTCTCCGAGGGCAACCCACTGAGTTCCACCACCTCTTTTCCCAGAAAAAAACTCTGATAATAGGTGTGTCGTGTTCTCTGAATTCCTAGCTTTCCTTTTTAAAAAAAGTCTCTAGTCCTTTCCATTGATGAGGTATACTTTTTTCTTTGTATCTACACAAGAGAAGGGACATTTTTTTTTACAAAATTAAAAAATAATTAAAAAATTAATACTTTAACACTGAGAGCCAGTTGGTGTAGTGGTGAAGAGCGCAGGACTCTAATATGGAGAGCCGGGTTTGATTCCCCACTCCTCCACTTGAAGCCAGCTGGGTAACCTTGGGCTAGTCAGGGCTTTCTTGAGCTCTCTCAGCCCCACCCACCTCACAGGGTGTTTTGTTGTGGGGATAATAATGACATACTTTGTAAACCACTCTGAGTTGGCATTAAGTTGTCCTGAGGGGCAGTATATAAATTGAATGTTATAATATTATTATTATTAATAATACATTTAATACTTACTGGTATATTGCTTTTGAGCATCACATTAATGCTATGGTCCGATAGTTGCTGCACTCTTTGGCATCCCCTTTTTTCAGAACTGAAATGTAGACCAAGGATTTCCAGTTTATAGGAAAACAGAACAATAGCCCACAGACTGGAAATTCTTAGTCTGCTTTCCAGTTCCAAAAAACAGGATGCAAAGAATGAAGCAACTATTGGATCAACATGTTAACTCCATGTTAATTCTCCACACTAGCAAAGTGAGGCTCAAAATTCAACAGCAAAGACTTATTACCATACATGAAACGAGAAATGCCAGATATTCAAGCTGGATTCAGAAAAGGAAAAGGCACTACAGATCACAGAGCAAATTTATGATGGCTAATGGAGCATACAAGGGAATTTTTGCACTGGATTTAATTATTGATTGATTGATAAGGATGAGGATGTATTGTCATTGCTATGGTCTCTGACCGCAAATAAATTCATTCATTAATTCATTAATTCATTCATTTATTCAATCAGCCTATGTTTCATAGATTACAGCAAAGATTTTGATTGTGTGGAAAAAATATGGATAGTATTAAAAGAAATTGGTGTGCCATTTGTGTGTTTTGATGTGCAACCTGTACTCTGGACAAGAGACTACTATTAGGATGGAATATGGGGGGACAGAATGGTTTCCAGTTGGCAAAAGTGTCAGACAAGGATGTATATTATCCCCCTGTCTGTTCAACCTATATGCAGAAACTGGGTTGGGTTTAGAAGAAAATGGAGTGAAAATTGGTGGAAGGAACTTTAACAAATTGAGATATGCAGATGACAACACATTACTGGCAAGTGAAGGCTTGAAACAACTAATGATGAAGTTTATAAGAGAACGTGCCAAAGCAGGATTACAGCTGAACATTAAAGACTAAAGTAATGACTACTGAGGAATTACACAATTTTAAGGCTTAAATTGTTTAAGATTTCCTATTCCTTGGCTCAATCATCAATCAAAAGGGAAACTGCAACCAAGAAATCAGAAGAAGATTGAGACTTGGAAAAGCAGCTGTCAGAAAACTAGAAAAGATCCTTAAGGGTAAGGATGTCTCTCTGGGCACCAAGATCAAGATAACCCACACTATGGTATTCCCCATTAGTATGTATGGATGTGAAAGTTAGACAATGAAGAAAGCTGACAGGAAGAAAATTGATTCATTGGAAATGTGGTGCCAGAGGAGAGTTTTGCATGGACAGCCAAAAAGACAAATAAGTGGGTTCTGGTTCTAATCAAGCCTCCCTAGAAGCTAAAATGACAAAACGGAGGCTATCATACTTTGGTCTTATAATGAGAAGACAAGACTCTCTGGAAAAGTCAATAATGCTAGGAAAAGTTGAAGACAATAGAAAACAAGGAAAACTCAAAATGAGATGGCTTGAGTCAATCAAGAAAGCCATGGCCTCCAGTTTGCAAGTCCTCCAGTTTGCAAGATCTGAGCAAGCCTGTTAAACTGTAGATGTTTTGGAGGTCTTTCATTCATAGGGTCACCATAAATCAGAAGTGACTTGATGGCACATAACACACATACACATACATTTCGATATAGTGATATGAAATAGCAAGAGCCCTGGTGGCCCAAGTGAGAAGTGGTAGCCACTTCCAGCACCAGAAATAGCAGAGCAGTTTGAAAAGCACATTACTTTTGCTACTCTGGGCTGTTCCCCAACTGAGATCATTTTGCCTTTCCGTTGCCAGCCTCCACTTCCTGGCTCTGGGCGGGAGCTCTCTGGTTTGGACTGGGGGAGGCTTAGATATGGGTTGTGGAGCTGCTCCCCTTTTAGGCATCCCCCTCCAAAGAATGGCAGTATGTTCATTTTTTATCTTTTTAAAAAATTCAGCCCTATATCAATGTAAGCATGCACAAATAATGGGGGGGAGGGTGCTGTGACATCACTAATGATGTCACCGATCCTGATTGGGCGTTTGACCATTGGCTAAAAAAAAAGGCACTTTGCCACAGTGTTGCATACCTGTCCTAATGGTGGAGGATTTCAGCTCTTTGAAACTTTAGAAATGCCGAGGGAGGGCAAATGTGCAGAAGAACTGTCCCCTTGAGCAATCCCAAACTACATACAGTGAACGAAGTGTGTCAGTTTTGTGGCTTTGAAGGCCTTCCAAAGCCCACAATTTTCTTTTTCTTTCTCTCTATTGCTGTTTCTTCTGACAGAATGGTGCTGACAGAATAACGGACAGTACAATGGCAAAAGTTACTTTATAACCATCATTATTTCTTTTGGAGGTGTGAAGAGCATCAATCCAGGCTGAATTGACACTGGGCAAGAGTGGGGGAAGAATCAGTTAGTGACAGTTGATGTCAGCAAGAGATCCTTATTATTATTTTATCCACTTTAAGTGCAATGGCAGAGCATGACATACTATGCTTAGACCTGTCCTTAGAACTATGATTCAGACAGGCAAAAAGTATTTTGAAAGTGCAGTGGTGCTGCTAAATGTTGTTGAACATTGAGCAGTTGGGTTCCTTCCGCTGCCTTCCATTGCTGCCATGGTCAGCTCATCAAATTGCTATTAGAGCTTTCCTCCTTGATACCGATGCAGTATCTGCAGATACAGATCTGCAGATACTGCATATACAGATACAGATGTGGCTCAGTGGCAGAATGTTTGCGGGACAGACAGAAGGTCTAAAGTTCAATCTATATAGTATTTCCAGTTTTTAAAAAAGGATTATATATTTATTTAATTAATTAAATTTATATTCTGCTCTCCCCATGAGCAGGCTCAGAGCAGATCACAGTAATTTAATAAATACAATAAAAACATGGTAGCATAAATTAAAACAGCAAACAGTAAAACAATCCATTAAAACAGCCATGTACATATTCACAATCCGTCAAACATTAACAAATCCATGGGGCAGGGTGGCCAGCTACCAGATGAATTCAAAATCTGGGAGGACAACGCCCCTCCTATTACAGAAAGCTGTTTTGGTGGCCTGCCCACCTCAACCACCATATGCCTGGCAGAACATCTCTATCTTGCAGGCCCAGACTGGGCCCGAGTTTCTACAGACAGTTCCACGAGGTTGGTGCCAGGTAGAGATGGGAACGAACTGGGAAAATTCCAAACTGCGCAGTTCGTTGTTCGTTGCATTTCATGAATCATGAACTTTCACGAACTTGCCCCAGTTTGTGAACCGGTCCATCACTTCCAGGTCAGCAGAAAGTTTGCAGAGAGCCCATCCCACCCCCATATTACCTAGGAAACTTGATTGATCAGTGCCAGGCTGTCTGCAGGGATGAGCTGAAATATGAACCAAATGAACTGGCCTAAAATTCTTCACAGTTCGTGAGAAATGAGCTCCCACACGAACCACGAACCCTGGTTGAGGCAAGGCAAATCTCCTTAGGGCCAGAGACCATCAGTAGATGTTTGTCTGAAACAGAGCAACCTTCAGGGAACATATGGTAAGAGGCAGTGCTATAGTTATGCTGGTTCCAGTCTACTAAAGGCTTTAAAGGTTAAGACCAAAACCTTGAACTTGATCAGGAATTCCACTGGGAGCCAGTGCAGGTGGCATAAAACTGGTGTTATATGTGACTGGAATGGAATCCTGGTCAAGATGTGTGCCACTGCATTCTGGACCAGTTGTAACGTCTGGAGCAAGCCCTAGGGCAGCCCAGCGTAGAGTGAGTTGCAATAGTCCAACCTGGAGGTGACCATTGCATGGATCACCTCAGCAAGGTTGTAGGCTGAGAGGTAAGGAACAAGTTGCCTGATCTGGCGAAGATCAGGTAGCACTGTGGTAAGTGATGTATAAGACCTTTGCCTGAGATTCTGGAGAGCTGCTGTCAAATTGCTTCAAGGATAATTGGATTACTATGTTATGAATTCTCTGGATTGGGTCTGCACAATGTGTGCTGTTTTTTATGCCTTCATGGAAGAGAGGAGGTGGGATTGTGAAGCATCTGAAGGGTCATGCATCCCTGGTGGGCCATATTTGAGTTCGTGGCTCACAAAGTATGAAGGTCTGATCTCTTTGTTAAAAAATATATATATATATATATATATATATATATATATATATATATATATATATATGTATCGCTTTTAAAATAATAATATTTAACATTACATATCAATAAAACAAAAGATTATTAATAGTATTGATAATAAAATATTAATATTATTAAAAACATTCTTCCAGCATGATTCAGGATGTCATTATGTGAGGTGATGCTTTAGCATTCACTCAAATCTCTACTGTTTATCTATAGTGTAAGGTGAATGCTAGAGTCACTTGATGTGATGGCATCAGTTCCCGGTTGCCCCTCGAAGTGATGCCATGGTGTTAGCCTGATATCAGTCACTCCCCCATTTCCCCCAGCTTTTCCCCACGACCACCCAGCTGGGCAGGAGTGGGCAGAGCTAACTGGGGGAAGGAAGTCTCTTGCTGAATCAGGTGACCTGGTCTCCCTAGCTCTAATTTGAAGCTGCTGGGAGCTGGAAGAGCCATCCTTGGCAATGCCAATGTAGCATCTTGATCTTGGGACAGCAGTTGCCATTTGTTCTCCATAAAACCATACCAGAATTCTGTGAGTGTATCTATTAAGCTGTCTGTCAGAGAATGTAAATTCCCTGTTCCAATCATTTTTTTTCCAATTCTTTCCAGTTCAAGACAATTTTAAAATATGCTAGACATCATTGATTATTAGAAGTTCCCTCCTGTTCCTTTCCAAAATCTATCACCCCAGTTATTCAGCTTTGCCCTCTTCCCCATCTGCTCCCAATCCTCTTCTGTATCCAATCCAAGTCTGCCCCTCCCAAAGCTTACCTTATATTTCCTAATGTGATTCCCCTTCTTTTTTGGCCTTCCTCCCATTCATTTTTCTTATGCTAGCTTTGGCTACTGCTTCCATAATAGTTTGTCTGCTGCAGAGACTCCCACCCATTATTTCACGTCTGAATTTCCCACTAAAATCCCCCCATCCCACATTAGCAGACTCCCCCACCCCAGCCTGTACTGTAATCTTGAGTTCTATCAGTGGCCACTCTTTGGTAGAATGAGCTGCGTTACTACATATTGCTGGTAAGTGTTTTTAATTGTCCCTGGTTATGAACTCCCAGCAAATAAAAATATATCAAGCAGAAAGGTTCTAGCCTGGCTGTTCACATGTTACTTTTCCCCTTCAGGGAATTATTAATGATGAAGGAGTTAAAAAATGTAATCCCTCATCTTCAGTCTTGAGTAGCAGAGTCCATTCTACCACTCCAGCACTTCAACATCTCTTTGCCATCTCTTTCTGTTACATGTGTCAACTAAGCTAAGTAAATGCTTGCTTACCGCACAAATGTGTGTTTGAAGCACTCTTTAGAACTGTAGGGTTAAAAGAACCATAAAACTGATTAGTCTTATTGCTGGATGAGATTCAGTTATGCACATTCACCCAGAGGCTCACTACCCAACTATTTTATATAATTCAGATTATAACATTCTAGATACATTTTTTTTTGGCTGTTATTTGCTGTTATTTCTTAGCTGGCATTTGCTTGTTATACAGTGTGAATCACGAAAGACAGCTTTTCTGTAGCAGTAGAAAAGAGCAAGAGTCTAGTAGCACCTATAAGACTAACAAAATTTGTGGTAGGGTATGAGCTTTTGTGAGTCACTCACAGATAACTTCAGAAGTGAGCTGTGACTCACAAAAGCTCATACCCTACCAACAATGATTTATTCTTATATGTGCTACTGGATTCTTGCTCTTTTCTGCTGCTACAGACAGGCTAACATGGCTACCCATCTTGATCTTGCTTTTCTGTAGTATTTTATCAAGGCACATGTGACTCAGAGGGTGAACCAGAGAGCTTTGACAAATGGGTGTGTACAGTGCTCTATTTGAAATTTGGATCAAGAATTCCTGATGCATTGGTACTGTTAGAGAAACAAAACCAGAAAACAAACCAAGGTAATTTGGGATGATAATTCAGGGAGAAATTTGGATGAGGAGGATTTCTGGAAGCGCGCATTCCTAGAAGTTCAACAATTGTGGTTCACTTTATAGAAATCCTTTTGCCCTAGGACATATCATTCAGACCTAGCTATCACAAAACATATCCACCTGTGACTTGATCTCTCTAATTTGGAAGAATTTGGATCACTTGACCTGGACCACCAAGCTTCTAAAACATTGAGGAAAGCATGTTTTTTCAGCTGTCAAAGTTTGCATGCTGAAGTTGCACAGCACTTCCTGCCCCAAAAGGAGAATCTGTATGAAATTCCTAATTGCATAGCGCTGTTGCAGAAGGCCACCTACAGTAGCTCTCATATGTTAGAGAGGATTATGAGAGAATCAAAACCAGGTGGTTCATTTGGATTTAATAAGCATGAGTCTTACAACATTATTAATGGTGTTAAAGGCATCGACTTTTCAGAATTTCTAGAGGAAATGGAAACTATTATTACTGTGGCATGGAAAATAACATGGTAATAAAAAAATGTGCAAATGCATTACTGATTTTGTTAGGGGTACAAAAGTGTTTCACATCCATGGCTTCAGGGACAGGAAGAACTTAATTCCAACATGTTGAGCATCATAACAATACCAGCAAACATGACGTTTTTAATTTAGAGAAACAATTCTTTCTGCTGAAGCTTGCATGGTACAGAATTTAGATGTTATTTGTGAGCACTACCATATACTTGTCTCTCAAGGGAGAATTGTAATAGTGAGCTCTGGATTTATTGTTCCCCTCTTGATATTTCACATTAACCCATTAAGGGCTGCTGTAGCACAGTGGTTAAGTGGTTTGGCTGTGAATCACCACTCTACTGGTTCGAATTCTACTACTGCCATGAGCTCAGTAGGTGGTCTTGGGTAAGCCACTCCTCTCAGCCCCAGCTCCCCAGCTGTATTGTGGGGATAATAATAACACAAACTTGTTCACCGCTCTGGGTGAGGCACTAATCTGTCTAGAAGAGCACTATATAAGTGCAGTTGTTATTAATATTTTTATTCAAATTATCCGAAACACAATCAACAATAAGCAGAGGTCACATGTTATTGATTGGCCTTACTAAGTTGATACAAGTTTCCACTGGAGACCTAAGTATCAACCAGATATCAGCGTAATATGTACGCTGTTCCAAGTAGCGCCATCTTTTGCAGTTCTGTAGGTGTTATGTCAGAAAGCTGCAGTTTTTCCATATGAATTGCAAAGTTTTTCGAGATGCTTCCAAGTGCCCCAATGACAATGGGGACTACTGTTGCATTCTTCTTCCATAGTTGGGTGGTTTCTATTGCTAGATCTCTATATTTAATCATTTTTTCTTGTTCTTTTTCTTCGACTCTGGCATCCCCAGGAATTGTGATGTCGATTATCCAGACTTTCCAATTTTCCATAACTGTTATGTCTGGTGTATTATGTTCAAGGTGCTGATCAGTTTGAATTCTGAAATCCCACAAGATCTTGACTTGTTCATGTTCTAGCACCTTTTATACCTGATGTTCCTATGAATTCTTTGATACTGGCAAGTTATACTTTTTACACAATGACCAATGAATCAGCTTTGCAACCCTGTCATGTCTAGCTTTGTAATCTGTCTGTGCAATTTTGCTGCATTCAGACATAAGGTGGGATACAGTTTCATCTTTTTCCTGGCAAAGTCGACATTTCGAATTTTCACTGATTTTCTGAATTTGGGCTTTCATAACATTCGTTCGTAATGCTTGTTCTTGTGCTACGAAGAACAGACCTTCAGTTTCTTTCTTGATTGTACTCATCTTCAACTATGCCCAAGTTAGGCTGTTTCACTTTTTCCTTATATTTTTTAGATGTTGCCCATGTAAGGATTTGTTCTTCCAGCCATTTAATCTATTCTCAAACTGTTTCTTCTTGTATGCAGCCTTTGTTTTAGTTGTTTTTAATGTGTTCTCTGTTTTCACAGCCTGAAGTAGTTTTTCTGTACTTCTACTGATGTAATCATTCAGGCCTCTCTTTTCTTCTTCCACTACCTGATGTACTTGTAACAGTCCTCTTCCACCAATTTTTCATGGTAGATATAGCCTGTCAACATCACTTTTTGCATGTTCATTAGTTTTTGCATTTTTCGATCTAGTTTTTCTAATTCGCTTTGTGTCCAGTCTATTATTCCAGCTGGATATCTGATCACTGGAATTGCCCATGTATTTATGGCCTTGATTGTACTTCCACCATTTAATTTTGACTTCAGAATGTTTCGTACTCTCTTGATATATTCTTTCTGAGTCAGTTCTTTTACTTTCACATGCAGGATGTTATCTAATTCTAATATTCTAAGATATTTATAATTTTCATTGTTTGATAATAATTTCATAATGTTGCCATTTTCAAGTTCTATTCCATCAATATTTTTTACTTTTACTGCATGGAGAGTACTGCACATTTGTCTAAGCCAAATTTCATTTGAATATCATCACTGTATATTTTCACTGTATTAAGCAATGATTCAAATCCAATGGGACTCTTTGCATACAATTTCAAATCATCCATGTACAGGAGATGGTTTATTTTCCCAGGCTGATAATATAACTTATATAATAACTCATATAATAGCTCATTTTTGTTTTCTCTAGGACCATTGTCAAGGGGGTTAATGAGATGTTGAATAATAACTGGAGAGCCAGTTTGGTGTAGTGGTTAAGAGCATGGGACTCTAATCTGGAGAGCTGGGTTTGATTCCATACTCCTCCACTTGAAGCCAGCTGGGTGACCTTGAGCTAGTCATGGCTCTCTGGAGTTGTCTCAGCCCCACTCACCTCACAGGGTGTTTTGTTGTGGGGATAATAATAATATACTTTGTAAACTGCTCTGAGTGGGCATTAAGTTGCCCTGAAGGGCAGTATATAAATCAAATGTTGGTGGTGGTGGCGGTGGTGGTGTTAAGGCGACAAGGAGTCCCCTTGAAATATACCTCTTTTGATACAAACTTCCCCTATTTCTTCACCATAGGCCATTAACATGGTTTCCCATTTTTGCATATTTTCCTTAAGGAATAGCTTGATGTTTTCACTAATTCCAACCATTTCCAGGCAGATATTAAACCAACTGTGTGGCAGTGAATCAAATGCCTTTTTGTAGTCAATCCATGCCATATTCAAATTTGTCTTTCTTCTTCTTGAATTTTTCAGTACCATTTTGTCTATTAGCAGTTGGTCTTTAGTGCCTCTTGACTTTTTAAAATTGCCTTTCTGTTCAATAGAGTACATATTGTTTTCAGTTAAATAATCATATACTGATGTTGCTAATATCCTTCTGAAAAGTTTGAATATTGTTGGAAGGCATGTGATTGGGCAATAATTGCCAGGATCATTGTCTTTTCCTTCATCTTTCACAATCAGAAATGTGTAGCCTTTTGTGAGCCATTCTTCACTGGTAGAATTTTGAAGCATTTCATTGAATTGCACTGCCATACGTTGATGAAAACCTGTTAAATGCTTTTGTTGTTGTTGTTGTTAAAGGGAGGATCTTGTTTCCATGTGATACAGCTGCAAAAAAGAGGAATAAAATCCTCTGAAATAGAGGCCGTGACATTTCCTATAAGGATAAGGAATAGAGATGGGCACAAACTGGGGGGAAAATGAACTGTGAGGTTCATGGTTCATTACATTTCACCATGAACCACAAACTTTCACGAACCTGCCCTGGTTCACAAACCGATTCGTTCGGTTTGTGAAAACATCACTTCTGGGTCAGCAAATCATTGCTTCTGGGTCTGCAGAAGGTCACTTCCAGGTCCAAACATGCAGGGCCAGTGCAAACATGGGTCATAGTAGCTGATTATCATTTTCTGTTGAGTGTGTCTTAGTCTATCTGACTGTAATTCAATTCAGATTCTATGACAAGGGGTCTTTTGTGTGGAATGTGAGATCAGGTAGATAGTCCTCCCCACTATATGTTAGAGGTAATGCTTTGGGTGCCCCCACCTTGTGAGATCTGATGATGGGCGATCTGGGAAACAGGCTTCTTGATCATGACAAAGAGATTTGCCCGTCCTTGTCTGTTGCCATCTTCTGCCACCAGGTGAAGACTTTTTTCTTTGACTAGTATTCTCTCAGTGATCTGACCTTCTGCCCTATGTTTTAATTGTTGTTCTTACGTTTTTCTGTGTGTGTTTTAGCTTGGTTTTAATTGTATTCATTATATTTTTGGTTTGTTTTAATGTTTTTATTTTGTATATTTTTATCTCTTAATTATTTCTTAATTTATATCTTAATTTATTTCTTAATTAACAGCTGATGAGGACAGAAAGGCAAGGTATAAACTCTGTAAATAAACAAATAATGGTGTCTGCACACAGTTAGGAATGACTAAATTCTACAACCTTTCCCTATCAGAAAAAAATATGATAATCTTTTGGATTAGTGACACTCCCGGTGCCACAGATTGGCCATTTCCACACACGTTGAATAATGCACTTTCAATGCACTTTCATAACCCTTTAGAAGTGGAATTTTTTTTCCACACATGGAAAATCAGTTTCAAATCTAAAGAGTATTGAAAGTGGATTATCCAATGTGTGTGGAAGCAGCCATTATCTCTTATACATGCATGTGCCTTTTCCCAGGTGGTTTCTTTAGGATACCTTGCTGGTAAATTTGTGAACTAGTTTAACGGGAATTCTTTGTTCAACCTGCACTTTCATTTTCACATCATCTACAAATTGTGGTGTAAATTCTGTAGCATAGTTGGGGTTTTGAATACATCCTGGGTGCTATCAAGTGATGGATGAATGGGAAGTACACTATTATGAGTCTAAGGTTAGATTCTTTGCATTTTGAGGCAGACTGATACTTTACAAAAAATTAACCCTCTCACAACTGTGGATTATCAAAAGCAGAACTACTGATATAGGAAAATAATAAAACGGGTCCTCCACCAAAAAGCAAATCTAACATTTGTATTCCCCTGCCATACACTTTGAAGATGCAACATGCTCAAATTAGTACATACTGAAATTGAAGAACCAAATTAAGGTGGCTAAATCTGACATAATGGCTTTGGAAATCCATTTCCTGTTTGATGTTAGCCAGACAACGGCAGAGGGATTCTGGAAATGAATGGGATAATCTCTCACAATGAATGTCAAACAGCCAGTCCTTTTTTTAGTGGTTAATATAATCTGAACAAAAAGCTTATCTGCATCACTTCTAACTATTTAAATTCCTGATAGGCTGATGCAAAATTTGGAGGAGGGGGGCATGTTAAATTGCATTATTAACAATAAGTTAAGTCTTGGCAGTGCTAATTAAATCAGTTGGTCCCTGACAAAATCATAATATGGCCCATCTGTATCTATCTGACAAGAGACATGTCATTGGTAATGTTTAGCGTTGTCTTTAATGAGCCTGATTGTCATCTTCCAAAGGGGAGAAGCTTGGGAGGCCCCTGCAGCTCTGCATGAAAGGAATCACTTATTGATCGAGTTGTCAGACCTGTCAGGCACTTAGTAACAGCAACACCACTACATAAAATCAATGTGACACTGTATTTATATGGAGGCTCCTAAAGCTCCTCAAAAACTGGTCTGTTTTATAGATCTAGTTATGTGCAGGATTCCATTTCTCCCCCCCCCCCTCCCCAGATCCCTAAAAAGCTTGGCTATAAGGAAAGCAGTGGTTCCTTTCACAGAGTTTAAAATACCCACACTTAAGGAGAATGTAAAGTGCATTTATCCCATGTGGATCGTGTCTCTGCGGAGAGATGTATACTAATAGCTGCAATTCGTCTTGTTAGCATTTGGAAGTTTTCCAGATTTCTAGAGTCTGGCTTTCTGGAATAAGTTTCCCAAGATGCTTGGGGATGAAAAATGATGGTGGAACAAGAAGGAAATGTTTAAAAACAGAAGAAAGATAATATGCTGTTAAAAATTCTTTCAAACCCTGCCTAGTTTGATTTCTTTCCAAGAATAATAAACAAAAAGCATCATCTTGACATTTGTGAAGCTTAAATTACTCCCAGGTTGGCAATCTCTTTCCAAGGCTGGGATTTTTTTTTTCTGTCCTGAAACTAATTCAAGAATACAATGATTAGCCAGTGATTTTCTCGTTCCATTTAATGCTTGGATGTTCATATCTAAGCCATTGGCATTTCACCTTCAAATGTGCCTTCATTTCATTGTACTTACTATCAGGGCTTTTTTTCAGCAGGAACGTGGGGGAACGGAGTTCCGGAACCTCTTGAAAATGGTCACATGGCTGGTGGCCCTGCCCCCTGATCTCCAGACAGAGGGGAGCTTAGATTGCCCTCTGCACCGCCAAGTGGCGCAGAGGGCAATCTAAACTCCCCTCTGTCTGGAGATCAGGGGGCAGGGCCACCAGCCATGTGACCATTTTCTCTGAGGGCAACCCACTGAGTTCCACCACCTCTTTTCCCAGAAAAAAAGCCCTGCTTACTATTATCATTTGCTCTCTGAAAAAGTCCTAGATTTCTTCATCTGGAACTCTATGAAAAGTACATCCCCTATTCCCAAAATCCATTGTGTATACTGGTTGCCCTAGTTATGATGACATATTTATCAGAATTGTTTGTTCATGTGTGTGTGTGTGTGCACGATGTGAACTCTCTAAGATCATTGGTGGAATTGAAAACAACAGAATTGCTTTTGGGGCTGGATATGGACATCCGGCATTGACAGGCAAGTGTTCTCTGATCCCACAGTGGCATTGCACATTCCTTTTGTTTCTGTATCCTCAGACCTGTCAGCATTGCTAGATCTTCTCCATATGAATTCACACTATGTAGTCCTGGTGCAGTATAGCACTGTTAAATGTAGAACGTATAAAGAATGAACAACTTGCTCAGGTGATTTTATTTAACAAAAATATAAATTACATTATTGAGTGATTAATTACATTTATCCTGCCTTTCTTCCAAAGGAGATCAGGGGAACATGTGTGGAGCTTGTCCCATTTTGCATTAACTAGTTATACTTGAACATCCACAGTTTTAGGTCACATCCTGCTCACTGGTTATGATAAAAGAGTCCATTAGTTGCACACGTCCAACCAAATTCAGTGGGGCCCATTTGTGTGACTAGACTGCTGCCTTCTGCTGCTGCCCCCAATTATTAAAAGGCACATAATTAAAAGGGGGGAAATCAATTTTTGAGTTACTTACTACTAAGATGTCTCAGTGTACTTGTGTTTTCTGGCTGCCAATGACCATAGCTAAATTTTAGGCTCAGTTCTTGTGATGGCTAAGGGTGTGCACCAAAAAAAATCTGAGTGATCTAGATCTTGGTTTCAAGGATACAAAAAAAAATTCAGCATTCCTGACATCCAGGTCAGATTCTCTGATTTTGGTTAGAGAATCCCAGTTTTTCCGGCCATTATTCCCTATGAGGAAAAATGTTTAGGGAACTGGGGACATTTGTAAAGCAATCTCCACCAAATTTGCAGGGAATCTGATCCATACTGTCCACTAACCCCACCCCCCAAAAAATTCCATGAGGATTAGACCCCAGGGTCCAATTCCATGGGCCCTGGGGTCTAATGGGCCCATGGGAAACATTTTCAAGACTTTTAAACTCTGTGGCTTGTCCCCCTCCCTTGCAAGCTTAATCAAAAAGCCCAACGGAACCAAGCTGCAACAAGGGAACCAATGTCAAACCTGAGAATCTTAATGACAAACCAGAAAATTCCAAGCAAAAGGCAGGGACAATAATAATAATAATAACATTCGATCTATATACCGCCCTTCAGGACAACTTAATGCCCACTCAGAGCGGTTTACAATGTATGTTATTATTATCCCCACAACAAATACCTCGTGAGGTGGGTCGGGCTGAGAGAGCTCTGGCAGAGCTGTGACTGGCTAAGGTCACCCAGTTGGCTTCAAGTGGAAGAGTGGGGAAGTGGAGGAGTGGGACTCTAATCTCCAGATTAGAGTCCCACGCTCTTAACCACTACACCAAACTGGCCGTTACTGACCAAACAAGCCAAGAAGCTTAAAAGGCGGCTGGTAGCAGCAGCTTGAAGGGCGCTTTTGGAGCTCAGGTGGGGATGGTGGGGTGGAATGGGATGGAATGCGATTCCACCCTGCCTGCTGCCTCCTCCCACCCCACCAGCCTTATACCACTCTCCTGCCACGGTGTGGAGCTCACCAGGAAATAAGAGGTCTAAACCAATAAAAAAATAGAATAGTATTTCAATGTAGAATACTCAAGCAATAAAGTGCATAAAAGTGCAATTTTGCTACAATAATTTCAAAGTGCAACATAGAAGGAACAGCGGCAGCCACAGGGTACACAGAAGGAGTGCAATCAAGAAAAACCACACAAGGGTGGGGGTCAGTTTGCCCGGTCCGGGCGGTGGGTGCTTACCTGGACATTCGCCCTCCCCTGCAGGGCCCCTTGGTGAGGCGAATGTGGTGGTGAGGAGAAATAACCCCCCGGCAGGCCCTGGAGAGTCGTGCGCAGAAGGCCCGCCCTGGGGAGACCACCCTGCAGGCGAAGTTGAGGTGGCCAATTAGTGACTGCAACTCCCTGAGGGTGCATTTCTTGCGAGCAAGGGTCCCAGCCAGGAGGTCCTGGAGGCGAGCCAGCTTATCTGCTGGCAGCCGGAAAAGCCCAGCCACCGAGTCCAGCTCAATGCCCAGATAGGTGAGACAAGACGAGGGCCCCTTTGTCTTCTCCTCCGCCAGGGGGACGCCCAGCTCAGCCGCTAGCTCCTGGAAGATGCGCAGGCGGTCGGCGCAGGCCGGGCTATTGGGGGGGGGGCATGATGATAAAGTCGTCCAGGTAGTGACTAACAAAGGGGGCCCCCATGCGGTCCTTGGCAACCCATTCCAGGAAGGTGCTAAAGGTCTCAAAGGCCACGCAGGCCACTGAGCAGCCCATGGGCATGGCCTTGTCGACGTACCAGCAGACACAAAACTTGAACCCCAGCAAGCACTGGTCGCTGGGGTGGACAGGCAGCAGCCGGAACGCTGACTGGATGTCACACTTGGCCATGAGGGCCCCTCTCCCACAAGCCCGCACTAGCCGAACTGCATGGTCGAATGAGGCGTACCTAACCGAGCACAGCTCGGGTGGGATGGCCTCATTCACTGAGGAGCCCCTGGGGTACGAAAGGTGATGTATGAGGCGGTACTCACCCGGGGTTTTCTTGGGCACCACCCCCAATGGAGAGACCCTGAGGTTGGGCAGAGGGGGGCTGGGAAACGGCCCTGCCACCCTCCACGCGGCTACCTCCTTGTCAATTTTAGCTGCCAACACCTCTGGCAGCTCCCTGGCTGACTTGAGGTTGCCGGATGTGGCTGCCATGCGGGGGCCGGTGAAGGGGATGCGAAAACCGGATGCGAAGCCCTCCTGCAAGAACAGGGCGGCCTGCCTGCCTGGGTATCTTGCCAGAAGGGGGGTGAGGGCATGGAGCCTGATGGGGGTACGTGCCAGGCCCCCCAGCCCACAGAAGTGACTAGTTACCGCTGCCAGTGGGCTGGGAAGCTGCGGAACCTGACCCTCCCTCCTTGCGTGCACTGTTGTTGGAGGGCCGGCTGCCCCGAAAGTGCTGAGGGGCAGCTGGACCATGGGGGCAAGCCGGGCAGGAGTGGGGCCCTCCGCAAGCATCGCAATTGTGCTCGAAACAGCACCTGGGCCGCTGGCACTTCCCCTGATTGTATTCCCAGCACAGGCCCCTGCCCTGGTCCCTGTGGGAAGGCCAGCGGCCAGCGTGGGGGCCCTCCCCCCTGCCCTTCATGTGGGGTCCCACCAGCCAGAGCCATAACTTCTGGTTGATGAGGTCCCAGCGTGCCCTGGGGTTATGAGAAGCCCGCTTGCGAAAGGCCTCATCGTAATCCAGTGCCGCCGTGTCCCCGGCGAGGGCTTGGGCCCGCAGGACATTCCCCATGTGGTTTGTGAGGTGCCAGCCCCTGTCAGGATAAGTGGCCTGCTCCACCCCCAAGTAAACAGTGAAACCTTCTAGCCAGTTTGCGAACGTGCGCTTGGCTGACTCCTTTTTTGCCCCTTTCTTTTCCTTTTTTGAAGAGAGGGCAGACCTCCGGCCTGAGCAGCGAAAGGACGTCCACATAGAAGCTGTCCAAGATGCGCTCACGGACCTTGCGAGACAGATGACTACCCGGGGGGTCCTCATCATCTGTAATGGCTGCGGGGGGCGGGGGTCTGTCCTTGGGGTCCCACACCTCCCGAGGGTCCCCCTCCCCACCATGGCACCTGAGCTGCCACCGCTGAGCCCACTTGGGAAGACCCGGGGCCCGAGAGGCCACATCCCAGTAATCACCTTCCAGCTCCCCTTCGTCAGAGGACAAGGGCTCACCTGTGGTCCAGTCGCTGTCTGAGTCCTCCTGGCGGCGGCGCTGGCTCTTCTTCCTGCGCCTCCTCGTCCAGCCCTGCACCGCCCTTGCTCAGTCTTCGCAGCTGCCTCCTCTGCCGTGCCCGCAGTCTTCCTCCCTTGGTCTCCGCCGCGCCAACGTCTTCTGCCTTGCCCCTTCGCTCTCTCTCGCCCTGGTCTCCGATGCTCCTCTCAAGACGCAACGAGCCGAAGTGAGGGTGGGCGGGGACAGCAGCTGGTTAAATACCCAGCTGCCGGACCTGAGTGAAGACTGTGGACCTGAGGTTCACAGTCCCCGCCCCGCCCCCCCAAGGAGCCGGCCCGACCGCCCTGATTGGCCAGCTCCAAAGTTTGAATTTGATTCATCGGCGGCCCACCCGCGGGTTCCCCGGATGAGCCGACGCGACGAAGACGCTGACCTCGCTCCCTCCCAGCTCGACGGCAGCAACCAGGCGCCCGGTAAGTCGGACGCCTCCACATACCCCTAGCAATGACTTCATGAATCAGTGTCTCTGATACCGCACACACACACACACACAGACACACAAAATAGGCAATGCAATGTATCTGTTAAAGTATGCACCCACCTTTGCCAATACAACACAGTTTTTTCATCTGCACTGAACAAACCATGTTAACTTCTTTGCAGCTTCACCCTCTCTGCTTGTAAGGTGACAAGCAGGTCTCCCTGTGCAGTCATTCTTGGCACAAGGCTTAGCTGAGCAAACTAAACCATAGCTTCCGTCTATGATTAGGATCTTAATCATGGGTTTGACAGCATCTCATGTTTCATGGCAACCATGGATTAATATGGGTTGGATCCAAAAGTGACATTTTGTGAGCAGAGGCTCTTCTGCTCCATCGCAGAGAGTTTGCAGATTTTCCATTCAAGCTTTGGTTGCGTTCCATCCTATTTTTGAAGACACTCCGCTTCAGGGGGTTGTTAGTGAGGCCCTTCTTACATGCCCAGGGTAATGCCAATCACCACCTTGGAGCCAGGTAGCAATTTTCCACAGGCCAGTTTGGCTAGGGACCCTGGAGGTGTTTTGCCATCTTCTCGGCATGGAGCAGGGGTCACTGGGGCAGTCGGGGTGGGGGGTAGTCGTGACTTTCCTGCATTGTGCAGGGGGTTGGATTAGATGATCCTAGAGGTACCAACCCCATGATTCTATGATTCTATGATTCTGATTCATTGGATATCTGCACGGGATAAGCATGAGCTATAGGCGAGTTCCAGGATTATAAAGTAGATTGCATTGGGAGAGACTGAAGCAATTCCCAAGGTTATTTATAAAGTGGCATATCTGCCTTCCTTGTTTTCTCTTCTTTTCTTATTTACTTCTCTCTGTTTGCCCTGTTGGCTTATCTCTTTACATCACTTTTCTTTTCTCTCATAGCCACCGCTCCCTATTTATTAAAGGTCAAGTAAATTATCTTTTGAAACTACTGGAACTCATAAAAAAGGAGTTGCTAAAAAACAACGCAAGTTGTCTTTTGACAATGTTCTGAATTGTTTGATACAGAAAACATGGAGACTCAAAGAGAGGAATACCAAAGTCTCCACAGTTGCAGGGGCAAGGACTTATAAAAGATTTGCTTTACAGCCTGCCAAGAATGCCCGGACCCTGTTACTCTATGTACTTTTTATATATCACAACTAGATCACTATGGGCGTAGATAAGGAAAGACAGGAGTCCCTTATTCTATTTAAAATCTTATGAATTTTAAAACAAATTTGGAAGTGTTTCTTAATCTACATTTTACAGATTAGTAAGAGTCCAGTAGCACGTTTAAGACTAAGTGACTTTATTGTAGCATAAGCTTTCGAGAGCCACAGCTCTCTTCGCATCTGATGAAGAGAGCTGTGGCTCTCGAAAGCTTATGCTACAATAAAGTTGGTTAGTCTTAAAGGCACTACTGAACTCTTTACTATTTTGCTACTACAGATTAACACGGCTAACTCCTCTGGATCTATTTTACAGATTAGCAGTAAGATTCGACTCTTACAGAATAACAATGGATTAAAGAAAAGAATTCTAAGCAATCGTTCCGCAGCGCAGATGCCTGAAGAGTTCTTGTTAGTATACCAAACTTGCAGATATATTCAAGGATTGGGTTGATGTCATTCATAAAGATCTCCTTGCCTCCCTAACAGTATCTTCCTCTGTGCTCTTTGAAAAGCTGCTGTTGTCCTTGTGATGATCCATTCACACATACATTCTGTTACACTTTTTTTTGGTGTATACTTTATTCAAAAAGGATGTATGTAGGCTTGTGCATGTTTGATGGATGTGTGTGTTGGAAAGCACATTGTTAATCAGATGCACTTATCAGAGAATTATCAGATTGGTCAATGAGCCTGTTGAATGTATACAACTGTAGCCATTATGAATTTGTTGCTCTTCAAAGTACACATTTATTTAGAACCTTTTTATCCCTTTCTTCCTCCAAGAAACTCAGGATTCTTCCCCCTATTCTTCCTTCTGTCACTTTACCTTCACAACAACCCTTTGAGGTAGGTTACCCAAAGAACTTTGTGACAAAGTACGGATTTGGACCTGCCTCTCCCAGATCCAACATTCTCACCACTACCGGGTTGGTTTTATAGAAATTGCATGGCTTGCCATTATGAAAATGTAGTGCATGGTTTACCATTCTGAAAATATAATGCATTGTTTGTCATTGATGAAATTGATTCACTGGAGCAAGTGTGAGTGCACGTCTCCCCTAATTGATTTTTTTTTTTTACCCTAATCAGTGTCACGGTCTCCCATTATCTCTTGATCTATGAACTCGCCTCCAACTTTAGCATGAAAGCTTCTATGATTAAGCAGCACATTAGATTTTGGCACAAACATCATGCTCTCCTCTCTTAAGAACAAGTGGATGGAGTACCAGACTAGGAGTCTGACGTTCTCTATCGCTGCTAAGGGCTTTTCTATCCTCAACATCTGCCGTCTGGTGTACTAAGCCTTCCTTTCTCTAAAGCATTCCATGCTATACAATATGGATGAAAAGTGCTGTTGAACTGCTATTATGATCCATTTGGATATATTTTGACAGATTTCGTAGCTTTGCACTCTCCATTGAGGGTGAAATTCACTGGAACTCCATTAGGGCATGCTGAACATGTTGTTATTTCAGTCCTGAAATGTTACAGAATTCCATCAAAGGGCTTTTAGAGCTCTTACAAACATTTGGTTGGGGGAGGGGGTGCCAAGTATGATTCATATCCTACAGAATTTTCAGATATAAATCTCAATCCCTGGTTTGCACAATACTGAATTTCCGTAATAAAACCCCCACTATTTGCCCTGTTCTTATTGTTCCGAATATCTTCATGTAACTAAATTGTATATGTAATAATTCCCCACGTGTTATCAGTTAAGAATATTTTTCAAAACATTCATCATTTGATCTTCAAATGAGGAGTTTTAAGGACATGTCTTCTAAGGTCTAGTTTAATTGCAGTGATGAAACTTCATCCCCTGTTAGTTTATTACCTGCACTTGGATTTTTACCTGCAACAAGACTAAAAAATGAGTCTTTGAATCGCCTCAACTGGAAGATTGCATGTCAAAATTAAATCTGATGCAAGAATTTCATTTTGGAGATGGAAGCCTGGGATGCCAAAATGGAGCCTGGATTTTCACAGCTCTTACAGCAACCCATATTTGCATACGGCTAATTTTCACATTATGCTTTGCCCGTGTGCTGACATATGGATGTTTCCCATATATATAAAATGTGTGATATATGCACGGGAACTTAGTGAGTGCTTCTGTGTTGTTGTTTTTAGAAGACACAAGTGAAAACAACTGTATCTTGGAGATGTGTAAGAATAACTAGGTTGGGTGTAGTAAACACAGTTGTTTCCAAAGAACTCATGAAAATTTGAGGCCTCCCTCTGGAATTTTGTTCTGACTTGTTGCTGCCCTCTGAAATTGGCATGTAACATATTACATTTCTAGGGCAGATCCATCTAAGATGGGTCTGTCACTCAGGAACCATTCACTACTAGAGATGGGCACGAACAGCAATACGAACAAAAATAAGCCACGAACAGCCCAATCTGCTGTTTGCGAACAAACTGTTCATGTTCATTCTAAACAAACAGGTGGTTGTTGCAAGCTTCGTTCATTGCTGTTTGTTGCTGTTCGTCAAGACAGACAGTCTAGCACCTGCAATCAATTCCCTTGGCAACTTAGGCAGGGATTGTCTGAACTCTGTCTGAAATCCTGCTGTTGCCCTGGAAACCCCAATCTAAGCCCAATTTAACTTGATAGGCAGGTCTTCCTTTCAAGTGTGGAGCTCCAAATTTGTTACAACAAGGAAGCAAAGACCAGGGGGGAGGGGGCTCCCAGCTCTGACTTTGCAGACGGTGGAGAGACAGTTGCTGTTGGCATTTTGATAGAGTGCATTGGAGCTTGAATTTTCTTTGTGTGTGGTGGGATAGGGATCTACCCCTTCAAGTTCCAGGGCTGCTGCCAGGCTCTGGGCCAAGCTATTATTTATTATTAGTACCTTTCCTGGTGCTTGCTCATGTCAGGTTTCTGAGAGTGGTGCAGTAGGGATCTTGACTTGGACGATGGCTGGAGGAGAGCCTGCTGGCCCCCATGAACAGCCAACCACGAACATGTGGTTGTTCGTTAGTCCCTGTTCATGGATGGCAATGAACAACGAACATCATGTTCGGGTTTTTTTTTCTGTTTGTGCCTATCTCTATTCACTACCCAAGCAACTCAGAGTACTAAATTAGAATGGGGACATTGGAGGACATATTGAATGGTGGGAACATGAATGGACATGAATTCCATCTGTTGTCACTCATGGTGATGCTGCCCAGATCCAAGGTGACCTGCAAAGGTGCTGCCTTTGGACAACCAAGTGGGCCTTTCAGGCCAGCACAGAAGGAGGAAGAGAATTATGGTGCCAAAGTGTCTTAACCCAGCCCTTCTGTTACAGTCATTCACCCTATCGCACTATTCAAAATGGAATGACCCCCCCTCTTCAAATTTTATTTAGCCTGGGATACCAGAGAAGGACCTGTAGATCTGAGGTGGGGAAATGTTCCATTCCTTAGCATATATATGTGTGAATTTAACCCACTAGGTGTAATATTTGGAGTTAGATTTGCCAACTCCAGTGCAGTAAATTCCTGGAGATGTTGGGTCAGCACTGGGAAGGGCAGAGTTTGGGGAGGGGAGGCAGCTTAGCAGAGCTGTGATACCATAGAGTCCACCCTCCAAAGATGGACTCTATGGTATTACAGAGATCATTTCCTCCAGAGGAACTGATCTCTGAAGTCTGGAGTTCAGTTGTAATTCTATGAGAACTCCAGGCCACACCTAGAGGCTGGCAACATTATTTGGAGTCCACCTCAGCAAGTCAAGGGCATAAATCTACATTTGTTGAGCTGCAGCGTGCAAAAGCCACAGCCCAGTATCCATCTTGGAAAAAGGCCTGCATGAACCTCATCTCTCCAGGAGCAGACCCAATCTGACCCCTCATCAAAAAATATCTGCCACTAAAGGGCAACTATCAGGGACATATTGCACATGAAATAACACCTGAATACAGTATTTACTCAAATGAAAGACTATGTTTTCCTCCAAGTATGCCAAGAAAAAGGAGATCCAGAGGAGTCAGCCGTGTTAGACTGTAGTTGGAAAATAGTAAAAAAAAGACAGTAGCACCTTTAAGACTAACCAACTTTATTGAGGCATAAACTTTCAAGAACCACAGCTCTCTTGATGCATCTGATGAAGAGAGCTGTGGTTCTCAAAATCTTATGCCTCAATAAAGTTGGTTAGTCTTAAAGGTGCTACTGGACTTTTTGCTAAGAAAAAAGAGGGCATTGTCTTAATTTGTCTGCAAGCTACATCTCTGTCGAATATTAATGTTTCTGATGTATAACATTTTTAAGGAGGTAGTCTTACATTCAGAGTTGTCTTCCTTTTGACTAATTATGTTAATGCCTGAAGGACCATCTCCTCCTGTACAATCCAGCCTGGCAATTAAGATCTGCCTCTCAAGCCTCACTCTCTGTGCCCCCCCCCCCGCCTTTCAGGGGTGAGGTGGGTAGAGTCAGGAACTTTTCTGTGGTGGCACCTCACCTTTCAAATGCGCTACTTTACTTTCTTTTTAGGTGCCAGGCAAAACACATCTTTTTACCTATGCTTTTAATTCAGGTTTTTTTTTAAAAAAAAATCTTACTAGTTTTTAATGGTCTGAGTCTATTTTATGGATAGTTTTATGCTGTCCAATGGCTTGTTTTTAATGTTGTGACATTTTAAATGTAAGCCACTTGAGAGGAGGACATATCCTAAATAAAGAAATTATAAGGAAACACCTTCCCAAATTATATTTTCAGGGCCTGTGGGGGAATTTATGTCCATATTTTCTCTGAAATTTTGTGAGCTTTTTCTTTTTCCATGTAGTATTTATCTCTGTATGTTTCATTTCTTAGCAAGGATAGTTTTTTGATAGGGTTTTGCAACTACATGACCCACAGATGAACACAATACTATGAGGTAGCATTTCCCCTAGAAGACCGAGGATGATGCTGTGCCTTGTTCAGTCACCTGTGTGTGTGTGTTTTTCCCCTTAAACATTATTGCTTGGTAGCTTCATGCTGCAAGCTTATATTTAGTTTGCTCATTTCCCTATCATTCATGGCGGTTTCACACTTGCTGCTTTGCAGAGAGCTATAAATTGGTTGAGGGAATGGCTGTGTGTTTTATTTCCTCCCAGTAGGAGTCTGTAAATCATACTCAGCAGGTACATTCCCCATATTCAGAGAACCCGGACTTTTTTTGTTGTTGTTCCATCAATACTGCCAGCTATTCGAGATACGTTTTCAGCTATCAGGGTGCTTATTTGCATGGAATATTTTAAGATACAGCTCCCCTCTTTTTATATAAAAATGATCTATAGCCAGACAAATTGATTGTCATTATTGCCTCAACACATTTAGAACAAACGACTGCATCAAAATAGACACGTTATTGTTCTCAGCAAATCAGTATGCGGTTCAGCAGTGCTTTTTTCACGAGCTCCAGAAAATGCTGTATGATACATTATCTCAGGTGAGCTTATCTGGGGGAAAAAATCAACATTTTAAATTACTATTTTTGCCTGTTTGTAATAATTGCTGCAAGAATTCAGTGATTAGAGCAATTGCCAACGCCTCCTTCTTCCGGAACTAGACATGAAGTTGAACATGGATTCGCCAGCAAAAGCATTCATCTTGTTGCTACGTACTCCAGTCTATCTGTGACATACAGTTAGGGAAGTGTGTATATGACCTACAGTTACAGCCTTCTAAGTTCATTGAAGTCAGTGGATTTAGAAGAGTGTAACTTTTCTTCGGATTATATTGATAGTCAATTTGTGTGGTTTCCTAGTTCCTCACCACATCATAGGCTGCAACTTGGGTGGGGTGGAAAGAATGTATGAGAGCCAAGCTACAAGAGAAGAATTACATGAGGAGGAGCACGTGAAGGGAGCCACAATGTTAGCCGGGAAGCTGAGTTTTAAAAGAGATCGCAAGGCTTGGTCAATTTCCCTTCTCTACAGAGCCAGGGAGATGCTGCTCAGAAGGGCCGTCGTCACACGGCCCATTTTCGCGCTAGTTTTGCGCTTGAAGTCGTATCTCTTCCTCTCGCATTAAATCCGGTAAAATCCAAACCTTCCCGGCTCTTTGCGTTTCTACTTGCTCTCACTTATCAGTCGGTTGCGCTAATTTCACGCAATAAAAACAGACTTGTTCAGTGGCTTTCAAAAACAATTTCCCCGTTTTAAAAAAAAAATTTCCCGTTTGTTTGCGTTATATCGCGCTATCGCTCTAACGACGTCATGCTAGCCCAAAAAACACCTCCAACGTGATTGGAAGCCAAGCTTTCCCGCCCTTAAAAAGGCAAAATAATTGGTTGAGCCAATTTTTTTTTCAAAATTTGAACCACTACAAATAGCCCGGCAGAATCCTACATAGCCTTGGTTGATGAGAAACCCCTCTCTGAAACCACAATCATGCCCCTCCAGAGAGACTTGTTTGTGTTGGTGGCACAGCTGGTCAATTGTCTGTTGCAGAGCACAATGACACTCTGTCAGGCACACCTCCGCTCCATCAATCGGAGGCGAAGAGTGGCTTCAAGACTTTTCCTGTCATCAGGTGCGTACTCCCATTCAGACCATCTGTTAGGGAAAGAAAAGCGAAGGAGGAATCGGGAACGATGGCTTGCCCTTGCTAGCATGAAGGTTCCCAGAAGATTTTGGGTCCGTGAGCGAAGTCAGGACTGGTGGGAACGGATAGTCCTCACCACCTGGGACGACAGTCAATGGGTTGAGTGTTTCAGGATGGACCGGGCGACATTCATGGACTTGGTTTCCGTGCTCCGCTCTCGACTGCAGCGTCAGAGAACCAACATGCGTGAACCCATCTCGGTGGAGCAGCGCGTGGCAACCGCAATCTGGTTCTTGGCGACCGGTGCATGTTATCGTGTGGCAGGGGACCACTTCGGCCTGGGGCCATCCACTGTGGCAACCGCTGTCTTGGAGGTATGTCACGCGATTGAAGATGAGCTGCTAGCGAAGACTGTTTGCCTTGGACCTGAGGTCGGCGGGGTAAGTTTTTTTTTTTAACAAATAACCTTTATTTCGATATAACGTCATATCAAAGTGTTTTTAAAATTGATGTCCAAACTGAGCATCGCTGGACCTTCTCCCTATGGAACCTGTTGGTTTTGTTCGGCTGTGATCGCATTTGAAACCAATGATAGTTCATCTAAGTTTTATTTTTGGTTTTCTTTTTTCCTTTTCAGATCATGGATGGATTTGCAGCAATGGGATTCCCTCACTGCATCGGGGCAATAGACGGGACCCACATTCCAATCTGCGCCCCTGGGGGCAGCCCAGAACAGTATGGTAATCGGAAAATGTACTCGTCCATGCTGTTACAGGGCACCGTCGACCACACGGGCCGCTTCCTTGATGTGGAAATCGGATGGAGTGGGAAGAATCACGACGCGTTTGTGTTTAAAAACTCCTGCATCTGCGCCGCCATGGATGCTGGCACGTTTGTCCCTGGAAATCCCACGCTGTCCTTGGGTGGGGTGTCTGTTCCGCCCATAATCATATCGGATGGAGCCTACCCGATGCGCCCCTGGTTAATGAAACCGTATGGCAAGCTGGCAACATCAAGGAGAGAGATCAACTTTGACAGGTGCTTGTCTAGGTCTCGCAACCAGGTGGAACGATCTTTCGGTCGTTTGAAGGGGCGCTGGCAGTGTTTATTATACAGAATGAAGGCCAGGGAAAATAATCTTGTTGCCATAATAAGTGCATGCGTTGTCCTTCACAATATTTGTGAGGCCAGGGGGCATCAACTGCTAGGTAACCTAACAGATCCATGCCCTGTTATCTTGCCTGAAGAGGTGACTGAAATTGCAGACAATAACTCTCTTCTTGAGGAGGGAAAACTTGTCAGGGATGCTCTTGCGAACTTCATGGAGTCCAACATGAGGCATCAGTAGCTCCCACTGTTGCCGAGTTTATTTGAATATGCCAGGCATTGAAAATCAATGATTGTGGATACAATTCTGTACTCATGAATGACCCTTGTAGCTATACAGTGACAACCTTGTAATGGTTTGTTTCATTGGTTCTGTTAAAAAACAGTAAAGTTCTCAGCTTTATTTGACCAAAAAAAAAAACATGCCTGTACACTTACTTTGTATTAAAATCTAGATAATACGTTTATTTGGCTTCTTTCTTTCCAAGACAGCATCCTGTGTGATGCTCTCTTTTCCAGGTTTGATTATTGACAAATTTAACAACACATCACCATGGTTCTATATCACTTCTATGTGGTGGGGAGGCACAGTGAAATCTAGAGATTATGTTGATGGTTCTAAATCAAGGGTACTCCACTTGCACCTTTAAGTAAAGCGAATTTGAATTTTTCATAACCTTTGCGTACACACTGCTCTCCTCGTCAAATGCTGGACAATGCATTTTTTTTCTTAAGTGAGAACACTGTTGGAGCAACTTTGTTTTATGCTTTTTTCTGAGACTGACAAAGGACACCATTCACTATCACAGTCACATAAATTGCATCGCGGGGCGGGCTATGGCTGTGTGATGATCTGCAAACCTTAATTTTCACTGTGACACATGATCATGTTAGCTCATCCCCATGACATGAAAGTAAAAATCAACATTAACCCCTTGCAATTGTGGTGCGTTTTCAAACAACAAGGCCGGGTAGGGGCGGATGGCATGGTTCTGTTATTGGTGCAAGAGCGAGGGCGCGAGAATCTGCAGTGGTCATTCCTATTTCTCGATTTATCATTTTGATATTTCGTTATGACGACAGGTTACTAGAAACCATAACTGCTACCGTTCTCTCATAAAAAATAAAAATGGTTTCTGGACACCGCACCGTTTTTTTCCTGTTAAAAAAAGAGAAATAATTTGGTTGCCGACAAGAGGATCATGACAGACAGCAAGAGAACCTGGTCTAAGGATTCACTATCTGCTCCCCACCCCCGCACCCCGTTTTTTTAGGGAGACACCTTGGGATTTGAAAGCAACATAATTAGGCAATTCATTTCTCCATTCTCCGTTCCAATATCCAGATAGCTAATTCAGTGAATGGAAGAAAGACAAAGGAGAACGTTGCAATCAACGTTTGGACCTCCATTTCCCGCTCAAAAGTGTCCATTTCAAGCGGGGCACTATCAGAGACGTCAATTCGATATTACGCCCTGTAAACGTTAAAAAAAATGGCGCCGAAACGCAGAGGCGCTTTTTGGTCCGACGCGGAGGTCGAGGTGCTACTTAACCTGATTCTTCAGAGTGGGAAGGTGGAGCTCTTAATGAGTAGCACCCACCTTCCGACCAAAGTTGCTTTTTTTAGGATTGCCAGGCGTCTGAGCGACAGGGGATATCCTCGAACAGCGGACCAGTGCAGGTCAAAGTTTAAACGCACTAAGGGTGCTTTTTTCGAGGCCCTGGAGTCGTGGCAGGGGATCCCCAGGCAGAGTGGGAAGCCACCCCACTTCTCCACAATGATGCGGCTGTGGGAGGCCGCAGGACGACCGAGTTGGCAGGAGCGGCGTCACGCGGGTAAGTGAGGCTGTTTGTTTTCATTTGCTATCCTTTGCATTGTAGGTTGTGGAGTGATAAGAGTTTTTAACATCTGTGTAGTGGTGATAAAGAAGTCAGTGATCCATAAACTGGCCTGTTACTGCAAGCCACTGTTGCTGGCTGTCCCTGCCTTCCTTAAAATGACCATTTATGAAATTCCATGAACTTAATTGACATGAGAACATTTTACTGACATCTCAACTGATGTCATGAAAACACACATCGAATGAATCCCCCCTCCCCCACCAATTTTCATGTCCAAGAACGTGTATTGACAGTGGAATGTTGGGACCTTCACAACGACCAATGCATTCCCCCCCAACTCTAAAAAGGAGAAATGGTTTTTGTTTGAACTCAAAGCTATTCAGTCTTCACAAATTAATGTGCCCCCCTCTTCAAAAACAGCAATGTTTCCGGTATCCTATTGCAACATTAAAATCGATTATTGATCTCCTATTATAGATTTGCAGTTGTCATCACACTAAATTGTTTCTTTCCCTCTCCCTCATTTTCACAGCATTGCGTCGTGGAAGAGAAATCGTTCAAGGTGAGGGATTACAGCATGTTGGTGAACATGAAGGTGCAGACCCTGATTCTGAGGAGCAACTGATTGAGCCTGTTTCCACAGAACAAACGGAAGATCCACAAGGTTAAGCACAATTTCCAAAAGTGTTTTTTTATTGATTTTTGTTATTAACATCAACTATTCAACTATGAAAGCATTAAATGAATTTTTTCAAAGATGTCTTTTCTCATCATTATTGAGCTCTACCGCTCCATAGCAAGAGTTCAATAATTGGAAAAAAAAAAGGATAAGCTTCTTGGGTTGCAAGCCATGAATGTACAACAACCCATAACAGTTTCCTGTTTTTGATTGCAGCGATAGGCAGACCAGAGGAGGCTGTTGAGGTTCCGGTAGCCTCTGCAAGTTCCCAAACCTCCAGGACACCCGAGGAAGAACACACTACCCTCGACAATATCCTCACCCGGGTCTGCTCTTTGGAAACCAGGATATTGGCTTCCGGTGGGTCAACAATGTTAATTTTGTTCAGACCGCATATCGGAAAGCCATGTACATGCCATTGACCTTCTGTTTTACATTTTCTCCCTAGTCACGACACTGCAAGGCCAGGTGAGGAAACTGGAGAGTCGCATGTCGCGCCATGGTCGGCGTCTTTTGGTGCTGGAGCGGAGGGAACGCCAGAGGCAGTCCAGTGTAACCGAGACACTGTCTCGTGGTCAGGACCCATGATGGCAAACTTTAAGTTAACTGTTCAACTTTTACCATTTCTAAAAACTTGCTGTTTAGTTGAGACTTGTTCGGTCTCCAAGTTACGACTGTTTAATGTTGATAATTTTTCTGTTAAAATTAAAGAACACTTTTCTAATACAATAACAGATATATTTTTATAACCTGAGAAAACCCTAAAGACCATAGGATGGTAAGCATCCTGGCATCAATTGTTTCTTGTGATGTGAGGGTTGGCCTACAGTGTCAAACGATCCCTGGCCTTTCCCACACATGATCTTTTGGGGGCCCCCATTCTATTGGAATCGGAAGAGTTTGCCGGCAGATTAACATGGAGAGTTTCTGGGGGGGTTGGTTGTTGCTGGCGCAGAATTGCCTCGCCCAATGTTTTTAGAGTACCAACAGCAGCGCGCATGACTTCTATGTTTTCTGACCATGCATCCTGGAACATTCTCCTCTCCAGCCTTGTCTCCTGAAGGAATTCCAGGTTCCTGCGGCCCTCCTCTTCTCTCCACTTCCTAGTTTCTTCCTGCTCCCGTCTGCGTAGGGCCATCTCCTCCTGGTGTTCTTCGAAAGCCTGTTTAAGGAATTTTTCTGCAGCATTGTTGACTGTGGAACCCACCCTTTTCCTACACCTCAGGTTTGCCAGTTGAGTTCCAGGCGACAGGAGTGTTGTTGTCCTTGGTGGGCTTCCTGATTGGGGGCATAGAGAGAAGGGTATGTTTCACTTTTCACAAAGCATGTGCCCCGTTCCCCACCCATTTGTAAAGCCACCAGCAATTTAAGATTCCTTTTATTCCGAACACCATGTTTTGCCTCTCACCATGCCTTCTCAACATGTTGAGGACTGCATACACAACAAAAGGGGGACAATGCCTTATGCTTCAATTCAGCTCTCCCTCAGCTATGTGTAGAATTTTATGTGTGGTTGCCTCGCTTGAAGATGGGAGCCAGTCAACAGAGGAAGACAGTGACGGTGTGCAACAAGGCATGCATGAAAGGAATGCTGCGCATAACACCCACTGAAACCATTTTTTCATTACTGTGTAAGGTATTGACAACATGGTCTGTGTGAGCTGTCACATCCAGGAGAAGGTGATCCCAAAAATTCTATTAAATCAAGTCTCCCATAAGAAGAGCGTATTTGTTCCTCTAAGATGCTTAAATCTCACTTTTTTATTGACATCGCATTCCTCTAGCATTGTCATATCCACCCATTTGAAAAGTCAGCGCTGCAACCTCACAGAGCAAGAAGGCCTTTTCTTTCAAGGTGACAAGGCATCTTGCACCCACCTGCTTGTGCATTTCTTGGAGACGGAGGGTTGTTTTCTTTATCCAGTGCATTCCCCTGTATAATTTGATTGTGATCCCCTGAATCTGTAGAAAGCAAAAAAAAATTTAAGGTCATTACTGTCTTCTCCTCATTGCACGCCAACCAACACAACCCAGACACAGATTGCTTTCTGAAGTATTATGAATTGGGCAATCCAATTGTTTCGGTAGGTGGTCCATCACCCAAGAGAATGTCTGCCAGTGAATCAGACATTGGGGTTGACAGAAAGGTGATGATCGCATTGGAAATCTGCTTTTTTATGCATTTCTTCCAGAGAACCTACAAGAAGCTCACATTGTTTTTAAACCCAAATCTGAATCTCACAACGGAGAAAAGGTGGTAGCATTAAGCATCCAAAAACCAATTAACAATTCCTCCCTGCACCCATCCAGCGGCATTTATAAAAGGTTGTTTGTAACTTGTGTTGGTTCCCACAATGGGAGAGGAAGGGGTGGGATGTCAGTGGCCTTGTTAATAAAGCGATTAAAATATGCTTATAACCTAATCATCAGGAAAAGAGATGCTGGCCGAACTCGCCTTGTGTGCTATCTGTGATGATTTCAATTTCACCTCACGCAAGGTTCTGGTCACTGTTTAAAATCACTGGAGTCCCGTATGTCGGCACTTCAAATATATGCGTGCTGTTTCAGTACTTTTAAATAATTTGCATGCTGTTCATAAACCATCTCAGTAGCAAGCATGTCTGGTAACAAAATTGATTGTAATAACCACTTAACTTTTGAGCCGCAGTAGAGATGTATTTTTAGGCAAGGTTCTCTGATGGTTTTAAAATTTAGAGAAGCTGTCAGAAGGGTACCTGAGAGCGCCCCCCCCCCACACACACAGACGCTGGTGAGAGGCAAGGGGCCTCTTTGCTTTGGCATTACAGAGCAAAAGTAGGAGCAACGTTATTGGTATATTCTTTCATTGTGATTTGGTCTGGCTTTGTTAGTGCTCGAACCTCTTGAGAATACTTTTTAGATAGATCAATTATTTCACAATTGTGTCCTTTGAAGCGTTTCTCATTGCAATTTTAACTGTGTTCTTGTCCGGTGCTGTTCCGACTTCACATAGAGTGATCTGGGGTGGCAGTTTCAATCAGTTTTTACATCTTGACCCAAAAAATATGCTCACCACTTTCAAGTAGTCCTTCTGGTGTGACATCAAGGGATGTTTCCAAGTCATTGGGGTTTTCTCCAGACATGCAGTCAAAGTCTCCTAAACATTGTTCATTTGGAAAAATCAGTAACAATGTCAAAAAATTTTGAAACATGACATATTAGAATGGAGTCCTAACCATAAGTAATCATTTCATCTTCACAATGTGTGGGCAGGTGGAAGCATGGCGTAAAACACACTTAACAGTTCATTATATATGGGCACCAGTCCAATAACGGTAATAAACCAAAGCTATGAGATTACCATGCTGAATCAGGAAAAAGGGAAATCCGCCAAAACCAAATTTTGGTGCTCTAAAAAGTGCTATGAATCCAGACAATTCCACCCCACATTAAGCTATGGGATTAGCAAGTGTGCCACTGAGAGGACGATTAACTTCCCCCTTCCACAATTTGAAATTTTTTTTGCAAAGCGGTGAAACGTGGCAACAATGGTCAGAGTTAAAACAATGAGCGGTACGGTTTTCCCCATCGTCACATATGCATCAAACAGAGAATTGACCTGTGTGCGGTCACGCACAATAATTTAAATTTTCTTGCGCTGGACTTTCAGGGGACCAAAATGTCCATCTCAGTTTTTAATCAGCCATGGCTGTTTAGCCCATGCATGCAGACATGAACAAACAATGAATCTGCCTCAAACGGAATGGGAACATCAGTCCATTGGCCTTGCCAGCCTCCCGGTAATAGCTGGAGATCTGCCAGAATTACAACTGATCTCCAGGCAGCCTAAATCAGTTCCCCTGGAGAAAATGGCTGCTTTGAAGTGTGAACTCCATGGAATTATACCCCAGATTTCCCTCCCATCCACAAACCCCACCATCTTCAGACTCCTCCACCAAAATCTCCAGGGATTTCCCAACCTGGACCTGGCAACCCTGCAGTCCATCAGGGTCAGTTTGGTCTCCCCAGGCAGGCAGCACCCCTCCAGGGTCTCAAGTGGGGTTGCCAGCTCTGGGCTGGGAAATTCGTGGAGATCTTAGAGTGGAGCCCGGGGAGGGAGAGATATAATGCAAGAGTCCACCCTCCTGTGAAGCCATTTTCTCTGTAGTCTGGACATCTGTTGTAATTCCAGGGGATCTCCAGGCCCCAACTGGAGGTTGGCCACCCCAGGCTCAGGTAGTGATTTTTCCTTGCATCACCAGAGTATTTTTCTCATTAGATGCTTGAGAATGAAGCTGGGAACTTAGGCATGCAAAGCAGGTGCTCTAGTACTAACCCACAGTCCATCCCCATGCTCTATGCTCTCACAAGATTGTGCCATATTGAGGGCCAGCTGGCAACCCACCCCTTCAAGAAGTAACAAGCATGCCAAAAATCAACTTGAGTATTGCACTTGACTGGAGCAAGATCACAAGGGGAGACAAACACCCTCAACTCCTGCCTGTAAGCCTCCCAGAGGCATCCGGCTGTCCCGCACCCCCAACCCCCCGGTGTGCAAGAAGCAGGGGTAATGCGCCCTTGGCATGATCCAGCAAGGCATTTCTTGCCCCGGCAAAAAGCATTATCCTTGGAACGCCTCCAAACCCTTTTCATCACAATAAAGACCGCTCGGTATATTCAGCAAATACGGCAATTGAATGAATGCAACGGCTGGGATCCAGCTGCACGCTTTGGGGCAGCGTGCACTTAGCAGACACCGGGACCCTGGGATATGTTGCAAGCTACTTTCATAACCCCTTTTTTCCCATTGAAGTAATCATGTCAGGATACAATATGGATTTTAATGTGCATGGCTGGATTTTAAACAGTAGTCATAACAACCCTCCCATGTTCTCTAACTGCTGCACTTACCGTCATGAGCAGGTGAAGACATCCTGATGTCAGTGGGATTGATGGTTTCCAACTCGTGTGAAAATAGCTCCTCTGATGACTCCATGAGCACCAAGGGTGCTGGGCTCACTTGACCCATTACCTGAAGAACCATGCTTCTGGCTAAACGTTTGGGATTCACACTTGCATCCCCTCTGAGAATGCTCTCTAGCTCCCTGTAGTAGGGGCAGGTGATGGGAGCGTTTCCTGACCGGCTGTTATGTGCCACCACCTTCTTGTATTCGAGGCGCATGGTCTTCGTCTTGGATCTGCATTCAAGAGCCGATCGTCTGTGGCCCCTCGTTGCCATCTGTTCAGATATTCTCTCGAAATAGTCCAAGTTGCGATGTGTGTTCCTTAGGGCCACCTGGATTTTTTCCTCGCCCCAAAAGTGCAGAAGATCGATGATTTCCCGATGCCTCCACGAGATTCCTCGTTTCACATGACTCATCCCACTGTGAGACATTTTTTTCGTGTCCGCGATAGACAAAGGACTAATTTTTGAGCTATACACTTCCCGCCTCACCAGAGCTGAAGTTCAAGCAGAATGGGTTGCATGAGGCGTCACCGCTGTAGGCACGCCCAATGTGAAAGCGAAAACTCCTGGCATGTTTCCATTTTTTTTAAAAAGGGAGGGGGGGATGGGGAATTTGCGCGCCAAAAACAACGTTCCAGGTTGTAACTTGAACGACTGCCACATATTTTTATATCGGTTAAAGAATAAGGGGTGGTCAAAAAGGGCACAGACATGAATACTTCATATTAGTTTTTTTAAATTCGCCAACGCTAAAGTGCTTTAATGGACCAAATGCCAGCTTGTTTGTAAATGCCTGCTCGGCGTTTTGCAATGCAAACATTGCAGCGACGTGATAATGCGCTATAACGCGATATCGATATAAGTTTGGTTTATTTAAAAAAAAATTATGGCGTTGCAAGCGGTTCTTAATCGCTCGGGAACACTCACACGGACACGGATTAAAACTACATTCAGAGTAGGATTCCGTTAATAATTGGGAACTGAGCAAACGGAATAGAAATGGAATAAGGCGAGGAATGAGCGGGAGGTAGCGCTAATTTAGCGCGAAAATTGTGCCCGTGTGACGACGGCCAAGGTTTGTTTATTTCCTCTTGCCTCTTAGAAGGGGAGGTAAAACTAATTTAGCCTTTGGGAGGCAAAGAAGAAAACAAACTCTCTGAGCGGAGATCTCCCTGGCTCTCTAGAGAGGGGAAATTGACAAAGCCTTCCGATATCTTTTAAAACTCAGCTTCCTGGCTAACATTGGCTGCTTCCACACACGTTGCATAATCCACTTTCAATACTCTTTAGTGAACATTTGGAACTGCTTTTTCATATGTGGAACAAAAAATCCACTTCCAAAGGATTGCTAAAGTGTATTGAAAGTGCATTATTCAATGTGTGTGGAAATGGCCATTGTGACTCCCTTCACGTGCTCCTCCTCATGTAATTCACCTCTTGTAGCTTGGCTCTCAGACAATGTATCTGCTTATCCACTGAGGTCATCCCTGGAAACTTTACTTTGTGTGGCCCCATGTATTGAAGTTAGGAGGATGTGTACATGACACAGGGCCTTGTCAGTGTTGGTACCTACCTTGTGGAACTCATTCCCTTGTTCTGGCTCCGTAGTTTTTTATTGCTGGTTTTTAAGTGTGATTATAAGCCACTTGAGAGGAAGCATCGAGCCTGTGACTCTGTTCCACTAAATCTTCCCTCAAAGGATAAAGATTTCCTCAGATGGAGAATAACTTTTTTTGATGAGGACGGGTTCATTTTCTGATGAAAGTTCTGTCTCTTGTTTGCATAAAACTTAGTGGAAGGGAGTTCTAAGATCCAGCTTAGTAGAAGAGAGCCATAGGATCCAGCCCTTTGGGTTTTCATTCTTTATTTAAATTTTATATATCTAAAATATTTATATACTCACCTTTCTCCCAAGCACTTCAGCACCCAAGGCAACTTATTGGGAGACTCTGCTTTTTAGCTCTCTATTGTTCTGATATGTATTGTGTTTGGGTTGTGTGGTTGCTAGCATTGGTGTTTTAAATTTTGTAATTGGTTATAGTTTAACTGGAGATCCAGTTTCATGTAGTGGTTAAGAGCAGCAGGTCCCTAATCTGGAGAATTGGGTTTAATTCCCCACTCCTCCACTTGAAGCCAGCTGGCTGACCTTGGGCCAGTTGCAGCTCTCTCAGAGCTCTCTCGGCCCCACCCACCTCGCAGGTTGGTTGTCATGAGGATAATAATAACACACTTTGTAAACCGCTCTGAGTGTGACATTAAGTTGTCCTGAAGGGCAGTATATAAATGGAATGTTGTTGTTGTTGCTGCTGCTGCTGCTGCTGTTACATTGTAAGCTGTCTCGCCTACAGTTCTGTAGAGAGGCAGGGTATAAATATTTTTTGAAAATAAGCAAATGATAATATTGAACACATAGATAGTTTAGTAGAGTCAGCATCAACATGTGATGAAGTGGGGCAGCTGCCACGGTCCGTGAATTCTGGTGGAGTCCACTGCAGTGGAGTCCTCTCCTCTGATGCCTGTACTCTTCCACTCCCTTTTCTGCGAGTGCTTTGTCACCTTTACGCCCAGCTGCATATGATCCTAGCAATGCTGGAGAAGTGGTGCTCTGGGTGGTGCACAAAGCATCAGCATTCCTGGTGGCCATGGCAGTGGCACTCATAGCTGTACCTACCACCCACCACCATTGAGGAAAGGATGTGCAGGGAGTGTGGGCGGCTGTGATTGCAGGTGGTGGGAAAGCTTGCAAGTGGGCAAAACAAGGAAGCCCAGGCAGGTAGGGATACATGGGTGTGGGGCTAGCATCAGCATAGAGAGGCTCTCAAGCACTTTCTGCCTAGGGCCCCCCCCAAACCTGTAACTGGCTCTGTATTAGGGGGGGAAAGAGGGCAACTCAATATGGGATGGGCATTTTGGGCAGCAGCCTCAATCACACTCTGAAGGCCAAGCTAGAAGTGGCGAATGACACTTGAATGGCAAGTGAACAGACTCACATGTATTCCTCCCTGTTCACTTGTGCTCCACTTGCACTCCTCTCAATTATGTAGTGATCGGGTGGAGTGCAAGTGGAGCGCAAGTGAACAGGGAGGAATACATGTGAGGGCCAAGCTACAAGTGACGAATGACACTTGAACAGCAAGTGAACAGACTCACATGTATTCCTCCCTGTTCACTTGCACTCCACTTAGTGATTGAGTGGAGTGCAAGTGGAGCGCAAGTGAACAGGGGGGAATACATGTGAGTCTGTTCACTTGCCATTCTCATTTGTCACTTGTAGCTTGGCCCTGAGTCTGTTCACTTGCCATTCAAGTGTCATTCGTCACTTCTAGCTTGGCCCAAAGATTCCACAATCAAAGAACTTATTGGTTGAATTGGAAAGAAACATTTCCAACCTGATCCCAGCCATGCTTACTCAGAAGTAGTCTCATTAGGCTTGTTTCCAAATCCATCTCCCTAGGATTCCAATGTTGCCAAGCTGAAACACTGAAAAAGGGAACACACAGAAGACTTCTTCAAAGATTCTGAACGGCTGTCTACATGGTTTAAAAGTAATGAATTGTGACATGATCCGGGGAATGTTGGAGCAACTTCAATTATTTTGCATCTGCTGTTGTACGCCACCTGCATGATGAGAGAGAGAGAAATAAGGGGATTTATGGTTACTGAAACCTATTTTCAAGGAGTTGTCACAAGTGCATTTTCCCCCTTGTCCTCTAATCAGATAAGATAAAAAGCTAGCAAGTCTCAGAATTCAAAAAGAATGCTCATGAATTTTGGATGATTAAAAGGTGCTTAGTATATAACACAGTATACTTTAATTATGGAAAACAGGCTCTCTTACATACATTCAGATTCATAACTGAACTATAGTTGTGACATCATTAGTCTCAACTAACTGCAGGTGCTCACTATCGTAATTAATCTGAAGCTATATTTCTATTCATGTTGAAAAAATATGGGTTCTATCCAGCAAACCGTGAACGCTGCAAATGGGGCTCTACTCATGAAACAGACCCCTCCTGTCTCCCCTCTCCGATAGAAGCCCACTGCCCCCTCCCAAAACACTGCTCATAAGGTTCAGAAGATATCCAGGAATTGTGCTGGGTGTGATGTGGATGTGAAGAGGGAAACAGCTCTTGGATACAATCTAGTCTTTGTTGGAAAAGTCATACCCCAAATTATCACAGGCCATCTTGTATGCCATTTTTCATTTGAGTAGAGGGTTAATGGATTACTTTCTTAATCGCAATGTGAGGGTGGAGAAGGAAGAATATTGTGCCATGAACGAATAACGCAAAGAAAGTGAGAATGAGCTTACCGATACTGAATGACCTTTAACCCTATCATTGCTCCATGATATTGTTTATAGCTGAGGAAGAAAGAAGAACCATAGAAGAGCTGAGTGAGTCATTCACTTTTGATGTTGTCCTAATTAGTTATGAAATGATTTTCTTTTTTGGCTAATTGACATGCTTTTTAATACTGGAGTTTTGGGTATAATTATCATCTCAGATAACAGTTGACATCAAACAAAAACCATTTTTGTAGTTATCTCAAATGACTCTGAGCACCACACTCCAACAAGCACAAACTTCCTAAGGACTTCAGCTAATAACTGTGTGCATGTGTCTGTTTACTGAACTCCCCTTCCATAAGACGCTGTCCTACTGTCCGTGGAACTATAAACAAGAAATGAATGGACATATTTATTAATTTAGAAGTGCAACAAACTATAAAAGTTAGATGAAGACTGGAAAATTGAATATTCTATTATCAAGACCATTTAGAGTTGAACAGTTTGTATCATTGTATGTGCCCCAAATATCCCTGTTTGCTAGGAATACCAGTAACTTGCAGGAGATGGGAGAGGTGAGGACATAGGTGAAAGGGATAACACCAGGCTCAATAACATCATTTCCGGCACAATCTGGAAGTAATGTCATCACACTAGGGGGAAACTCTAGCATTCATCCAATACTCTGTAGTTTAACCATAAAGCTTTGGGTGAGTGCTAGAGCATCATCCAATGTGTTGACATCATTTTCGGGTCATGCTGGAAGCAATTTCATCATGCCAAGAACACCAATCACTCCCTCCCCCCATTTCACCAGAGAATTTCTTCCTGACCCCTAGCTGGGTGGTGGTGAGCAATGGCAGTGGGTGGGGGGAGGCATCCTGCTTATACAAGCAACCCTTCACACTAGCCTGGATCATGGTGTCTCCCCTGCCATGAGTGTGAGACAAGTTAATTGAGGATAGGTTGATCAGAGGCTACTAGCCATGATAACTAAAGGGAGGTTCCATATCCTGAAGCAGTACACCTCTGAATTCCAGTGCTAGGAGGTAACATCAAATGAGAGGCCTTGGCTTCTATGTCCCCTGTTGTTTCTCCAATACATCTGGTTAACCACCATGTGAAATAGGTTGCTGGATTAGATGATTTTCTTACATTCTAAAAATTCCAAATCTGAGGAGACTTGTATGAGGAGAGTTTCAGAAATACTCCTAAAGCACAATTTGCCTATTCAAGGAAAACCTCACCACTTTGACCATGTACTGAAGTTATGATAGTAGGTGTCAGGTTCTGGCAGTTAGAGCAGAACCACAAGTGACAAAAGGCACAGATTGGACACTTGTCAGTGTCCCTCAAGTTTTGATGGGAAATGTAGGCATCTTGGTCTCACAGCTTCACTCTCTGACTGCTGTCCAATGGACTTTTCAACTGTCACTTGTCCAACATTCCACTGAGCTGCCTACGTTTCCCATCAAAACTTGAGGGAAGCAGACAAGTGTCCAATCTGTGCCTTTTGTCACTTGTGGTTCTGCTCTTAGATCCACATAGTACTCCACTGCACACACTCCAGTGTATGAGTTAAAGTTACTTTATTAGAGATCCATCAGTATCAGCAAATACAGACAAGGGTATTGGCAGAAGTGACGTGTGTAAGGTTGGAGGGGTTAGTTATAGGGAAAGCTCCCCCCTTTAGGATATGGATGGTTAGGATTCTGGCACAAAGGAGACAGAAGGGGGGGAGGGGTTGAGACAGGAGGAGAGAAGAGCTGTAGGAGAGATGAAGTTATTTTCAGTTCCCAGGAAGAAGCCAGCACTCAAGGACACTTTCTCAAGCAGCTGTGAAAACAAAAGTAGACATCACAGCAGGCACCTGCAAGATAAGCAACTCCCAGCTAAACTGGCCACCAATATGCAACTTCACATACTCTCAGAGGATCAGCACACAATACAGAGCATAGAGAATACTCATGGCAGATCTGTAGACAGACATATATGACAGTAGGCCAGGTTGAATGGTGTGAAGGTCTTTCTATGTGAATCAGTTGTTAGAGAACCACCCTTCATCTTTCCCATAACCATCCTCTTGCTCGTGAGCCAAAGTATCTGCAACACTCCCACCTTCTCTGCCCAGGAACTGGCCCTGCTTCTCATAGTGAAGCCATGCAGCAACACCAAGCAAGAGTGCAGCCTTCAAAGAAAGGATAGTAAAGAGTCCAGTAGCACCTTTAAGACTAACCAACTTTATTGTAGCATAAGCTTTCGAGAGCCATCAGTTTTCTAGCCTGTGCTCTATGGGGGGGGGGCTCCAACAGTGAATAATTGTTTTCTTTATCCTGCAGTCTTTAAATTAATCTTATACTCAACAAGAATTTAGAAAAGACCAAGAGTCCAGCTGTACCTATTAAACTAACAAAATTTGTGGTAGGGTATGAGCTTTCGTGAGCCACACCTCACTTCTTCAGATACGAACAAGATTCTGTTTGTTTGTACTCTGTCTCTGATTTATTTTTTTAAAGGCTTATTTAAAATAAATAAATACAAAAATCAATATATTATTTGAGACTGGCTTGTTTTTTACTTCAGCTGGATTCTGTTGTATTTGCGTTGGTTCACAAGATATTTGTTTGGGCAGTGCTTAGCCACGATATTGAGGCTACCCAGAAGCCCTAAAAAATAAATCCTAGCCTAGTTCTCAATAACCTAAGAAGCTTCCCTTTGTCCTCTCAGCATTTCACTGCACCATCTTCCAATCACTGTACTAACAATGCATTCCTAAGCAGAGTTACGCCAGTCAAAGCCTATTGATGTCAAGGAGTTGTTAGAGAACCACCCTTCCTCTTTCCCATAACCATCCTCTTGCTCGTGAGCCAAAGTATCTACAACACTCCCACCATGCAGCAACACCAAGCAAGAGTGCTTGGTGGATGGTTACGGGAAAGATGAAGGGTGATTCTCTAACAACTGGTTCACATAGAAAGACTGGAGTAACACTGCATAGGACTGCACTGTAAATCGCTGAAAACGTAGCTATTTTTCTTGATCTCAGACAACAATCTATCATTCTCCATGGATGAGTGCTGCATGAGTCATCTTGTCTCCTATTTGTCTTCTCGTCATTGCCAAACACGTTGCAGGAAGAAGTGTGGTTTTGAGGGCTTGCAGTTCTGGGGTCTGTAATAGAATAGGCACAAAAAGAGAATGTGTTGATAACAGCTTCTGAAAATATGGTCCAAATATGCCTTGAAATATGGCAGTGGGGCATGGCTAAGGAGCAGAGTATTGGATGCAGAAGTTTTCTTGTTCAATCCAGCATCTCCATCTAGAAGGATATGGTAAAAGGTGATGTGAAAGTCCTGTGTGTGAATCTTATTCGGTATAAGACTACTTCATGCGTTCGTATGTTCAGGGGTGGAGGAGGCTCATGGTTTACTGCATCCTAGACCAATGGATTCTGGGACGCTGGTAATGGCATGAGTTAGACTGCAAGGCTTCTGTCCATGGATTTAGATTGGACACTTGCATCCCTAGGAAATATCCCCTGTTGATCTTCATAATAAGTGCAAGTAGATATATTCTTCCTAGATTTTTTGTCATGGTTCAAAACTAACCAGTACCGGCACAGTTTGATTTGAAGTGACACTCTGCTCTTGCCCTTCTACTGGGAGCAAAGTTGGGCTATGCCCTAGCATTAAATTATCTGCAGAAAAGGTGGGACAAATGCTCAGCTCTGGTATTATTTGACTAGCTTAGGTTTCCACTTCCCTCTTCTTCTTCAGTGTCTAAAATCTCTGCCACCATGAAACCCCATGGCTGTTGCCAGGGTAAGACTAGAAGGTATACAATGCATGATAGCTTGGAAAGGATCGACCATTTGCTGTTATCCATCAAGGAGGGAAATGATATCCCATGGCGATTCTAATCTGAAGGAAAAAATAATTAGAAATCCTATTGCTGACTTCCTAACATTGTATTATACAAGGTAGTAATGTGAGGCCTTGAAATGTTGTTGCTCAGTATAGTGGTCTTAAGGAAGAAAGAAACAGAGAACTCTTTTCCCCCTACATGCTCTAGAGGAAAGAGGGGGGAAATAGTTATTCACTGCATGCCTGGATTTGAGCACATACTTCATTTTTTTTTTAAGTTCATGAATGGCAGAAGAAAAGAAATCCTCTTCCAGAGCAGAGAACCATTCTAGGCAAGTAATTCAGAAAGGCAGAACTTCTCAAAACCGACCACATCACTAAACCACGCCATGAGGCATTTTTCTGCACTATGTGAGAATCTCTCTACACAAGACCTCTTACATGAGGATACTCAAGTGAAGGGAGACACAATGTTAGCTGGAAAGCTGAGTTTTAAAAGGCAGATGGAAGGCTCTGTCAGTTTCACCTCTCTAGAGCTGGCAGAGATGGCTCCTCAGAGGGTTTGTTTATTTTGTCTTGGCCTCCACCAAGGCTCTGTCAATTTCACCTCCCCTTCCTGGCTAACATTGCATCTCCCTTCACATGAGCATCCTCATGTAAGAAGACTCATATAGGCTGATTCTGCACACGTTGGATAATGCAATTTCAATGCACTTTATCAATCGTTTGGGGTGGATTTTTTGTTCCGCACACAAAAAAATCCGTTCCAAATGATCTATAAAGAGGATTGGAAGTGCATTATCCAATGTGTGCAGAATCACTCATAGAGAGACTCTGAGTCCACACTAGAAAGGTTTGCACTGGAATGTTGTTGGACACTAAAAAAAACCCAACCTGACACCAATACTTGGAAATGAGAAAAAAACATGAGAATGCTACACTGATGAGAGGAACTTTGTCTGAGCTCTCAGTAGTGACTGAGAAAGAAAAGGTTGTTCACTAATGGTGAAAAACTACTCATGTGAAAGCACCCTTACCATTCTTACATTGCTGACTTCCTCATGGATTGTTCCCACTGCTTATCTACCTGCCCATTCCAAATAGTTATAGGCAAGTAAGTTAGAGAGCAGAAAATCTTGATTGAAGGTTAAATGGCTCTTTAACTTACAGTTCTTAAATGCTTACAGAAATACTATAATCCAAAATTCAAAAAGGAACAAAATAAAAAAATGCAACATTTTTCCTTACTAAATGGGATCAAATTCTTTATCTGAGCACATCACTTGTATATGTATATTTTTGTATGCCATTTATTCAGTGCTGCCACGCCCCCTTTGGGGGCAGGGAATCCCCCCTCCCACTTTTATTGCAATGCTTCTGAGCAGTGGTTGGAGAGAAAAATTAAAACCACAGAGTTGCATGTGTTGTTACATCACTTCACATAAAAAATTGGAAGTGACATAAGATAGCTCTAGCTCCAGGAATTGCAAGAAATTCTATGGTAAACCCATAGAGTTTCTGGTGATTCCTAGAGCTACATATGCCATTTCCTGGTTTTTTTTTGTAACCAGCAGTGATATGGCACCACAGCTGGCATCCCAGTCCTCCCACTAGTTGCCATCACTGTCTGGCAACCCCACATTTATCCCCTAACAGGGAAAGAAGGAGTTTACTTAAAGGGAGTCTGGCTGTTTTTCTATATTCATTTTTAATTAGGAGTGTGATATTACTTTGCTGGTTACAATTCAAGGTTTAGATTTCTAGCTTGGGCATGGTATCTAAATATGCATCTTCAAAAATCTATTTTCTGGAGGCAAATGAAATGAAAGAAATTTCCTCTTGCACAACTCCTCTTTTTAGCAGTTCAGTGCATTTTATACTCTACCGCTCCCAAAAAGTAAGGTGCAATATTAATGCCTCTGAGCTCAAATTGGTACCAACGAAGACTTTGTGGGGAACTCCAACCCCAACAATCCATTCTCATGCATCTTAAACAGGCCGCAGCCTATTGAAAAGCCCTGCCTCACAGGTACCTGCTCTTGACAAAATAAAATGAGTCCAGATGCCCTGACAAGTGCATACATTTTAATGGTAAATAAATGAGTCCCCAGTAGCTCTCTTACTGTTAGCAAGGGAGTTAGTTTCCAGCTGCTTGTTTTTGTGCTAACAGCTGAATAAATACGTTCCTCGTAGGATACGATTTTTAGCAAGAAAATGATTACTCGGTAGCTTGAGCTCCAGATATATTTCACCTACTGTTGTTTATCTGGAAGCAGATGGGATATAGCCCACCAACCTTCCACTAACTTTTCAAATTCATGTGTGAGGAGCCAGTCATGAATAAACAATCCTCCTGAGAAGAGACTCTAAAGAGACAACTGGAATTCACACTCTGTACAAAATGTATCACCGTCATTAGCCACGATAGCTGAGTAGAACCTCCATCATTAGGCAATGTACAAGAGGCAGATGGAAATCATAGAAAGCAAAGTGATGAACAAAGGGGATTTGCAGGCCACCCTGTTACCCAAAGGGAAGGTCTCCTTGTGAGTTGGGGGGGGGGGAATTAGCAGCAAGGAGAAGGCAGCACAAGAGCCGCTCTGGCAAGCTGTCAGTTTCACAGACCCCCACTGACCGCCCCTTTTTCCTGCCACTCTAGCAGGAAACCTTGGTCCCTAAACTGAAAATTAATTTGTGATTTTTTTTAAAGGTCTGTGGCCTTACCTCTGCTAAACCGTATTAACACATAGCAAGAAATTTCCTTCAGAGCAATGGATAAGAACACTGAACAGCCAGAGCAATGACCTCACTTCCTGTAACATTGTCACGCCTCATTCAGGAGTTAATGTGCACTTTGCACACACGTGAAAAACAGAGACATCACAAGTATTGTGACCCTTCCCCCCCACACACACACACACATACACCGGTTGTTAGGGAGACCTGGCAGCACTAAGTCGTACTGAGCCAGGCTTGCTTTTTTGTTCTTTCCCATGCTCAATAATAATTGAAAAAGATTATCCTATGAAAGAATCACTGTGACTAGCCAGATAATTACTGCTCCCCCCCATTAGCACAACCCATTGGTCAGTGAGAGCTTCCTCTCTCCCCGCTCCCTCCTGCCTCACTTCCCCTTCCCTTGTTTCCTGGGGTCGGGGGTGGGGATCTGAGGGGGGGAAACAAGCCAGCAAGCTTTAAAATTATTCAGATCTGTACTTGAATGCATTATTTGGTATACCTGGATAATTCTGGAATTATTCCAGCAACATATTGTTTGGGTGTATAATTGGCCGGGGACATCCCTAATACACACAACATAGAGGCTGCAGTTCTAAGGACGCTATCCTTGAGACTTCTGAGTACATCTTAGAGATAATGGTCCTAAAATTACTTCGGCTGTAGCAAAATTTGTTTCAGTCCTATCCCTTGAGTCTAAAAAAAAATGAATAAGAACTTTCTGCTGCTCAAGCTTTGTTAATCAATGAGCTTCTGAGGGAATAAAAGGAAATGGGAAACACTTCTCCTTAGGATTTCTTGTTAAAATTAGTAATATCTTAAACACACTCTCTCTCATATATTTAAATACGGTTTATTTGATTTGTTTCTGCATACAACTCTAAGAATCATCTCAAACCTCTGTTTACCTCTAACGCTAGGATGAATATCCTTTCTTTCTTTTGATTCCAATACTGGGGAAATTTTGCTAGTGAAATCATGCTCTGTATCTACCTTCATCTTCTTTAATAGTGCAATTCTGAAGAGAGGTTTTCAATGGTACAAGAGGGAGATCTGCAAGGACTTGTGGGAGGAGCCATCTCATTTCTGCCCTCCCATTATTTCCTCTTTCCTTTCCTTTCCTACTTGTAATACCATTTTCCAGGGGTCATTTCCTAGAAAAAGAACTGCAGGAACTCATTAGCATAACTCATTAGCATATCTCATTAGCATATGTCACACCCCCTGACATCACTGGAAGTGTGTCAGAAGGCAACACACACCCCTCAGGCCCCTTTCTGCAAAAATCTCCAGGTATTTCCTTAAAGCAGAATGCATTCAAAGCAGCTTACCCTCCTCTGGAGATCCAGCCCTGCTTGCACCCACACACACTCTCTCTCACAAGTCACAAATTAAAATAAAGCAGCATGAATTCCAAGCAGCTTATGTTCCTTTGGAGCCAAGCCCCACTCAGCTTGCACTCATTCACTCATTTTCTCCCCCCCCCCTGCTGAGAGTCACAAATGAAAGTAAAGCAGCAGAGCAGAATGAATCCAAGCAGTTTACGTTCCTTTGGAGCCCAGCCCCACTCGGCTTGCACTCAGAGGAAAAGGAATCATGTGGCCAGGACCAAAACCCACGTGACCTCTTTTCAGATCTACCAGAATGCCGTTCCGGTGCGTTCCGCCTCCAAATGAGCCCTGCCATTTTCAGCATTGTTTAACATATCGTGTCCAATACTTTTTGCTTTGTTTCAGATTTCTGTAATCCAAATGTGAATATGTTGTTTATTAAATGTCTCCTACAGTTTGGTTGCATTGATTTACACTGTGCAATCTGCCTTGATCCTCAGTGAGAAAGGCAGGCTGTAAATAAATAAATAATCCAGGTGTATGGGGGCTGGGTGGGGGGGCCATTCTTTGGATTGCAGCCCTGATCATTAATATTTCAGGGATGCCAAGCTACAGCAGGGAAAGGATAAGGAAATGGAAGCACTGCCCTGCCAACAACTAGCTTTTGTTCAGCATATGCAAATGAAAAGAGAGGCAAAATAAGTTCCCTGTGAAATATGCATGTCTCGCATCCCTTTCCTGAGCTTGTTTACATTCATGCAAATTTTTTTTCTCCGAGCAGCAAACGGCATCAGTTTAATAGCTTGATGATCCTGAACATGACAGCTCACCTGCCAGTGTGTGAGTGCAATGCAAACAATCAGCATGGAAATTATGAATCATTGGGTCCATCGTTTACAAGGAGCCTGAAGTTTTAAAAGCAAATGCATTTTCACATTGACTCAGACGGAAGCTTCCTGAGTCAATGTATAAGACCAAAGGCAAAGGAAATTATATTTCAAACAAAGCACTTCTAAAACAGCCAATTGCACTCAGCAGCATTCTCTGCGATAGCCAGATAGAAGGATTAGATCTGAATTTGTATTTATTTCTATAGTATTTCTAAGGGGTTATGGATGACTTTTTATGGAAGACAAAGTATGGTCCTGGTTATGACAATTCTCTTTTTTAACCTGTTTCATGGCTTTCTGCATATTCAGCTTAGCGAAAAGAAATTTGTCTCCGCACAGCAAAGAAGTGTCATTTCTTTTCTTTCTTTAAAAAAGAGTCCTCTTGACATACAAGGAACAAAATGTTAAGTACCTTTTTTTCTTTTCACCTTGCTAAAAATAGATCCAGCAAGGAAGAAATGAAGGCATTTTCCATACAAGCAGTGCTCCCCCGGTGATGTTTTGCAGACAACTGTCTGTAGTAGATGACAGTGGATAAGAATTTATGTTTAAACTGAATCCAGGTGATATTCAAAACCTTAACATTAAACTCACAATTAATCAGGAGAGAAATGTCCTTGGGCTCGATTCCCAAATGTTTTTCAAATTCTTTTTCCACACACACAACATTGCACAGATTATATAATCAGTAGGCTCTTCTTTGTATAAACAGCACATTCTCAGTGTCAATTATATTATATGCCACATAATTCAGAGTTGGTGCTGTACTAAATAAGCAGAACACCTATTCATCCAAATGCCCAATACAATGGAAATGCATTGTATGTCCTACTAAGTACTGTGTATATTAGAATGAATTTTGTGTGTGGGGAAAGATCCTATACTGGCAAAGTCAGGCCAGTGGACTAGGATGTGGGAAAATGTGATCAATTCCCTGCTAGGTGACCTTAGGCCAGCCACACACACTTCAAGCATGACCTCTCTCTTCTCTACTGCCAAGACTTCCTTAAAGGAGGGATGGAATAAAAATGTGATAGATTTAAAGGTGATGAGATAGATTGGGTTGATCAAAGTCCTTTCTCCATTCTGCAGATGAGACTAAGAGCTAAACTACAAGAGACAAATTACACGAGGATGCTCACATGAAGGGAGTAGCAATGCTAACCAGGAAGCTGAGTTTTAAAAGAGATTGGAAGGCTCTGTCAATTTCCCCTCTCTACAGAGCCAGCAAACATCATTCCTCAGAGGGTTTGTTTATTTCCTCTTTGCCTCTTAGAAGAGGAGGTGAAACTGACAGAGGATTTGGGAGGCAAAGAGGAAATTAGCAAACCCTCTGAGGAATGATGTTTGCTGGCTCTGTAGAGAGGGGAAATTGACAAAGCCTTCTGATCTCTTTTAAAACTCAGCTTCCTGTCTAACATTGCGACTCCCTTCACATGTGTGTCCTCATGTAATTCACCTCTTGTAGCTTAGCTCTCAATTTCCACAGTGTTGATATGTACTTTTCTTCTGAATAGACCTGACCTATTTTGAGCACTGAGCTCTACTTTGGAGGAAATGCCCTTTGCAAACAAGCAAACATAAACCCCAACCCACCCTCAACCCCAATTTGCCTCGTGACTAGTATTATTAAATGATTTTGAAACTGCCCTCAAATAGTGGCACTTACCACGGCCTGACTTTGGGACAGAAGTCTAGGGCCCTGGCTGACTGGCTCAGTGAGAAGGAGAACAAATGCGTACTATAGAGAGCACAACCTATTAAGCACAGTGAGACGGGCTTCAGATCAAGTACGCATGACACCAGATGGGATGGGAAAAGACATGTTTGTTGAACATTCATTCTATGCTTTGTATGTGAAATATACACAACCATATTAAAGCAGCACCTATAAGACTATGAAGTCCAGAGTCTTACTTGACGGCACCACTGGTCCTCCATCACTTTTTGCCTGATTAATGATTTCCTGTTCACTTTCTATTGCCACAGTTCATCAGGGTTGTGAGGAAGGCTTTAATTACCATTTTTGATTAGCCGCTAAAAAAGGATTGTTCATTCTTTGGGCTGGGATTGTCGTTTTGCAATCCCACAATTATGATCCTAAAAAATAAAGAAAATTAGCATGCAATCCCTTTGGGGTTGCAAAGACAAAAGTAGTAATTAAGGCCTTCCCCCACCCTTCCCTAACAATAACTGATTAAAGAGCCATTCAAGAATGTTGAGTTCACTGTGAAGAACAGGAAGCTATTTATTTATTTGTTTATTTATTTATTTAAAAGCTCTTCTCTCATAGGGACAAAAGTTGTAGAGGGAGGGGAGAGGGGAGGATGGAGGGGAAGGCTGCAACCTGAATCTCCCTTCCTTTGTTATCTAGCCATTCGACAGTCTCAGCTGACTTGTCCTCCCCTTAGTGCCTGCACTCTACATTTGTATCTTTCCTTTCCCAAGGCTAGCTCAGGAAAATGGGGAGAAAAGAGGGACTCTGTTGGATGTGGTAGAGTTGTCAACTTTCAGGTGGAGCCTAGCGTTTTCCGGGAATTACAACTGAACTCCAGAGTACAGTGATTAGATTCCCTTGAATAAAATGGCAGCTTTGGAGGGTAGGCATTATGACATCACAACCCTGCTGAACTTTCTTCCCTCCTCAGACTTCACCATCCTCAGGTTCTGCCCTCCAAATCTCCAGAAATCTCCCAATCTGTTGTTGAGAGCATTAGGACATGTGCATAGGATTGCCAAAGCCAGGTGGGGAACTTCCTAGAGATTTGGGGTGGGGGAGTCTGAGGAAGGCAGAGTTTTGTGGTCTGGAGATCAGTTGTAATTCCAGGAAATCTCCAGGCAGACAGAGTGCTGGAAACATTAACTAAAAGGCCACTGTCCTATACTACTAAGCATGCTGTTATCAAAGTAAGCCTATCAAACTTTATGAGACCTATTTCTGGATTCTCACTTAGAATCATACCCGTAGAGTTTGGCACTGTGGACTTGTTATCATGCAAATAGCGTTATATCATGGGTTGTGTCTTGGATTGGTTTAAATTCTTCCTCAGGAATGGATTCAAAAGGTGGAGTCCTTTTGATCTTCAGGGTGGAAGTTGTCTTGTGGGGTTCCACAAGGTGAAATCTTATCTCCCATGTTATTCAACCTTTACATGAAGCTTTTAGGAGAAATCTTTTGTAGCTATGAAATTGGATGTCATCAGTATGTCAATGACACTCAGCTTTATATCTCTCTATCTACATCCCCTGGTGATGCCGTAGAGGTTTTAAATCACTGCCTGACAACTGTGATCAAACAGTTGAAAGGAAACAAATTGAACCCAAATAAGATGGAAGTGATGCTGGTTGGGAAGCCAGAGATCTTGAAGGATAATGGAAGTGATGCTGGTTGGGAAACCAGAGATCTTGAAGGATATTGTGCTCCCTGCTTTCAACGGGGTTCACCTGACCCTAGCAGATGTGGCTAAGAGCTTTGTGGTAATTCTGGACCCAGTGCTACTGCCAGAGAAGCTAACACAGTTGCAAAAAAATGCTTTCCACAAATTTAGTCTATTCCAGAAGATGGCCTCCTACCTTTACACAGCTGTTCTGGCCACCGCGATCCACAGCATGGTAACATCGAGACTTGACTAATGTAATGCACTCTACATAAGTTGGTGTAGAATGCCATAGCTCGATTATTATCAGAAGCTAGTTGCAACATGAGGGGGGGGCAGAGTTTGAGGAAGAGGAAATTAGTATTTCAATAGAGAGGGAAGTTGTCAAAGGAGGTGCCAAACAGACCAGGGAAAAGGAAAAGAAGCTGCTTGAGCCATGTTGCTGCGGGGTCATTGGAGAGCTGCAGCCACTGGAAGAGCAGGTTGGACTACATAACAGTAGAAGTTTCTTTAGCAGGAGAGCTGCACTGCTTAACAGATCGGATTGAACTCTGGTAACAACTTAAGTTCCCAATTGATTGCGGTTCCCATGAGGGGTAAGCAGTGCAAAGGGCATCATAGTGATATGGTAATAGGCTAGACTGGCTTTAACCTCCCACCCCTAGTAGGGTAGGAACTATAATTGGGTGCCATATACCTGTCATATGGCCCTGCAGCTGATGGCAGCCATGAGCCAAGAGATCTGACTGGCCTTTCATGGCACTGTATGTTTCATCTCTCCAACTCCTTGAATAATGTACCAATACATTGTGTCAAAACAAACTTCAAAAAGTACTTTTCCCCCCTGGAATGGAAAAGCTTTCTTGTTTAAAGAACTTCTATTTGTTTTATTTTATTTATTTATATAGAACATTTACACTGCCTTTCTATCTGAGTAGAAAGGTACCTGTGTATTCTTGGGGGACCCTCCTCAATTTCGGTTTTTATTTTAAAAAGTTTTTCAATGTATAATATTTATTGCAGATTTTAATGTAAATGGCTCCGGGCCTCAATTCAAGGGGAAGATGGTCTAAAACTCTGAAGATGCCAAATAAAACAAAAAGTGTACTCCCACTGGTGAAAGATGGCAATGAAAGGGAACAGATGAATCAGCCTCAGGGCACTGTTCCAGAGTTTTGGTGCCACAACCAAGAAGGCCCTCTTCCAGGTTGCCAGTAATCTAATCTCAGAAAGTGGGGGTACCCAAAGCAGGACCTCTGAGGATGACTGGAGTGAATTGGTAGGTTCATATGAAAGAAAGGCAGCCCTTATGGTCTGCAGGCCCCAAGCCATACAGGGCTTTAAAGGTCAATACCAGCATCTTGAATTTGGCCTAGAAGCAAATTGGAAGTCAATGTAGAGGGAACAAGAGCATTCTGGCTACAGCATTCTTTACCAACTGTAGCCTCCAGACAGTCTTCAAGGGCAGCCCCTCATAGAGCACATTGCAGTAATCCAATCTAGATATTACCAGGGTATGTACTGTAGTAGCAAAATCTTTTCCTCCTAGGAAGGGCCACAACTGACTCACACCAGCCAGATTTGGTGAAAGGCACCTATGGTAAATGCTGCCACCTGTTTATCTAACAATAGTTCCAGGTCCAGGTTCCACCCCCAAGCTATGAAACTGTTCCTTAAGGGACAGTGCAACCCCATCTACAACAGGAGATAACCCATATCCTGGGTCAGACTTTCCCCCCACCAGCACCACCTTTGTTTTGTCAGGATTACGTTTCAGCTTGTTAGCTCTCGCTCACTCCAAAACTGCCTCCAGTCATCTGTTCATACTTCCATAGTTCATGATTTCTGTAAGCTCCTTGGGATCTTCTAGAATCATGAGATAGAGCTGAATGTCATCTGTATATTGGTGGCAACTCAGCCCAAATCTCCAGATGACCTTGTATCTTCTGGAGTGAATTGGTTGAACAAGGGAAAAGAGGGAGGGATGAAAGTCAGGAGTGGATCTTTTGTGTTTGTGGGAAGCAAAAATTTGCTACTCAGTGATGAAGGAAAGGTGCTCTACCCATGATCAGAGGTAGTCCTAGAATGCAATCCTACTATAGAAAACAGATGCCAGGGATGATTCCTGATGATCTCTTGGCACTAAGGGAGAGAGGGGAAAATAAGCAAAACGAGTTTCCTTGTACAAGACATGTGGGTTGCAGACTAGACATGTGGGTTGCAGACTAGAGATGGGAAAATTCCAAACTGTGCGGTTTCTTGGTTTGTAATGTTTCATGAACCACGAACCATGAACTTTCATGCCCCGGTTTGCGAATCGGTTCATTTGGTTTGTGAAAATGTCACTTCTGGGTCCACAGAAGGTCTGCAGAGAGCCTATTCCCGCCCCCACTCCCCATTGCCTAGAAAACTGATCAGTGCCAGGCTGTCTGCAGTCACAAACCAAAATACTAACCAAACAAACCGGGCTAAAATTTGCCATGGTTTGTGAGAAATGAGCTCCCATGAACCACCAGTTCGCAAACCACGAACTGGCCTGTTTCGTGATGAACTTTGGTTTGTATTTCAGTTTATGTCCACCTCTATTGCAGACCTTTGGTTTATTATATTAGCTGTGTTGTCTATAAAGACAAACTATCCTGGTTATTACCAAAATGTTCACAAAGTTCAAAATTTCAGACAGATCTTTCAGGAAATTTCATCAAGGACAATGCTGAGAGGAAGTCTATCGGTCTCTGGTTTCATTTTTCACAAAGCCAGATCTGCAGTCTCAGGAACTGTAGGTATTTCCCCCTGTAACAGAATGTTCAGCTCTTTGTCTTTGGTTTCAACTACCACTATATGGTCCTTGGACAGGTTTTTTTTTTAATTATAGGTGCCAGCCAAGGTCTTGCAAGATCACAGTTGGCATTCCAAATGGGTATTTCATAAATAAGGATTGGCAGAGGGGAAAGAGAGACTGAAAGCAGTGCCAGGACAATTGGCGGAAGGAGGAAGACATGGTGATGACAGAAGGGGACAAGGTGGCAGAGGCAGGGTGTGTAAGGAAGGTGCAGCAGGAGCAAGGCAGCAGGGGAGAAGAGAAAGAGGAGTAAGGCAGCAAAGGCAGTAATGGGACAGTAGAAGGTTAAGGAGACAGTGAAATATTGGTGCAGAGAGGAAGCAAGGACCAGTGTGGGACTATTTGAGTAGGAAGAGTACAGAACAGACTTTCTGTTCCTAGCCTTCCCCAGACTGCCCAAATGATAGGGGGCTCTGCTACAGGAGCGTACATATGTCTGGCAGGCATTCTTTTTGGAGCGCATCGCCCTTTGATTAGCTAGCTTATGGTCGGGGATAGGATTCGAGGTGTGTTGTGTACTGAGCCTGGAGCTCAGAATGATTGCAGCCCAGAGTGATTTCAGCCAAAACAAGGTTCTTTATTGCAAGCCAGAACAGACAGACAACAGCAGACACTACTCACTAGATGACACCACACAAGCTGAACAGAGGCCCTCAATATATACACAGAAACCCTGCCCCTAGAATAACCAGCAACCAATAAGAATGTGTTCTTTAGAACGCCATCATTTGCATGAACTATATACAATGTAGTGTGCAGGCAGGCCACTGATTGGTCTTTATTTGAGAGGACGGATTGGCTGATGCCCCCGGAAAGTAACCAATGAAGATGCATATGAATGTACCCAATGAGGATTAAGAGCAGGCAATGTAACCAATGAGAATGAAGTACGTTAGGAACCTTGACATGTTATGGAGCACAGTGAATAACAGTAAATACATTCCATATAGCAATTACCTTAGAGGCCTTGTTTGGCCTAACTCAGCCCAATACACAACAAGGTGGAAGCTGATTATGTGCACTTTCTGCTCCAAATCCCCACCACCAGTCAGCTTATCGTGATAAGAGCTGAAAGTTTCTCTTGTGCTTTCGGCACCATAGCTAGCCTGTGGGAGGAGTAACTTGGAGCTTGATTATCGTATTTCAAATCAAAGCTTCCCCCACAAGCCACCGCTATGCAGTCAATGTAGGGAACTCAGAGCTGAAAGCACATACTGTGCCTTTTCTGCTCCAGGGGTCATCTCTATGTTCTGTTCCACAGGTCAACCAGAGCAGCATCAGGAGAGTCAACCTTGCTGACCAGAATATCCCCAAGATATCCCCAGGAACCTCTCTGGATCCACCAACCTTCTGGGGCGGACCATCCTAATTGTCTCCTAATTAGTCATATTAAGAATTTGCCCATGACCTGTAAGTCGCACGTTAAATGCCTAAGTACATTCCCAAGTTCTTGGAAGATCTGGCAGAGCTCCTCATTATTCTCCCGTTCTGCCATTCTCAGTAGCTTAAATTTCTACTCTAGTATTTGCGGTCAGTTTCTCAAGGTACGTTTTCCCTCCCCCGCCCCTAAGAAATGGCACTTGATTTTCAAAATTCCACTTGTAAACTTTTTTTAAGTTCATAGAAGTCTTACTTCATTCATACAAAACTGCCTTGTGCTGTTGGCAGCACTGGCTGCCAACTCTCTGAAATACTGAGTGAATGAATAGGCTGTGATAAGGGCTTTTGTTTGGGGAATCATTATTTATCTCAGAATCAATATCAATGCAATGACTATTATAGGATGCATTGTGTTACATGAACAAAGTACCTTGGGAATTTAAAATGGAAGGGAAATTTTCTCATAGGTGGGACTGAGTAACATGCAGTAATGTGGGTCTTAACATGTCATAAAGATACTTAATTCCACAAGCCTTACCCAGGGATAGTTAATTAATGTCATGCCTCTATTTCTATATGAAACATGGTGTTTCTTTTAATGATAGCTCGCACTAAAGACAAAACTGCTCTTGTTCTGTTTTCCCAACCAAAATAAAATTTGATATTAAAATTGATATTAAAATGATGATGCCAGCTTGTCTGTGCATATAAATGGTGTTATAGAAATGAAAATGGTAAAACAAGTCAAGAATGTAAGTGGTAGAACAGCAACATAGTTGATATATACAAAAATTAAAAGAAATGGGGCGGGGTGGAATTCAGTCAGTCTTGCACTATATAATTTCACACATGATTTGATTTTTCCTGTATTAACTTGAAGAAAGTGATTTAAGAAAATGCCTGCTAGATCAGATTGAAGGATCCATCTAGTATAGAGTTAATACTGAGACAAAGATTTTTCTTGTCTTCACAAGTGACGTACATAAGTACCAAGAAGCATAAACAGAAGTGTAAACACAATTACTATATAATTACTAGTGATATATATTACTATATATATATTACTATATATTTATATATTAATATATAATTACTAGTAAGCATTAACTACCCATAGGGGCCATTGTTGAGTGCTGGAACTAATGTTTTGTGGGAATGTGTATAACTCCTTATCTCCTGGGTTATTATTTCCTTATTTGTCCCCTTCTCTCTGACCTTCTTGGACTTCAAAGCAGATAGCCAGGCCCCAGAACAACAGATAGATGGTGAATGTTTCCTAATCACAGGATCTAATTGCTAAAACTTAGTCTGTGTACAGATAACCAAATCCATACGATGGGGTCAGACACAGGTACCATTTAAGGTTCTGTAAAAATATGCAGAAAAATCTAACATTGTTTAAAAAGTGGGGGGAGAGGTGAGGTACAATTTCTTTCATTTAGTCACAACAACATCTGTGAAGGCAACCAAAAGAACATGGCCAGAGTTCTGACAGCATTGAGGGTTGCCGTAGCAACCATACTGCATCTGAAGGCACTGTCTAGAGATTCAGCTGATAGATTCAGAGGCTGCCAGGACAAGAGGGTAGAGGATGTGGTGGTGGGGGTGGGGGTGGGATGGGAAAGTAATCTGATGAGCACGCAGGAGGCAGTAGGGAAGTAAAAGGAAACTGGATTTCCTCTCCCCTGTGATTTCTCACTGGTCTCCCTCCTGTATTACTATGTGCTATTTATTTTCTAATTTGGATCAGTTTATAACAACCCTATTAAAGCACAGTCAAGTTTTGCCTAGTTACCATCTAGTTGCACACCTCTGAACACGCAGGTAGTCCCAGATTCAGCTGGAATCTTCAGTGAAAATAAATCTCAGGAGAGACTAAACGGTAGAGTAGCAAGTGCAGAATTATAATGGCGTAGTAGTTTGCTTCCAATTGCCAGTGGATTCTTAAAGCCGCTTGCAGGAAGTAGCCCACGGTTAAGCAGACAGATAGCGAGGCAAGACAAGAGTCTCTCTCAGCTTGTAACTTACATTTCACCTCAGCCAGACTGCAGCTGCCATGCTTTTAGGTCTCTTAACTATGTAATGACTCCGAAAGGATGCCTATCCTACCCCTCGTGTGTTATCCCCCTACATCAAAAGCTGGGAAATTTTGTGGCATTGCTGTCTTTGTACAACATGGCTGTGTATTTTCTGCTTCTCGGAATAATTCCAGGTGTAGGCAAGGCTCTTCTCAGCAAGTATTTTAGATCACTCTTTTATCTGATACCTCCGGTGTCTACAAACAGTAGCCCATTGTATTCCCTCCCCTAGTTTTTTACTGGCTGTGGCTGATTTCCTCCTTCACTTTGACGGAAGGTACAATTTTGTGTCATGGCAAATAATCATTTTCTTACTAGACTGTTCTCTTCTTCTTTCTGCTTTTTCCCCATATAATAATCCTTATTTTGCAATCTGTTCTATTTTTGCATGTCTGTTATTTTTCCACCAAAGAAAGGGAGAACATGATATTGAATATTATAAACTTGGGGCATAATCAAACCAAAGCTAAACACTTTCAAGGGGAAAGTTAAGCATCATTTTTTTCTCCCCCTGAAAACAATTAACCTTTAAAAAGGCTTAACTTTACTTCAGTTAAGTCCTTATTATTATCCTATGCATAATCAACAGTTCTATATTCCTGAAATTGTGTTTTTTTTAATTATCCCCTTTTTGGTGTTTGCTTCATTTCCTTTAGATGCTGTTTTTTTCCCCAGATTAACAGCCCAATACTAAAAAGGGGGTGGAAAGTACATAGGAAGAGGACTAAGGCTTATGTGAGCACAACTTGCACTTACTTGGGCGTAACCCTCCCTTCTGCCAGTGGGCAGGGAGGTGCACTACCATGGGCGGTCCACAGCCCGTGGCTGCACCAGATGGCCGTATGAACACGCAAGTGAGGCACAAGTCCCTGTGCAGGCACTGGAGGGGGTGGGGCGGGGTGGGGGGCAGGCCACAAGTTAGTTGGCTTCCAAAGTTTCTCCAGGCCTGGAAACACCCCCGGCAACAGCAGAAAGTTATGCCACAAAAAAGCAGGCGTATCCCATAGGCACCCATTTAAAGGGAAAACTTGAGCCCCTCTCCCTGTGCCCAGCCCCACCCCCACGGCCTGAACAGGGCATAAGATGGTGACTACTGGGTGGACCAATCCACGTGTTCTTCCGGGATGGCCAAGCCCCGCTCCCCGTGCCCAATCACCTGCCCATGCACCCTACAAAACCTCCAGCTGCACCACTCATAAACTCAGGGAAGTGGGTGGTGGCCGGAGGATCTGGCTGACAGCCTCCTTCCGTGGGAACATTGTGTGTGAGGCGGGAGAGTGGGCACTCATGGTGGTGGGCCATGAGTGCACTGGGGGGATGTAATGGGAAAACTGGGAGAACTTTGTGCTAGCTCAGAGGAAGAAGGGCAAAGTACAGAATGTCTAACTAACAATAACCACCCAGGTACCCTTGCAGGTTATCTGACTGGAGTTCCAGCTCAATAAGAAGTGAGGCAGCACTGACAGGTAAGAAGGAGCTGGGGCAGTGGCTAACCTAGCTCGCTGATTTGTGCCAACTGCCATCCTCACCTGAACTCATCTGACTGCCAGCCTCTTCAGGTGAGGCTTGGCGGGGGAAGGGGTGGTGGCGGCAGCTACTGCCTGCCACAGAGGCAATTGCCCAGAAAACTACTCATGACACAGCCAATGGCGGGGGTGGCTACCCATGTGGGTGCTCTGATCAGATTCCCTCAGCTGGGGTCTCTCTCAGCAGAGGAGGAAGTGCGGCCAGTGGTCGGATTGACTGGGTGTTCGTAACACCCGTTGCTGGAGGGTGCTCAGACACTTTACATTCTCAATCATGGGAAAAGATCATCCCAAGCCAGAGCACTGTCTTGCCAGAGGGTCATGCATCATGCGGTTGCGAGCTGCACCTGTGGAGCTGCTGCCACAGCTCTCAACCAATGGACAACTTCCCAGAAGTTGCAGATTGGGCTTGGCCTCGGCCGCACACCGGCCTGGGTCACATACAACACATGTCTTTTTCCCTTGCAGGCAGATCGCCACTTGTCCGGGACACCAAGGAGCATGGCTGTCTGAGCCCCCCCACAAGCCTCCATGAGTGCCATTCAGGTCCTGCCCAGGGAGCAGTTTACCAAGGCAGTCCACAGCTCAGCTACATTGGCAGGAAATACTTCCAGATAACCTCTGCACATTTTCCAGTTTAATAAAATGTGTTGAAAAACAAGAAACTGCTGTCTGTTCACTCGCTCCCTTGAAGTTGACAATAGCTGCTACCGCCCCCAACCCCCTGTTGGGATGTCTTCTCACACATCTCCACATCGGGAGGTGGGGAATGTGGAGCGACATCTTAGGATCTCCAGGGCTCCTCTTCCAGAGGAGGAGGAGGTTTATGCTGTTTGCATAAGCGGGGATGGACTTGGGAAATCTGGCATGGGGAGGGGGTGAATGGGGCCCCTGGAGCAGTTTCTCTGCTCCTGTGGGCCATCAGTCCACTGGGGGGCATCACCCCTGGACTGGGGTGTGGCTCCCAAGGTCCAAACGGCATACTTGCATTGTTGTGATGCAGTGATATGTTCAAATGGCACTGCTGCAAGTCTGTGGGTGATTTGCATTCCCTTCTGGTCTCTCGCATGGTTTCTAATGGGCATTCCTGTCACTCACTGAAGAATGCCCCCCCCCCACCTGCCTCTCCAGATTCTGGGGGCTGCTCTCAAGTGCTGCAGGCTTTCTAGTCCCAAGTTTCAGGGAGGGGGATCCTGTTTCTCACAACAGCAGCAGCGGCAGGGGGGGATTTTCAGGTGCACCGAGCTGCGGCCACTGGCCTGGCCCTCATCAGAAATGGGGGCTGGACAGGCAAGAGGGTGGGTGTTCAATCCAGATCTTCACTGTCACGTCTGCCCACCTCCCCGCCAAGGATGCCTGCTTCATGACGGGGGGCAGTTGGTGGGCAGTGGGGATCATGGCTTCCCCATTGGCTGTGCCGCTTTCCCCTCACCTGCCTGTCAGGGGAGCAGTGTGGCTATTGGCTGGTGTGAACAGAGTTGTCAGAGGAACGGTGGGCGGGTACTCCTTGCAGCGACTGCGCCTTGCCTCACTGAGCTTGGCTGCCAGTGGGACTCTCCTGCAAAAGTCCATAGGGAGCAGTGGAGCAGCGCCACATTTACATTGATGTGCACTGCCTCACAGCTTAGGCTTGAGCTGCCCGATTCTAAAATGTAAGCTTTCCTAATCACTGTATGTGGAAAAACGTTTTACTTAAGAATCAACTTGTGTATAAATCTGTTTAAGTGCCAGAGCCTTCAAGGGTTGCCATTTTACTATACCAATGATGTTTACATTTAACAACAGGAACTGAAAGTATCACACCCAACTTGTGCTCATCATCTAAAGCGAAAATAATCAAAATGCATCACTTGTAAAGTTTCTTTATCATTATACTATAATAACTGTAAAGGAGGTGATTCATTCTGATCATGACAGCTGCAAGATCAGTTACCCACAGACACAGTAGGATTTCTACATATTCAGAGAACTCCCACATATGCAAAATCACAGGGCTTTATAAGTTATTTATGTTAATGAATTTTCCCCCGCTTTTCCCCATCAGACCAAGTCAGCTTATAAACAAAGTTATTATGGCCCAAAACACATTGAAAATTACAATACAACAAGAACAGTAAAACAATGACAAAAACCTAATTTGTAACTAAAAGTGAATGAGTAAGCTCTCTGCAACTTGCCTCAGATTCCCGTATTAATAAACAGTTTCTTTAGTCCAAATCAGCAAAAAGTTAATTACAGCTGAGTTTTCGAAGAGACCATAAGAAACAGAGTGGTCAACCTCTAGGTGGGGCCTGGACATCTCCAAGATTTACAACTGATTTTCAGACAGTTTAGAAGAGTTGACATTCCCACAGCAAAAGGGAGAGGGCAGGTGTGTGACTGTGTCAAGAAACAGCAGTTTCTGAGTTGGGTGGAGAGAGACAGACATTCACTGCTGTGAGTTGGGTGAAATGTTTTCAGGGGTGTGGGTTCTTTCTCTGCTGCTGAGCAATGCCCAGTAGTGGATCCACAGCCCTGTAGAGTGTTTCTTTGCCTCCATCTGTGCCCTTTTTGTGAATTTGTAAATAAAGGAAATGCTTTTTAAAAAACTGTATGTCTCCAGTGTTTTTGTCTTGGGTGCAGCCCCTGGAACTTCTTGCCACTTGGCAAACCAGGGAGCACCTCATAATATAGAAAATAATTGTACCTATTTTTTAAAAAAATAGAAAAATGCTGTGTACTGTGTCAAAAATAGTAAATCTGTGAGAACAGTCACATCAACAAAACTTCCTTCCAAATGTATGAGCTCCCTAAATATCTTTTTCCAATCTTTGTCAAGTAAATTATACAAATTCAGGTAATATCTGCATCTCGCACATTCTTGTTGGTGCAGTATTCACCACAATTTTACTTTCATCTAGAATCTCCTTTTACAGTACAGTTGCTGTACATTTTCCCTGTCTTTCAAAAAGAAAAGTTCCTTTTCAGAAATAGCCACCTTAACAATTAATCCAACCATGAGGGCTTCTCGAATATATCCGTATCATGCGGTAGCTTCCTGTACCTGTATAAATGAGTCATTTTTCTGAAGATCTATTTGATGCTGCCATTTTCCCGGAAATGTCACTTGATGCTGCCTTACACATCCCTTTGTGGCATAATGGTCTGTGTTATCACAGTCATCCTAATGTATAATATAGACACAAATATAAATGTAACCGGCTTAATATTATCACCGACCAATGAATTTGCAATCTGGAGTATCAATTCAAGTTCAATCAGTTTGTATGCTTGGCAAAATTCAGCATGGTTGAAAAGCCTTTGAAAACCCTTTGATGAATTCTGAAACACACCCACATATATACACAGACACACAAGCAGGGGACCCATAAGAGCTCATTTTCCCCTCCCCCACTATTTCCTCTTTCCTTTCTCTGAAAGCTCCCCTCTCCCCTTTCCCTGCTTCCTTCTCTCCTTCCCACTCACCAGCTGACCTACTTTTTATCTGTCCTCTGTCTTCAGCTATATTTATTATTAATTTATTTCATTTATATCTTGCCTTTCCCCACAATAGAAACTCAAAGCTACTTACATCTTTATTTATCTTCATACCCTTGTTTAAGTTAACAAGCTTTCGATGAAGTCTGATTGATATTAATTGATAAGATTTTGCGTTGTAGCTCTCGACTGCTTGTGCTATGCCTCACCTTACTATTAGAACAACATTGGGGATTTTTTAGTTTATCATTTCCACAGTAAAACACTTCATGGTTTTCTGACTGAAAATTTCCTAAGTCAGTCCACATTAGTTTGCTCACACCCAGAATTGCGATGTTTAAACATTCTATTTCTTGTTTTACGATTTCTAGCTTACCTGGCTTCCTACTTCTCACGTTCCATGTTCCTATCATATGTGTCGCACAGCTTTGGATGTTCCTTTTGCATCTATTCATATCCACAACTGGACGTCCTTTCAGCTTTAATCCAGCCCCATCATTAAGAATAGCACTATTTGTACTTGTCCTCAGTTCTTCTCTAGTAGTCAATTAAGTGCCATCTGACCTGGGGGCCCTGTCTTCCTGCACTATATTTTCCTTCATTTTGGATTGTCTCATCATAAGGTTTTCAAGGTAAGAAATTAGCAGAAGTGGTTTACCATTGCCTCTTGCTGCACAGTACTAACCACGGTTAGCTGAACTGACACTGCTGTTGTCTGTGAAAGATCCTCCACCAGTGTCACCTTTCACTATGTCCGAGGGGCGCCAACCCCGCAGCCCTGCGCCCGCTGGCACCTACCTGAAGCCCGGAGCGGGTGCCGGGAGTCGCTCCGCCAGAAGCAGCGGGGGCGGCGGGGAGGAGGGCACCCGCCAACCCGTCGGGCCACCGCTCGGCCGCAAGGGGAGAAAGAACGGCCCGCTCGAGCTGACGGCCGCGGCCGCCATTGCAGGCCCGCCCATGGAGGGCCCGAGGCCGGACGCCAGAGGCCGGAAGGCAGGGCCAGGCGGGATGAGATGGAGGCCGCGGTGCCCGGGGAGGAGGCCGCCGAGGGAGGAGCGCCGGGACCAGGCAGCGAGGCCGGCGCCGCAGGCCAGGCAGACAGCCCACGGCCAGATGCCCACGCCGTCGCTGCAAGCCAGCCCAGCCTACAACCCCCAGAAGGCACTGGGAGGGGGCGGGAGGGGGCCAGCTCGTCCATCTCCCTGAGCCGGTGCTGAGCCAGGGGCGGGTCCAGGAGGAAGACAGGCGGGAGCAGGGATGGGAGAGCGAATGGGGCCAGGCCAGCTGGGGCTGGCGGATGTGGCCGCACCTAGCGCAGGTGGTGGGGATGGCTCTAGGGGCGGGGACCGGATGGGAAGGGTGGAGGTGGCACTAACAAGGGGAGGTATTTAGGGAAGGGAAGCCCAGAGGCCGAGGAGGATTGCTCACGACTGCGTTTGCAGTAGCGAGACCAGCCAGTCCTGAAGTGAAGGAGTGTGCTGGGACAGGTGGAGCCAAGTGCTGGCTGGCCAGGCCAGACCAGACGGAGGCCGCCTGGCTGAGGCCTACTGAGGACCCCTCCTCCTCCCCCTCCCCCTCTTGACGCCCTGGCAAGGGCCAAGCCGCCCCCCCCCCTGAGCCCTAGCCCCAGCACGGACCCGCCGAGGGAGCCCCCTGCCGCTCTGCCCTCCGACCCGCCGCCAGGGGGCGCCCTCCCGCCTGACACACTACTGCTGCTGCCCACTAGCTAGCCTTCAAACATTCCTCTGCTCCCATCACCATTGGAACAGTCAATTCTCTTCTGCTGATGTGACCATTGATTCCTGAAGGGGGTGAACACATTTTAGTCTGGTGTCCCAGCTTTGACCATTCCACTTTGAAAGAACAAATCAAAAACTTTTACACAAGTGTCCAAGAAGAAATTGATCATACACAAGATCATACACAAGATATGCTGATAATCATAGGTGACTGGAATGTAAAAATAAGAGACAAAGCAAAATCAAACATTGTTAGAAAATATGGACTAGGATCACGAAATGAAGCAGGAGAGTGAGTCGTATAAATTTGTGAAGCCAGCAATTTGCTCATTGCAAACACATGCCTTGCCCTGATCTGTCAACAAATATTGAAAACAAAACAATGGTCCACAGGCTGGAAACACTCAGTTCCAAAAAAGGGAATGCCAAAATGTGCAGCAACTATGAGACTATCACATTCATTTCCCATGCAAGCAAAGTGATGCACAAAATTCCACAGCAAAGACTCTTCCCATATAAAGAATGAGAATAGTTAGATATTCAAGCTGGATTCAGAAAAGGGAGAAGCACTAGATATCACATTGCAAATGTACGATGGCTAATGGAGCATACCACGGAATTTCAGAAGAAAATCATCCTGTGTTTTATAGATTTCAGCAAAACTTTTGAATGAGTGGATCATGAAAAGCTATTAAGAGTCTTAAAAGAAATGGGGGTGCTGCAAGTTCTGTTTGTTTGGATGCACAACCTGTACTCTGAGCAAGAAGATACTATTAGGAGAGAATATGGGGAGAAGGACTGAAAGTTGAGAGACAGTGGTGTGGTGTAGTGGTTCTGGACTCAAGCTAGGATCTGGGAGACTGTGGGCCAAGCTACACATGACGAATGACACTTGAACAGCAAGTGTATTTCTCCCTGTACACTTGCCCTCCACTCAATCCACTTGCCGTTCAAGTGTCATTCGTCATGTGTAGCTTGGCCCCCAGATTCAAATCCTCATTCTGCTGTGATAGGTTTCTGGGGGCCCATGGTTCAGTCTCTCTCTCTCAACCTAACCTATCTCATGGGCTTGTTGTGATGAGAAAATGCAGGTCAGGTCATCATTATAAACCACTGTGGGTCCACACTCGAGTCGGGAGAAATGAAGTGAATGAATAAATAATTTTTTCCTTCAAATAAATGTAATCAGAGATGAGGTTCTAGGGATAACTGACAAATTAAAAATTCAGAAATAGTTGATCCAAATGGCATATACCCAGTTTGTCAAAAACACAAATATTTAATTATTGATCTTTAACAAAAACAACAGAATTTTCTTCCTTACTCAAGGACTGGAAGGTAGCCAATATAATGACAATTTTTAAAAAAGGATCCTTATTTTATCTTAATTTTACCCTAGTCCTTACAAGAAGCTCCGTTTTTCTGCCTCCATTTGTAAGATAGGTTACCTTGAGTAAAAGTGTCTGGCCCAGAATCATCCAGGGAATTCTATGAACTTATTTAAAATATTTATATCCCCCCTTATTTCCTTGGATTCCCCATGGCTAACTGTGAAGCAACATATAAAAATACCGTTTTAAAAGCATATTCAGATTTAAAAACACAGAGCTAAATATTCTGAGTGACTTCACCTTCATCCAAATGTCCTCTGAAATGAAAATGTCTTGCATACCTTGCTAAACGCAGCCAGTAGAGTCGCTCCCCACATCCAATCTGGTAGGCCATTTCTATGATTGCCAACTCTGTGACAGGAAATTCCAAAAGATTTGGGGGTTGAGCTTGAGGAGGGCAGGATTGGGGGATGGGTCTCTGAGGGGATGGGTCTCCACCCTCCAATGCTGCTGTTTTTTCTGCAGGGGAACTGATCTCTGTAGTCTGGAGATCAGTGGTAAATCTAGGAGATTTATGGGAAAGTGGAGATTTCTGGGTCTCACAGACCCAGAAATGTTCAGAAGCGTCCCCACAATATTCGAAGGCTTATTAATATAGTTATGCTGTAATCCTCTTCTCTGACTGTGTTTTGAACATTAGAACTGTTGCCCAAACAGGCAGAAATATGGAAGCCATACCCCGGCTGGGAGATGGAACATGCAAGCAGGAGAAATGACAGGTGAAGCCAGCTCACCCCCTCCCATACCCCTGAGATGAGCTAAGGATCCTGATACGACAGGGCCTTCCCAGAGTTCTTGAATTAATCACTGCCACACACCTTATCAATCTCCCCTTAACCACTTTCCTATTCTTAGGTGATTCAGGGAGCTGATAGACTCACCCATCAATACTTCGCAGATCGCCAATCATTATTGATAACTTTAGTTCCACCTGGGAAGACCTAATCAAAGTTTCCTAGTTCATTGTCATGCCCCAGAGACAGTTTTCCAGCTCTTTGTCTCATCCCGGAGATAACTTCTCAATCCTTTGTCCCACCCTGGGAACAACCATTCTTTGTTTTCGGAGCAGAAGATGCAATCTTGCCCCTGGGTATGTTCCACAGTGTAATTGGACTGCCTCTCCACCATAGCGGTATGCATGCTTTTGGGTTCAGCATTCACCCTCCAACCTCCAGTCGAGCTCTTCTGCCTTGACATGCTGGTCGGTCAACACTCTCTCTCCCAGATGCCCTTTTCTGGGTGGTAAATATCACCCAATCCCTTAAACTCTATCCAGTTTTCACCACTGCTTTCTAGTTAGCTCTGATTATGTGCTGTGTGTGTTTTATGTGTTGCTGATCTTTGTTATTTTCAATAAAAATTCACTTTTTGGTTGAAATCTCTGATCATTGAAAGAGTTCTGTAGCCGGGACAATCCTTGTATGCACTGGTGGAGATCCCAAAGTTCCCTCCTTTCACTGCCTCTCCTTGCATACTAATTCCCCCAACTCGCAAGGAGACCTTCCCATTGGGTAACACTGGTGCTTTATTTCCCCACAATGAGGGGTCATTTATACATTCAAATGCTGAAATTTTCTTCTGGACTGTGTAGTTGCATGGTGTGTGTGGGGGGGGGGACTTCCAGGTGACAATTAAAAGCTGTTGTTGTTGTTGTTGTTCTTATTTTGCTAATGCTATGTAAGTATGCAGTTAACTTTGAATTGGGCCAGCGATATGTAGTCCCCATGCAATAGACAGAATGCTGGCATTCATTTCACCTGATCATATTCCGATCCGTCTCTTCCACTGAAGCATCCTCCAGGACTGCTACTGGGGGAACCTCAACCTCTTGCCTTCTAATTAGCAATTGTTGCCATTCTGGAGAGGGAAGGCATCACCCATTCATGAGAGTTCCCAGCAGCCACTGCAACTGGGGAAGAGATTTTTGCCTACCCAGTTTCCCCATCAAAGCTGTTGCCATTTCCCCTGCTGCTTCATGGAGGGAGAACACACCCACACAAAGGATGACATTCTCAAGGAAGCAAATTAGGAGCAGGGCTGTGGCTCAGTGGTAGAGTATCTGCTTGGTATGCAGAAGGTCCCAGGTTAAATCCCCAGCATCTCCAATAAAAAGGGTCAGGTAGTAGGTGATGTGAAGGACCTCCACCTGGAGAGCTACTGCCAGTAGACAGTACTGATCTTGATGGACCAAGGTCCTGTTCAGTATTAGGCAGCTTCGCATGTGTTCATGTGAGATCTCTAAAACTCACCTGGAGGTTGGAAATCCCTCAGAAGGTAGGACCTACCATAGAGAAAGTCTGTGACCTTGTGGCTGCTGCGTGGACAAAGCTAAGGCTGTTTCCACATGTCCTTATAGGCACGGCCCACCCACAGAACTCTGGTGGCTTTTCCTCAGACTTCCTCACGTCTACATTTGCAAAACTTATACATACTGTTTCGTTACTGGGAACACAGTTTCTCTAGTGTTTTCTTCTGTTGCGAGTTGACAGAGTGGCTTTTTTCCCATTCTTTGGCATATGAATGCTTTAAAGCACTCTAAAGAAACCTCCCATCTCTGCCCAGTTCCTCCCCTGAAGCTCTTTCAGTTCAGCTGCAGAAGCTTCCTTGCAAAATGACCTGAACGCAATTGCGCATGTGCCAAGGGAAAAAAAACTTGAAAGGGAGGCAGGCATTTTCAGCCTATGGTGACAAAAGTGCCCAACCTCCTCAACCACTTTTTTTAGGGCCTGTTTGGAGGCTGTCCTGCAACTTCACAGTCCAAGGTAAGCGCTTGTGAGGAGGGCATGTGGAGGATGAGTGGTCGGAGTGACTTGGCAAAACACACACCTAAAGAGGAAAAAGGGCGGGAACGACAGGCTGTGTGGAAACAGCCTAAGAGAAGGCACCACAAGGAAAGTATGTAAATGGTGAATAATAGCATAATGAGAGGTGCAGTTTGATAAGTATGAGGGCCCTAGGCTGGGCAGGGCTTTAAAGGTAATAACCAGCACTTTGAATTGGCCCCAGAAGCAAATGGGTACCCAGTGCAATTAACACGGCGTTGGAGTGGTATGTTCAGAGTGGCTGACTCCTGACAGGAGTCTAGCTGCTGCAATGTGTACCAACTGAAGCTTCTGAGATGTCTTCAAGGCCCTCCTTACCATCTTACAATGTGGAAACGCAGAATAGCTATCTGCCTGCATGCTTTGGTTCCTGCTAGTCTCCTGACTGTATAGAATGTGCTGTCCTAAGCATTTATGTCTTTGGATAATAACATTAGAGGAATAATCTGCACAGTGCTCGAGCTGGAACCACTTCTGTTCCTTCCTCGCCTCCTCAGCACTGAGTCACAGTCAGATCCTGTACCCTTTTCTGAAAACTGGTTTGTTTTGGCTGGAACTAGATGGACACATATGTTACCACCTGCTGCAAGTTCTTAACTTTATAACAGCTTGGATTTTGATCTCTGAACAGTTTGTTCAACCGAGAATGTGGAAGTTGAAAGGAAGGAAGGAGGACAGAGTGCTCTTGGTACTGAGCAAGAGTAGGTCTCTTCTTCCCAGATGGATAACTACCACTGTGAGTTAAATATGAGCATCTGATCTTGTACACATGGCGTAGTTTGCACTGGAGACACTAGAAGACTATCAACAATTCTATTGGGTTTTTCTTTCTTGCCTGATGCTTTTCCTTCTTGTGCACCAAGGTGTTGTTGCTATACTCTCAAGTGCGATCCTATGTAGTACTTCCTTCTAAGCACATTGAATTTAGTAGATTGAGGTTTAGTATCATTTCCAAATGAAGTACGGGAGCACTCCCGCAGCCGGCGCAACAATGTCACTTCTGGAAATGGCATCATCTTGCCGGCCATGGGAGTGCTCCTGCACTCTGCATGGGGCTGATTCAGCCCAGTTGGGGCCGAAATGGGCCCCAAATGAAGTGAGGAGCACTCTCATAGCCAGACTCCTCTCTCACAGTGAGGAGTCATGGTTCTTAACGGTGAGAGGTATTTTACTTAATACTTTAGTTACAGCGACAATGTTTCTTCACAGAGTTTCCTATGACAGCTCAGGTTTCTTGGAGTTAGTTTAAAACTGGTTTCCCTTCACAACAGACCTGGAGTCCTCCTCAGAACCAACCCCCTTTAGAAACTTGGCAGGAATTAATCATTTTCTCCTAAGAAGATATAACCCTTCCTCTTTTGGCTTGAATGGGTGTCTCCACCTGCTACCCGATCACTCTTGCCAAAGCACACTCCTAGTTCTATGGTGTCTGTGTCAAGCAGGCTTCAGCATATGCTGATCTTTATATTAAGAACTCTTAAATAAAATTCTTCTTAAAGACAGTGATGTTGCAGTAAAGGCAAAAGTTTCCTCTTCCTCAGTCCAGAGGGGAACCTGTCTGACCTTCCCTGTCTGACTTTCCCTGTCAGACTCACTCACAAACTCCCCCAAATCCTGTCAGAAACCGCCTGTCAACCTGAAGGCTGGTTCTAACTGACCAATCAGAGAAGAGGGAGCAGGCTGTCACTCAAGCTCTCTAGTCTAATCAAGAGTTAACCCTTTCCCTCCCAGATCTCTGATTGCTGCCCTTAGGAAACCAGCTTTCAAGTGCAGTCTGTCACAAACATTTTTGGAATAAGGCAAGTTTTTTTTTAATTTCCTGAATGATCTCCAAATAAAAGTGTGTAAGTTATAAGCTGTTTCCTATGCTCAAGTTATAGAGGAAAGGGTCATTTAATGAAATCCCAAGCTTCACCTCCCTCAAGTTTAGCTCCTGCCAGTGGTCTTCATAAGCCACACGAACCGCCTTTGTGCCTACAAAATGTTTTTCATGTAATTTTGGTGTTATTGTGATCCAGGTTTATGGAAGCATATGCACAACAATCAGAAATGTGCTTGGGATTTTTTTGCAACAGTATGGCTATCCATGAACACATGTAGGCTTCAGTTCCATGCACTTCTAAGAAGGGTGGGCTTGACCCCAAGAGTCTCTCCCATGGCCCACTTTCTGTCAAAGCCTCCTGCACAGCACAATGTGGACTAGGCATTTGTTGTAGCCTGTATTGCATTTAAAGAGATTTGCCTACATGCCAAGATGCTGTCCTAAGTCATTGCATCAGCAATAGACCCAACACAAGATGGAAATATAAGGAAGGGTGGGTTGGTACTAAAGAATTGTTTTTATTGTGTCCCTTATATATCTATATGTGCACCTCTTGGAAACTAAGGCCTGGATCATGGCTTTCAAGTACTGGATAAAAATTCACTTTAGATCTGAACATGATAGCTTGCTATCTCATTTGATGAGAGATAGGCATAGTACCAAACTGCAAAAGCTTGGCATTGCATTGGACTCCCTATTCCTATGTGATGAATTACATATCTTAAGAACAATTAAACTAAGACTTATGGAACATGAACTCCAAGAGATGTTCCCCCTGCATCCCCCTTTCTGTTCTGCAGCCAATTTAGGCATATACCAAAGGCAAGGAATGATGCCACACTATCTCTCAGCTCTGGACATCCCATCTCAGCACCGAATATTTACCTTAGCACGTTTAAACGCCTTTCCATCAATGGTGCTCTCTGGCAGGTTCAGACAAGTACCCCTTCAAAACAGGATATGTCCTTGCGAATTAGGAGTCTTCAACTCATTGTCCCACATTATTCTAGAATGCCCTCTTTTCGGTCTGTTACGCAAACAATTTTTAACTGAACACCTTCAGTATAATAATTTTATTAAAGGAGGGATTTTAGTTTACCTTTTGGAAGAGCGTAACCCTTGTGTTACTTTAAGTGTTGCAAAATTTCTAGCAGAAGTTTATAAAGTTAAATCCAAGCATATAGCTGCACCTGATTGCTGAATGTTTATTAATTTTACTATTAACAGCTACTAATTGCTTGCTGATGCTGATGCTGATGTTGATGCTGATGCTGATGCCTATCCCTGTCTCTGATTGTAGACTATTATTATTTCTAATGCCAATAAAGGTAATTGGTTGGTTGATTGGTTGGTTGGTTGGTTGGTTTTTATTGGTGAATCTAGAATAATAAAATCAAATATGCAAATCAGGTTCCACCCCACCCCTCAGGACCAATTATCTGATAACTGCGATTCAAAGGTGAAAATTAGCTTCCTTTCTACTTTTGACATGACTGGTGCATTGAACCCAGGGCTTTTTTTGTGGGAAAAGAGGTGGTGGATCTATTATCACATGTACACACACAAAGTGCATGTGCACCACGGGAAACACACGATGATGTCATTCCAGGAAGTGACATCACTCCCGGACGTGACCTTGCTTCCCAGAAGTGCCTTTGCTTCCCCAGAAGTGGGGTCATCATGTAGGCCGCGGCCACCCCCCAGAACACTCCCTTGATTCAGGCCTGCTTGCCTCCCTTCCCCTTACCTGGCAGCAATGTTCCCTCTAAGTGGTGCAGTGTTGTGAGCCAGAAATCTACTTTGTGAGCAGAAAATTGCAAGTTTGGTCATGCCTTTTCCAAAACCAGAATCCATTTGATTAAAAAACTTTTGAATTAGATTGTCTGAGGCATTTGTATTGGGTGCCCTCAATAGTCTGATGACACCCACTTATGCATGTGGTTCTCAAAAGTTTATGCCTCAATACAGCTGGTTAGCCTTAAAGGTGCTACTGGACTCTACTATTTTGCAACTACAAACTAACATGGCTAACTCCTCTAGATATTAAAGAGTGCATCTGTAATAAATGGAGTTCACTGCCACATGAAGCAGCAACTGCTAGAGGGTATTATGGACTTTAAAAATGATTAGAGAAATGTATGGATGAAAGACCTATTCACAGTTATTTTAGCATAAGAGTTAACTGGGGCAGTATAGCCAGGCTAGCCTGATCTTAGATCTCGGAAACTAAGTAGGTTTTGCTTATGATTGCTTTTCCAGTGCTGCAGTTTTGCTGGTACATAAACGAGAGTGATTATTAAAGTATTGCAAAGTAACCTGCCTTTGGGATGGGGTGGGATAGAAATCCAATAAGGGAATAAATAAAGACAAAGCTACAGTGCTTTGTATTATTGCACTCTTTCTAAGTGAAATAATAATGGTTTGCATTTCTATAGCAATTTCATTGTTCAGAGAGCATTGCAGACACTACAGGTAACCCTTACAATGGCCCTGTATGGTAGGCCAGTGTTGTTCTCATATTGCAGATGGATGGTTGAGAGTACCTAAGGGCACCTTGTGAGCTCCTGGCAGAAGTGAGATTTGAACCAAGGACCTCCTGGATCACAGCCCATAGCCATTATGTTATTTCAGCTTAATAGGAAACCCTAGAGCAACAATATCTCCTGGCTTAGATTGGCTTGTCCAGATACCATAAAGGATATAGCCACCCATCACTAGTTTATGACTTTCCACCTAAATCTGACAGGAAGCAGTGGCATTAAACAGTCTTAAATCCAGATTCTTCTATTTTCCTAGGTTGTGGGACCAGGCAATGTCCAATCTATTTACTTTTTTAGTATTATTTATGGTCTGCTTTTCTCACTGAGACTCAAGGCGGATTACAGTGTAAGTTACGCCTGTAACATTCAATAATACTACAGGGTACGGACTGCATAAATTTGAAAACAAGCAGAAAGCTGCTACACAGCCAAAACAAAACAGAAGCAATTTAACATGACATAATGGCCGTTTCCACACATGTTGAATAATGCACTTTCAATACACTTTAGTTATCCTTTAGAAGTGGATTTTTTGTTCCACACATGGAAAATCAGTTACAAATGTGCACTAAAGCGTATTGAAAGTGGATTATTCAACGTGTGTGGAAACGGCCACTGTTAGTCTCTTGACCATTTAAGTCATGCTATGCAAAAGACTGCATGGAAGAGAATGCCAAAAAAAAAAAAAAGGCTGGGAAGTAAAGATCCCTGATAAGCATCTCCTTCCCATTCCCCCATTGACTGAACACAGACTCCACTTGACCAATGAAGCTCCACACTTAGAGAGGCTGGCACCAGCTCATGAACTGATCTCTGCTGAAACATTTTATCCGTCTTAATTCCAGGTTTCTGAGTGTTTTCACTTTTAATGTCTCATTTGTCACCATTTGTTCTCTTACATCCTCTCTCCTAAAGACCCCCACCCCAAGAGGGGAGCTCATAGAACAGCCCTCTCTACCAGGAAAAGGGAGGCTCATAGATCTCTTCAGAAGAGGGAGGGTTTATTGAACAACCCCCTCTTTCCCCGCCAGCTGTGAGCTGCAGCGCTGTGGCTTGCCACTGGCCTCTGCAGGGGAGCTTCCGAGAGGCTCCTTCACTCCCAAAGACCGGGGAGGGGGAGGGAAGTGGCTGCCTTCCCTGCTAACCCCGACAAGGGCAGGCCCAGGTGGCTGCCTCATCTGCCCCGCGCAGGTAAAAGAAGACCTGAGACTCACCTTTGCCCCCGTCTCACTCCATGTGGCTGTTTTTGGCTTGCTGCCACCAAGCGGTGCTGCCTCGTCTGCTGTGGCTCCCACTGCTGGGCTCTTCACCTGTCTCTGCTGGGGTTGGCAACGGCGGTTGTCCCCCCTGGACACGCCTCCATCTCCCCTTCGGTGGGCGCCTCCACCAGTACCACCGTGAAATTGGTGGACAGGACAGGGGCTCTTTCCTTGCAGAGCAGCTGAAGGGGGAGCACCCTGCCGAGCTGCTCCTTCACCGCTGCCTCCAGCCAGCCGCACGCCTCCTTCCTTCTCTTGCCCCTTGTTTGCTGCCACGGCAGCGGTGGGAAGAGCAACAGAAGGACAGCTTTCTCTTCCTTTCTTCTCCCAGCCTGCCTCTCAGCCAGCCAGATGCTGGCAGCACCTCAGGAAGGAAGATAAGAAAGGAAAGAAGAAATGACAAAGAAAGAGAAAGGGAGGGAGAGAAAGAAGGAAGCAAGGAAAGAAGGAAAGAAAGAGAAAGGGAGGGAGGGAGAGAAAAGCCGGGGAAGAGGCTGAGGAAGCAGGCAGCCCTGGAGAAGCTCCACCTGGGGAGACGGACCATGGGTCTTTGGGTGCCAGGGGCGGGGCCACCAGTCACATGATCCTTTTTCAGAGGTGCCAGATCTCAGATCCCAGGAGATCTCACTGAAAAAAAGCCCTGGTTGAATCATCTGGGATTGTTCTCTTAAATGAGTTCCCTCTTTATGTGGCATGGCGTTCTTTGTTCCCTTCTGCTTTTTGCTATGAAATTATAGTAGAAATAATAGAGAATAATCTTCTAGTTATAAAGGTTTTAATAAATGTGTCCTGAATCCAATCTTCTCTGTTCACAAATATATATACATACAATACCATCACACTGCTTGTTTTTTGTTTGCCTACTTTAATAATCTTTCAGATATTATCATTGGATTCAACAAGCCTTACCCAATCACAATACCAGATAGATATAATATTTGTTTGTTTTAAGAAGAAGAAGAAAATATGTCCAGGATCATTTTAAACTACAAATCCCCAAGGTAAGTTCTGAAAGAAAGAATAAGGAAATTGTTTTCCCCATTTTGGCATGTCATGAGTCATGACCTTTTCGTTTGAATAAATTACATACAATAAGAAAGGAAGGAAGGACGGACGGAAGGAGGAATCACATTTTATTTAAACAGGAAGTAACTGAAGGCAGTTTGGGGGCTCCGGGGAGCATTTAAACATACATAGAGCAAGTAATTGAAAGCACAACAATTTCAAGAGAAAGGAACTGTGCATTAAATGTGATATCTATTCTTTCTGACATTATGAGAAGAAAGTAACATTCATTCTTCTATCTGCACACTGTATTAGTAATAAGAAAGAACCCCTAAAAGAGAGAGAGAGAGAGAGAGAGAGAGAGAGAGAGAGAGAGAGAGAGAGAGCGCTTGTGTTCTAGTCTTCTGACCGGAATGAGTCCTGCTGGTGGATTCCATTAAAAGTTGTATTAGAGTTATTTTGTTCCTTGATACTCAAGTTCTATTCACTGCTTTCCCCATTCTTCCATACTACAGTTTATTGAGTCAACAGCTTTTATAGCAGATGGGACTGGATAGGGGGAAATTAAAGGCCTTTACAGAAGTATGTCTTGGCTCACCATACTCATTGTAGGAATATCTTTAAGAGGAGGTAGAAAATTGAAGGAGAAAAAAGATAACAATGACAAACTGGATTCTGTGGAAACACCGCCCCCCCCATCTCCGCACACACACCAAAAGGCACAATATTATGCTTCAGTGGGAATAGAGAAGTCAAAGAGGTTTTAGGAGCAGATACAAGATTCAAATGTAATTTCAAAGGCTTGATCTCGGATGTATTCAAAACTGAAAAGCAAAAAACTCGCAACTGTACTAGAAAAAAACCTTCACAATACTGTCAGAAGCAAGTGGTTGTACCTTAGAAATAATGAAGTTCCTGAGGAATAATTGTGTGTTATATGAAACACAGGGCTGGAACTCTGAGCTTGTGACATATTAGAACTTCTGGTAAGAGAATCCACATAGGCAAACTGACCCTCCCTCTTCCACTAAGGGCCAAGCTACACATGACGAATGACACTTGAACAGCAAGTGTATTTCTCCCTGTTCACTTGCCCTCCACTCAATCCACTTGCCGTTCAAGTGTCATTCGTCATGTGTAGCTTGGCCCTAACTAAGCATTCAGTGATCCTGTCTCTGCTTGACTAAACCAACCAATTCTTGAGGTATTACATTAACATTTTTTTAAAGATTTTATTGTTACAGCTACATATCCTATAAATACAACCCACTGCCAATCATACAGTGTGATGGGATAGATTTGTTCATAGGAAGACAGTCATTGGTAACTTTAAGGGGGGGGGGAATCTGGAGATTTCCTTTCGCCTTGATATCTGTGTAAAGTTTCAGTTCCTTTGCCTTTCCTTGAAAAATTATTAGACTCGAGAAATGTCGTGAAGCTAGCTTTCATTGGTTTAGTGAGGAGACACTAGAATTACTATCTCCTTATGCTAGCAAGATTTAGCAATGCAGGGCCCTGATGCTTTCCTTGGCGGCGGCGGCGGCAGCAGCAGCAGCAGCAACAACAACAACAATAACAACAACAACAACAACAACAACAACAAAGCTTCCCAGTGAACTGCTGGGACAGACAGCACTGGAATTTGTATTTATCACATTTGAAAATGCCACTTTTCTTCCTCAACATTCTGAAAGGTATACAAGTGCCATTTTGGCCTTGCAAATTAGTTAGAATGAAAGAAATCAATTGGCCAAATGTTTAAATCTGTTGCAGTCGTTTTTAACGTGTATGGTTTTATCTGTACAGCTGGAAACCGCTTGGAGTATTTGTCAGAAAGGTGGTATGAATATCTTTAAACTAAGTAAATCAATGTGGCCCTTCAAGGTTAAGAAGTGATTTGAACTCAGGTCTTCTACATCCAAATCAAGCATTCTGTACACTGTTCCATCCTATCCTTTTCTTCTCCCATAAGATAAAAAGGAACTAACACTGAATGAATATGCCAATATATATTCCGATGGCTAGTTTTCTTTTTGAAAGACACCAAATTTCTTGACATTTTTCTTAAATCATGGGCTGTTTCATTTATTATTCCTGCCTACCATTTAGGTTTAAATCTCTATTAAATGATAGCCCTGGGAAGTTTCTTTTCAGTTAAAATTCTGTAGTCAGCAATAAGGTCTGGGATGGATGTGGTTCAATGTAAAATGGGGAGAAAGTCTGAAAGCGATTGCTGAGTTTTGCTTTAGGCTACCTGGAATAAGTGATGCTCTGGAAGTCTAAACTGTCGGAGAGACTGCTTGTTTTACATATGGATATTAATTACAGTGCAGTGACCTGAAAAAAATTCAAATTAGGAAATGGCTCATTGTATACGTTCCAGAAACTGTGACTAGAATTACAGGGAGGCTGATTTTTTTAGCAATTTTTTTTTATTTATGCAAAGGAAAGAGAAAGACAAGCTCTACTGACTGCTTGGCTTTTAAAAGGCAGATTGTGTTCAGTGGGACTACATAATTAAGGTTAGGGGTCCCTGCGGAATTTAAACTCAATAGCAGAACAAGGTAGATTGCTTTGATAAAACAGTGATAAGGGTTTCCCCTCATTTACTAATTCTTTGAATTTTCTCAGGCCATCAGTTATTACTTTCCGTACAACCTTTTTTTTCATTTGATTGAGAAATACTGGACTTTTTGTTAGTTTTCTAAGCCTTGAGGTCTGTGAGTAGGGTGGGGAAAGGCCTGTTATATATGTGCATTCTGATAACATCTTGTTTTCAGGTATTGGTGGCTGATATCTAGGGTTGCCAGCCTCCAGGTGGTGGCGGAGATCTCCCGGAATCACAACTGGTCTCCAGGCCACAGAGATCAGTTCCCCTGGAGAAAATGGCTGCTTTGGAGGATGGACTGTATGGAATTATACCCCAGTGAGGCCCCTCCCTTCCCCAAACACCACTCTTTCAAGGCTCCACCCCCAAAATCTCCAGGAATTTCCCAACCTGGACCTGGCAACCCTACTGATATCACTGCAGAGAACCAGGTTTTGTAACCATGATTAATGTATATATCATTTTCTCATGCTATGGTCTAATAAAAGTTCTCTTTTTGAAACAGGAGAAAATCCAGCTTCTCATGCCTAAGATGAATATTATCCATCACTGATGGTGCCCCCAAGGCCTCACTCCCCCAGACTCCTGCCATTTGCCAGGCTAGGCCTAGCAACTCTAGATGCTACAGTCCAGAATACACTCAGATGACCAACCAGACCTGCCTCCCATATGTGTGGGCTTTCCCATCCTCTTTGGTGGAGAGTAGATAGAGCTCTATGCGTTCATCACTTTTCTGCCTGGTGCTGCCATTTCTATCGGAGTGAATAGGCAGGTCTTATATGCCTTCATGGGCCTAAAAAGGCCTCACGTGCACACTGGAGTTCTTGTACTACCATAAGAAGATGGGACAAGAAGTCTTAAGGATGAATTCCATTGAGTGGACCGAATGACTCTATTTCATGCAAGCTGCGAGACATGTAGGCCATTTCCATATTATCTGCCCCAGGTTCAATGCTGTTTAGGAAGCAGGGTTTTTTTCTTGCTTCCCCACAGCACCATGGTACATTTATGCACCTCCTGGAGTTTCCCAAACTTTTCTCCCAATTGCTGTCTCAGTTTGAAATTCTGGCTTTCCCCCTTCACATTGCTGTAGTTTTCCCTGTCATAATGGTGGCCATTTGCTCTCTGTGCCACTGGGGAAGCTTTTTTGAAAAAATTGTTTTTTCTGAATTCCCAGTTTTCTTTCTTTTTTATTAAAGTAAATCTCTAGCCCCTTCTATTTTAGAGATAGGCCTTTCCCCATATAGCTGCAACAGAAGGGGCTAGAAACTTACCTTTCTTTAAAAAAAATGAAAGATACGTATTCAGAGAACCTGTTACACATATTTTTATAATGGCATATTAATATAATAATATTCAATTACCATTTTAAATAAATGAAAAAGTCCCAGTGGTTAAGGAGAATAGGAACTGGGAATGGGAAACTGCAGGGAAACTGGTTATATGGAAGCCTCATTGCCACTGAGCTATGTTGGCAACCAGACCAGCGAAAGAAAGTCATCCAAGCCAGTCCTATGTGGAAATTACTGTGGCTCTGACAAAGCCCCTGTTCCTATTCTAACAGTGGAGGAGTGGAAGGGTTAAATAGCTCTTTTGCCTGTGCTATAACTCACACAGGAGAAAGTGCAAAAAGCAATGGATCCCCTTGAACTGGGGGCTATACTAGGGTTGTCAGTCAAGCACTGGCAACTGACAGGAGTATCAGGGGGGTGGATATATACAAATCACTATCACTTGGATAGCCCTGACCTGGATCACCCAGGTGAGCCTGATCTCATCAGATCTCAGAAACTAAGTGAGTCAGCCTTGGTTAGTAGTTGGATGGGAGACCTCCAACCAAGACCAGGGTTGCAGAGGCAGGCAATGGCAAACCACCTCTGTTAGTTTCTTGCCACGCAAACCCCAACTAGGGGTCACCATAAATCAGCTATTACTTGAAGGCACTCTCCACCACCATCATTTTGATGACACAACTTTGTTTCCAGTGTGAACCCAGATATGATGCCATTGTGCCAGGGAAGACGCTGTACAATCCACTGAAACTCTATGGTTTTACCATAGAGTTTCAGTAGAATCCCAGTGCATTGCCCTAATGGGACAATATCACTTCCAGGTTCGTACCAGAAGTGACGTCACACTGTAGGCACAATGGCAATAATCCCTGCATTTTTTCCCCTTCCTACCTGCCAGCAGCACTGAGATTGGAGCTACCGGGGGAGGCTTCATGCTATTGCCACTGGTGGGCACACAGGAATATTTTGAGGGTTTTATTGAGTGCTAAATGCCCATTTATGTGCCCCTTCTAAATATAGGTGCTATTAATAATCTCTTGTAGAGAGACTTGAGTGAGTGTTGTGCTTTTCAGTCATAGGCAGCCAACATGATGTAGTTACTTGAGTGCTAGGCTAGGATCTAACCTGGTTTCTGTTCCCTACTCTGCCATAGAGCTCACAGTCACACTTAGTTAGCCTAACCTACCTTACAGAGTTGTTATGAGGATGAAATGTGGAGAAAAGAATGATATACACCACCCATAACTCCTTGGAAGAAAGATGAGATTAAAATTTACTAGACAGATATATTCACATCTATCTATAGAACAAGCTTATGAAATAGTAATTATGGTTCTCCTTTTTACATATCGGACATTGAAATTCTGAGATAATGACATGTACAAGGCCAGACAGTAAGCTAATTTTTATGATACATTACCTAAAACTTAATGTGTATGCCATGTAGCTACATGCACCTATACCTGGACTACCCATATTTGCAAGTGTACGTAATGGAAATCACAAGGTTTCTGCATCTAACACACCACCACTGGACTACATAGGTGTCTTTAAAGTACTACTGATTAGACATGGGCATGATCCAAAAAATAATCCCGATTTAGCTGATCATGATTCCGCGGCGGCGCCGAACCCAGGTACCCGAACCTCGCCGATCAAGTCCCGTTTCCGATACAGAATCGGGAATCGGGAATTGGGAATTGGGAAGGCCAACGCAGGAGGGTGCCCCACCACCAACACTCCCCCAGACCAGAGTGACCAGGCACTAGAGTGTGTAATACTGTGTGAGCCCTCAGCCAAGGAGGTGCCCACTGAGCTTGGCCCCAGAGCTAGATGGCAGCCCTGGAAGCAGAGAGAGAGAATAGGAATAGAGCCCAACCCCAGCTGCAACACTCCCCCCCCAGACTTGAGCCATCAGCCGAGGTGCCCACCGAGCTTGGCCCCAGAGCTAGGCGGCAGCCCTGGAACCAGAGGAGATAGCTCCCTATTCCCTAATTCCCTATCCGCTGAAGCCCAAAGCTAAAGCTCCCTCTCTCTCTCTCTCTTGCACTTTCTCTCTCCAAAAGCGGCAAGCGAGAGCTCTCCTGTGTCCCACTCCACCCGCGAGCAGAAAGTGAAACTTTGTTGCGCAGCACATGGCTATTTATAAAGCCTGGGTCTGCTATGCAGGAGGGCTGTGTTTGGCCGGAAGAGCTGCCTCTCAGGCTTTGCAGGGATGAGATTCGAGTGCCCATGGCTACAGAAGAACACCCCCTTCCTCCGCCCTCCCCTCTCTTCTCCCAAATGGACAAGACGGACGCGCGCTTTTCTGGCTGCTCCATGGTTGGAAGGAAGCCCTGCTGAATAAGGAAAGCTGGGCTTCCATTCGCATTTCCAGGGCAACAGAAGGAGGGCAAACAGCTCCAGCATTCCCCAGGCTCCGTTTTTATGGGGCTCCATTCCCTCAGGAACAGATGGCTGGTGCCAGACTGTCTGCAGACTGCAATCCCAAACATAAACCGATCGATCCGATTGAGACCCGATAGAGCGTCCCACCCGACCGCTGAACCGGGAGCCATGGACGGAACTGATCAGCCCGGTCCCAATGGTGCAAACGCCAAAATTGGGGCAATTTTCAGTCCATAATTCCGATCGTGTCCATGTCTACTACTGATAACAATTTAAGCCAGAGTTGTTGATTCATAAGTAAGCATGGTATTAGAGCAGTTAAGGGCATATATTGGGAGCTTATTCTCTCCCTGTTCTAAAAGGTGCATGTGCAAAAGAGAGTTCATTCCACAATAGTGAAAAAGGCCCAAAGGTATATGCCATGTTTCCCTTAGGCTCAAAGTATATGTAGAGGAACACTCATTGAGTTCAACTCAGATCTACCTCAGTCACAGGGGTGGAGCCTTATTTTTCATCCAAAGGGTCATGTAGATGAGAAGAACCCAGCTCTCCCCATTATTGTTATTTCTATCCATACAATTGTCTCTGGGGGACAGGGAGTGACATCAGGAAACAGGTAAGACAGCTGAAAGGTAAGAGAGCTTTCCCACCCCTACACACACACACACTTTTTTGCTTTCAAATTTAGTCCTGACTTTCTGCATAATTGTGGGAAATCTGGTCAACAGATTGGTTCGCTACCACCATCTGTAGTTTAAATTCAGGAGTAATCCTTTGAAGTTAGTTGCTGGTACAGTGAGGTAAAATTAGATGAAGTGAAAGAGACAATCAGATATTTTATGTTGGAACCAGGCCTACATAGATAAGTGTCTCCAATGGCTCCATGCCCATGCTAGTTGAAAATCTTTGCTATTTTTCCCAGGCCCTTCAGACAGAGCATCAGTTGTACAGCTTGCAAGCAAAACTGAGCTTTAAAAAGGAGTCATAGATCTGCTCCTACTCCTGAGGAAATGACTGTTACTATTCCACTCATCCTATCCTCTCAGCTAACGACAAACCGCTTGAAGTACAATCAAAAGGCTGCCCACACATGTACTGGCTGACTTGCTTTACATAGACCCAACATTCCTCCTCCACATTAGCAGCAGCAGCAGCCTCTTTTTAAATGACTAAAAGTGAGAGAAAGCCACAGTGCACAGAGCTTAAATTCAAAAGGCTTGATATTTGATGGAACGGTGCAAGCAATTCTCCATAAAAGAAGTTTCATCTCTTATTTTTGCCATTCCATGTGCGCTGCTGAGGGCTGCCCTCTAACTAGGGATGTGCAATCCAGGAGTTCATAATCCAGCTAAATGTTGGATTTATGCCAATCTGGTATAATTAGACTGTGCCAGATCGCACTGAAGAATCCCAGTTCGGATCCAGGGAGCTGAATTCTGCTGGGCCAGATTATTTGGCTGCAGACAGTCACAAGAAGCCATAGCAGAACCACCAAGATTGCTAACATATTTAAAACATACATAATAAAAACACATCTTAAATGCCATTAAAATCATAGAGTTTCCAGCAATTCCTAGAGAGATCTGCTGTTACTTCTGGGTTTTCCCTGAAAGTGACACCTTCATATCCCTGCTCCTGATACCCCACTAGTTACAACAAGGCTGGGCCTGGCAACCCTAAATTTACAAGGGTCAAAAGGGGCTGTTAGAGGAAGTTGAATTCAAAGATCAAATCCTCTGTTTCCTCAGACAAGAATATTTTCCTCAGCCAAAAGATAATTCAGTAGTGAATGTACTGTTGAATTTCAAAATCAGTTTTTCCCCAGTCACACCACTAGAGCATGTCTGATATCAATGAAAACATTTCAGTGTTCCATTAAAAATAGTTCAAAAATACTTTTCAATGCCTTTTCTGCAGATCTTACTTGCACAACATAATTATGACCAGAGCTCATTTTCTAATACTTCAAGGCTAGAATTATGCTCGCATTTTCCCTAGCCACATAATTGCCCTTCTCACTGAGAGGGAAAAACACCTTAATTCATCAAATGAAATACAGTTTTAATATCCTTTCAGGAGATAAATCTCTCAGATGATTTTGTGTATTTTGGTGAGTCATCCTGAGGGCCAAAAGCAGCACAGCGATCAGTAAAGAGTGTATTTTTAGCTAAGGAAGGAAATAGCTTTAATTATCATTAGATTCAAAGAGTACCTGAAAGTAATAGCTGTACCGGACAAAGGTCTTCCTGTTCTCTTAAATGTCAAACAAAACAGCTCACGTATCCCACATATTGTCAGTGGAGGGAAAAATGGTTCTTCAGTTTGCCTATTCCGTCATGATGACAAGCAAAGCAACATGACAGAATATGAGTGAAATGATAGGCAAGAAGATCCATACTCTCTTCATGAACACATGTATAAGAGGCTGGTTAGGATGCCTGCAGAAAGAAGTTTATTTAAGAATATCTAATCAGAACCAACTGAAGCAAAAGATTGAAGAAATTACCCTAAGTATCTTCACACACCACCCACAGGCACATATTGTCAATTTGTTAAAGTAAATCCGTCCTGCCTTTAGAAAGTGCCCTGTCTGTACGAAGTGGCCAGAAGGAGTTGGTCCCAGTTTATATAGCATCCATTCCTGAGAAGAACAAAATTTAAATTCAAAATCTGGCAAAGAAATTCACATTGCAAATGTTTTAAATTAGTGGTGCTGCTTCCGTAAGAAGGGGCAGAGGAATGTGTGGGAGGAGGGAATTCAAAAACCAGCTATTGGATTTATTCAAGATTCAGTTACAAACAGCGTGTTTTGAGATCAGATCAGATTCGTTTTATATGGCCATTGGCCTTCAAAATATCAAAACACTCTCGAATGTCAGTATAATACATAATCAAAATGATCAGGTAATCAAACACTTCAAAACCACATAAAATGCCCTACTAAAAAAACTTTAAAATTAATAAAACCTTCTAAAAGCAAACACAGTGAATCAATGGCTGATTCCTTTGCTCTGATCTTCCTAGCAGCTAAAGCAAAAAGCGCCAATCTTAGTGAAATAAAAGAATCCTTGTCGGAGAGCATCGTAACAATCTTATCAGAGTCAGACAGGGGATATAGAGCAAACAAGATCTTAGCCAGGAATTTATTCCTAGGTTCTGCGTATAGAGGGCAAGCCAGGATATAATAAGGGAGGTCCTCCACTGAATGACCACATATACAGATGCGTTGGTCAACTGGCGGCTTTTTATATCGACCCACTACCATCTCCGTAGGCATTGTTTGAAAGCGCAAATGTGTTTTGAGGGTATTTGTTACTTTCAGGTGATCCTGAGGTATAATCTCACCTGGTCTAAAACATGGGAGAGAGGTATAATCCACCCCCCCTACACTCCTATCACTTCCTATCTGAATTTTAGCACACAGCATGAGCTGTAGGGTTGTCAGCTCTGGGCTGGAAAATTCCTGGCGATTCGGGCATAAGCCTGGGGAGGGCATGGTTTGGGTAGGGGAGGGACCTCAGTTTGGTATAATGCCATAGACTCCACCCTCCAAAGTAGTCATTTTCTCCAAGGACCCTGTAGTCTAGAGATGAGTCATAATTCCGAGATATCTCCAGGCCCCACCTGGAGGTTGACAACCCTAATGAGCTGCCATTTTGGTGTTACTTATTCAAAAAATAAGAGCTGCAGTGACTGGCATCAGCTCAAAGCCATCATGGGCTTTGCACTGTCCTCTTCATCAGAGAGCCTCGCTACAAGTGACATTTTACACATGAAGGGCACCTTGATCATTTTCGCAAGTCTTTCTGGGAACTGAAGTCCCTCTCCCCCACCCCTTTTCCTTCTGTTCCTTCCCCTCTCTGTTAGAATGGCTGCCTGAAGAGACAGAGAAATCCTATGGCAACAGCAGCTTTTGCAAATTGTCTTGCTGGGGGTGGTGGATGCTCTGGAGAAAGCCGAAATGTCGGTGAAGTCCTAGTGTCCTTCCCCTCTCTGTTAGAACTGTTAGAATCGCTGCCTGCGGCAACAGCAGCTTTTGCAAATCGTTCCTCCGGTCACAAGCCTGCTCTCAACGATCTTTGGGGGCGGGCAGCTGCAACTTTCTCAGCTTTCTCCAGAGCATTCCCCCCCTCCCCGAGCAAGACGATTTGCAAAAGCTGCTGTTGCCGTAGGCTTTCTCTGTCTCTTCAGGCAGCCATTCTAACAGAGAGGGGAAGAAACAGAAGGAAAAGGGGTGGGGGACAGGGATTTCAGTTCCCAGAAAGACTTGCGAAAATGATCAAGTGCCCTTCACGTGTAAAATGTCACTTGTAGTGAGGCTCAGAGTCTTTAGGCAGGTTTAACTGTCACACAGACAGCAAATACCTCCTTATGAAAGGAATTCAGCAACTGCAGTTTCAGTTTGGATATTTCGAAATCATTGGTATTTCTTCTTTGAAGATTTTAAAGATGAACAGACGTCAGAAGAGCATTTGTCCAATGTTAGTTAATAATGAGGCTCATTTTTCACTAAGAACAGTTGAATATTTTGCTGTCTGTGGTGCGCAAACCATCCTCTCTTGTATTTAATTTTCATGGTCACTTGGCGTTCTGATTCCACAACAACAAACAAAACCCATCGAGAGTCTATGTAAACCAGTGCAACATATTTGTCAAACAAGCCATAACCTTTTGTTTGTTCTGCAGTGACTGATGAAATGAATCAATAGCTAGAGTTAACATTTACAGTGGCAGGAAGACCATGAGTCAAGTGGCTTTTAGTTTAAGGAGATCTAATTGTTCTGTGGGTGGCTCATTACCACTCACTCAGCATCTCAGTTCTAAGGCGCAGAGGCTTTGAAAAATACTCTGCTGTATTAAGCACCACTAGGGGAAAACATGCCATTTTTATTTGCGAGCCGATGCTAAGCTTTTAGACCTGCTAGCTGTGTTCAGGTGATGCCCTTGGATAACATCTTGAGGGCCTAGACACTCAGCGGTAGACACAGACTTGATAAACACCTTCAAATAAGTTGAGAAGGGCCCAGTCTGAAGCAATAGAAGAGCAGGGCTATTTATAAACTTGCCAGGTTGCCTGGTAGGGTACCTCTGATCCCCACCAGCTCTCCCCCTCTCTGTTTGTCCTCACAGTGGGAGAAAAAAGGAGGACACAGCAACACTTCTTCTGGTCGCCATGTCCACAACATTCTCGAAATCTCCTCACTCTTTATGGTCTTTAACATAGAGATTGAAGGAATTCCTAGAACATCAGCACATCATACAACATTGCCTCTCCTCATTCGACCCCCCTCAAATGCTCCCAGGATTGCCAAGTGAAGGCCTTGAGAGCTCCAGCTACTTAAAATCCTTCCCCGATTCCTGCTTTTCTCCTGTATCACTGTGTTGCTTAATCAATTACTGCCCCCAAAGCCACCAGCAAATCATACATGTCTGGCCTTTGATTGGTTAGTTGCTTTCTTGTATTTGACGGGCTGTGCTGTCCTTCCTTTCCTTTTTGAATTATGGACAGTAGCTAAAGAATTCAGCATAGCTAAGGTCATAGTCGATCACAGGTGTAAAGGGCCCTGAATAGACCAGCTACTGTGCTGGGCTATTGCTGGTGAGTGTCTCTTTAGTTGATTTCTGAGGTTTCTGTGGCGGACATGCTTGGCAGGATGGGGGTGGGGGGTACAGGATGTGAGAAGCAACTTGAAGCTTCTCCTCACTCCAGATGAATAGCAAGACTATTTATTTATTTATTTATTGTCTGCCTTTCTCGCTGAGACTCAAAGCAGATTATATAGTATAAATCAATACAAACATTGGCTAGGAAATTCAATAAACAATGCAATGGTTTCCTTTTCTCTCCAGGAGACCGCACATAGTTCCACAGGCATGCGTTTCTCTTTCTCTTTAGATTGTATGTTGAAAATGAACCTATTACTCTGTGCGCACAGAGTTTGAAAATGGCACTCAAGTATGATGCTTTGGCATGCTCTGACAAGGAATATTCCAGGTGGCAACAAGGAGAGGATTGGCTGTTTGTTTCTGATTTTCTGATTGGTTATACTAGTTCTTCTAGTGCATATGCAGTATTTCACTGTTTCAGTTTGGTGTAGTAGCTAAGAGTGATGGGACTAATCTGGAGAACCCTCTCCTTGCTTGATTCCCTCTCTCCTTGCTTGATGCCAGCTGGGTGACCTTGGGTCAGTTACAGCTCTCCAGAGCTCTCTCAGCCCCATTCACCTCACGGGGTGATTGTTGTGGGGATAATCTTACTATATAAAAGACTAACCATGTTCCAGACAACTCACTTCCTACCTGGTCTGCCTCCAGAGGGCGCTGCCACAGAGGAAAGTCCAGAAGAGGCAGCCCATCTCTCCGAAAGTGCACCATGGTGGGAAGCCCAGGCCGGGATCAGGCACAGAGCAGGTGGCAATGCCTGTCCCCCGCCTTCACCCAGCTGGGATCAGGAGCTGAGCAGGTGGCAATGCCCACCCCCACCTTCACCCAGCTGGGATCAGGAGAAGAGCAGATGACAATGCCCGCCCCAGCCTTCATCCAGCTGGGATCAGGAGTGGAGCAGGTGGCAATGCCTGCCCCACCTTCCCCCCAGCTGGAATCAGGAGTGGAGCAGGTGGCAATGCCCGCCCCCCTTCACCCAGTTGGGATCAGAATCGGAACAGGCAGCAATGCCCATCCCCCTTCACCAGGACGGAATCAGGCACAGAGCAGAAGGCAAAGCCGCCTGCCTGCCCTCCTCTTTCTAGATCCCCATGTATTTTTTCTCACAACGGGCTTTGTTACTAGTAATAACATACTTTGTAAACTGCTCTGAGTGGGTGTTAAGCGGTATATAAATTGAATGCTATTATTATGTTAATATTAAATATATTTCTTAGATACATTTTTTAAAAATGCATTTTTTTTACAAAAGGCTGTTCACTGCCCACACCACACCAAAAGAAAATGGCAAGGTGAGCAGACCAATGAGAATCGGTACAGGCATTACAGACTGGCAAAAAAATGAAATCAAGCCATTTCAGAGAAAAAAATCAGGAAAAACAGGTTTCAGAAAGATTGGAATGAGGGTGGGGACAGAGCAAAGGCAAGTCTGCAAAAGATATTCAACAAAGTTGTGAGGAAACAAAAAAAATTATAATGAAGGAAAATGCAACTGGACCTGAAAGACACCTTCATCTATAAGGGCATTCTGGCACTATTTTTTCCCTGAAAGATAATGCTATTGTCTACTTACCACCGCTACTGTGGCAGAATTTCTTTTTTTGGCTTGAGTCAGTGTGATGAACAGGACTAGTTTCAGCAGCTCCCCTCCTGGGAAACAGCCAATGAGAGCTAGCGGAATGCTGGACCAGTGTCAGTTGGAGTCTATTGGAAGGCAATTACTAGGGGGAGAAAGGTTTTGAGGCTACAACAAGCAGTAGTAGAGAGACAACTGGCTGTTAATCTGTTCTCCTGATATGAGTTGTGAGTGCCCTTAACTACCCGTGAAGTCCTCAGACATGTGAAGAGAGGTTTGTGGTGGGTGGCAGTGTGTAAGGTGGTCACAGTAAGTTTAGCTCAGTTTTGTTATCTGCAAGACTAGAGGAACAAGGACATCACTGACTGGCTATTTGACTTCCTTGTTGTCTGTGTTGTCTGCATTTTTTTTCTTGCTCAGCTAGATGGGGAGTGAAGCTGATGCTAAAGGGAACTGATGAAAATCTAACAAACAAAAAACCCTACAAGGAAGTTTCCATGTTTCCTTGGTGAATGTTCTAATAGTTACAAGTGATTCTATATTCATCATCTAAACTTTCATAACACTGATCATATTTTAACACAAAAAAGAAATGGATAGGGAATTTCTTTAGAAGTTGAGCAGACGTATTGTAGGTCAACACTCAGAAGTCAATAAGTGAAAAACATTGTGCTTTGTCGCTGAGAGCAAATCTTCATCCTGAGACCCTACGTAATTCAAGCTGGGAAATGTCACACTATGACCTGGCTTACATATATGATTTGATAGATAGATGTCTTTGCTCACCTATTTAGGTAGGATGAAAATCCTCATTTGAGAAGCATGTATTTGTTAAACACTATTTTTCTCTGTTAAATCATTATTCACAAGTTATCATTTTTCAGAAAGAGATCCCATAGCAGGCCATCTTGCAGTTCACTTAAATGATCAGTGTCAGCTTTTCATTATCTTTGGGAGCAACATAAATGAGGAAAAACACATAAGAAATATGCTTTGTATGTAGGAGGTCCTAGGTTAATTTCAAGTTTCAGCCAGCAGGCCTAAGAAATTCAGAGACCATGGAGAACGACTGCCAGTCAGAATAGATAATACTGGCCTAATGGTTTTAGCAGGTATAAGGCGACTTTGTAGGTCATGGATATGTTCAAATCCTAATGCTTACATATACCTTTATATTAAAACAAATTAACAAAATCAATTACAAACATATACAATTTGGAAGTTTCAACTAGAGATGGGCATGAACCTAAATACAAACCAAAAAACGCACGAACCAGGCTGGTTCATGGTTTGCGAACCAGTGGTTCATGGAAGCTCATTTCCATGAACTTCCACAAACTGGTCTACTGGTTCGTTTGATTCATATTAAATGGGCAGTTTAAATGGCCATTTCCCTGGAGAAATGGCCATTTAAACTTTTCCTGCCCCTTGCAAGGGGCAGGGCCTTTTAAACTATCAGCTGGCAGGCAGCAGGGGGGATCCCCCACTTGCTGCCTGCCAGCTGATAGTTTAAAGGGACCTGCTGCTTGCAAGTGGCAGGGCCCATTAAATGGCCCAAACTCCAGCCCCAGCCCCTCACCCACCCCCCACCCCAGTCCACACACCCCCAGGCCCAGGCCCAGCTCCACATTTACTTTGCTGCTGGGGTAGTGGGGCCACCCTGCGGGCCCGTGGCCTCCTCCTGCGAGGGGCAGGAAGGTCATTTTTGGTCTCTTCCACTGCTGCACAGGCCTGCAGAATGGCGAGGGAGGCCGTTTTCAGCCCTGCCCCTTGCAAGGGGCAGGAAAACGTCTTAAATGGCTGCCGCAGGCCCACAGGGCAACCAAGGAGGCCAAAAACGGCCTTCCCACCCCACAAATGGCCACCGTAGCAGACATTTGAGGGGCACAAAGGCCATTTTCAGCCTCCTTCACTGCCCTGCAGGCCCATGGCAGCCAGTTGAGGAACAGGAAGTCAATTTTCGGCCTCCTCCACCACTCTGTGGGCCCGCAGGCAGTGGAGGAGGCCGAAAACTGCCTTCCCGCCCCTCGTAGGAAGAGGCCATGGGCCTGCAGGGGGGATGGGCCACGGCCTCCACCACCTCAGCAGCAAGATAAGTGTGGGGCTGGTGCTGGGGCTGGCAGCTGGGCCATTTAAAGGGCCCTGCCGCTTGCAAGTGGCAGGTCCCTTTAAACTATCAGCTGGCAGGCGGCAGGGGGGATTCCCCCCTGCCAGCTGATAGTTTAAAGGGACTTGCTCATTGCAAGCAGCAGAAAAGGGCCCTTTAAACGATTAAAGCAGCCGGAAAGGGGCATTTAAACTCCACAAACCATGAACCACGAACTGGTTCGTGAACTTGCACCAGTTCGTGGGATTTAATGGTCTGTGGTTCGTGAAAACCCACGAACCACGAATCCCCATAGTTTGGGGGTTTTTTTATTCGTGCCCATGTCTAATTTCAACCTGGATTTATTAAGTCACCATTTTCAGAGCCGTTTAACTTGGGTTTATTCAGTTATAATTTTCAGAAATTTTCCCAGTGATTTCTGTATATGTTTGCAATTGATTTTGTTATTTTTTTAATATATATGTGTCTGTATACTTTTGTGCTTCTATTTTTGTATTTCCACTGTAATGCAATATGATAGTTCTACTGTTATTATAATATCTTTATGGCACTGCTTTTGATTAATGTATGAGATTTGTTCATGGATTTATAAGCCAATATTTTAATAGGTACAATTCCACAGTGTTTTCCTTTTTATTTTGTTCATAGACTGTGGACCCCTTGCTATATTTTAGTTTCACATCCTAATGCTGACTTTACACAAATTGAAAATGCAATAGTCAATGAAAATTTGGTTCATAAAGTTTCAGTTGAATTACAAAAAAGGTTGCTTCGCTTTGCATGGCACACAGGAAAAAATGAACTATATCACGAACAGAGCTACCCTGTAGCCTCTAAAAGCCACACAAAAGAGTAACACCCCAAACTGGAATACGTGGGTAGGATAATCTGCTGAGATGTAATAAAAGCCTGCTGCTTACCATGCTGTCCGGAATTCAGGACTGTCTCTTCTGATTTCAGCTGTAACAAAAGACAGAATTAAGAAATTTAGTCTCATCCCTTCGGTCCTGTACTATTTAACTAGAAAATGTTACAAACATTAAGAAAATTTCAAAACATTTAATAAAAATGTAAACAAAATCATGCAGGAGTTACAAGATGATGTGGATTCAAAAAGAGTTCTGAAGTGAGTTTGATAATTGCTTTTCAGTATCAGTTTTGCTTCCCATGGCTATCCCTTTCTGGTTTATCTTTGTAGATCCAACTTCTGACAGTAAGATTCAATGAGAGCTCTATCCCTTATATATGATTCTAACTTTATTCTAACCCATTGCCGTGCACTATTATTTCCTTTTGTATCGCACATCATGGGTTCCAGCAAATTTGCCATGCGACTCCATACAAATCAGGGAAGTTATTCAAGGCATACATTTGCCTTGACAGTGCTCTAATGGAAAATCCACATGAATGTTCTGCTCTTAGGCCTTCAGGGTGACTCATCTTTCTTTGTTTTAGCTATGGAGCTGGAACAAAGGACGAGGAAAGGCTGCACAGAGGTGGAGGAGGAGAGGGAAGAACATGCAAGCTTGAAGCATGCCAAATTGCTGAAAAGCTCAATTTTATATAAACAAGTATTTTAAATCTGAAAATGAACAAGGGCTGGAAAGCCATGCTTTCTGCATTAAATCAGCCATTCACTGAACAGTTGGATGCATGGATAACAGAATTGCCCATCTGCCATATAACCAGATGTTTTTTCTGTCCATGTCTTAATTACTCTTATTTTCATAATCAATTTTGATTCCTCATAGAAACACCTTTTTAAGAAACCGTGTTTTTCACCTTACTCTGAATCCCTCTTGACCTGTCAACATTATAAGTTGCTTTATCAAATTAGCTTATTTTATGTGTTTTTACTTCCTTTGATGGTATGAAATGTACTCCAGAGTTTCTTTACACCCCTTTCAGCAATGACGCTGCAGGCCTTCCTGGAGCTTGGCAGTAGCATTCCTTCTATAATTTGAAAAGCCGTATGATGATATTGAAAATAATTACCTCCTGCAATTACCCACAGGCTCTGAAGCAATTATTAGTTTTAAGCTCTCTATTTGATTCACTAATTGCCTCCAGAAACATTGGTTGGATGTCCACTACCTGGAACACAACTTGCATTGTCATAAACATAGCCTGGATACATGGGTTGCAGTCTTATAAATCCACCATGCACATCTGGGACAGAATTACCTGCACAGCCAGTCCCCGAAGTTTCCGCTCTGGCCACTTCCATGGCTGAACAAGGCAAGCAATTTCTAACTAAAAAATACTTTTCCTGTTCATCTGTGCAAGTGGATGTGGTAAAATTTCCAAGGGGAGCTTAGATGATATTTATTTTATTTAAAAATATTTCTATACCTTGAAGCTCTTGGTACGCAAGGTCTGGAGGTGGCACCTGAGGCTAATCTCCAAGTGATTTAATTGCCATAGACAGAAGGAATGTAATAAAAGCCCAATGGCAAAATGTAAAATTAGTATCTAGAGCCAATTATATGATCTCCCTTCACTTGTTTTGTCTTTTCTTTCTTGCCTGTCCTAAAGTCTTTTGTGCATTAGACCTTAACTAGCTTATCACAAAATAAATCTGAGTGAGCAACCTACCAAAAAAAAAAAATAACAGGGGGCACTTATAATGTAAAAGAGATTCTTGACAGTTATTGAATGCATAGCTAACAGGCAGCAATGTGTTTTACTTTGAACTGTAGCAATGTCCATTTATGGAACAGTGAATATCTTTAATTTGACCATTTTATCAGCCATAGCTGAACTGTAAGCAGTTTCAACTCATACCAGCAAAGTAACATTTCTGGAACAGCAATATTCTTCCTTCCTCCTCAGGCGAGACCTTAGGGGATGATGTCAGAATATTGTAATGTCCTTGCTCAAAACTGATAGTAAGGATGTCAAAATATGCATGTTGTCACTCGGCAAAATTATGCCGAGAGATAGATCAGTACCCACAGGGAACTCAAGGGCATACTGACTGTAATCTAATTAAAATTATGCCATAAAGTAGAGTGTTTTCCAAAAGCCATTTGCAGTCATAAATCAAAACACCTTTGCATACACAAATCTAAATACCTTACATGTCACTGAAAATGTGGGTGGGTGGGTTGTGTTATGTGCCATCAAGTCGCTTCTAACTTATGGTGACCCTATGAATTAATGACTTCCAAAATGTCCTATCTTAACAGCCTAGCTCTGGTCTTGCAAATTGGAGGCCATTGCTTCCTTTATTAAGTAAAGCCATCTAATTTGGGGTCTTCCTCTTTTCCTACTGCCTTCCACCTTTCCTAGCTTCATTTTCCTTTCCAATGAGTCTTGTCTTCTCATGATGTGATCAAAGTACAATAGCCTCAGTTTCATCATTTTACCTTCTAGGAAGAACTCAGGCTTGATTTAGAACCCATTTTTTGACTTTTTGGCTATCCATGGTATCTGTAAAACTCTCCTTCTGCCCCACATTTCAAATGAATCAATTTTCTTCCTTCATGGCTGCCTTTCCAAGTCTCAATTTCCTTCTGATTTCTTGGTTGCAGTTTCCCATTTGGTTGATGACTGAGCCAAGGAATAGAAAATAGTTAACAATTTCAATTTCTTCACAGTCACAGTAGTCATTACTTTTGTCTTCTTGATCCTGTTTTGCCACTTTCTCGTTTAACTTTAATCAGTAGTCATTCCATGCAGAGATGTAGTGTGCTGGGGACCAGAGGGGCAGTCGCCCTGGGCACAGAATTTGGAGGGGCACAAGACGCGGCTGCCCCCCCCCCCATGCCACCACAGCAAGCTCAGCCAGCAGGGTGTCCCATGAGCTGGCAGCCTCATCAGCTCATGGGTGACTGCACTGCACCCTTCGGGAGGGCTGCCACACTGCCTGCACATGGCCAGGCAGCTGGCTCACTGGCTGCCCAGCCAGCCGAGCTTGCTGCGGTGGTGCAGGGGGGACAGCGGCCGCTTCTGTGCGTGATGATGTCACCAGAAGTGACATCATCATATAGGCCCTGGGAGCGCACAGGCAAGATATCCCTGCCCCAGGCGAACTGCACCCATGCTACACCACTGACTCCATGGTTTCACTATTTTCTGCCAGTAATGTGGTATCATCTGCATATCCAAAACGTTCCTTTCACCAGTTTTCATTCCATTTTCATCTAAATCTGATCTAGCTGTCCTTATGATATGTTCTGCATACAGGTTAAACAGATAGGGAGATAATATACATCCTTGTTTGACACCTTTGCTGATGGGAATCCATTTTGATTCCCCATATTCTGTCCTAACAATAGCCACTTATCCACGGTACAGTTGTGCATCAACACGAGCAGATGTTGTGGCACACTCATTTCTTTCAATACCATCCATAGCTTTTCAAGATTCACACAATTAAAAGCTTTGTTCTAGTCTACAAAACACAGGCTGATTTTCTTCTGAAATTCTCAAGTATGCTCCATTAACCATCATAAATTTGCAATATGATCTCTAATGCCTCTTCCTTTTCTGAATCTAGCTTGAACATCTGGCATTTCTTGTTCCATATATAAGGGTCTTTGTTGCAGAATTTAGAGCCTCACTTTGCATGTGTGGGAAATTAACATGATGTTCCAATCGTTGCTGCAATATTTGGCATGTCCTTTTCAGTATTGGAATGTAGATTGAGTGTTTCAAGTCTGTTGGCCATTGTTTGTTTTCCATACTTGTTGACATATTCTTGTTAAGATTTTGATGGACATTGTTTCTGTAACTTGAAAGAGCTCTATTGATATCCCAATTTTTCCTGGTGATTTCTTTCTCTCAATTGCTTTGAATGCAAATTTCACTTCAATTTTCAAAATGGCAGGTTCTTAATCAAAAGGTTCCTCTCAGAAGGAGTCTGTCATCCTTTCATCTCTTCTGTATATTTCTTCAGTTTACTGTTTCCATCCTTTCTTTATTTTTTCCTGACCTGATACTGTATTCCTGTGTTGGTCTTTTTGCATCCCTGGCTGTGGTTTGAATTTCCCATTGATTTGCTGGATCTTGGGGAATAGATCATAGGTTCTTCCTTTTTTGTTGTTCTATTTCTTTGAACTGGTTATTATAATAGTCCTTTTTTGTCTCTGCATGCAAGTGCCTGAAAAGTTGCATTCAGAACTCTGATTCTATTTCTGCCACATTATTCTTTTGTTTCTCATCAATCTTTAGCAAATCTAAGAGTGGAACTACACCATACATGGTGGGGGGGGGGGGTGCATGTCGAATCCTACAGGATTTTCTGGGAAGTGTAGTTTGAAAAAAACACAGCTGCTTGATGTGATTCCCAGTCAGGCAGGTCCCAGTCCCTTCCATTGTCCCTTCCACCAAGCCGAGTGGATTTTTGAAAGAGAGACTCTCTCCAGTCGAGCAGTTGTCCTTTGTAAGAAAATCCACTTGGCTCAGTTTTCCTTAAGGAGCTTGGAGATGGCAGGGGAATGTAACAGGAGGCAGCAGGAAAAAAGCCGTGTGAGATAGAAAATCAGCGGTGCAATTCCCTGCCAGAAGAAAAACAATGAGAGGTACTGGGATTCTCTCTCGCCTACAAAATACCTTGGCTTTCCCCCTGCTTGTTATGTTGTCCCCCACACACACACACACATCCAGAGCTCCTAGAGGATTTTTGAAAAAAAGAGAATCCTGACACGTGAAGACCACATGTCTGGTGTCTTGTGTACCTTGTGACTCTCAGTGTTTCATTAGTCATCTGTCTTGGCTTCTCCCTTTTTGTGGCTACAGGAATAATCTTTGCACATTCTACCTTCATAATGTATCTGGTTTCTTCTTCCAGTTTATGATCAATTAAACTTAGTAATGCAAACCTGTACTTTGCATGGTCCTTAAAGTCTTCCGGAATGTTATCTAGATTATATTTTGGCCCTGTGATTCTTTTACCATTTCTCTTCAGCTTTTTTTCTAATTTTTTTTTTAAAAATATTTTAAACAATTTCTCTTTTTGATCTGCTTGTAATACTTCTCCACTAGAGATGGGCATGGACTGGGAGGCAGTTGCTAAGCTAACTCGCATCCCCTCGCCAGCAAAATGAAGCGGGGCTTCGTGCGCTTTGTCTTTTATACAGAAACTCTAGGCGCTCTCTGTTTGGCTGACAGAGCTGCCAATCAAGGTTTCCTGGGCTGAGATTGATGTGTTTCAAATGGGGAAGGTGGCTTCACACCGTTGCCTAGGAAATTGTTTGAGCGGGGATGGCGGGAATCCTGTCATAACAGGCTAACAGACAGACGGACAGAACGCCCCAAAGTTTGGCGCTTTCACGAAAAGAACACGCACCCACAGCCCACATGTTCGCGAACGACGAACTAGGTAAATTTGTGGGGAAATTAGGTCCGTTATGCAGTCTGTGCCCACCTCTATTCTCCACATATAATTGATATTGTACGGAAATAAACTGTGTTGGTTTAAAGCCTTATAATAAAGTCATTGTATCATTAATACATTTATGTCTTGATGTTTATTTCTTAACCAATCGTAGAATGGAGTCCAGGGTCCAGCAAAGCTTTTTTCTAATTTTTGATATTAACAGTTCATGTTAATCAGCTCCTGGTCTTGCTTTAGCAGAAAGAATAGAGCTTCTTCATCTTCTACTCCTGATTATGTAATTTATTTGATTCTAGTATTGGCTGTCTAGTGACTTCCATGTATTCAATTGTCTATTCAGTTGCCTGAAGCATGTGTTTGGTAGTAGAAAGTGTCATCAAGTCATAAATGACCTATGGTGACCCTTACTGGGGTTTTCAAGGCAAGAGACTAACAGGTGGTTTGCCATTGCCTACCTCTATAACCCTCGTCTTCTTTGGAGGTTGCTCATCCAATTACTAATCCAGGCTGCCCCTGCTTTGCTTCCAAGATCTGATGAGATTGAGCTTGCCTGGGCCATCCAAGTCAGGGCAAAGCATATGTTTGCAATGAACAAATTGTTGGCTTCACAAAATGTTATGAGTCACTCTCCTGCTTCATTTCGTAATCCCAATCCAAATTTTCTGACAAGGTTTGATTCAGCTTTGTCTCCTGCTTTTGCATTCCACTCACGTATGATTATCAGTGCATTTTGTTTAGGTGTATGAGCAATTTCTCCCTGGACATTTGCATAAAAGCTTTCAATTTATTTCTCTTTGTTATCTATAGCTGAGGTGTAAACTTGAATGATAATTATGCTGAGAAGCATTCCATGAAATCTGATTGATAGTATTCAGTCAGACTTTGCACTATAACTCTTGATTGCTTGTGCTACATCTTGCCTCGCTATTAGAGCAACACTGTTTCTCATGAGTCTGTCATTTCCAGGATTAAACATTTTAAAATTTTCTGACTGAAAATGTCTTAAACTAGTCCATTTTAGTTCACTCACACCTAGGAATACAATGTTTAAACATTCCATTTCTTGTTTTATGATTTTGAGCTTACCTTGTCATACTTTTCTCATTCCATTTTCCTATTATGTGTCCCACTGCTACGGAGTTTCCTTTTACATATATATACATCAACAACTGGACATGCTTTTGGCTTTAATCCAGTCTCATGGTTAACAGCACTATTCATACTTGCCCTCTGCTCTTCCCCAGCAGCTAACTAAGTGCTTTCCGCCTGGGGAGATCCTCTCTTCCAGCACTATACATTCTTTTGGTTTGAGTTGTCTCATCATAGGGTATTTGAGGTACGAGATGACCAGAAGTGGTTTACCACTGCCTTCTTCTGCTCAGTACTCACCAGAGTAAGCTGAAGCGTTACTGCCGTTGCCTATGAAAGATCCTTTACCAGTGTCACCTTCCACTTCTGCTGCTGCCCAATATTTACCCTTCAAGGATTCCTCCTCTTCCATCACCATTGGAACTTTCAATTCTCTTCTGCTGATGTGATACCTGAAGGGGGTGGATGCATCTTACTTTGGTGTCTCAGAGCTAAGCTACAAGTGACGCCTGACACAAGTTGGACACTTGTCAGCTTCCCTCAAGTTTTGATGGGAAATGTAGGCGTCCTGGTCTTGCAGCTAGGCTCTCCATTTAATTGAAGTTTACAGAGCAACTGTCTATGGGAGGGAGAACATGCAGTTGGGAGGGGATTGCAGGCGTTGGGCTCTCGCCGGGCGCCCCCCTTCCCCTCTGCTGGGTGTGGGGGGAGGGGTCTGTAAACTTCAATTAAACGGAGAGCCAAGCTGTAAGACCAGGATGCCTACATTTCCCATCAAAACTTGAGGGAAGCTGACAAGTGTCCAACCTGTATCAGGCATTACTTGTAGCTTGGCTCTCAGTGTTGACCATTCTGCTTGGAATAACTCTGCTAGGAGTTCAGACTCTTGACTGAGTCTAAACTCCTGATAGTATTGCTCTCAGCTTCACTAACACACTCAAATCCTCAGCATGTTAAGGTGTATATCCAAGAGGGGGCAAAAATATACATAAGGCAATTTATATATAGTTCTGAAGTTAATAATCTGTTTCAGAAGTACTTTTGACAGCCATACCATTTGTACTGCACTTTTTTAAAATTAAAGAGCTCATATGGTATTTTATATCGTCCTTTATCCTCCTAAATAATGCAAGCAAGAGACATTTTATATCTCAAGGAAAAGTCAAAATGATATGCTCTTGCTCTGGATTGGATCTATTAGGGTTAAAAAGTAAGTGGGAAAATGATGTCGCCTTTGGCCTCTGTATGGGGACAGGAAGTGTACGTTGCTCATACTTACTCTTTTTACCCTTCTTCTGAAGTCCAAGGCGGCTTTAAATTTGAGTTTTATATTAAACAGTATGATTTACTGGGACAGCTAAATTTAGGAATGATTGTGTGTGACTTATATTTTTATTCAGAAAAATGAAAAATAGATATTTTTTTAAATGGATATATCTTTAAGACCCATGTTTTTTTTTTACTGATACAGTTATTCATTTAAGGCTGAAGTGAATGCCTGTCCATACAGATTGCCAAAAACGATAATTTTCTAAAGTTTGGCGTTACAAGAGAAAATCCAGACCCCAGATTTCCTGTGTAATGGACTAGTCATGAATAGATACTAATGGAAATATTCTAGAGTTATTGCTTTGATTCGAAATAAATGGCTACAGATGTAAAACCTATCATAGATTCTGGAAAAATGTGTTATTTAAATTTTACATCAGTAGTGTTTAATGACAACTGGCATTGGCTAGAAGAATAAATATGATTTCTACAGGATATATTCCCATGAGCTCCAAATGACCCCGGTCATATATTACCTGTTCCATACCTTTTCTCTATGCCATGAAATATACAAATATAATGACAAAAACAGTTGCTACTGCATAATAAAGCTTTTCAGTAAAAGGAGATTTTCAAATCTATCTGCTCAAAGTGGGACTTGCTCAATGATACATCTGCATACAGAAAGCTTGAGGCTTTATCTAAAAGTTTTATCTAATGCTCAGAAAAAGGATTAAGAAAAGGGAAGAGTATATGACAATTTTATTTATTTATTTAATTTATAGTCCGCCTTTCTCACTGAGACTCAAGGCGGATTACACAATATGAGATTAGTACAATCAGTATCAAGTACATTTCAATACAGAATCAAGGACATTTCATAAACAGTACCATAGGGTAAATAGATACAAGTTTAAAAGACAGTATTAGCAAGAATCCAATACAGAATAGAAAAAATACTGAAGCAGAACATAATCAATTCTAGGACTAACATTAGACAACATGGAGCACAGGTGGTACATAGGAGTACATATTTAAAGCAGCAAATAATATGTAAGGCAATATAGTGATGAAGTCTATGGTCCCTAACTCATTAGTGAAGCATCTGAGACCTCCACCCTACAATACAGCCCTCCCATTTGAGTAAAAAGCCTTTTTGAATAGGTTGGTTTTGCATCGTTTACAAAAAACCAGGAGAGTGGGGGCACTTCTGACTTCCTCAGGCAGGTCATTCCACAGGATAGGGGCCACCACAGAGAAAGCCCGTGTGCGGGCTGTTGCTTACTTCACCTGTGTGCAGCCTGGCACCTGCAGGAGACCCTGTTCAGATGAGCAAAGCTGCCATGGAGGAACATAGGGAGGGAGACGGTCCCATAGCTATGCCGGACCAAAGCCATGAAGAACTTTGTATGTATTAACTAATACCTTGAACTGAGCATGGTAACTGATAGGTAGCCAATGGAGCAACTGTAGGATGAGAGTGATATTCATGCTCCTGCTAGCTCCTGATAACAGTCGAGCTGCAGCATTTTGCACTAATTGGAGCCTCCTAGTTAACTTAGATGGGAGACCTTTGTATAGAGTATTACAATAGTCAAGCCTTGATGTTACCATAGCATGGATCCAAGTGGTCAGGTCAGCCATGTCAAGATAAGAAGCCATCTTCCAAGCTAGAGTGAGGTTGTAATAAGCATTTTTTGCCACTGCCTTAACTTGTTTTTCTAGTAATAATGCTGGATCCAGTATAACCCCTAGGCTCTTAACTGAGTCTGCAAGGGTCAGACAAACTCCATCAAAAGCGGAGAGTACAATATCCTGCAAGATCTCTGACTTCCCAACAAGCATCACTTCAGTCTTGTCTGGGTTCAATTTCAGTTTGTTGTTTTTCAGCCATTTCACCACAGCTGTCAGGCAGTGATCTAAGATTTCTACTGCATCCTGCGGGGACCTGATAGTGAGATATAGAGTTGGGTGTCATCTGCATATTGATAACATCCAACTCCACAGCTGCGAATGAATTCTCCTAAAGGTTTTACGTAGAGGTTGAATAACATGGGAGATAAGATTGCGCCCTGCAGAACCCCACAAGATGGTTCCCATTCTGGACATAGTTGATCTCCAATGACCTCCGTTTGAGTCCGCTCCAAGAGAAACGATTTAAACTAGTCCAGGGCACATCCTTTGATGCCCACTTCTGTTTCTAAATGCCTCAGCGAGATGGAATGGTCTACTGTATCAAAGGCTGCGGATAGATAAGGAGGCATGGCCCTGCCACAATGTGTGGTGTTATTATATCACATAAAGATATTTTTATTTCATTTCTGTTTGGTATGGAATGTTTCTGGGGGGGAGGTTTGCAGATGAATTTATCATAGAAATTCTTCACATCAAGATGCAGCACATTATAGTGGTGTAAAGAACCACCTAAAGATTTTTTTCAAGTGGTTTCCAGACAATAAAGATAACTACATCCTAACTTGATATAAACTGAAAACAATAGGTTGGATCCAAAAATTCCCATCCACCAGTGGTAGAATCTTCCTTTGGTGAGCAGAAGAGGTATGTTCCTTCACAGTGTTCACGGGCAGAAGAGGTAAGTTCCATTAGTGGAAATATCCTTGCACTTGAAGAAGTCTCCTTCCTTAACTCCACCATTATAGAACCCTTTGGGCCTAGCCCACAACAATAAAGTGTGCCTAAATTGGTGCAGGATTGTGGGTAATATGTATATTTGGCTTCAGGCTCTCTGCTTGTTGAAATTTTATCAAAAAACTGGACTGGAATCTTCATTTTGCAAATGGAAAGCACTTTCTTCCTTCACAAAGATCAGATGAGTCAATTGTGAGGAGACATGCAGTGTGTTTCACCAATGAGTTTGTCATCCTTACTCTAGAACTCATCCAAAGTCACAGAAACCCTTGGGTCATCGAGATCACCCACCCCTTAAGTGCGGGACTCCTACCCCAAACAAAAATGATCAGAAATTCTAAGTGTAATTAATTCAGAGGAGTTAGATGTGTTAGTCTGTAGTAGCAAAGTGGCAAAGAAGCCAGTAGCACCTTTAAGCCTAACCTTTAAGACTAAGTGTAATTAATAATTTGTTGGATTTTCCAGAAGAATCTATTTTGTTATAAAATAATCGCTAGAGGAGTCTTAAAAGACGTATCTATCTCTTCAGTTGGGTGCTGATTGCTACAAGATTGAACTGTGTATGGGGAGGCTTGCAAGTTCAAATCTCCCCCTCTGTTACAAACCTACTAGGTGACTTCCTTGGGCAAGCCACTATCACCCTTCGTACACGCATACACATACACAATATCATGGGGCGTGGGTAATATGTGGATAATAATACTGGTCTGCCTTACAGAGTTGTTGCAATATTTACAATAAGATAACAGGAAGTTCCTTAAACATGAAGGCATTGAGGGCTAAATATTATTAAATATTAATTTTTTATCCATGTTCATGTGTTCAGGACAACTTACAGTTGTCATTATTGCAGAGACGGTTGGCTCTAAAGGTTCCATTCCTCTAATGCTCATGTCATCCTTTGGGACAAAGAGCCTTTTTCCAGCACAAGGAATCTCTCATGGAACATATTTCCACTGGCAGAAGTCTCTTGCACAGTACTTATGAATTTTGATTTTGAAGTAGGTCACACTTTGTTCCATGGGATGCATCTGAGGAAATTGGCATGAGATTGTTTACTAATTAAATCTTTCAGAGCTTCTGTATGGTTATCATTGTGAAATTTTGTTCTGCATTGGCTGCATTTTGTTCAGTTTGTAAATTAGTTAACTAACAGGACAATCCTAAGAAGAGTTACTAAGAAGAGTTACGTCCAATGGGCTTAAACTGGAGTAATTCTGCTTAGGATTGCACTCTAAAACTGGTGTCAGCTAGTGGCTGAGAGAAACTGTGACAACAAACTATAATGGGTGGACTGTACAGTTTATTTTCCAATATTTTTGCTACGACATTGTCATTGGTAAAACCAGTTGTCAAGACCCAACGCTGGAGGGTTGATTTTACAAGATTTGTGATCACAATGACTATCATGACAGATGACAGAATCAGCCCCTAATAATTAAGGTAAAATGTGGAGATTATTGTCATGTAGGATCTGTCTTTTCCTGTCCATGTGTAAATGCCAGTGGATTTAGCCAAGATCGCTTTGCTAAGAATGACAGGAAAACCCAAGGGAGGATGCTGCTTCTGCCAAATGACTTTACAAATACAGAATAGCATCCCCCCTCCACCCACCCAAGAAAATATAGACACACAATCTGCTTCTCCAACTCAACTACCATCATTAGCACCGCAAGACTGAAGTGTTTGTTGTGGAATTGAACTCTCTTGCCCATTTCTATGCCTGTCCTACTTCGTTGGTACAGGTATCATCAAGGTGGTCTGCTCATTGAAAGAGTTATTAGTGGCGTTTCTATTTCAAAATGTTCAAAACTAGGGCTTTTTTCAGCAGGAACGCAGTGGAATGGAGTTCTGGCTCTTCTTTAAAATGGTCACATGGCCGGTGGCCCCGCCCCCTGATCTCCAGACAGAGGGGAGTTTAGATTGGTGGCACGGAGGGCAATCTAAATTCCCCTCTGTCTGGAGATCAGGGGGGCAGGGCCACCGGCCATGTGACCATTTTCACCAAGGACAATTTAAACTTTAAAAAACTCCCCCCTTGTTCCAGCTGACCCAAAGTGACATCATTGTGCGATCTTGAGTTCCACCACCTCTTTTCCCAGAAAAAAAGCCCTGTTCAAAACCAATCCACCAAGAATGTCACTGCTGTTGTACTCCATATCATTTTTCTCTGGCCGATCTGGTGCTCCAGAAACTAGATAAAACTGACCCAAACCAAGGCAGACTGTTGGGCCATCTGGGCTGTGGCACCTCTCCAACATTTCCAGAGACAGGCTCTTTCCTGGTCCTGCTGATTTTTTTTAAGTGGAGATGCCTTGAGTTGAACTTGAGAACTTTTGGCATAGACAGAATGCATTGTTCTGAGCAAGAACCAGTTACTTCAATGACTTTGACCATGTGCACATTTTATACTAATACATTGAAACTTGTTAGGCTTGCTGAAAATGTCCATTGTCTTATGTTTGGGGCAGTAGTAAATCTCTATCACATTGGCCATAGGCCATAAGTGTACACAGAAAAGTAATCATTAAGACAAACAATATATCACTATAATAGAGCTTTGAACAGTAAAGTGGGTGATTTTTTTTTTAAATCATTTTTGTAAAGAAAATCTCTTCTTGGATACTTTTACTCATTTAAAACTTCCACTTTAACTTTTTAAAAATCCTCTGAACAGTTCTGTATCCCGCATCAAACATTGCTCCCACTCTGTGTTATCCCCCAGGAAGCATCCGGTACAATAAAAGTGCAGTTCTGTAAAAAAAAAAAATTACATCTCATTCATGTCCTATAGATGAATGCAGGTTTAATTTTTTATCTTATTCCCTGAGGATTTGTCCTGCATGTTACCCCTTAATTCCCTTGGGAAATGAAAAATACCAATATAGTGGCATAATCACTGCAAAGCAACATCCTCATTTCATTGATCCATACTCACTAAAATTCCTTGGAATCTCTCAATAGAAAGGACAACATAATCTCAAGAATTCTGATAGATGGACTGTTTTTTGCAGAACTGGAAGCGGGCAACCAAGACGATTAAGGAGTTAGAGCACCTTTCTTATAAGAAAAGGCTAAACAGCTTGGGACTTTTCAGTCAAGCAAAAAGATGGCTCAGGGAAAACATGATAGAGGTTTATAAAATTAAGCATTGAGTGGAGAAAATTGATAGGGAGCTCTTTTTCTTCCTTTCCCATAGAACTTGGGACTGGGAGCACTCAACGTAGAGCCAAGCTACAAGTGATGAGTTACACTTGCCTGGCAAGTGAACAGACTCCCGTGTATTCCTCCTTGTTCACTTGCCATTCACTTGATCAAGTGGAGCGCAAGTGAATGGCAAGCGAACAGGGAGGAATACACGGGAGTCTGTTCACTTGCCAGGCAAGTGTAACTCATCACTTGTAGCTTGGCTCTCAGTTGATGAGTTCAAGACAGGCAAAAGAAAATACTTCTCTATTCAACAAGTAATTAAATTGCGAAATCCACTGCCGATGAGCATAGGGATGTCCACAAGCGGAGAGGGAGAATAGATTTATGGAGGATAAATCCATCAATGGCTACTCGACAAGAGAACCTTCATATACAGAAGCAGCAAACCTCTGAATACCAGTGTTATCACAGGAAGGAGTTGACCTCTACGCCCCATTTGTTGGCCCTGCAGGGCAACTGGTCGGCTGTTGTGTATAACAATATGCTGGACGAGATTAATCACTGGTCTGATCGAGCAGGGCTCTTAAGAAAACAGGAACATAAGATGTTCTGGTTTCACAGGAGTGCTGTAACTCATCTACCTGGGGAGATTCCCAATTTTGTTCTCCTTCCTTCCGTACGAACTACACTCATTACACTGCCTTATACTGAGTCAGACTATCGGTTTGTCGAGATCAGTATTGTCTACTTTGATGGGCAGCAACTCTCCAAGGTTTCAGCTAGAGGTCTTTCATATCACCTGTTATCTGATTGTTTTGACTGGAGCTGGTAAATCTTGAACTTGCGACCTTCTACATGCAAAGCACATAATCTACCACTAAGCCATGGCCCCTCATCAGAGCAGTTTGGGGGGCTTCCCCCCTTTAATAGCGCTTCTAGTGCTCAAAATAATTCCGAATGGTACACATCCTATATACTTTTTAATTTAATGGTATTAGCTGGAATGCAACCGGTAATAGCTTTGGTGACAGCAAGTGCCTTCAAGTCATAGCTCACTTATGGTGACCCCTGCTGGGGTTTTCAAAGCAAGAGACTAACAAAGGTGGTTTGCCATTGCCTGCCTCTGCATAGCAATCTTGGTCTTTGTTGGGGGTCTCTCATCCAATTACTAACCAAGGCTGACTCTGCTTATCTTCTAAGATTTGATGAGCTCAAGCTTGCCTGGGCTATTGAGGTAATATATTTAGTATCCCAATGGGCACCTTAAGAGGTTACTGAATAGATCTGCCAGTGTAATTTCTTTTTGTATAGGTTCTATGGAGCTTAGGAAGCAAACTTTCACACAATTATAAGTTAAGAAAAAAAAATTAAACGTTTTAACAATAAATACAAGTATTTTTTTCCTTTAACTAAACTCATAAGTGCAACCATACAGAAACTTTCAGCCAACAATGTCTTTGAAAAGGTAAGCAGTTCAATTTGTCAGATCCCACCAAGTAGTAGAGTCCTTTTTCACAATCTTTCCAATTGCCACCTTCAAACCACTCTTTTGTCAGTGGTGAATCAACACTAGTTTTCCCTCTCAAACCAGCATTTTTTTTTGCAGTTGAGTATTATTTAATGTGCTTGCTTGTAGGCAGGGCTTTTTTTCAGCAGGAACATGGTGGAACAGAGTTCTGGCACCTCTTGAAAATGGTCACATGGCCGGTGGCCCAGCCCCCTGATCTCCAGACAGAGGGCGGGGCCACCAGCCATGTGACCATTTTCGCTGAGGGCGATTTAAACTTTAAAAAACTCCCCTTGTTCCAGCTAACCCAAAGTGACGTCACTGTGCGGTCCTGAGTTCCACCACCGAGTTCCACCACCTCTTTTCCCAGCAAAAAAAGCCCTGCTTGCGGGTCAAGATCTGAGGAAAAACAAGGTGTGACAGTAGCACTCTATAGAGCCTAAGGTACAAACCAGAGGAGATGATGGAGGATCCAAGATCTCCAGCATTTCCCCTTTTTAAATAGCAGCTATGAGAGGTACTGATTCAGGCTGGAACTTGTACACAAGTAAAGGAAAGTCTAACTTTTTCTCCCTATATAAGACATTCATATTTTTCCTAACGGAGTAAACAACAGCTCGCGGGATCTGTTAGAGTGACAGGTCAAGAAGAACAGGGAATCATGGACTATCACAACTGCAATGCACTCTGCTCTAGTTACAGATTTTCCAGCATCTTTTCAGGTTTAGCCAGTGCCGGCACCAGGGTTTCTGGCGCCCGCAGTGATCCCCACGTGCGTGCGCACAGCACGCGTGTGCTCCCTGGACTGTGTGATGACATCATCACGTGATGACGTCATCACACAGCAAAGCCGGGGCCATTGGCCAGCAGGTGGCTGGGGCAGTGCGCGGATGCTGCCTGCACTCCACATGCCATCCCATCCGCCTGCTCTACCTAGCCCATGGCTGCTGCGCCCGGCCAGGGGCATGTGGCGGTGGCGGTGGTGGTGATGCGGGGCTGGCCGGCTGTAGCAGCCACAAGCCAGGTACTCCAGCTCCGTGGTGCGTGCCTCCGCCCCCACCCAGGGCCAGCACTCCCTCCAGCACCCCAGTGCCCATGGTGCCCGCCTCACCGCCTCAATGGTGGCGCCGGTGCTGGGTTTAGCCTAAAGCCTTCTGATATCCAGGGTATGAGCTTTCAAGAGTCAGAACTCCCTTTGCTGGAAATCTAGTTGATCTTTAAGGTGCTACTGGACCCAACTCTTGCACTTCTGGATTATGTTATGCCAGATGTCCATTAAAAATTGATGGGGAAGCAAATGCACAGGCAGTGCTACTCAATAGGGACCAGCTGGTTACTATGGCCTCCTTTACAGCTAAGCAATAAATAAACACATCATACAATTCCTTCTGTGATGCTGAATTAATGTTAGCAAGACAAAGAATAACTTCAAGGGAACCATGCATCAATTGATTATTTTTGTCAGCATACTGCTTCACTCCTATTGTACTGCTTATTACTTTCTATAAAGATAAATGTTTCCTTCCTGTTTTGCAAGAAATGTAACACATTTGTCTTGTTGAAGTCAGCACTGCCTAACAACCACATTTGTTTTCCAATTAAAACCACTAGAGCAAATGCAAAGCAATAAAAGAACGCACTTCTCTTTTTGCCATCTTTTAGGTAGGTATGAATAAGTGGTCCTCCTCTGTTGGCGGGCGGGGGGAGAATACAAGCCAATTCATATAGTTCTGCAAGAATCTTATGATCACAACCCTGTCTGAAATTTTATAGTGTGCTCTCCAGTACTTAGATCTCTTACTATACATCAGGTCTAGTTAGCTATATAAAAACCTTCAGCTGTGGTTTATGTTCATCACTTGTTCCTAGAGGAAAGGGGGCAAGAAGGCTAGAAAACAGTAAGAACTTGTATCTCACATAGGGTTGCCAGAGCCCCTTACTATCCTCAAGGGAGGGTGGGGATCTGGCTCTCACCTTTCTTTTCATCTTTGTGCATGGACAAAGCTCAGGAGCAGTCCCAGGGTGGCACAATGATGTCACTTCCAGGAAGTTTGTGTGTGTGTAAGTGTAACAGCAAGATCACCAGTAATTTCTTCTATGTGGAGGGGCCATGTGTCTCCTGGGGCCAGGAGAACTTCCAACCCTAGCAGGCTTTGTCTAACAGCACTCCAGCAGCCAATGGGAGAAAGACTTTTTAAAGTCACCATTGCCAGATTTACCATAGAGTTTCCAGCAATTCCTAGAGAGGCATGACATCACTTCTCAGTGGAAGTGACGCCACACCATCACTGACAGCCCCCCCCCATCCCATATCTCCTGCTGGTTGCCAAGCCAGGCCTGGCAGCCCTACTTCTGAGACTAGGTTAGGGTAGATCATACTGTAGAGCTTTTCCATGTAAGATGGTATTTCTTTTTATCATTTACTACATACTATTTCCTGCTTTTCTTACATCATGGAAATTCTGAGGAGGTTTCCCACCCTGACCAAACAAAGACCTATTCATCCCAATTATACCCTGGGACCCAGAAACTAGAAAAGTTTAAGTTTCTTCATGATGTGCATAACATGCTTCATTGGGGGTAAAAACCTTTAAATCATTAAAAACTATCACAGCTACAGAAAACCTGAATCATTTTTAATAACATGAACAAAAAGCTTTTCAATACTGTTATGCACTTTATAAATATGAAATATATTTGCAATATATTGCACAACTGACAGTAAAACTGAGCACCAGGAATAGTTCATTTTTAAAAAAAACACTTTATCAGATATTCAATGTCCCTTGGTTAATTCAAAAGTCTGTAGTCATATGAAAGGATGATGACTTGTTTGTGCCATATAATATATCACAATGGTCATCATGAATACTTTATAGGATACGCTGATTTAAGAGATGTTAAACAGATAGATCTATGCCTTTTAATGCCTTTTAATTATATATTTTATATTTATATATTAAAAAATAGGAAGATACAAATTTAAGTAAGGGAAAAAAACAGGAGTGCTACTTGAAGTTTTAAAAAGCATGACAATATTTTTCTTTCAGCTTTATAAGCACTGTCAATCACATTCAGGACATCTGGCACCGCTCACAGGCTGGGCCCACAGCACCCCTCATCTTTGCTCCCCGTTGAACAGTGCATTACCGGAAGTGTCATTGTGCTGGGCCTGGGAGTATGCATGCACAAAGCGCACGCACAAGAATCATACCAGCAGTGAGTGCTGGGGGGCCCCCTCTCCCCAGGATCCAGTTTGGGGGGGGGACCACTTAACAGCCCTACTTCCATGTTGGGAAATTCCTTCAGAATTTGGGGGCGGAGTCTGGAGAGGGAGGGGTTTGAGGAGGGGAGGGACCTTAGCAGGTCCCTGAGTAGTCTCCAACTCCAAAACAGCTATTCTCTCCAAGGGAACTAATCTCTATAGCCTAGAAATCAGTTGTAATTCTGGGAGCTGGCAACCCCATCTCTCCCATCTTTTCTTCTTTAATGACTCCCTTTCCCATTTCAATTTTCTTACTCTGGTAAAAAGAAATTTTGATTTCTTGGTTATCTTTTATTATTTTGTATAATTTTAATTTTAATTTAATTTATTAGATTTATATTCTGCCCTCCCCACACCAGCAGGTTCAGGTCGGATTACAATTTACATACATTTAAAATATATCTAACAATTTACACAGTTTAAAATTATAAATATATAAACATCATAACATTTAAAATACATATATATACATACACGTGTACTCAGCGGCATAATAAAATGCACTATATACATACACAAGGCTCTTCCCTTTCACCTTCACCAGAGCATTTACAATGAAACTCAACAGGTGGTGGATGTCACTAGTGGGGAGGGCACAGACCATGCTCAACTGAACAGGGGGGCTCTGCCTAGCATCAACCATACGCCTGGTGGAACAGTTCTGTCTTACAGGCCGGGCGAAAAGACAATAAATCCTGCCGGGCCCTGGTCTCATTAGACAGAGAGTTCCACCAGGCTGGGGCCAGGACCGAGAAATCTCTGGCCCTGGCCAATGCCAGGCCAGCCTCCCTGGGGCCAGGGACCTTCAGCAGATGTCTGCCATTAGAGCAAAGGGTCCTCTCAGACTCATATGGGGAGAGGAGGTCCTGCAGATACGCCAGTCCCAGTCCGCATAGGGCTTTATAGGTTAATACCAGAACCTTGAACCTGATTTGGTACTCTACTGGTAACCAGTGCAGCTGACGCAATACCGGCGTTATGTGCTCACACCTTGACGTTCCAGTGATGACCCGCACTGCTGCATTCTGTACCAGCTGTAACCACTCGATCAGGTTCAGGGGAAGCCCAGTGTAGAGTGTGTTACAGTAGTCAAGCCTAGAGGAGACCATTGCCTGGCTCACTGTAGCCAAGTCGTGGGATGAAAGATAAGGGGCAAGCTGCCTGGTCTGTTGAAGATAGAAAAAAGAGGACCTGGCAACTGCAGTGACCTGGGCCTCCATAGTCAAGGAGGCATCCAGGATCACCCCTAGCCTCCTAACTCTCGGGGCCAGTGTACACACCACCCCATCAAGTGTAGGAAGCCGAGGACCCGAATCCACATTTCCACGACTCAGGTACAGGATCTCTGTCTTTGCAGGGTTTAGTTTCAGCTGACTTTGCCTCAACCAGCCAACCATGGCTTCAAAAGCATGCTCCAGGACATCCGGGGCCAATCCAGGCCGGCTGTCCATCAACAGGTATAGCTGGGTGTCATCCGCATATTGGTGACACCCAAGCCCAAAACATCACACCAACTGGGCGAGGGGGCTCATGTAGATGTTAAACAGTAATGGGGAGAGTATTGCCCCCCCCCGTGGCACACCACATATTAGTAGCCTACAGGATGATAACTTCTCCCCCAGTGCCACCCTCTGCCCCCGACCGTGAAAAAAAGAGACTAGCCTCTGTAGTGCCGTCCCTTGGATTCCCACATCGGCAAGGCAGTGGGTCAAAAGATCATAGTCAACCGAATCGAATGCTGCTGAAAGGTCTAGTAATATCAGCAACACCGATCCGCCCCGATCCAGATGCCTGCAAAGATAGTCTGTGAGGACAACCAGCAATGTCTCCACCCCATGCCCTGGACGAAACCCGGACTAGAAGGGATCTAGGGCCGAGGTCTCCTTCAGGAAACTGCAGCTGTTTCTCTGCTGCCCGCTCAATCACCTTACCCAGAAATGGGAGGTTTGAGACTGAGTGGTAACTGAGCGGGTTGGCAGGATCCAATGATGGTTTCTTTAGAAGGTGCCTCACCACCACAGCCTCCTTGAGTGCCCTGGGAAAAACCCCAGAGCCCAGGGACAAGTTAACAATAGCCTCCAAGGAATCCTGTAACCCGTCGACACTGGCTTTCATCAGCCACGACAGACACGGGTCCAGGGGGCATGTGGTAGGCCTCACCGCCTGCAGAATCCAAGTACAGAGAGAAGAAAATATTTGAAGTGCTAATCATTAAAATTGGCATCTGGTCTTTGCACAGCCAGAACTGTCTGAAGCACACATCAACACAAGATGTTGTGGGGAGAGCAAGACAAAAAGAACACATTGGGGGGGGGGTTCTAGCCGCAAGAAGAGGGGATAGTCTCCAATATACAATACAAAAAAAGGAACACACAGTCCAAAGAGACTCTTTGGACTGTGTGTTCTTTTTTTTGTATTGGTTTTTTTTCTAGAACAATAGCTTGCACTCCTTGGCACCATTTTCAGAGCATTGGTCACAAATATTAGACATCAACAATCTATATTTTTCTGCCTCCCTATCCAACGCAGTGCTTGCAAGACCTTTCCCTGTTGTGTCTATGACATGTGGAAATCCCCCCAAAATTCTCCTTGATGTCCACTGATTTGCTATTAACAGAGTAGGAGGAGTGTGTGTAATTAGAGTGGGCAGATTGTCCCTTGGCATTAGGGACCCCAGGTACCTGCTGTTGGTGGGCAATCTCCTGGCAGTTTACCTTCTTGCCCGCCAGTCACTGGCAACCGGCAAGAGGTTTTGAGCCACCCAGAGATTGACCACCGTGACAGGCACCGCAGTAACATGTGCCATGCACTTCCCTGTGCTCCACTGGGGTCAGTTTTGTCCCCAAACAGGCCAGAATTAGCCTCCACACAAAGCACATGGGCATGCTCATGGCCAGCTTGATGATGTCACTTCCTGGAAGTGACATCAACATGCAAGTTTCAAGAGTGCATGTGAGTGAAAAAGAACATGGACAAGGCACGAGGTGAGTGCCAGATTCCCCCTCTCTCCTACCAGGAAGATACAGGGACCTAGCAACCCTATTTGGCACCTTGGTGAAAACTTAGCAGACGCTTGCTTTCTCAAATAATCCATCACCATAAAGTAATAAAGCTGATATTCTCTGCTTTACTGCTGTGTGATATTTGCGAGTTTTGAGAAAAGAGAAACAATTACTTCACGACAGGAATAGGCATCTGCTCCATCTCAGCCAGTGCTGATCCTGGTACTAGCCGCAGTGACCTTGTCCTATAGAAAAAGCAGCTACTTTGCAGGCACAAAGCTGCTTGAGATGAACTTTGGCAACAGCAGTCAGACAAGCTGATCCGAAGGCGAAAGTAATCATGCTTTTGTCCAGTTTGCAGCATTTCTATTCAGTGAGTGGACTGTAAGAGGATGGGCTGGTCGATTTAATCTTAGCCGCAATAAGATTCATAATCAGTTCACAGTCAACATCGTTCCTGGCATCTTCTTTCAAATAGCCACATTAAATTACCTTTACATGACTTTACATATTCCATTATTTTGTTAATTACATACAAAATTTCCTACACTAAATGTTGAACAAAACCCATACTGTATAGATATGTAAATAGATAGATACTTATAGATATCATCATGTTGATTTCCACAGTGCCAGCAAATATCCTTACACATTATGGTAAATTTGATTCAGTCTGTAAAGTGTCAGATACCGCTACTACTGAGTTTTATAAAAATTCTCTCTCATGACAGATGGTATCAGTAAAGAGATACCAGTATATTATTTATTAGCTTATTACACCAGCACCGATGTTCCACCACAATACCAAAACCATAGCTTTCTCTCTTTTCTCAATAAACACGTTCAGAGTTTCATTGAAAAGTTTATAAAAAATAAATTCTACTTATTAAACCATTTAATCATCAGTGTATTTTAGCCTACTCCTCCTCCCAGGCACTCAGGATGGTGTAACTACTTTTACCGTATCCATTTTATCTTCACAAGAATTCTATGAACTAGAGTAGGCTTGCCAGGTGCCCTTACCGTCCTGGAGGGAGGCAGAGGACCCTGCGCTCATCTTCTCTTTGCTCCTTTTGTGCTCCTCCTCACATGTGTGTGAACTGTACATGCACCCCTGCACCTGTGGGATGACGTCACTTCTCAGCGGGCTGATTTGGGCACCAAACTCTATCACTCTGCTCAGCAAAGACTGAATGCTTCCTCCAGCCTAGCGACTCACCAACCTCAGTGTCTTTTTGTCCACGCAGAAGGCTCTTTTCTAAAAAGCTGTGGCACTACCATTTCTAAACAAAACAATAGCATAACCAATCAAAGGAGAATGCAAAGAAATGATTTCAATTCGTCCTCTCACTGTCAAACAGCTGATTGGCTAGATTTCTGCCCTGCTGCTGTAGATGCACTCTATTGGACTGGGTACATTTTCATTATCATATCCTTTGTTTTCCTGCAGGCAAGGAATGATGCTGAATACTAAATCCAGTCAAACATCTAGCAAGTAAATTTAACTTTCATGCCCTTGAGTCAGGCACAAAATACATCATTTACAGCTGAAGTGTCCTTGCAGCCCTGCCACTCCATGGGTAACCGACTGCCATCCTCACTTTGGGAAAAAGAAGCAGCAGCAATAATTTAAGTTTGAGGAATCATTCATTTTTTCTGGCCAAAAAGAAATCTCTCTTACAAAATAAATAAAATAGAAACAAGTGATGGCATTACTTTTCAGAGAACTGAAAATAAAATAGGTTTGAGAGATTTTTTTTTCTAAAGTTCCCAAGATTAGGTACACAGAATACATGTAGGATTATAGATCCAGAGGAGTTAGCCGTGTTCGTCTGTAGTAGCAAAATAGTGAAGAGTAGAGATGGGCATGAACTGAAATACAAACCAAAATTAAGCACATGGTTCGTGGTTCGTGAACCACGGTTCATCTGATCCCATTTCTGATGAACTGCCACAAACTTTAGGTTGGTTTGTTTGGTTCATTTTTTGGTTCGTGACTGCAGACAGCCTGGTGCCAATCAATCAGTTTCCTAGGCAACAGGGGATGGACTTCCTGCAGATCTTCTGCTGACCCAGAAGTGACCTTCTGCTGACCCTGAAGTGATGGTTTTCTGACCCCACCCCCCCACCCCAGATGTGACATTTTCACGAACCAAACTAACCAGTTCATGAACCAGGGCAGGTTCGTGAAAGTTCGTGAAATTTGATGAACCACGAACCTCATGGTTCAGGTTTTTTCTGGTTCACGCCCATCTCTAGTGAAGAGTCCAGTAGCACGTGGATTCTTTACTATAAGAGTCCAGCGCTACAGGACTTTTTACTATGTAGGATTATGTAAGCCTATGAAATTCAGGCCATGTTGATGCTAATTTCTGAACTGTTGATGGTTGGGCTGCTGCTGTTGTTTGTGGTTGAATTTTGAAGCCAATTTATGGTTTTAAAAATTATTTTTCATGTCTGTTATAAAGAGTTGTAAAAACATGATTTTATATATTTAAATCTAATAAATTTAAATTCTGTAAATAAATAAGAAATCAGAAGGAGCTTGAGAAGGGCAGCCATGAAAGAACTAGAAAAGATCCCTAAGGATAAGGAAGTGTTGCCAAGGGCCAAGATCAAGATAATTCATACTATGGTGTTTCCCATTACTATGTATAGATGTGAAAGTTGGACAAAGAAGAAAGCTGACATGAAGAAAATTGATTAATTTGAAATGTGGTACTAGAGGACAGTCTTACAGATACCATGGATGGCCAGAAAGACATGTGAATGTGTTCTAGATCAAATTTCTAGGATTCTCCCTAGAAACTATAATTACGAAACTGAGACTTTCGTACTTTGGTCGCATCACAAAAAGATAAGACTCACTGGAGAAGACAGTAATGCTAGGAAAAGTAGAAGGCAGTAGGAAAAGAGGAATACTCAAGATGAGATTGATTAAAACAGTAAAGGACACCATGCCCTTCAGTTTGCAAGACCTGAGCAAGGCTGTCAATGATAGTATGTTTTGGAGGTTGTTAATCATAGGGTCGCCATAAGTGAGAAAGAGCTTGATGGCACATAACACACACACAAATAAATAGCTTTGCTATGGAATGTTTCTCTTCTGACATTGCCAGCCCCTCTACTTAACAATTGGCTGTGTGTGTACTCTAATAAGTTACTACTTGGCAACTGCTGGCTGTATTCACCCTATTAAAAAAAAGGTAAAGGTAGTCCTCTGTGCAAGCACCAAGTCATTACTGTCCTATGGGGGGACATCGCATCACGACGTTTTCTTGGCAGACTTTTGTTACGGGGTGGTTTGCCATTGCCTTCCCCAGTCATCTACACTTTACCCCCAGGAAACTGGGTACTCATTTTACCAACCTCAGAAGGATGGAAGGCAGAGTCAACCCTGAGCCAGCTACCTGACACATTTGAATTTATGGTAATGAGAGATGTGGCAAGATTAGAGAAAGAACCTTTACGATCCTGGAAGAATCTCACTGGGGCGGAGTTCAGAGCAATTAGGACATTGAAAGAGGATAATACCATTGTCATTAAACAAGCCAACAAAGGGGGAGGAGTGGTTGTTATGGATAGGGAAGTGTATTTAGGAGAAGCTAGGAGACAACTGGAAGATGCATCTAGCTATGTGAAAATACCGTCAGATCCAACAGACCACATTAGAAACATCATTAAGGTGGTCCTGAATGAAGCACGGGAGTCGGGAGAAATTGATGAGATGCTTTTTAAATCTCTGTGGATTAAGAATCCCCAGACTCCTTTATTCTACATTCTACCTAAAATACACAAAAAAGTGGACCCTCCCCCCGGTCGGCCAATCATTTCAGGTTGTGGATCCATTTTGGAACCATTGGCAATATTGATTGACTCTGTACTTCGTCCAGCAGTGGTTAATATCCGTCCCCTCTTGCAGGACACTAGGGATTTCATTAGACGTATAGAAGGCACGCATCTAGAAGAAGGGGCAGGATTTCTCACCATGGATGTGTGTTCTTTGTACACAATCATCCCGCATGAATCAGCTAGAATGGTGGTGGAGGATGCATTGATTAGGGAGCAGGGCCATGGGCAATCTAGGGCTTTTCTGTTACAATTGTTGGACCTGGTACTTGAGAAAAACTATTTCCGCTTTGAGAAAGACTTCTATTATCAATTGAGAGGGGTAGCGATGGGCAGCTCTGTGGCACCTAGTATAGCTAACTTATTCATGGGCAGCTGGGAGAATCAGTTTATTCTACACCCTTCAAACCCATATAGAGAACATATTGTCCAATATTTCCGTTTCATAGATGACCTCTATTTCATCTATAGGGATATGGAGGGAGTGGAAGAATTTTGTGAGTGGCTGAATAGCCAGGATCCCAATGTCCAGTTCACGTGGCAACATAATAAACAACAAATTAACTATTTGGATGTGGTCACATACAGGAGTGGGGACCATTTGGTTAAAATTAAGACCTACAGTAAGGAGACAGATAAAAATTCATATTTGGATTTCCAATCTTTTCACCCCCGTCATCTAAGGGAGAACATCCCCTATGGACAGCTGCTCAGGATTAAACGGAATTCGTCCTGTGCAGTGGATTTTGACAGAGATGGCCGATCCCTCTGTAGGCAGTTTTTGGGGAGGAATTACCCAGAGAAAGTGGTGGAGCATGCTTGGCAGAGAGCAAGAGTGAGAGAGAGAAGATCCCTGTTTGAATCAGAAAGAAAAACACAGGAAGATAGGATAGTCTGGGCATTGGATTTCACTCCCAGGGCTAACCAGATAAGAAAGATCATCTCTCACCATTGGAATATTATAGAGAGCATAAAAGGCTGTGAAATGAAACCAAGGGTTGGCTTCCGTAAAACTAAGAATCTTAAGGATGTGCTAGTTAGGGCTGATGTTTGCAGTGAGACCAACTTATGCCGCCTCCCTAAGGGGAATTTCAGATGCGGGCACTGCCAGATTTGTGATCTGTTCATGGAGGGTAAAGAGATCTCCATCAGGGGATTTAAGCATAGTTTTGGCCATTTTGCCAATTGCCAGAGTAAAGGAGTGGTTTATGCTCTGGAATGCCCCTGCAACTTATTTTACATCGGCTGCACGCTCAGACCAGTTAAGGTCAGGATACTGGAGCACATGGCACGGATTCGAAATAATGTCATAGAAGCACCACTAACTCAGCACTTTAAGGAGCAGAACCACCAAGCTAATAGCCTTAAGATTATAATTTTAGAAGTGGCTGCCAAGGGCGAACGAGAGGGAATACAATCGTGGCTTCTCCAACGGGAGGCTTACTGGATATTCAAATTTGACTGTGTGAAACCAAAGGGCTTGAATAATGAGCTGTTACTGAATTGTTATCTGTAAGTTGTACATCAGAGTTGATTTGTATTTTGTAAGTCTGTACCTTTATGTTGGGAGTCTCCAATTAAGGAGTAGAGATAAAAAGGTTTAATGAGGGGACTATGCACGCGTTATAGAACAGGCAGCGGTCAGACTCCAGGTTGACTAATTAGTTATCTTCACTGTGAATAAGAATAATGGATGGGATATGTGAGTATGGAAATGAATTGGGAATAGTGAGAATTGGGTGTGGTTGATATATTGAGGAGAGTGGTTGATATATTCTTTTTCATGATAGAAATCACGCTCCTGATGAAGTGGGCACGAAATCTGTGATTCGTAGCCGGCCCCAGATTGAGCGTGGAGGAAAAAGGTCTTAGCTTTTTATGTATCCCTGTTGGAAGAATATGGAATAAAGGACACTAAGAATATCGTCTTCAGGAGGAGGTTTACCTCTGAAGTCTGTGGATGCTTCTGGACACCTTTTGTCTATGCTGCTATAACTACTACTGTAGAGTTTATCTGAATGCTGAATATGATGCTTATGCTACTGTATATGAATGTAACTTGAATGAATTTTGTACATTTCATGTTGAGAATTTGCATTATATATTGCACTGGCACTTTAAAAATCCTTCACAAGTTTATTAACTGATTGGTGACTCGTTTGGTTTCCGTGGGGGTTTCCCCTCTGTGCTGTCCAGCTACCTGAACCCAGCTTCCGCCAGGATCGAACTCAGGTCGTGAGCAGAGCTTGGGCTGCAGTACTGCCGCTTACCACTCTCTGCCATGGAGCTCTATACTTTACAAAAATTACAGTCCAATCCTAAACAGAGTTACACCATTCTAAGTGTTACACCATTCAAAGTCCATTAACTTCAATAGACATAGGGCTTTTTCACACTCTCAACTTACTCATGATTTTCTTAGCAGTCAGTCCACAAGCACATGACACACCTGCCTTCCCTCTGCATTTTAACAGTTGTGAAGTTGGTTTTTCTTCCTCCCATGCTCTAAATAATCAGAATTTTCAAGCAAGAGTGCTATTGTCTCCAGTTGCATTATCCACGGCATCACAAAACCCTTCCCCTTTTTATTTTTAGCAGATGCTTAAGCCCCCACCCACAGCCTTTGTGATTTTTTAAAGAAAATCATCAATATCATAATGATATAATGATCTAACATTTTAATAGATGCATCAGGTTCTCTGAATCCCCAGCTTTCATTTTTTTAAAAAGAAGTAAGTCTCTAGCCCCGTGGTGCAGAGTGGTAAGCTGCAGTACTGCAGTCCAAGCTCTGCTCACGACCTGAGTTCGATCCCGGAGAAAGCTGAGTTCAGGTAGCCGGCTCAAGGTTGACTCAGCCTTCCATCCTTCCGAGGTCGGTAAAATGAGTACCCAATTTCCTGGGGGTAAAGTGTAACTGACTAGGGAAGGCAATGGCAAACCACCCCATAAAAAGTCTGCCAAGAAAATGTCATGATGACTCGGTGCTTGCACAGGGGACTACCTACCTACCTACCTAGGTCTCTAGCCACTTCCATTGTGGATATGTACCTTTTCCGTTATATTTCCGCAATGGAAGGAGTTAGAGACTTACTTTTTTAAAGAAAATGAAATCTGGGGATTCAGAGAACCTGATGCATCTATTATTACAACATTCAGTCATTATATTGTTATGAAATTGATGATTGAAAAAGAAAGATTGAAAGGGAAACCAAGAGAGAGAAGGAAAGCAGAGGGAGGGAGGGGTGGTTTGACTATGGCGAATAATAAATCATCAAAAAGTGGGTGGGAGGTGGGTAGGAGAACGCAGGACAAACAAAGGCAGCTCAACAAAAAAAGTGAAAAAGTGTGTGTGGAAATCAGGGGATAAATAGAACCTGTATGGGGTCCAATCCGATAGGGGGGAAAACCAAGTGGAAAAGCCCTTAGAAGGGTGTAACTCCACTTGGAATCACACAGTTAGTATACTATTGGCATGCTTTGGAACACGATCTATTGTTATGTATATTATTAATGACAACCTGTGCCCACTTTTGCAAATACAGGGCAAGGGAAGAAAGTTACATATGGATATGAGAGGCATTGGGACTTAATTCAGCATGTGATGCCTTCCCCTAGGACTGTGTGTTTCTTAAATCCTTTCAACATTTTACTGGTCCTCCATCTGTGCCTTGAACAGCAACCTAAGATACAGAAATCAAGCAAGACTTTCCCCAGCACTTCATCCTAGGAAAAGTTTTATGATTTCTCCTTGGCAGACCCAAATGAATAGAGCCTACAGAAAAATTGGCAGCCCTACATTGTGAGTGAGATACTATGTTGGAAAGGGTGTTTATTATGGATTACTTCTGGAGCAGCTAAGTCCTGATTTACTCTGGAGTTATTCAAGATTGTTACAGTTTCTCATAAACTCTATTTTAAGTCAGCTTGTAGATGCTGTCAAATACTGATACCATGTGTTAGCTGTCAAATACAATCAAATGTTGGCATTCCTTGCATGTCAGTTGTTAAATACTGACTGCTAGATGATCTGCTACCAACTCCCAGCTTCCCAATACTCTCATATGTTTTTTAATTTAGTTGATGTGAAATGATTTATAAGCTGCTTTTCTGATATTAAAAGCCTGGAAAATAGCATAAAACAGAAAGCAAATTAAAATAAAACGGGAAATGTAGCAGATTAAAAAATGACACATTCAGAGGAATAGTAAAAAATACCTAGGGCTTGGATCCTATGAGACTGTTCCCCTTGTATTTCTCTCCAGCTGCTGCAGAAGTTGTCCTCCTCTATGTCATTTCCTTCTTCTACCTCTAGTATTTCTGCTTGCACAAGGACTCATTGAAATACATTGGCCTTAAGCAAGCAGAAGGGCTAGTGGCAGAGGAAGTGAGTGCTGTGGTAGAAGACAGCATCCATAATGGCTGGAGAGAAATGCAAGGAGAACAATGTGACAGATCCAAGCCGGGCTTTTAATGAAATGAAAATAAATTAAAAACCAGCAGTAATCAGTTAAAACATAGCTGAAAACTTCATCATTAAAAGTTCGAGATAATAAAAAAATTCTGTTTGGGAACCAAAATGACATCAAGCTAGGTGCCTTCTGAACTTCCTAGGGAGAGTAGTCCTTGATTAGGGAACCAGCACCTGAAAAGATCCAGTAAGGGTGCTACCACCACCGCCAGTGCCAGAGTTTCTGGCACCTGCGGCCACCCTCCCATGCACGTGCATGCAGCATGCGCGTGCGTCCTTGGACTGCGTGATGATATCATCACGCAGCAAAAGCCAAGCCTATTGGCCAGCATATGGCTAGGGTGGCTCAAGGAGGCTGCCCGCGCTCCGCATGCTGCCTCGGCCGCCTGCTGTGCCTGGCCCGCGGCAGCTGCGCCCATCCAGGGGCGTGTGATGGTGGTGGTGGTGGCGGCGGCAGCACAGGGCTGGCTGGCTGCAGCAGCAGCTGCGGGCCAGGCATACCAGCTCCATGGTGCATGCCTCGGCCCCCAGCAACCCCTCTGGCGCCCCCTCCAGCCCTGCGGCGCCTGCCTCACCACCTCAATGGTGGCGCCAGCCCTGGCTACCACTAAAATGTGGTTAGTACAGCAAAACACCTGGATATCAATTATTGATGCAGGATATTTGCACATCCAGTTAATATTTAGGTAGTAATTTTTTCATCAGAAGTTACAAAAGAGAATTTCAAGGAGAATCTTCATAACAAATTTGAGTCAAATCTAACGTTGATTTCTCAGAAATCCGGAACAAAATTGCTTGGGGCAGCAATTCATTGGTCGAACAGCCTAGGTTGCAAAGAGCAATTCTCCCTGAGCATCATTATTAATTTTAGATTTTTTTTTAACTTTATGACACAGCAAGATGGTTTACAGATTCACTTTATGTGTTTGATCTGCATGCAAATTGTGCTTCTGCTCTTGGGTATTAGCAGCATAATTCATGTTGACCATTGTTTTAAGAACTGCTCCTGAAAGCTATTTAAAACAAATGACACAAATTCCCCACGGGAAAGTTTGTTCCTCTTTAATTGCTCTTGAAATAAACCTTGGGCGCAAAACTGAGCTGATGCCAAAAGAAGGCAAAAGGCTATATCCTTCTGCAATTATTAGGAATTCTACTCCACTAGTATTACATATTCGATTATTTTTCACTTGGTACAAAAAGCAAGCCTTATCACACAGCTGTTGCAGAGTTTCAGCAGTTCATAGCCCTGCAGAAGTGTAACTAGGGGTTTTTTTCCCCCATAGCTACTGACAAATGTTTACTGTGTGCTTTGAGGCTGGGAGGCATCGTGAGAGCAGATTTTTTTGCTGGGGTGATTGGGACATGACATCCTTGGATGGTGATATAAAACTATGTTGCAACAATATGAAAAAAGCTTGATACCTATGTAGTCCTGAAAGATCATCCACTCTTGGAGATACAAGTTTCCTAATGGTCATATCATGCAACAGTTACATGTTTTCTATAGAACATAGTATGTTCTTCCACAAAGATACTAGGGAAGCTTCAGAGTCTCTTTACACAAGACATCTGACATATGAAGAACATGTCAGGAGATGCACTGGTAGCTGAGAAGGGTAGTTTAAAAAGACAGAGCCAGTGGCAGGGTAAAGGCTTTGCTATGCACAGGAGCTGTGCGAAGGGGTTGTGAAATGCCAGATGGGAAACTTCAGCCCATTATAACCTCTCTAGGTCCAAGCCCAGCTCTGGAAGGCAGCTCCACCCCATTTCCATTCCTCACTGCCCTATGGTTGCAGTCCTGCACAGTTTTAGAATGGAGAGATGAAATTGACAGAGCCTTCTGGGAGGCAAAGATGAAATTAACAAACCCTCTGAGGAGCGATCTCCACTAGACATGGGCACGAACTCCATTACGAACCAAAAAAACCCACGAACCGCATGATCATCTGTTTGCAAACTGGCGGTTCATGAGGGTCCATGGCCAACGAACCAGTGTTTGTTGGAAAGCCCGGTTCGTTGTGTTCACCCATGTTTCATGAAGCCAGACAGTCAGGCACCATCAATCAATTCCCTTGGAAACGGAGCTGGGGGAATGCCTGAACTCTGTCTGCACTCCTTCTGTCGCCCTGGAAACCCGAATCGAAGCCCAGCTTACCTTGATCGGCAGGTCTTCCTTCTAACCATGGAGCTGCAAATTGGTTACAATTGGTTACATGGGAGAAGACACCTGTGGGGAGGGAGGGAGAAGGGGGTGTTCTGTAGCCATGGGCGCTCCAATCTCATCCCTGCAAACCTGGATAGGCAGTTCTGATGGCCAACCCCTTGTACACTGGGCCAACGTCAACTGGTGGCTCTAATTGTATCGAATGGGAGTTTCCTGGGGGCCTTGGATTGGAGAGGGTATAACTCCAAGATCCCTATTGCAATCTTGACCAAACTTGGTTGCTGGCTGGAGGAGAGCCTGCTAAACACTCCCTGGGAATATGGGCTCTCTAAATCCAACGGGGGCCATTCTGACACCCACGAACCATGAACCTCGAACCAGTTCGCCAGCAGGAAATGTTCACTTTGGTTCGTTAGTTTGGGTTCGTCATTGGCACTGAACCACGAACTGCTGGTCCGTTAAATATTTTTGGTTCATGCCCATGTCTAATCTCCACTGGCTCTGTCTTTTTGAATTAAGCTTCCCAGCTAATATTGCATCGCCCTACACTTGATGAACATGCACCGAGGCATCTCATGTAGAGAGACTCACAGATGTTCAGGTGAGTTTAATTCAAGGCAAACTTATATGTTTCATTTGTTGCTGCATTCTGTATGAAACTGCCTGAACTCCCATGTGAACATATGTACACATGCAGTCTGATCCAGAAACCAATTTTGACAATGTAAATTAGTCTAACCACATTGCTACAAATAAGCCTAACTATAAACAAGCCCCACTGGTTTCAGGCAGTAATACTGCACAGACTTCCCTAGCTCACATTTTTTGAATACTGAAGGTACCCTGTTCACAGTGTTGTTTTCTTTTGAGTCACAATCCTGCACGCTCATATTGGTGATTTATACACAGTTTAAAACAAGCAGTATTTTAAGTTTATTTGTATATCTGTAATTGGCAACATTCGTCATTGCATTGACAACAATTAGCAGAGGTTGGAATATTCAGAATTTAGTGGATTGCTTAGCATAGTACAAATGATAGCTTCTCCCAATTCCAATTCAGTTCAGAAGTAAATGAAAAACTATGCCTCAAAACTATGCAAGAGCCCCGTGGCGCAAAGTGGTAAGCTGCACTACTGCAGCCCAAGCTCTGCTCACGACCTGAGTTCAGTCCGGACAGAAGCTGGGTTCAGGTAGCCAGCTCAAGGTTGGCTCAGCCTTCCATCCTTCTGAGGTCAGTAAAATGAGTGCCCAGTTTCCTGGGGGTAAAGTGTAGAAGACTGGGGAAGGCAATGGCAAACCACCCTGTAAAAAATCTTCCAAGAAAATGTCATGATGTGACGTCCTCCCATGGGTCAGTAATGACTTGATGCTTGCACAGTCATCTACACTTTTCCCCCAGGAAACTGGGTACTCATTTCACCAACCTCAGAAGGATGGAAGGCTGAGTCAACCTTGAGCCGGCTACCTGAACCCAACTTCCGCTGGGATTGAACTCAGGTCGTGAGCAGAGCTTGGACTGCAGTACTGCAGCTTACCACTCTGCGCCACGGGGCTCTTATGGTGTATATGATACAGCAGCTTTAATCATTGGTTGATATGATACAATGCCATGTTGTGTGAGAATGACATTAAGACCTTTGGGGGATGCATGTGCAGGAACTGATACTTTATCTTGACCATGTCATGGTTATGTGAGGCGGGAAGCACAGAGTGACCAAGAGATGGAAAACAGGAACTGCCTGTATAATGAGATGGGTGCTTGGTTTTTTTCCCTTCCTAACAGCATGCTGACCTTGCACTAAATCTTGGAAAAGAAAGCCTGCAGGTGTGATCCCCAGGAACTAATCGATTTAGCCCAATAGGTTTGGAATCAGTAAGCAGAGGCTAGCAGCACAGGAAGAGTCTGTCTGCTGAGGAACTGTGTTAAATCCTTGGGTCTTATCACCTTGTAAAAGGTAATTGAAATTTATGTATGTGAAATAATTAGAAAGTGGGGGTGCAGTTAGTATAGTATGACCAGTATTTCTATTGGAATCCTATTGTTATTGTAGGGCTGTGTCTTTCAAGCTGAAACCTGTAGCCTGGTTTCTGTGATGTCCAGTTTGTTCCTTTTTACAAGAGGACTGCATTGGATGACTCTGGCACTTGGTGGCCCTGAAAACCTGGATGGTGCTCACCAGAAAGCTGTATCAAGCAATAACAAGTTGCTTAAATTAATTCAAAGACATTGCCTGTTGCAAGTTCCTGTTCTCTGCCATGTGTTCTCTGAGTTTAGCCATATACATCTTGTACTGTTCTGTTTGTTGGATGGTTTTGACTTAAAGGAATTTTATTTAATTTTTATTATCTTATATTGTTCTGTAGGTTCTTTTCCTTATTTAGACACACAAACTCATGAGGCAGAGATTCTAGCATCAAGTTTTAAATGTTGCCCTTACCATGAGATTCTGGCCCAGGGCTTTTTTTCAGCAGGAACGTGGTAGAATGGAGTTCCAGCACCTCTTGAAAATGGTCACGTGGCCAGTGGCCCCGCCCCCTGATCTCCAGACAGAGGGGAGTTGAGATTGCCCTCTGCACCGTGCGGCGCGGAGGGCAATCTAAACTCCCCTCTGTCTGGAGATCAGGGGGCGGGGCCACCAGCCATGTGACCATTTTCGCCGAGAGCTATTTAAACTTTATAAAACTCCCCCCTTGTTCCAGCTGACCCAAAGTGACGTCATTGTGCGGTCCTGAGTTCCACCTCTGAGTTCCACCACCTCTTTTCCCAGAAAAAAAGACCTGTTCTGGCCTTTGAGATTTTGTATTTTTCCTCTTTACTCATTTCAAAGCAAAAAGAATTATCCTTTCATCAAAAACAGCAGAGTTGTAAAAACTTCCATGGATTAACTCAGATATTTCCAGTTGGTAACTGCAGCATTTGGTGACGGTAACCTGCAATTTCTGTTGACAGGCTACAGCAAGGCTCTGTAAAGCCAAGAAGGTTCAGTTGAGGTGACAAAGGCAATGGAGAATGATGCTGCCCTGAAGCTGTGTAGAATTTCAACTCACATCTTTTACTTCAAGGATAATAACTGTGAACTCCAGGGCAAGCTTTCCTTATAGGGAACTAATGAGTTTTTGTAGCTCCTTGGAACATCCTGTACCCGCCACTGAACCCCAAATTAAATTATGCCAGAACGAAAGGAACTGTCATTTCCCCTGCAGTCTTCCAGTCACAGGAGTTATGTGCTATTTCATGGAAAGTCATTTTTCCTCTATCTGCAGAGTCTTATCAATTCAAAGAGTAAGCAGCAATGGACCAGATTCTAAACTTACAGCGATGGAAAATGGAAGTGGAGAGAATTGCAGTTAGTGTGAAAAACCGGATTCAGAGCAATTTGATGTTAGAAACCTGGACCACTTGTCCATTTTTTATAGAAGTGAATTTTAAACCCACCAGATTTATAATGTGACTGTGCTATATATGTCTACCAAATCCACACATACCAGTTAAATTCTGTGGCCTCCAATGTCCTTCATTACAGTTCTGGAGCAAGACAGTATTCAAGTAGGCTTGCCAATTGGCTACCAATGGTGGGCCCACACGCCATAGCCCCCCACATTCCCTCAATTGAGCAGCAGAGGGGAAATGGAGGAAAAGCAACATTGTGTGATGCAGCAAGCTTGGTTTCGGAGTGATCTCACTGAGTGACTTTCTAGGAATTCCCCGTTTCGATGGTCCTTACCTAGAGTTGCCATGCATTCCAGGGGGCAAAGCAGGGAGTGCAGGGAGTTGGTGGTAGGGTTGCCAGGCCCCCTCAACCTCCCGGTGGGGGACAGGGGCCTGGTGCTCACCCCCACAGGCACGATGATGTCACTACAGGAGTGACATCATCGCGCGGCCCCCTGGGCAGGCCCATTTTCAAGTGCTGCGGAGCACTCCTGCACTCTGCAACGCCGGAAATGGGCCCGATCCATGGCAGAACAGGCCCATTTTGGGGGCTGCTGAGTGGAGGAGCATTCCTGAGCTCCACAGCACTTCAAAATGGGCCTGATCCACGACAGAACGGGCCTGTTTTGGGCACTGCTGAGTGCAGGAGCATTCCTGTGCTCCACAGCACCTCAAAACAGGCCTGATCCGTGCCAAAATGGGCCCAATTTGAGGGCGCTGCAGAGTGCAGGAGCACTCCTGTGCTCTGCAGCTGCTGAAAATGGGCCCAATTTGCCATGGATCAGGCCCATTTTGAGTGCTGCAGAGCACAGGAGCTCTCCCATGCTCCACAGTGACCCCAATCCGGGCCAAAATCAGCCTGATCCTGGTGGCTGCATCACACAGGATCGCACCGTGCCATGGGGGAGTGTGCAAGGAAGGTGCCCCCTCTGCTGCTCAGGTAAGTGGGGTCAGGGGGTGGGGAGCGGGGGTGGGGGCGAGGCGGGGGATCCCCTGCCCCCACCGGGGTCTGGGATCCCTAGTTGGTGGGCAGAGGAAAGTGGGGTACTAACCTCCTGTACACATGCATAGCTTCTCTATCAGGCTCATTTTCCAACACAACAAAGGAAAGAGTTGCGGTGCATGAGTGCTGAAGATGAGCAGAGTGAAAACTGCCTCCAGAATGGTGGTTTTCACTCAGCTCCATTTCAGCGTGCACCAGGATTCCTCCATCACAGTTGCAATGGGGTAGCATGAGAGAATGTGCACATGCTTCTCCCCACCCCCCTGTCCCCCCACTGGCCAGGTGAGCAGAACCAGGGGAGGCAGCAGGTGGGGACGGCAGGTAAGGCCTATCCTTACCACAGAGGTTGGGGGTATTCCTGGTGTATTGTATAATGCTCCCCTGCCCCACCCTAAAGCTCCTAGGATTACCAGACACAGACCTATATGCAAGAGATTAATCAAACCGTGATGGGCCACATACATGGATTACAAGATGTGCAGGCCTGATGGATGTCAATGTAGCAGAATGAGATGGGCATGAAATAACAGACTGGACTAGAGCGGCCACAGCCTTCATAGTGACCATATTTGGCAAGTGAACATACCATTTTGAAAGCCACAGTCACTTGTGATCCAAGCCTTGGATTGCCTTTGCCACCATTTGACTTAAGCATCTGACCAAAGAAATTGGTGGCTATACTGTAACTGCGGCAATGAAGTTTCATTTCCTTTTGCCTTGTGGCCGCTGTTGCATCTCTTCACTAGGTGCAACAGGGTTTAGGATGCTTGGGTCAGGTAATTAAATAGCATGGAGGGTATTACCATGCCGATAAGCCTGTGGGAAAGGGCATGCGCACTGAAAATCAATAGCACCAAATCATAAGACTTTTCAAAAGGGTTTGTTTATAACTCACTCCGACTGGTTGGTTTTTTCACTCTGGTGTCCTGGCCCAGCATCTGAACATGGTGGCCTAATGGCTGAGGAAGAACAAAGGACACTGAATCCAAATAAGATGGACATGGTGCTGACTGGAAGGGCTACTGCTTGAAATGGCATTGTACTTCCTGCTGTTAATGGTGTACAGCTTTCGCTGAAGGGCTTTATTAAAAACTTGGGCATTCTGCTGGATCCTGGAGAGACAGGAATCTATGACAGTGAAAAAAAATTTCCCCTTAGCTACATCTACTCAGAAAGCTGGTTCTTTGTTTGCAGGCACCTGATCTGGCCACACTGATCCATGCATCTGAGACCAGATTACTGTAATGCGCTCTATGAAGCTAGAAAACAATATGAAAATTGCAGCTGGTGCAAAATTTGGCCACCCATTTGTTTCCTGGAGCCAGCTGGTGGGTACATGTTATTCCTTTTCTGAGGTCCGTTCACTGGCTGCTGATAACTTTCCGGGTCCAGTCCAAAGTGCTGATGCTCACCTTTAAAGCACTTCATGGCATGGGGACAACATACTTGGAAAACCACCTTTCCTCACATGTTCCCATGCAGCAACTCCATTCTTCTCAGCAAGGTCTATCATCTAAGGCACATTTGGCAACATTCTTGTCCCAAGCCTTTTCATTCCCTCTCCATGCCTCTAGAACAACCTCCCAGAAGAGGTTGGAGGAGGGGGCTTCGACCTTCATGGCTTTTCAGCAAGGTTGCAAAGCAGTTGTTCTGGAGAGCTTTAGGGGTGATCTGAGCTTGGACAAATGGGAAATACCATTTTCATGGGAGTTGTTTTAATGTGTGTTTCATCAAATCCATTTTATATTGTTGTTACCTATGTGGAACATATCTACAATCAGTGAACAGTGCCCAGTAGCATAGCCTATAGTCCCTGTCCTTACCAAGGCATCTTTCTGACCTATTTCTAATGAAGCAGCCCTATAATCTGAGTAGAGGGCCCTCCCGCATAATTCAGTTTTGCATAGCTTGAAGAAAGCCAGGAGAATGGGAGCTGTCTTGACCTTCTCAGGATGTTCCATGAGGAGGAGTCTGCCACAGAGAAATCATGTGTACAGGGAACAGTTGATTTTGCCCAGCTGCAGGATGGTATCTGCAGAAGGCCCTGTCCAGATAACTGAAGCTGTCATGGCAGAACAAAGGAACAGAGGCAGTTGCACATATATGAGGGACCAAGGCCATGAAGGGCTTTGGATATGATAGTCACGGCCTTGAATTGAGCCCAATAACGGATGGGAAGCCAATGGAGTGGCTGCAGAATGGGAGTGAGATGCATGCTCTGTCTGGCTCCTGAAAGTAAATGAGCTGCAGCATTCTACCTCAGCTGGAATCTCCGAGTCGACTTGGAGGGGAGACCTACATAAAGTACATTATAGTAGTCTAGTCTTGAAGTTACTGCAACATGAATCCAGGTGACTCGCTTGGCCATGTCAAGGTAGGGGGCCATCTTCCAGGCTAGTCTGAGTTGGGAGAAGGCCTTTTTTACAGTTGCATTTACTTGCTTCTCTAGCAACAGTGCAGGGCCCAGTACAACCCATAGGCACTTAACTAAGCCATCCAGGGTCAACTGAGTGGACTTCAGTGACAACCAGTCAAGGAAGATCTAAGAGATCCTTACGGGCTGTGTGAGATGGTGCATGTGCGAAATGCTGCCAATTGCATGATACTACTCTGTTTGAATATGCAACAGAGTAATCCACTGAACAAATTTAAGCTGCTCACACCATCCAGACTGCTTGCAAAATATTATCTCACTGCTTGCAACCGTCAAGCAGAACGTCAGCCAAACCAGCAGGTTTTCCATATGTAAGAAATGTCCAGTAAATGGGGGGAAAGCATAGCAGGGGGCTAGATTGGAACTTTAATTTATGCTATGGTAGTTTTTCACTCTTGGGGGGGGGTTCTTGTACACACCTCTACACTTCTGAAGTGGTGCAATCTGTTCTCACAAGACTGCTTCAGAAATGCCATGACATGTAGATTACACATGTAGTTTTGTTGTGAATGTCTTGAAAATGTCCCCTTAATAGAATCTTATTGACAACAACCTTAATACGCTATACCCTACAATAGCCCTGCAGAGAAGATTAGCATATCAAGCACCAATCCATATGCAAAAGAACCTCCTCAGGATACAGTGAAGCCTCCCTCCATTAGCATTCCACACCCTGGGAAATTCTTACAGGATGACTCAGCCCAAACCCACCTTCCTGAGTAGATATAAATTACCTACCAACATCTTTTCCACACTGTGACACTGAAAGATCTCCGTCTTTTGGTGCTACACCTCTGAAGATGCCAGTCACAGCTGGAACTACAATGCCAAGACCACTGCTATACAGCCTGGAAAATCCACAACAACCATCGTTCTCCGGCTTCTCCGGTTCTCTTCATGGCCTTGGAAGGCTGTGAAAGCCTTCGGCAATGCAACAACCTTAATGTCTGGGAAATTTGCTTTGCTGTTCTAAACAAGTGACTTAAAGCTATTGCTGCATTTTATTTATTTGTTTGTTTGTTTATTTATTTAGGCTTCATGGGCTTGTACTGTTTGTTCTCTTGTTGGAAAGAAAGCACATCAGTAGTACAAGTTTTACACAAATAAATTACGATTGGTTGCAGCCAAAGATTGCTGAGCACTGTAAGGCAAAGAATTTGTTCTGAGAAGGAAAAAAAAGGAAGACAGGGAAAAGCAAAAGAAATACAAGGGAGTCACTGGTATTGCTTCAGTTTATTATGCTGTCATAGCAAACCAAACTGTTCCATAATTGGATTTTACACTTCTATAAATAAGCCCTTTATGGGGATGTGCAGTCAGATGGCTACCAAGTAAATAAGGTAGAGGAGCTGCTTCCTTAAAATGATATTAAGACTTGCCATTGTTCAGTCAGGGTCAATTATTCAATATACCACAGGCACAGAAGGAGAAAGAACATCACATACTTCCTTCCAAAATGTGACCATTACTTTAAATTGAAAAGCTTTATGGGCCAAGCATGCTTTATACCGGTTGCACCTCAAATACTTCCTACGATGAACAAATTTATCTTCATATCTCAGGGTACAGAAGTACCGCGGTTTGGATTTTAGTATCAGAAAAAAAGAATGCTACCTAATTGAAAAGCTGGAGGTGCTCTGAGTCATGTCATATATTATGTGACGTTTTGTAGGTAATGGAAATGTTTAGCTCTTTTTTCCCCCATTTCTTTTTTTGCCGAGCTGTTAGCAAATGAAAACCAAATTGCTCAGCAGTTTGTAGCCCCAAAAATAACAGGCAGTCAACAAATGATTAATGCACTTGTCTAGAATCCTAAAAATGGTTGGCTGAAGTCTCATTCGGATATGAACCAGCCCACCCAATGGTAAACAGTGAAGTAATTTAAGAAGACTAAAAGTTAGTGGGTTGGATTCTATGAACTAGAAGCAGAAGGCACTTGCAGAGAGACGCCCTCTCCCTTTTCCCGGTACCTTCTTGGCAAGGCTTTTCTTGGAGCTCAATGAAAGAGCCCATGTTTCACCGCGAAATGTGGCTGGATAAAGTTTTTAGTTCTCCTCCGTTTCACATTTCAGGCTGTTGGTTGATCTTAAAAAAAAAATGGGATCCCACCATTCAGCCAAACCTAGGCACGTATAAAAACCCATTGATTTCAATGAGGAGAATTAAACATGTTTAACATGGATATGTTTATGATATGATCAGGGCTTTTTTTCTGGGAAAAGAGGTGGTGGAACTCAGCGATGGAACTCAGGACCACACATTGATGTCACTTTGGGCCAGCTGGAACAACGGGGGAGTTTTTTAAAGTTTAAATCGCCCTTGGCAAAAATGGTCACATGGCCGGTGGCCCCGCCCCCTGATCTCCAGACAGAGGGGAGTTGAGATTGCCCCCCACGCCGCTGCATGGAGGGCAATCTAAACTCCTCTCTGTCTGGAGATCAGGGGGCGGGGCCACCGGCCATGTGACCATTTTCAAGAGGTGCCGGAACTCTGTTCCACCGCGTTCCTGCTGGAAAAAAGCCCTAGATATGATCCATGGTTAACATGCATATAAACCAACTCGGTTACTTTGGGTCAGTCACAACTTCTCAGAGCTCGCTCAGCACTAACCACCTCACAGGGTGATTGTTGTGAGGATAATAATAACAGTTTGTAAAACACTCTGAGTGGGTGTTAAGTTATCCTCAGGGGCAGTATATAAATCGAATGTTGTTGTTGTTGTTGTTATATGCCCAGAGGTTGCAGGCCAGAATTTCCTGAACTCCCAATATTGGAACAATATATGCTGCTATATTACTCATGAATTTGTAATCTGAAAAGAATCTGCAGATTTTATTTTTCCTTGTATTACTTATTAAAATACAGGTTTTAACAGAAACCCTCACCCAGCCCTTTTCTATGCTGTTGGTATTAAGTACTTGCACTAATGAGACAGTGGAGTTAAACAAATGACAAGTCAGGGCTTAAGCTATAAAACCAGAGCGGAAGTGTTTTCATTAAGGTTTTTTCCCTTATGCTGAGTAACATTAGGAAACTTTCTTAATCTAAAGTATCATTTACGAGACTGTGGCCTGGTTCCCATATGCAACTTCAGTACTTGATGACTAAACCTCAACTGATGAACTGTGTGTATGCAGAATGAACTCCATGCCTTCAAAGTACAAGCGTTCTAAATTCACTGATACATGTCCCCATAGCCCTGTGGTGGATGCGGCAGCAGAAAGGAGTTCTATCTCTTCATTTCCTCTCTCACTTCCTCAGCATCCTAAGAATGAGGGATCCTGGTGAATGCCATGTCTCTATAATTCATGATATCCTTAGCATCAGAATCATCACGTAAAGAGAAATCAAGTGATAAAGTTGTATTTCTTTGTATGCATATGGTGCGTTTCTATCCCACCCTTCATCCAAGGAGCTCAAGGCAGCACATATCATTTCCTCCTTCCTCCATTTTATCCTCACAACAACCTGGAGTTGCCAGCCCGGTATACTCCTGCCGAGGTGAGGGGGTCTCTACTGTCTTTTGCTGATCATAGCATCTGTTGTATTTTTCGGGTGGGTCTGAATACTGCTTGAAGGTTATGCTTTTTCATAAGCTTTCCCATCTGATCAGTAATTCCTTTGATATATGGCAAAAACACTTTTCCTGTAGGAGACTGTTTTTCCTTGGTTGTTTGATTCATCCTGGGTTTGATTGCTCTTCGGATTTCATTTCTGGAGTAGCCATTTGCCTGGAGTGCGTGGTTTAGATGATTAATTTCCTCATTGAGAAAGTGCAGCTCACATATCCGGATATGCAGCTGTGGACAAGTGTACATCGGGACCACAAAGCGTAGCATCCAGACAAGAATAAAAGAACATGAAAGACACTGCAGACTTGGACAACCTGAAAAATCAGCAGTGGCTGAACATAGCCTAACACAAACAGGGCACAGTATCTTATTCCAGGACACCAAAATACTGGACAACACTTCCAACTACTTTGTCAGACTGCACAGGGAAGCCATTGAAATTCACAAGCATAAGCAAAACTTCAACAGGAAAGGAGAAACCTTAAGAATGAACAGAGCATGGTTTCCAGTTCTGAAAAACACCAGGCTAACAAAACACTCTACACCCGACAATAGCCCTGTGGAGAAGATTAGCACATCAAGCACCAATCCATATGCAAAAGAACTTCCTCAGGATACAGTGAAGCCTCCCGCCATTAGCATTCCACACCCTGGGAAACTCTTACAGGATGACTCAGCTCAACCCCACCCCTCCTGAGTAGATATAAATGACCTGCCAACACCTTTTCCACACTGTGACACTGAGAGATCTCTGTCTTTTGGTGGTACACCTCTGAAGATGCCAGCCACAGTTGCTGGCGAAACGTCAGGAACTACAATGCCAAGACCATGGCAATACAGCCCGGAAAACCCACAACAACCATCGTTCTCCGGCTGTGAAAGCCTTCGACAATACATTTCTCTAATCTCTATGGTATTACAAAAAGGTCTGGGAAATTGCTATCGTGTGATGCCATGACATCACTTCTGGTTACATAACCAGAAGTGATGTCACAGCATTTTGAGCTGACGAATCCATACCAACACCCATTTTGCTCCTGTGGCTCTACCAAGCAGTGGCAGGAGTCCATGGGCAGAGAGTCTCCCACCGAAGCAGGAGACATGGCAAGCCACAACAACCCCATGAGTTGCTTAGGTTAAGAGAGAATAACTGTTCCAAGGTCACCAAGCTTCCATGACAAACTAGGTATTTGCACTAGGGACCCTCTGATCTTAATCTGCCATTTTAACCACTACACTATGCTGGTTCACTACATGCATGAGCCAAGCCAATGTGTCCTTCACAGAATAACCCAGCACAAAACTTATGATGAGGACTAGTTTAAATATATTGCAAGGGGATTCCCCATGAGGACTGGACATCAGCTCTACAGCCTGGCTAGAAGTAAACATGGTCAGGATGGAAGGAATGTGACAACAACGTTGGTTGGACAGGAATTGACCCTTCACCACCGTATAGGGAAGGAGCCAGAGAGGGGAAGAGAGCCATGCAAGCTCTGTATGCATCAGTGGCAGAGTTCCAAAGCTTTCCAATGCCACAGGTAGCTGGCAGTGGCCCTAGACAACCAGAGGCTATTCGGACCTCCCGGTTTAAGCCTGGGGCAACTGCCCTGACTCCCTAAGGATTCTGTAGTAGAAATAAAGCCAGGGAAATTCTGAATGCACTATTGACATTCTCAGATGACAAGATCTGAGGACCAAGCAAATTATATTGTAGGAAAATGTCCTTTTGTGCATGGGATTATGTAGCCTGTTCTGGCTGGCTGGGTTTAAAAATGGACTAATTGGCAGTTAGGGCTCAGTGCTGCACTTTTCTATAATGCTCCAGTACAAAAATACATAGAACAGAGGCTCTTACCCACTTCCAAGGCTCATCCTATCCACTTTTCTATGCAGAGACCTCACACACATTAAAAAGTATTTCAATTATAATACGAAACAATGCATGATCCTACACTAATACTAGGACATACAGGTATACAACTGTTCATTAATCTCAACTTTAGCACTTACTACAAAGGAAGGTGGCATAACCTTTCTTGGGATTAGTACTTACCTGACCACTTTCCTCTCCCCAGAGCCTAGATGAACCTACTTGTGTTCCTCAAAGCAAATACTGCTTATATTTCCTCTTCAGAGAGTAGTCTAATCTTCCTGTGCTAGAATCTATGTTTTTGCATCATGAATAGAGATGGGCACGAACAGCAATACGAACAAAAAAAAGCCATGAACAGCCCAATCTGCTGTTCGTGAACAAGCTGTTCATGAAGCCCCATTCTAAACGAACAGGTGGTCATTGCAAGCCTCGTTCGTTGCTGTTCGTTGCTGTTCTCTTGGGCTGGTTCGTCAAACCAGACAGTCTTGCACCTGCAATCAATCCCCTTGGCAACTTAGGCAGGGATTGTCTGAACTCTGTTTGAACTCCTGCTGTTACCCTGGAAACCCCAATCTAAGCCCAATTTAGCTTGATAGGCAGGTCTTCCTTTCAAGTGTGGAGCTCCAAATTTGTTACAAGGGAACAAAGACCAGGGGGAAGGGGGCTCCCAGCTCTGGCTTTGGAGAGGGAGAGACAGCTGCTGTTGGCATTTTGACAGAGAGAGTGCATTGGAGCTCGAATTTTCTTTGTGTATGGTGGAATAGAGATCTACCCCTTCAAGTTCCAGGGCTGCTGCCAGGCTCTGGGCCAAGCTGTTATTTATTATTGGTACCTTTCCTGCTGCCTGCTCAGGTAAGATTTCTTGGAGTGGTGCGGTAGGGATCTTGACTTGGATGATGGCTGGAGAAGAGCCTGCTGGCCCCCAGGAACAGCCAACCATGAACATGTTCGTGAACAGGGCCATGTTCATGGTTGTTCGTGAGTCCCTGTTCATGGATGGCAACGAACAATGAACATCATGTTCGTTTTTTTTCTGTTCGTGCCCATCTCTAATCATGAATCCAACTCTATGGAATGGCTTACTGAACAAGGTAAGGAAAGCCCCTTCACTGATGATTTTTCATAAGAGGTACTTTCTACAATATTACAGTTACTTTTTTGTCAAATGCTTTGAATCTTCTGTATCATTTTGTATTTGGTTTTATTGTGATTTGGTTTTATTGTGGATTTTACTGCTTTGCAGATACCATTGGATAGTTTTGTTGAAAGCAGTTCTGAGCTGGTCTGGGGAAAGGTGGGATGTAAATATTTTAAATAAATAATGTGAGAAAACTTTTTCATGCATGCAGAAGAGCTTGCTTGCTCTTTTGAAGGCCAGGCTTCAAAGTCAGTTTGCATGACCTACAAAAAGAATTCATCCCCTGCAACTCTCATGAAACAATGGACAACATGGGACCAAGGAGACCTCTTTTCAGCTAGTAAGATCTCAGAGGACTCTACATAACTTACTATTTTTCAATCAAGCATACATTACAGAAACATAATATGAATAACATAATAACATAATTTCTGTCACCTTGACTTCCTATATTACAAATATATTTCATAATTTATAATAATTATTAATATAATTATAACCATATTTTAACAATACATCAATTATTATAACTATAATTTGTAATTAATTTATAATTTTTATAAATTAACAGCTATAACACGTAGATTAATGTAAGAATGGAAAACCACTGGAAATAACTAAACAATATGTTAGAAGAAGTGAACATTTGAATTGCAAGATATATATATATATATATATTTCTAAATCTCTTCTACATTCAGTTAAAGACATTTGTAGTCTCAGCAAAAGCGACTTTCAAACATCTAGTTATCTTTGCAGCCACTAAAAGCAGTTACCGCAACTTAACATGATCTTCAGCAGAATTTTAATGCAGCTGTTGCCAGTTATATGGGTCTTCACAATGATTTCTGCTCACTCAATTTCCTCATCATCTTAATTAGAAGTAGAAAGAAAATAATGAGAATAATAAAAATACACTATCCTTCACTGTTAGCAGACATTTTGACTTCCTCTCTTAAGAGGTCAGATATATTTTCATTTATGTCAAATGAAGGTAACTAGATTCTTATTTTCCCAATGGCTTTCTGGATTCTAGAACCTTTTTGTAAACAAAATTTAATTTGATATGACATTCACTTATTTAAAATAAACTGCATATCCTTACTAACATGATAGATTATTATTTTATTTAATATAGACGTTTTAATGCTTAACAAGCAGCTTGTTTCTATGGTATTCTGTACGCTGGAGCCACTGCTCTATAGCAATTACAGTCCTAAATGGGGGATAGATTCCAAAAGATAGCACAGGGACACTTTTGTTCTTCCACATGGCACTTAGGTGAACATCCTCAAGCACTAATTCTGTCTCCCATACATTTTGATGTCTTCATGAAAACATTGGGATAAATAATCTGGACTTCTATTCATCTCCTCCACAGGAGGAGTTGACATCCAGGTATACATGTCTGAGCTCTGTAACAGATTGCAGGAGGGTAAATAATAAGGATGCCAGGCCTCCCGCTATATCAGGAGACTTCTCAGCATCCTGCTGCTTTGACCGCTGTCACCTGAAATGCTGGCAGGAGGAAATAGATGGAAAATGCTGGTATCATGCTGAAGCACTGATATCACTTCCAGTAAAAACCAAAAGTGGCATCATGGATGTGCTAGAATTTACAAAATCTCTATGGTAAAACCATAGAGGTTTTGTAAATTCTAGATTATCTAATGTGACACTGGTGTGGCAGCCCCAATCCCCCAATTTCTCTCAGGGGTTGCCAGTTGTAGCCTGGCAACCCTATTAAATAAATTCAACGTCAATCCAGACAAGATGTCAATAATGATGGAGAGACACTCAGTCTGGCTTGAAGGAGAAAGGCTAAGGGTCTCTTTAGACACGTAGGTTTCCAAAGGGTTGGCTCCAGGTTCCACAGACCCAATTTGGGTTCCCCACAACTACACAGGCTGTGAGAAATAGCTGTTAAAAAATAAAGGGGAGCCCAAACAGCCTAAGAATGCCACCATGGGGAGAAGAAGGGCTCCAAAATAGCAAATGAGGGGTCCTCTGTTTTTGCTGCTCCATGTGGAGTATTCTGTGCATGTGGAGAAGTAAAACAGGGAAATATCCCTGTGCCATTTTTGATACAGGGAAAGGGATTGGGAGGGAGGCAGGAGCTCTTTCTCCCTCCACAGTGGTGCTCTGAGGCCCTTTGGGCTCTCCTTTATTTTTTAACAGCCATTCCCTGGACCCTACTCTTTACAAACCTGCACATTAAGAGAGACCCTAAGGCAGGGCTGGATCTAGCGCTCCCGGCGCCCGGGGCAACGCTTGCTGGCCCTCGCGCGCGCTGTGCATGCGCGCTCCTGACGCAGCGTGATGACGTCATTTTGATGACGTCATCAAGCTGCGCGCCGGAGGCAGCGCGGGGGGCTGAGAAGCTGCCCGCGCCATTCGCTTCAGAAGCGAATGGCGCGGTTGGCTTTGCAGCCCCCCCATGCTGTCTTTCGCCTGCCCCGTGGGACAGGGGGCGACCGGCTTGCCGCACGCCCTCTGTCCTGCGGAGCAAGCAAAAGGCAGTGCGGGGGGCTGCGAGGCTGCCTGCGCCATGCGCCTTCCCCCGCGGGACAGGGGGCAGCTGGCTGCCCCCTCTCCTGCAGGGCAAGCGAGTGGCGTGGGCGGCCGCGCTGCCTTTTGCCTGCCCTGCAGGACAGGGGGTGCGCTGCAAGCCAGCCGCTCCCTGTCCCGCGGGGCAAGCAAAAGGCAGCGCGGCTGCCCATGCTGCCGCCTGCACGCTCTGGGAGCTGCTTCCGGCGCCCCCTCCCTGGTGGCGCTGGGGGCAGACTACCCCCCTGCCCCCCCTCTAGATCCGGCCCTGCCCTAAGGCTCTATTTTCCTTAGAAAATCATATTTACAACTTGGCAATGCTTTTCAAACCAGCATTGTTCCTCGATTCCCTAGTGTTGGTTGTATTTTAGGGTGCCAGCTTCAACTGATACTCAAGTTGTATTGTGTACTAAAAGACAGAGATCTAGTCACCATCCTTTACACATTAGTTTGTTTCAGATATTTATTTGGAAACATTACAAAATGCCACTATCTGGGGACTCAGCAAAGGGTAGAAATACACATTACTGAGTACCTAGGGATGCTCAAGTGAACCTCATTTCATGTGTCCACCATCCAACATTCCATGCACTTGCTCGCACAATCATATTTCAGTTTGCTCCTCATGGATACATTCATGTGTTCAATATCAGTTCCTGCTCAACTGCTAAAAGTATCCCAGTTTTCCCCACCTCCCACATCCATTCATTGAAATGCAAATCTTGACAGTTTCTCACACTTTAAAGAAATGCAAATTGGCAAGACAAAGAAGCCTACAGTACTTGTTCTCAGAGCAAAAGTAGAGCTGAATTGGTGCTCTGCCCTCCAGACACACTTGCAGATGAAATCATACCAAGGGAATTCCCATGAAAGCGGCATTCATGTGTGTCATCTGCACATGAATTGATGACTACACATAAAATCCTGCACTTGAACATCACCGGCAATCCGCAACATGTATTTCCACCCAAAGTCACACCATGATGTTATTTAAATGGATGCATCAGTATGTTTACAGGCTCAACTTGTGGTTCTAATTTTAACTTATAAAGATGCTAAATGGTTGGGGACTTGCATACCTTAGCTTCCATGTAACTATTCCTGGTAGTTTTAAGATCAGCAAGAGATGATCTGCTTCCAGTACTAGCTTATTTAGATATCAGCCTTGACTCAAAACATGACGTTCTCTGTTACTAAGCAGGAGAACTCATTTCTTAGAAGCTGTTTACCTGGTCCACTTCATTGCAAGTATCCTGCAGAAAAATAGGAATTATTCCATTCCAAGTAACATTTGGTACCTAGTAGGAGTGTGCATCTAGAAAATGTCTGTTGTGGTTTCATATCTGGAGCATTGGGTTAAATGTTTAACATGATCAGGCAGTTTTCCGGTATGTCATTGCTGGGTCATGGTTGAAATTTGTCTCTTTTTTTCCAGCCTCATGATTTCCATGGCCATACTTTTCAATGGGGAAGGGGAAGGAGACCAACTGGAGGCTCTGCATTTAATGGCACCAAAATTGCACAAAACACAGTCTTCCCTCTAATCTAAAGAACCCCTAAGTTTCAATCAGATTGAACAAAGGGGATGATTTTACAGACCCTCCAAAGTAGGTCTCACTGTCTGCTCAGCCACACTAAGTTCTCTTTATTAATTCCTAAAATGGCCTCAAGCAGCAGCCAGCCAGCCTGAGAGCTTCAGCCAACCAACAGCATTTAAAACAACAACGCTGTCTGCATTCATTTCATTTCTCTGTTCTTACAGTGACTGACAATTTTTTAAAAAATTACCTTTCTATTGAAAACTATGCATTTGCCTCCCTTTCTTGTTGTGGTCTGATGTTTGTTTCCTTTCAGAAAGTGAGAGAGGATTCTGTTGCAGCCTCCCCACTCCCACCAATCTGGAGTCAGGGGCTGGAGTTATTGTTTTTCAACTAAATATCACCAAAATAGCTACGGAGGGCCTTATGCCTATTCTTTAAAGACACTCAAAGTTTCAAACAAATTGGGCAAGGCATTTGAATTCTACAGGCCGCTGAGCAAGCTGCCCCCCCCCACGCCAGCTGTCATTGTACTTACATTATTTCCTATGGGGGCCATCCTGGGGTAGGATGGAATTGTTTTGCAACCAAATCTCTCCAAATTTGTAGCCAAGGGTCTTCTGCCTGTCATTAAAAGAACTGCCAAGTTTCAAGCAAAATGGGCAGTGTTTGAATTCTATGGGCCCCTGAGCAGTTGTTTTTCTACAGTCACAGGAAAAGAAGTCTCTCTCCAGCTCACAAGGGGTGGGGGGAGAGGAAAGAGAATGGCAGCTCTCTAAAGCTTGGATTGGTTGGGAGTGCTTTTTGCTCCTCCTTTGCAGTGATCTGATTGAAAGGGAGAAATTCTCCAAGAAATTAGTATAGATTCAAAGTGAAATGCAAGCTCATGCTGCATTGATGGTAAATGACAGAATGGGAGGAGGGGGTGGGTTTTTTTAAGAGAGGGGTTTTGTGACTACCAAGCAGCCAGGAATAGCATTTCCATTCCAGAGAGTCACAAGTAAGACCTAGAAAAAGTTATTTTTGTAATTTTTACAGCTCATGATTTTCATCATTTTTTCTTATCACTCCATTTTTTTAATTTAGCTCTTTATCTGGATTTTATGGGTTATCATTTTTAACTGTTTATACATTTTAAAATGATTTTTGTATACTGCTTCGATGGCTTATAAAATCCATAAATTTTATGGATCTGGCAACCAGATTCCAAGAACAAAGTAGTAACAGCTATAATACAGCAACAAAAGGGCACCTTAGATAATTTTGGAAGAAGGAATATGGAATGTTAGGCCATTTTCTGCATCCTTCTAACAAGAAATTTATCTGAGACACAATTTCTTACAGCTAGTATTATTAGCTGCTTTATTATTATTAGCTAATTCTCTTCTCCGATCAATGGAAAACTATGTGATTACTGTGATATATATGAAGATGTTTGAATGTTCCAAAGGCCAGCATGAATGTGATATTATTATGATGTGCATAAATCTGAAATTATACAGTCATATTCTTTATTTAAAAATACAGCAATCATAAATGCAGAATGACATTCATCAGGGGTCTTTGGTCTGACAGATGGCAGTAAAACAACAGGCAGACCCTTAATCAAGAAGAATGATTTTGATAATGAAAGAAAATAAAATGTTCTTCGCTAAGAAGGGTTTCCATAGCTTCCATAGCTTGAGTCTGCTTTCCCCTTCTTCTCTGGTGTTAATAAGAATTCAAAAAATAAGCTGCTGCATGTTTCAAAGAAAAGAGCAAACGAACACTCATATGCTGCAGTTTTGCTAACTTAACTGTTGTATGTTTGAGGTCATTTTTGCAGATGCTAGTCTAGACATTCCGTAAAATCAATAAGAAAGGAATCATAAATGATATTCGTTTTTGTCCCCATGTTTATTTGAAGTAATGGGGAGATACACATTGAGGAAGTATGCAGAGACAGCATACCTCTCTTAAGGGCTACATTTTCCCACCAGGTGACAACGTGATGTCACTTCCACCTGGACAACATGCCAATCCACTCTAGGAATTGTCAGAAACTCTAAGGTTTTACCATCAAGGATATGCCCTAACACTGAGATTTTTAAATAGGCCTTATTCTGATAGAATCTGACCTTGTGGTTTTAAGAGGACTGATCTTTACATGTTCTGCTTGAATACCGTATGTATGAGAGACTATTATATTAGGTCATTTATCACTGATCAATCACCCTCCTACACCTCAGAAACATTGTTTTATCTGCTGAGAGTAATCCTAAGATTACTTTGGTGGTAGCAAAATTTGTTCCAGCCCTTCCAGCCCTTGAGTCCAAAAAACAGTGAACAAGAACTTTCTGCTGCTCAAGATATGAGCTTCTAAAGAAAGGAAGGAAAAGGAAAGTGTTTACCATTGTTTCTGACCATTCCTAGACAGGCATGTTATCACTTCCAGGTTTCACCTGAAGGTCCCCCATATCCCCACCCTCCAGATTCCCACCAGTGGCCAGGCCATGCTTGGTGAACCTACCCTGCCCTGTAAGAGCCAGAGATGAGAGGAGTGTTGCCTAGAGTGGTCTCCTTGCAAGTAAATAGAGTGTGGGAATTAGCAAGCAAGGAAGACAGCTATGCGAGAGGCCGGTAACCACAGGATCTTTCTCACAAATAATGTATGGAGTCCTTTCCCAAGGATACACACACGAAGCTGGTGTTCTTAATTAAAGAATAATTGTTTTATTCAAGGGGCAAATGCATACACACAAGATTGCATGTAAACACACAAGAGGCCTAGGAAAAGTAGTGGTGAAGGTGGAATAGATTTGAGGGATTACAAGGCAATATTTACCTATCCGGAGAGCAGGGAAGTCTACGGAGGGAGAGCTTCAAACGCCAGCGTTCTCGGCCAGAAGAGCAAGAGGCTTAGGGCAAACCTCAAGGGAACAGCGCTTTGGATCCGATAAGCATGTATGGAGAGATAGAGGCTTAGGGAAGCGACCCTAAGGGAGCAGCCAGGAAGCATGCACAATTTGAATGGGCCAAGGCAGTACTCTTATAGAGTAAAACATGCCCTGAGGTGGAATGGCCCACCTAGCTGTTAGAACAAAGACTCCAACGGCCAGTTCCTGGAACCAACAAAAGGTTTGATTACCTTGACTGGTAGCTGCCCAGGTGTGTGAAAGAGAATGCAAAATTTGTTCTAGTGCTGCACAAAGGGGTAGTTTGTTAATGAAGTCCACTGGAACTTAGTTGATTAATTTAGTTGGGGAATGTACCTTCCCAGGAATGAACTGTAAATACCTATGAATGTCATTTGATTAGCTCCTCAATCAAGAACAGGAGATCTCATCACGGGAGGAGGGAAAGAAATGTGTTAAGCGTGGATGACGCTGCAAGTCTTTTGTCGCACTGGATTCCTTAGGGGCTGGGGAGACTGCAAGTCCAATCACCTCTAATCACTCTGTATTCCTATGTAGCAATCTGTTCATGCCTGGGTTTCCCGGGCAGGACTCAGCCAGTGTTAGCTGGAGGTCCTCTGGCTGCAATACAAGCTGCCATTTTAAATCCAAAGGCCTGGTGATTTTATATCACAGGTTAAAATGGCTATTAAAGATGGTGGCAGATGGGCCGACTGCTTACAGGAGAGGCATCATGCTTCTTCACTTGCTTTTTTCATCGACCCAGATGATTCTCACACAATTCAGAAAAATGGCAGCCATTATTTTTCATGTAGCATACTTTATTTCACCATATGGGAGAGCAAATGGGCAAAATGTTCTGTTAGGCTTGTCAGGTTGCAATCTGCAGATCTGCACTGAGGCTTCAAATTCCCCAGTGCTGTGAGAAACTGCTTATTCTTTCCCAAGTCCAATAATCCATTTCCTCTGACTATTTTTGCAACCATGACAAGAAAGCAAATGAAAGAGGGACCAGAAAATAGGGCTAAGGAAGGGATGAGTCTGAGAAACTGTGGCAGTACATTGTTAGCTTCATGTAAGAGAGGTGTCACCTCCTTCATACCAAGGTTATGGTTGCCCCTGTACTAGCAGATTTCACAGGATACATTCCAAGAGCACAGCCCTTGAGGCTGCCTTATACTCAATCAGACCATTGCAATGGCACCAGCTCTCAAGAGTCTTTTCTGATGTGGTGGCAGCAGCTCTTCAGGGTTTCAGGTCTTATTTGACCCTTTTAACCCGAGACACCAGATATTAAATCAGGGATCGTCTTTATGTAAAGCAGGTGTCCTACCACTGAGATATACCCCAATCCAAAAGTGTCAACATTCGGACCATCTGCTGCCATCATGAAAATCCAGTATGGGGAAGGTCTTTATAAAAGCAGCATAGTCATCCTACCAGTATCCTGGTAAGTAAATTTTTATTTTGTAAAGGAGACCCTGTGTATCTCCCTTGTCTGATGGATCAGAGTAGTATTCCTGAAGAAAAACGTTCAATGACATTCTAAAATATTCTTTGACAGGACACGTCTTTTCCATTTACAGCAGATCAATGATGAATTTATTTTGATTTTCCTCCCAATAATACTGGATCAAAATAAGGCTTGCAAGTGATACACTACATTTTCACAATGACTATCTGTATACAAAAGATAATATCAAATTAGAATCAAGAAGAACAGGAAAACAGAAATATTCTACAGGAGTAACTCTATCTCTCTCTGCTACTTGCATTCTTTATATAGTGTGTACAGTTGCAATTCTAATGCCTGCATGAAACTGATACTGTATGACTCAAACCTTCTAATGAGTGACTCACCAGTACTGAGAATAGCTATCAAAGGGTCACTTTGGGGCTAGGAGGATCCTTTCAGGAAACAGATGGAAGAGAAATTCATGATCAGTTCCTGCCTTGTCCAAGAATGCTTTTGACTTTTATATAAAAACAAATGTTGATATTTATAAAAGTAGTGCAGATTAGGAAAAACCCTATGCCTTTTTCTGGAACAAAAGTTATGAATTGCCTGGAAAACAATACTGGAGGTGTTTACCAGTGTAATCCTAAACAGAGTTACACCCTTCTAAGCCCGTTGATTTTAATGGACTTAGAGGGCACATTTCTTTTTTGGTTAAAAAAAACACCAGTACTCATACGTTAAAGCTGTGCTGATTTCCACCAATTCCCCCCACTCTCTGGGAGAGCCTCCCCCAAAGGTGCTGGTACTCCATCCTGGCGAGTACTATCTCTCTCACACACAAACACACACATCCCTGGAAAGGTGGAAATCTGCTTCAGATTTCACTACAAATCAAACAGTTATAAGTATTTTAACCCATATAGGCCATTTCTAGACACGTTGAATAATGCACTTGCAATGCACTTTAACAATCCTTTGGAAGTGGATTTTTTGTTCCACACACAAAAACCCAGTTCCAAATAATCACTAAAGAGCATTGAAAGTGCATTATCCAACATGTGTGGAAGCAGCCATAGTTAGGACCAGGGCCTTTCTTCAGGGGGAACGTGGGGGAACAGAGTTCCGGAACCTCTTGAAAATGGTCACATGGCTGGTGATTAATTTAGTTCCACTGCATTCCACCACCTCTTTTCCCAGAAAAAAGGCCCTGGTTAGGACCATAAGATATTTAGTGATATGCTGAAAGACCTTTAATGTATACGGATATTCTGTCGAAAGGTAAGTCCTTCAGGATGCCACATATGTATTTTGTGCTAAATTGTTGTGTTGTAGCATCATTTCAAAATGCATCCTTCTATAATGTAGATATTCATTCAAGTTTGGCAGGCAAAATGGATTGGATATGCAGGAAGCTGCTGTATGGATGGAGCTGTACAGAAGCTGAAAGGAGCAAATGCTTATGACCTTCAAAGGAAGCCAGATGGCATCACACAGAAAAACAAAGAAATTGAAGCAACGGATGCATTATTCTTTCTGTAATTTTACACTGTCCCTCTTATGATATGTATTGTTACTCTCAGGGGGTGCTATATAATCTCAAGATAGTAGCCGTGCACTGTAATGTGCAAGGACAACAAACAAATGTTGATCGGATGGTAATATTTATCTTCAGTTCCACAAACGGCACAGGGAGACAGTTTGCCTTCTGCTTGAAAATGCTGTTCATGTCAGCAAGTCTGCCAACCGCCGTCACTGACACGTTTTGTTTTTCCAGGATGGGAATGCTGTGAACATCAGATTCGCACCCTGTGACAGACTTTAATCAGTGTCCTACAATGACTGTTGCTTTGCAAGAAGCACTGGAACAGATTTCTGATGCAGAGTCACACCTGTACAAAGAGCAAGGGAACATCTAGAAAGCACAATTAGTACTGATCAGATCTTTTTAAATTTCTAGGCGAAATGACCACAAAGACATCTGGAAAGAAATGATAAACATAGTACAGAATAGATGGCAGACAATTATGTTATCTACAGTGGAGCTGTAAATGTCACTAAGGAGATCTTCCTATTTGAGTCCAACTTCTGTGACGAGCAAGATGTCTACTGTAGCACGGCATCTAGATGAAATATCTATGTTATCTACTCCTTTCTTTTCATAAGATCAAAATTAACATTTGTTTGTCGTTACCTCAACAAGAGTGTGAGTAAGACTGAATGCTTGCATTTAGGCATGTATAAAATCTATTGGAGAGTACTACTGCTACTGTTTACTGAACATCAGTAGCGGTTTTAAGTGGAAAATCCAGGAGCAAATGTGAATTTCAGTGGATTTGGGCTGATGTGTAAGTTTTCCAAAGAGTTTCATAATTAATAAAAAACTTTCTGGTTAATCTATCAAGGCAAGTAGTGCCATTGTTTGGGGTTTTTTTGGGGGGGGGTGCTCCTCAGGTCATCTGATTCTGCTAAGCAAAAGAATGCATGAACATGCGTGTGTATGTTATATGCCATCAAGTCGTCTCCAACCTATGGTGACCCTATGAATGAAAAATCTCCAAAACGTGCTATCATTAACAGACTTGCTCAGATCCTGCAAACTGGAGGACGTGGCTTCTTTTATTGAGTCAAGCCATCTCATTTCAGTTCTTCCTCTTTTCCTACTGCCTTCCATTTTCCCTAGCATTATGGACTTTTCCAGAGAATCTTGTCTTCTCATGATGTGACCAAAGTACGATATCCTTAGTTTTGTCATTTTAGCTTCTAGAGAGGATTCAGGATTGATTTGATCTACTACCCACTTATTTGTCTTTTTGGCTATCCATGGTATCCACAGAACTCTCCTCCAGCACCCCATTTCAAATGAATCAATTTTCTTCCTGTCAGCTTTCTTCACTGTTCAACTTTCCCATCTATACATAGTAATGAGGAATACCATAGTTTGGATTATCTTGATCTTGGTTCTCAGAGAGACATCTTTATCTTTAAGGATTTTATCAAGCTCCCTCACAGCTGCTCTTCCAAGTCTCAAACTTCTGATTTCTTCATTGCCGTCTCCCTTTTGCATGAACATGAAGCTGAGTTAGAACGTCGGTTCAACAAGATCAGTTTTGTCTGCTTTGACTGGTAGTAGCTCTCCAGGGTCTCAGGCAAAAGTCTTGCATATCACCTGCTGCCTGATCCTTTCAGCTGAGATGCTGGTTGAACCTCAGACCTTCTGCATAGATAGCAGATGCTCTGCCACTGAGCTATGAACCTTCTCCTCAAGCCTGCCATACAACTCCTGGCAGAGTAACAGAATTCAACCTGGCAGTCCCTTCTGCCCTCAAGCTGCCCCAGGGGTATAGGGAGTGAGAAACATAACCCTGTTGCTTGTGTCCCACTTTACATTTTCACTGGGAGATCAGCCCAGCATATTTACTTATTTATACTTCATTTATAGTCTGCCTTTCTCAACGAGACTCAAGGTAGATTACACAATTAGCAAGGGTTTGTGAATTTATTTTATATATCTATATCCCTCCGCATCCAATTTACTCAACGTGGTTCATGAGCAATCAGCGCAGAGCATCAATAAAAGACATACGTTAAAAACCTCCAAGGATTAAAAATCCTCCAAACAAAATGTCTCTCTACACAAGACATCTGACATATGAAGCACACGTGTGGGAAGATGCAATATTAGCCAGGAAGGGTCATTTAAAAAGACAGAGCCAGCAGCAAGGGAACGGCTTTGCTATAGACTGGAGCTGTGTGAAGGGGCTGTGAAACGACAAAAGGGAAACTTCAGCCCATTATAAGCTCTCCAGGTCCAAGCCCAGCTCTGGAAGGCAGTTCCACCACATTTCCATTCCTTGCTGCCCTCTGGTTGCTACCCCACACAGTTTTAGACTGCAGAGGTGAAATTGACAGAGCCTTTAGGGAGGCGAAGAGGAAATTAACAAACCCTCTGAGGAGCAATCTCCGCTGGCTCTGTCTTTTTAAACTATGCTTGCCTGCTGACATTACATCTCTCTACTCTTGACAAACTCACACCAAGGCATCTCATGCAGAGTTACTCTCATACAGTAGCCAAAAGCCCCACAATGTTAACAAGAAGAACCGCAGATTCATGTTTTTAAATGCTCATTGGAAAGGGAAAACCTGACATTTCTTTTCTAAACAGAACCACCTTGACAGGGAGCTCGATCCAGAGTTTCAGAGGGAGATAGTTTTCCTTCCTGTAATTGACCTCATCTATCTAATCTAATGGATAAACGCTGAGAAAAGCTTCATACTTAGATCTTAAAGAATGAGGATGATCCCTGTAGCAAGTATCATACATCTGATGAAGTGGGCTTAGAGTCACAAAAGCTTGTACTGGAATCAATTCTGTTCACCTTTAAAATGCCACCAGACTCCCATCTTATTTCCTTTAGGTCCCAAGGATTATAAATATCACATTTGGTGAAAGATATAATTCGTGAAATCACTTCTTTTTCTCTGTCTTTCCAAGCCAGGGAAGAAGGAGAGGAATACATCCCCAGATTTTGCTACAACAATCGCTCCTGACAATGCATGGCGCATTATTTATTATAGCGCCGTGTGAGCACAATGCATCGGTCATATAGAATTTGCCATTTTATCTTGATGGTGAAATTAAATTGGTTGAATCAGAGCGACCTTTCTCATTTGGTACATTCAACTGGCGCAGACTGATAAGGGCCCTGTAGCAATCTGCTTCAGTATATGGTGATATTTTTCAGACTCAAGCCATGCATGCATTCATCAAAGCTCTGCAGCTTAGGTTTCAAGGCCCTCAATATGAGAACTTACACACAAAATGGAGAGAGAGCGCATGGCAGCATTTAAAGGGGAGCCTGAGCTATAGAAAGACCTTGGCAGGGGCAAAGCAAGTTTCCTATTATATTGAGCAGGCTGTTGGCATTCAATTTACATACTGTCCTTCAGGACAACTTAACACCTACTCGGAGTGGTTTACAAAGTGTCTTATTATTATCCCCACAACAATCACCCTGGGAGGTGGGTGGAGGTGAAAGAGCTCTAAGAGAGCTGTGACTGACCCAAGGTCACCCAGCTGGTTTCAAGTGGAGTCTGATGAAGTTCAACTCTTGCACACATAAGCTCATGCCACAACACGTGTATTCATTTTTAAGATACCACAAGGGTCTCTTTTGTTTTGGCTACATGTAATGCTTAGTATCAGCCCTTTCCAGAGTGTTTCCAGAGTGTGAAAATAAAATAAGCTGGATCCAACCAGCTTTTCCCACTGTGGAAAACCAAAGAGGGGGTCCCCTTTCACCACAAAACTCCCTTGAGCCTCGCAAGCAGGTTTTTGGGTAATGTAGCTCACTATATCGTTGAGATTTTTTTCCAACTGTAAGTCTCCTGGCATGGTTTATTTGATAATATGCAATTGTGGTTTTTTTTATATGTAGGCAATACTACCCGACCCTTTAGGGTCCGTATATTAGAGCATATGTCCAGAACTCGTAATCTTGTTTTGGAAGCACCCTTGACAGAACATTTTGTACAACACCACTCTAGAGAAAATGAATTCAAATTTACCATGCTCCATGTGGCCAAGAAGGGGCCCCAGAAAGGATAAGGAGGGAATTGGCACAAAAGGAATCCTTTTGGATTCGCCGGTTGAATACTCTCAAGCCAGCAGGGTTGAACAGTGATTTCAATTTAACATTTTTTAATGAGATATTCATTCCTATGTATAATTGCAGAATTTATAATTCATTGTATAGATGAGGAAGTATCATATGCTTTTGTTATGTTTTATTATTGTAACCTGATGCACTGTATCTTTAAATCTGAGTGTATATAATGTCAGCTTTAGAAATAAGGTGACGAATTCAAATTTTCTGAGCTACATGTCATCAAGAAGGGGTCCCATGGAGAGAAGAGTAGGGAATTGGCATAAAAGGAACCCAATTGGATTCACCAGTTGAATACCCTCAAGGCAACTGGTTTGAATAGCAAATTCAATCTAACTTGTTTTTTATGAGGTGTTTATTCCTATGTATAGCTGCAGAATCCACAATTCAATGTACAGTTGAAGAATTATATTGTTGTTATGCTTAATTATTGTAACCTGATGTACTTTACCTTTAAATCTTACCGTATATACTGTTAGTTTGGGGTGTGAATGTTTGCATGCAGCCAACACTTTGCCATGTGCCACACCAACACCTTAGAGAGAGTCAGTGTTTGTGTAGGTGAGTTGCATGATTGTATTCTTTATAAATATGCTTTGAGACATCAGGTAAACATTGATGCTTAATAATGTATTGTTTTTTAGATAAGGTGGATGAAAGTGCACGACCCCTGATGAAGTGTAAATGAAACAAGTCATTCGCTGGCCCCCTGTAGGGTCGTGGGGTCTGTTTGTCCCCTTGGCTTGTCTCCACCTGCAAAAGAAAGAAGAAACAACCATTACTATTTGCCTGTGAATACATACTAAACAGTGCTGACGTCTTCAATCTTCATGTTAGAGACGAGTTTCCAGCGCACCTGCAATATAGGAAAGCAGATTATTTATATTTGACTGAATTGACTAATTGGATTGGACTTTTGGGGCTGCACATCATATTGTGTCTTACATGAGAGTGACTATAGATACTTCAGAAAGATTTTTGTATGTGGACCTATTTATTGTATATATTTGTTAATAATAATTGCACCTTTGCACCTTTTGTTTTTAAAAATATATAATAATATTTCATAAGATCTCACATCATTGTATTTCATTACATCTTACTTCTCGGTTGGTAGTTACCTTCTTTAGTTGTGCATTGTAACCGAGGGAGCTTCTTCTTTTGGTGTATCATGTTATTATCTGAAGCTGCCATTTCTCCAGGGAAACTTATCTATGTAGTCTGGAGATCAGTGGTAATTCTGGGAGAACTCCAGGCTCTACCTGCATATTGGCAAGCCTACCTGGAAGTGATGCCACAGCTTTTGCAATGCTCTAGGACACCCTCTTCCCCCAAATCTCTTCTTGGAAGTGATATCACTGCATTTTATAACATTGTTCCATCTCCATTTTCTCCTGTTGCTTGATAGATCAAGTGCATGTGAGGGGCAGGATCAGAACTCAGGCGGTTTCCCACCATGGGCCTGGAATTACAACTGATGTCCAGGCTACAGAGTTCAGTTCCCCTGGAAGCAATGACAGCTTGAAAGAAGAAAACAGGAGTCCCAAAGGAGCTACAGGGGGTGGATGCGCAAGAATTTCTGCTTCTCTAGGGCATAACAGAGAGACTAGAAGACTAATTAGCTGTCCCCCCATAAAGATACTACAGGCTTGGAGCTATTTCAAGATTCAGAGAGGGGTGGGAGTACTGTTGGATAACATCCTCCTAAGAGTTTTCAGGGTATAGTTTTCTCAGGAAAAACCTGAAAAGGATCTTGAGAGCTTTTTAGGTTGAGTCAGGGCTTTTTGTGGTGTTACTCACTAGTACTGAGTACCAGCAACCTTCTCTCCCAAGTCCTGAGGGGAGAATTAATGGGAAGAAGTGCGACCTTATCTAGGAGTACTGGCACCTTTTTTTTAAAAAGCGCTGGGCTGGATTGTAACTGAATAGCAGCCAGTTCTACCAGCACAAATATTTAGGATCAAAGAGTTATTATGGTATACAGAGCACATGTGTGAGCCCATAAATGGTATAAGGTGGGAGGGAAAAGGCAAGGGAAAGTGATATATTGGTGGGAGAAAGTAACCTCACAGAAAGGAAAGAAATTGGAGGATCCGACCTTTGACCTGAATATGTCATCACAGGACGTGACATCACAGGATATCATATCCCTACTGAGCTGCCTCCCCAAACTCCACCCTACCCAGGTACACCAAAATTGCCACAAATTTCTCAACCCTGACTTGGCAACCCTACCCAATCAACCAGGTTAGCTTGAGTAGCCTATATTCCAACTGCAGGAAACTCGGGACATCTTGCAGTCTCTCTGGAATCTAGCCTCCACAACTTTCAGCTGATAGAAGCAGAACCTGGATATTTCAGTAAGCAGGTCTCAAAAAAGAGGGTTATCCTCTGAAAAAGAGGCTGCACTATGAGTCCCCCTGCTTTTCTGATTTTATTTTCAATTGGAAAAATTCGTTTCTTGTCCATCGGGGAGAATCCTCTGTCTTCATCTGGCATTTTTCTGACAAGTTCACTGTGAAAGTTCACAAGGGGCTACTCTTGATCTTCAGACCTTTGTTTAAGAACCACAGATGCAGTATTGATGAGGCAGTATTCCTCTGACTGTCAGTTGCTGGGGGACTGACTGACAACAAAGGGATACTTTGGCCTATGTCCTCCTACCTGTGGGTTTCTGGGCCATATTGTTAGTTGCTTTAGAAAACAAGATGCTAGTTCAGAAGGATGCCACAGACCTGATACCGCAATCTCTACTTATGCAGACACTTCATTTACCAAAAAAATTAGGGTACTTCTGTCTCACACATTTTGTGAATACTATTGATGTGAAGTCATTCATTCTGAGATCCAATATGGGGTGATAGAACAATTTTCCTGAGATGAAATTAGTTCAGACAAATCAATCACTCTGCCATTAAAAATACTTTAATGTAAAGGATCACTCCTTTTCAAAACTCATTTGGCCTTCTTTGTATTGAGAGAAATTGATTTTGCCATGCCAGCCTTACAGAGAGAGAAAAAGCATACCCTCTCAAGTGTAATGATACAGAATAATTTTTTCACTCATCTCTCAGAAGATTGAATTATTGATAGCAGGAGAAAAGGAAGGAGACAGAAATCATCACCATCTCTGTAAGTAGTCTCAAACACATTCCAGAAAGGGATTCCCACTGGTGAGCAACCAGATATCTGCTCCCCACTAGAATTAGAAACTGAATATAGTAGCAAAGGCTAGACAGGAAATTGCAGGCAAGAGGAAATTATTCCATAGAAGTTTGTAAGAATAATAACAACAAGAACAAGAACAACAACATCCAATTTATATACCGCCCTTCAGGACACCTTAATGCCCACTCAGAGCAGTTTACAAAGTATGTCATTATTATCCCCACAACAAAACACCCTGTGAGGTGCGTAGGGCTGAGAGAGCTCCAGAGAGCCGTGACTAGCCCAAGGTCATCCAGATAACTTCAAGTGGAGGAGTGGGGAATCAAACCCAGCTCTCCAGATTAGAGTCCTGCGCTCTTAACCACTACACCAAACTGGCTTTCCATATAGTCCATAAATGGACACTGCAAACTATTGTACCAAAGGATCTCCCTGTAATGCCATCAAAATACATAACTTTATGAACCACTGCAATCTAACACTGCCATACTCTACTGGGTTTCTGGAGCATATATGGAAAACAGAATGCTGGTTCAGGTGGGCCGTAAAGCTGATACAGCAGTCTCTACTTATGAGGTTACTTCAATCCATTTACAAAAAATTAGGGTACTCTGTGTGACATATTGCAGGAATTATTAATGGAACTGACACCATAAAATGGGCTGTGGGCAGGGTTGCCAGCCAAGGCTCGCAACTCCCGGTAGCTTTTGGGGGAAGGGCAATGTGTTGCACAGCATCACACAATCCCATACAATGTCATGACTTCACTTCCTGTCACATAACAGGAAGTGATATCTTGTGTTGCCATGATGCTCTAGCACTCCCCCAAAACTCTATGGTAAAACTGCAATGTGACTTTTGGCCTCACATCTTCTGCTGTTGCACTGTGCAGCAGAAGGAGGGGTGGGAAGTTTCCAGCAAAAGCAAGAGCCTTGGTTCCCCTAACTGTGGATGAGCAATACCAGCTGCAATGTCCCAGCTAGCATTCCCCACCATTCTTTCCCTTGTCCCCACCGCCTTCTCTCTCTACACCCCCTGGGATCCTTACCTCTGTCCCTGTTTCCACAAAGCCTGTGGAACCCAATTGTGAAACCTTCCAAATTGTTCTCACCTGTTGCTCACATTCTTGAGCCTTTACTTCAGACCTGTTAAGCATGGCAGTCTTACCCTTTTTACTTAATGTAAGGCAAACTTCTGTATTAAGTGTACCAGTAGGTCTGAGCCAAGAATGAAGTAATAACTGTTGAGGTCATACAGACACAGATCAGTTTCAAAAGCAGGAGAAAACATCCCAATGTATTCCCTAGGGAAGAAGGGCATTTGGGGGCTCTCTTCCAGACATCCAGAGCTCCTTAATGCTTTCCCCTTTCAGCTTTCCGGCAGTATTTCTTTTGCCCACGTCGATCAGGTAGAAAAGGACAACAAAGAGATCATAAAAGACTGAGGGTAAATAAGTAGAAAATAGTCATCCTAGAACTATTGTTTACTGGGGGAGAACCAGAACTGCGATTTTGTGTGTATGTGAAGGGAACAGAAAGAGGCCTGTTCAGATGTTAGGATTGCCAGCAGGTTGGAAAATTCCTAGAGATTTGGAGGTGGAGCCTGGGGAGGGCAGGGTGTGACGAGAAAAGGAACCTCAGCAAGATATAATGCTGTAGAGTCCACCGTCCAAACCAGCCGATTTATCCAGGGAAATTGATCTCTGTGGCCTGGAGATCAGTTCAATTTGGGGAGCTCTCCAACTACCACGCAGAGGCTGGCAACCGTATTACATGTAGGCAACAGAACCAGCATACAGGTCACAGCTTGAGCTCTCGTTCACACTTTAATCTTGTGGGGGGGGGGGGAGACAATAGTGTGGTAGAGGAAAGATGTGTGCAGATTTCCTTCAGTGTGAACCAAGGCCTATCACATGAGTCAAAAAATGGAGGAAAGAAGTCTTATCCCTTTCATAGAGACTTAATAGGATGTTGTTCACCAGGTGATCTTATTTACGTCCATGCCATGAAAAGCTTCAACTATCTATTTCTACACATTAAGCTTTTATTAAAGGGACAAGGCATTTTTCTCCAGGCCCATCAGCAACCCTTCCCGTGCCCCCAATTACATAAATACTCTGTCTGCGTGCTTTTTCCCCTTCACGAAACTAAGGGAACATTATACCAACCAGGCTTGTGATAGGTCCCTTGACTGATGGTCCCAGTTCACGCTGAGCACTATTCTTGTGACACAGAAGTCTACGCTTTCCCCTCACCCTTGTAATCTTGTCCCAGCTGAACATATGAACCAGGGTATGGTATGTCCCTCAAGCCTGCTGGATCATCACATGTGGTTTGAAATACTGAACTGGGAGCGTTGCATCCTGTAAAATGCTTAACCATCTAGGAAGATGCTGAGTGTCTTTTTACTAAACATGCTGCTGGTGGAAAGAGCTGTCAAGACATAGCTGACTTATGGTGACCCCTGCTGGGGTTTTCAAAGCAAGAGATTAACAAAGGTGGTTTGCCGTTGCCTGCCTCTGCATGGCAATCTTGGTCTTCTTTGGAGTCTCCCATTCAAAGGCCACTCCTGCTTAGCTTCTAAGATCTCCCTCTCCCTCCCCCTTTTATTCTAAATGCCGTCTTTGCTATGTATGAAAAAAGATTTATTGAAGGTAGAATTGGCTATAGCAAAATGCAAGATCATCACCTGTTGTTAATCATATTGATCAGCTTGCCCCAGATCGTTTATAACTGAACTCTGTCACCTATTGTTATTCAGCATCAGAAAATTCCCTGACCTCAATATGTCATGGCCATTTTCCTATCCTAGCAACATTCTTTTGAGTTTCCTTGATAAAACATTGGCATTATAAATGTTCATAATTAATGATTAGCAGTTAATTTAAAGCGCCTAGGGTAAATTTAGTTGTGGGGGGTGAATCTTACTGGGTGTGAATGGCTTCTGGCTCGAAATGATTTGGGTGTTGAGTTCTATGCTGTAGTAACAGATAGAGAATGCCATCTAGAGCTGGCGAAGCGGCAGGCTTCTGTTCATTGTGAGCGCAGTCCCCACTGGGATCAATTTACTTCTTCATTCACACCACACAAAAGAATGTGTCAATGGCTCTCGAGATGACGTCAGTGCAGTCAGCTGCAGAGAGAGCTATGAAGAGAACAAGTCCTGTAATGGAAATAGCCACAGGCAATGGACTTGCCTCTCCGATTACAAACCCTTTGCATGCAAAATGACGAAGCCCTTTTATTAAACATTTATTAAGAAAAGGATTAATGACTTGGCATTCTTTGCAACACATAAAGGAAAGCATAATGTAAAGATGACATCCTTAGAATTATTATGATCCTTTTTTTTAGGGTATAAGCTTTAAGTGGTCTGATGCAGTTACAGAGCAATCCTAAGCATGTCTACTCAGAAGTAAATCCCACTGTTTTCAGTGGAATTTATGCACAAGAAAGTGTGTTTAGGACTTGAGCCTTAGGCTGCATTCCTAAAAAACACTTTCCTGGGAGTAAGCCCCATTTAATAAAATGAGACCGATTTCAGGGCAGACCTGTTTAGGATTGCACCGGCTAAGCAAGTCTCCTTAGAAGTAAGTCCCCTATTCAATTGGGCTTCCTCCCGTGAAAATGTTCCTAGGATTGCAACCAATTAGCTTCCCCTAATTCCTATAAACTACTGGCAATTGTTCAATGGGTACATTTTTCTTTGCAGTTAAAGTTGTGAAGCCTGACTTGATCCATGTTTATTTTCAAATGAGTCCCACTGATGTCATAAGATTGTAGGTGACAGAGGACCAAACTACACCTTACTTTTTTTTACAAGTTGGGCCCAGGTGTGGAAAGGTGGCCAAATTGCACCTCCCTTCCATCACTTTGGCCTAGGAAAATGGTTGAGGGAGGAAAGAAAGAAGAACCCCGCCTCCCTCCATGTCACCACAAACCCATTTGGTCTCATGGGGACTTAAAAATACCAGCTGCTGTGTGACTGGGGAAAGCAAGTTCAGTCCAGGAAAACCAGACCCACCTCATCAAAAAAGTAAGCTGTAATTTAACCCTTAACCACCTACAATTCTTTGACATCAGAGGGACTTATTTGCAATGAAACATAGATTGAGTCAGGCTCCACAACTTTATCTGCAAAGGAAAATGTATCTATTGAATAATTGGAAACATAAAAATACAATAACAATAACAATAATGGTTGTTGTGGGTTTTCCGGGCTGTATTGCCGTGGTCTTGGCATTGTGGAACTACAATGCCAAGACCACGGCAATACAGCCCGGAAAACCCACAACAACCATCATTCTCTGGCCGTGAAAGCCTTCGACAATACATCAATAACAATAATCATTTTATTTTCTCTCACCAGCCACCCTGGTAGTTGTGAGGGGGGTGGGAATCCCTGCATCTGACAGGCAACTGACAAGCATACACATACAAACACAGATACAGGTATAGATGTATCTGAGCCAATTGTATTCAGTGAATTGCAGTGTGTGTAACTCTGTTTAGGAGTTCATTGTAAACCGGACTAACATGGTTGCATTGTAAAATAATTATACTTTCTATTTTAAAAAGCTTTTTCAAAAAATGGATGCTTTGTGCACTAACCTTATTCCCGCAAAAAGGAAAATTTTGGATTCCTGGACATTTTGTAACACACACACCCCGAACAGTGATTCTATTATTATTTCTGTTGTTATTGTTGTTATGATGATGATGATGATGATGATGATCATCATCATCATCATTATCATCATTATTATTATTACATGATCTCCTAATGACAATCTGAAGCATAACAGATGCCCGTTTCCTCCTCTGAATTGTTTCTGTTCCTTTCTATTCATGCCTGCATTGTTCTAGCCCAACATGCTACACTATCTAAAAATAACATTTTGTTTGATGTATTTTGGCTTCAAGTCAATGGAACATTTATTGATATTCTCCTCAGTTTAGGCCACACTGTTACTGAAATACAAGAGAAAGGGAGGGAGGCAGCCCTCAAGAGGGGTTACCAGAGTGCCATTTTAGTTGAGTGAGGCAGGACGAGATGAGAGAGACAATACATATTAAACATTCGCTTGGATATATTTTAAGTTTGGGTGTGTGTGTGTATGTGCTGTCAAGTTGCAGCCTACTTATGGTGACCTCATAGGGTTTTCAAGGCAAGAGAGGTTCAGAGGTTGTTTGCCATTGCCTGCCTCTGCCTAGCAACCCTGGTTTTTTCTGGTGGTTTCCTATCCAAATACTGACCAGGGCTGACTCTGCTTAACCACCAAGACCTGAGGAGACTGGAAAGTGGGGAAAAAATAAATGTATACTAAGTATTTTTATTATGGCTATTTTTCTATATTTTATATTAACTAAAAATATAAATACTTACCAGGACTTATTTACATGCAGTCTGAAACGTGTGTGTGTGTGTGTGTGTGTGTGTGTGTGTGTGAGAGAGAGAGAGAGAGAGAGAGAGAGAGAGAGAGGCCCACTCTTTTGGCAGTGCCTGTCCAGGTTAACATTTAAATGGAAATCCTTACAGCGTTTTCATTATGCTGTAGAATTCCCAGTGGTACTTTTTCTTAAGGTTCATTCCAATTTCAAATCAGCCTTTCTGTGAAAGCTGCATATTGCTGGGCGCCACATGCTAAGCTCAGGACAGATCAGCTTTTTGCATGCTTTTAGCTCAGCAGGCCCCAGCTGGCTAGAAGACAACCATCTCAGTCCATGAGACAGAAGTCTACTCAAATGGGGCTAAAAATACAAGTCAGGTAAGTTGTAAAAGTCCCTCAGTATTCATTATGGCTTTGGAGGGTTCCGTACTAGCCATTTACAATGCAATCCTAAGAACACCATCTTGCATTTTTCAATTATTGTTGTATTATAATTGCTTCATTAATAAGACCACAGGAATCAAGAACGTTTGCCAATGTAGGAATAAGAGTAATTAGTTTTTAGACCTTCTCTGAAGCAGGATCTTCTCTGGAATCTTTTTTCCAGAAAAATGCCCTTGATTGACAGACAGTGCAATCCTAAGCAGAGTTACTCTTTTCTTAGGATGAGCTTAGGGCCAAGCTACACATGACGAATGACACTTGAACAGCAAGTGTATTTCTCCCTGTTCACTTGCCCTCCACTCAATCCACTTGCCGTTCAAGTGTCATTCGTCATGTGTAGCTTGGCCCTGAGATAGGACTGTATTGTCGAATGCTTAAATAGGACTGTTGCCACAGACTGGCAAATTCCCGACCCATGGAGATTCATTCTGCCCCCTCACTGCTGCTTTTTTTAAAGTCCAGAAGCTTTTAATATTGACCTGACTTTTCATTGACTGTTTTAAACAGTACTGGCAGAAATATACACTTTATGGGTGGCCCACTTTGCAGTAAGGACACTTCACTATTTTATATATATTAATTCATGGTTTTGTCTATTTATATTGAGATGATGTCTCAATATAATCTGAGGAATAATCTGAGGAATATTAGATAGATAATTACATAAATAAAGGAATATTATTTAAGCAGAGATTAATTTGATCACTGGATTTGCTATTTTGTTATGATATACTCTACTTTTACTTTGTTACTGTTTAATACTCTACTTTACTTTGTTACTGTTTAAATTGCTTTATGAACTTGGTGTTGCCAATGACTGACAACCCTAGCTTCAGGAGATGTATATGTGAGCATAACTTTTAAAATAAATGAAATAATAATCTTCATCAGTATAAATTAATTACTTTGATATTTCAGATTTTTAATAATGGCATTCAAATGTGTATGGTGTTAGTTTTCAAAACTTACCCATTTGGACTGAGTGATCACCTCCACTGAGATGAAGAATTTATTTTTAGTGTGATAAAGAATACTTGTGCATGTTCTCTTCCTTTTATCCCTGTTTTTAAAAATCAATTTTTTTGTTTTGCTATTTTCTTTCATAGTCGTCTCTCTCTGAGATTGTTAGAAACAGACTGTATTCCTGGTTTGTGTAGGCAGGAGGCCAAAAACTGCAAAACGAGTCCTGATGTTTTGCAAACTAAAAATACAATTCTTCCCATTCCCCTTAAAACTGCCAGCCTAGCCCCTCACAGGAATTCAAAGCATACTTCACTCTTAAACCATTTAGAATATTGTGGATTTTGCATTTCCTTGTATTTTAAAAAAGCATGTTCATTGTTGAAGATGGATTCTGAAGGCCTGAATATAAATCTTTGAGCTGTGGCTTTTTATCTGTGAAGAAGAAACTGCTTCATGAGGTGGTTGTAAAGCAGCAGTTATGGATTGTGAAACACTTTTTAGATTAAAATGTTGCACAATTGAGTACACTCTTTATTGAGCAGGGTGCCCTAGTTGAAGAATGTCATACAGAGTTTATTCCCAAACTGACCATAGGGAGAGAGGGTTCCATACAGAGACTATAAACCAGTTGTAAAACTGTCTGTGTACCTTGGCATGTGTTTTGTCAATTTGAACCTCACTTGCTAGAAGTCAATACTTAGTATATAATACATTTGATCCTACATATCTGCAAAGGTATGTAAAATGGAACAAACAAACCAAAAATACACACAGAAATCACTGGTTCAGTTTAAGCAGCTCTCGGAACACTGATACAAAACCAGGAAACAAATGTGTAATAAGTGCCCCCACCGAAAAGTTGGTATGTTTCAGTTCGGTTTTTACTGTGCAGCATCAATGAAGGCAGGCACTGGTCCTTGGCCAACAGTGGCAGGCAGCAGCATTTTCCTTAACAGCAACAACCAAATGGATCCCAAGGAGAGAGACTGAGCCCTAGCGTATCATCATTCCTTTGGCAGGAAGGGGAATGTGCGTGTTACTCATGAGCACATTTCATCTTCAGCAGTTTCCAGGCAATGGCATTGGCATTGACAAAGAGGGTCATCCTATCCCCTTAACAAAACAAAACCAACCAACTAATTACTCCCCCCCCCAATCTCACTCTCCTGGACTGTTTTAGAAAGGAGAGAAATCACTGGTGTAGGAGGCTACGAGTGAAACATAATGCTGACTCCTGTGCTGACGGCACGGTAAGCATCCCCCAACATTTCTCTGCCAGTGCTCTATCATGTAGAAAAGAGCAAGAGTCCAGTAGCACCTATAAGACTAACAAAATCTGTGGTAGGGTACAAGCTTTCCTGAGTTACACAGCTCACTTCTTCCGATACAGGTACAGATAAGGTATCTGAAGAAATGAGCTGTGACTCAGGAAAGCTAGCACTCTACCACAGATTTTGTTAGTCTTATAGGTGCTACTGGACTCTTGTTCTTTTCGACTGCTACAGAATGATTTGGAGGACTGCATTCTGTGTGATTCGGTGCCATTAAACGCCATTAAATGCAAAAAAAAAAGCTGGCCCAGAGTCTTGTTTCCCCAACCTCCCTTGAAAAGAACAGTGTGAGTGTGTGCATGCACAGCCAACACCTGCCTTGCATGCATGCAACAGGCCAAAATTCATGAAAACAGGAAAACCAAAAAGGATTGGATCTGAGCTGGCACCAGCCCACCAGGAACAAGACACAAATGGAATGGCATTCATTCAGAAGTGCGGGAGCCAAAACTGAAATGGAAGTTTTCTCAATGCACACTTCTACTTAACTGTCCAGTTCAGATTGCCAGTCTGGCACCTGGAAGAAGTGGGAGCTTTTAAGAGGCAGAATACTTGAAAAAACTGCATGCGTGCATTGCAACATCTCTTCTAGGAATTCCCACATCTCTATGGTAAATAGTATAGAGAGTTGGGGATTTCCTAGAGTATCAGAGGTAGGGAGGCTGTGATGTCAATTCTGCGTTTTATCCAGAAGTGACGTTGTAGTGCATATGATACCATCCCACCCACACACCCACCATTTTTTTTCTGCTGCTTGGAAGAAAGCAGCAAGAGGGTAGTAGTGAAAGCAAGACCACTACCAGCCTAGTCCATTTGATAAGGTAATATTTGTATCCTTTATAACAGGATCCAGAAATCAAGTCAAGGCCAACCCCTTATCAGTATAATAAACACAAAAGGACAGTTCATCAAGATGACTTCAGTTTCACAGCCAATGAGGGCACTGTGGGTAAAGTACGATGCACTTTAGGGGGCTTTTAAAAATTACCCTCCTGCCCCAGTTAGGCTTGCCAATTTATTTGACCAGTGTCTGTTTCCTTGCCTTTAAGAGTAACTTGATCTTTAGCTGGCCATAATACTTATATCAATGCCGTAAAAAACTTCACTTTCTGATTTTTGAAGTCTAAAGGCATGAGAAAAGGCTAGACTGGTTTTATCAGTTAGCAAGCCTAGCAACATGTCGCCCCATTTTAACCAATATTAAATCCTTTGTTTGTTACAACTTTGTTCCCCTTTTATGTGTGGCATCCTTTATGGATGGTTTGTCAGCAGTCATACATATATACATGCAGGGCTTTTTTTCAGCAGGAACATGGTGGAATGGAGTTCCGGCACCTCTTAAAAATGGTCACATGGCCGGTGGCCCCGCCCCCTGATCTCCAGACAGAGGGGAGTTTAGATTGCCCTCCACGCCGCTTGGCAGTGCAGAGGGCAATTTAAACTCCCCTCTGTCTGGAGATCAGGGGGGCGAGGCCACCGGCCATGTGACCATTTCTGCTGAGGGCAATTTAAACTTTAAAAAACTCCCCCCTTGTTCCAGCTGACCCATTGTGCGGTCTTGAGTTCCACCACTGAGTTCCACCACCTCTTTTCCCAGAAGAAAAGCCCTGTATACATGACTGCTGCCATTAGGGTTGCCAACTCCAGGTTGGAACATTCCTGGAGATTTGAGGGTGGAGCCTAGGAAGGATGGGGTTTGAGGAGGGTGGTTTGGAGCCACCCTCCAAAGCTGCCATCTCCTCCAAGCAATCTAATCTGAGGAAGACCAGTTGTAATTCCAGGAGGAACTCCAGCCCCTCATTTAGAGGTTGGTAAAATAACCCTAGCAGACATTACCCAATGCTCGTAATAATGTCCTCCAAGGCTTGTTAATACTAATGTAACATTTTTCACATTTCCCCCTCCATGTGGAAAGCATTAGATTGTGATGCTTTTCCTGAGGAGTTTTCTTTTTCAGAGCTGTTTCTGTGGATGACTTCCCCAATAAATCTAAGGATGTGTCTGTCATTTGGAAATTTTCCTCAGGTGTGTATTTGAAAATCATGCTCAAAATTGAAAGACCAGACTCCTGTTTAATAACGGTCGCTAACTATTAAGCTTCCACTATTCCATGGTCTGAGGTGTCTAATCCCATCTGGAAAAGAGATTCCCTCCTTATTTACAGCTTTGGGGAGAGGATTAAAATATCCTTTCTTGATCTATGTAAGATACATCCTGAACACCTGGAATGGCTTCCCCAAAATACAGTTTGATGAGGGTGTTGCGAATTCTCTGTAGGAGATTCCTTTCATAGAACTACATTTTCCAGAGAAGAGGAAATGCACATTATATAAATTTAGGACTGTAATGTTGATTGGGTTAGAGTTTCTATAGAATTATCTGTAAGTGGTAAAGGTATGTATGTCGTCCATATATAATATAAGTCTTATAGCATCCTACACTCTTTAACTTAAAATGTGTCCACACATGGCTTTGTCCCATAAAATGGACTGAACTGATCTACATTTTCAGAAATACACTGGGATCAATTATATTATAGAATTTAGTCAAGGGAAACATTCATATATTTGAATATTCCTACATGTAAAAATTCTCTACACATTGAAAACAAGATAACACTCCTCCCTGACATACTAGTTTTCTATGTAATGCCTCATTTTTAACTTTAATGCCTCATTTTTCTTTACATTGGGTCTGCTAATTTTACACATTGCTAGTTTAAAGCAGAGAAATGCATAAGTAATCTCAGCCTGAAGAGCCTACTTAGAACTCACCTATTCCCTGCTGACCTCACACCACTCGTTTCCAACGGCAAAGAGTATTTTCTACTAGCTTTCTCAAACAAAGGCATGACCTACATCAATCATCTAAAGCAAGCCTGAGAGCACAAATACCCATGTTTTTTGACAGCTTAATATTTTGAGCAAACAAGCAGGTGCCTCTCTTTTACACACATTTACTGGTTTACAGACAAGCCACATTTGACTTCTCTTGACATTGCTTAAGAGGAGGAGGCATTTATACTATGGCTTTAAGAATACAAACTAGAGCTATGCTTTAAAATGTTTGGTTCATTTCAGTTTTTGTTGTAAAAAAAACTTTATCTTTGTAATAGTGATTAGATAACCCAAGTATAATAATAACAATCAATTTATATATCGCCCTTCAAGATGACTTAACACCCACTCAGAACAGTTTACAAAGTATGCCATTATTATCCCCACAACAAGATGGCACACCCGGCTGCATGTGAAACATGCTTAGGCTGGTGCCACTTTTTGCCTCACTGCATGGAGGGAGAGACAGCCTTACATTCCTGGGCATCCAGGCTTTGGGAGGTGGGGCCTGGCCCTGTAAAGGGTGGCTCCGCCTCTGTAAGGCTCAGTCAGCTTTGAAAGCTCGGCCCGCCCACTGCACCCTATGGCAGTACAGGATTATCTGGTTGCTGGTTACCAGGGCCAGGTAGGAATTTTTTCTCCTTTTCCCAAATTGGCACAGGGAAGAGGTGTTTTTCGCCTACCTTGTACTGTCTTGTAGGAGTGGTATTTGGAGTGGTGGAACTGTAACCTAGGTCCCTGGCAGGTTAGATCTGGGTAGACAGAGCGGGCCGGTAAGCACCTGGTGGCACCCTGTGAGGTGGGTGGGGCTGAGAGAGCTCCAGAGAACTGTGACTAGCCCAAGGTCACCCAGCTGGCTTCAAGTGGAGGAGTGAGGAATCAAACCCGGTTCTCCAGATTAGAGTCCTGCGTTCTTGACCACTACACCAAACTGGCTCTACACCACTACACCAAACCGGTATCTCTGTATCAATTACACATTTGTTTTCTTTGTTCTATTCCCATATTCATTTCCATTAGTTTCAATGCAAAACATATTTCTACCTTTCATTTTCCCCCTCTATCCGACTAGGATTCTCCTGCCTGCTAAATTTCAGACAGATGGGAGAAATCATTCTTGTTTTATAGATGATTAACATTCTCGGTTGCAGAGCAAGCATGGGCAGACACAACGGCATTGGCATATGATTTTTCCTTCATACCCAGGAACACACAGGCAAGGGGAACTAAATCTTTCATCCCCTTCCTAGTGCAGCCTTATCTTGCTGCTCTTGGTTGATTTCAACATTTCATTTCCAGCACAGTGACTTACACTGTCAGGGCATTTCCAGTCTCTGTTTATTGTTTTTAACAGAATCTTAATCTGTAGCATGCAAGGCTAGTGAAGATTTTTGAAGGCTGAGAATACAGAATAATAAGAGAATGGTGTTTAAATCAATCAAACAAACACAGCAAGACAGAGTAGGGGGCAGAGTTTAGCTACCCTTGTGGTCTGGTTTTGTTTAAAAGTAGACCCCACCCCTGCTTTCTTTACCTAGGAACAGGTGGTGGTAGAAAGTGTCCTCATGTGACCCTCTGGTGGGTTTTCATGGCAGGAGACTAACAGAAGTGGTTTACCATTGCCTGCCTCTGCAACCCTGGTCTTTGTTGGAGGGCTACCATCCAATTACTAACCAAGGCTGACCCTGCTTAGCTTCTGAGATGGGATGAGATCAGGCTCACTTGGGCTATCCAGGTCAGGGTGTACCTAGCAACAGGATAAACATAAGAGCATTTCCTCATTTGGCCCTGAAATAAAAATGGGGCCGCTCTTCACTCTTCCTACACTCCGCTAGCACTGACGTTTCTCTCTAAATTGGAGGCTCCACACTGTGAGAACTCCACTGCAAAAACTCCACTGCGAGAACTCCACTCCTCCCTCAGTCCCTTTTCAGATCTCCAATCCTTCCTTATTGTGCATTTCTTACAATAAATTGAGATGGAGTAGGAAATAGCCTCTGGTTAAAGAGTCTTTGATCTTTTACCTCTGATAATGCCCACGCACACACATACAAACACACTACCAACTGCCTGAGGAATAGCAGTACAGAAACGTATCTCTCCAGATTCGGTTTCGTTTTCCCGGCCATGTCGGACGCTCCTCTCCGCAGGTCTGGGAGGAAGCACCCAAGCAGCCTGACCGGGTGGTTGACCTGCGAGGGTTAACCCCCAGGACTCCCAGTGAGGGGGTCAAAGTCCGAAACGCACCAGGAAGAGCCCCCTGAAGTCGATGCAGGGGGTAAATTGTCCATTTGCTCCTACGGAGGCCGGCAGACTTGCGCAGCACATCGCGTGCTGCCAGGCCATGGAGAACGGCAAAAAGCAGATTTAAGGTGAAAACCTGTAAGTAAGCAAATCCCTTCTGTCATTTCAAGCGTATGTGAAGGATTGGTGGGAGTTGAAGCTAAGAAGGTTCGGATATCTTCCCCTTCATAGAGTCTCGGAACTTAGTTGTCGGATTCCCCCCCCCCCGCTAAGATGGCAACGAAAAAGCAGAGCCCTGCTATGGGCAAATCTGTTTCGGCTGCCTTGCAGGGGAAAGGAGAGTCTCTTGAAGAGCTGGTTAAGCGGTCGGTCGTCAAAGCTATAAAGCCCTTTGTTGATAAGCTGAATGAAATCGGTCAAAGGGTTGGCTCAATTGAGAGTGAAGTGAAAACCATTAAGGAAGCAACCTCGGGGGCAGAGCAGTCTGCTCGGGAAAACGCAGAACTCATGAAGGCAACAAACAAAGAAGTAAAGCTTTTGGAGAATCAACTGATAGGGCTACAAGTGGATCATGCTCAGACGGTATTGCGTCTCCAGAATGTGAAGGAGGAGGAAAGTGAAAACTTAAAGGACTTGGTGTCGGAACTTTTGGCAACATCCGCAAAGGCAACTAAAGAAGAGTTAAAAAGCGACATTTTGGAAGTCCGTCGAACATCTTCAAAATATGCAACAAAGCGTCAGCTGCCTCGCGAGATCATTATCGACTTTTCATCTAAGAAGACTCGGGACACCATCTTATGTAATTCTTACAATGTGGATTTGGACTTTCTGGGTAACAAGGTTAAGATATTGAAGGACGTTCCATTTTTAGCTTGGAAAAGAAGATTTAAATATAAAAGGTTTGCAGCTCTTCTGAGGAAGCGTGAAATAAAATACAAATGGTTATTTCCGGAAGGTATCTGGTTTAGTTATAAAGACCAAGCCTACAAGATAATATCGGAAGCACAGCTAAGGGACTTTGTGTCTAATCATCAAGAGTTCCAACAAGAAGAGGACTTAGAAGCTGAGGGGGGGGGGAGCGAGCACAGCTACTGTAGCTGTTCAGAGAGAGCTGTGACCGAGACGCAGGGGGGGGGGGGGGAGAAGACCTGATCCTGATTGTAGTTTGTATTTTATAAGATCTACCAATCTAATAGCATATTATAAAATTTTAACTTTAAACAATTGTAGTATGAAGGGAAAGCAATACCTGTAGATGTAGTGTGTGTGTTTTTATATGTTGTTTTTTCCCTTTCCCCCTGTTCCCATTTTTCCCTTTTTGTAGTGTTAGTAATTAAAAATAAAATAATTTTAAAAAAAGAAACGTATCTCTCCATGTAGAGTAATGGGTCACTGATCTATCATCAACAAATAGACTAAATTCTGCTTATTAGGAATTGCTTATACACTGTACACTGGTATATATGATTTATGTTGCTGGGATGTACCCAGAACCAAGAGAAAACTCAGTGATGCCAAAGCTCACATCAGACACAGCATTCAGGATGCAAAAACATATGAAGCTGCCTTAGAACGAGTCCAACCATTGTTCCATCAAGGTCAGTATTGGCTCGTCGGTAAACCTCTGGAACCCATTGCTAGGAGGCAACATGCTCTGTGCTCTGTTTCTTGGCCTTCCAGGACAACTTGTTGGCCATTGTATGAAACAGGATGCTGGACTAGATGGATCACTGGTCTGATCCAACAGGGCTCTTCTTATATATTTATGTTCTTATTGGTAGCAGCTCTCCAGAGTCTCTGGTGAAGGTCTTTTGTATTATCTCCTATCAAGTCGAGATGCTGAGGATTGAACCTGGGACTTTTGCATGCAAAATAGGTACTTTACCAGTGAGCTATGACCCCCCCCACACACACCTCCTATCTTTGATGGTGCCCAAACAGCTACTCTTCACTTTAGAAATGAATTTTTTACAGTGCATCTCTCCCTCAAGTGTCATTTAGGCTTTGTCAAGTGTCATTTAGGCTTTGTCAAGGCAAAATGTGTGTATGTGGCTTGACTACCTGACTTTTGTGGTTACATTTTTGGTTTATACAATTTAGATCCAAGATCAACTAAGAAATATGAGAAAAGTCTAATCTAAAACATGAATAATGAGTAAGATTTTTTTTAAATTTCCCACCTGCTGGAAAAATATATGAACTATGTGATAGGGCACTATGAATATCAGTAGCTGCTTCATACGCTATAGATGAGCTTCTCAATCATTTTAGAAAGGTAGGACATGATAGCTTAGAATAGCTTCCTCCAGTTTGAGTAGCTCTTCCTTCAAGAGTCACATAAGTTGAATTTTGGGTCCTTAGGCTGGAGGAAGCCTTCTGGTCCCGAAAGTGGGATCCATATTACTATATTAGTATAATAACTTCAACTATCAATGGATTCTCTTGAAGAGATTCCCTATCTCATTCGTCTCCTTACAACAGATTCTCTAGTATTGTTGAACCTGTGGGCAGTTACACAATTTTGAGAACATTGAGTGGGCACCACCACAAAATGGCTGCTAGAGGAGCCAACCCCAGTACAGCTTTCATGGGGACTGGAACCAATGACAAACTCTTGAGAGTTTTTAAGCAAGATATCCTCCTGTAATGGAGACAGCTGTTTCTGAATGGGTGCTTCCAGCAGACACAAAAATGATGCCTAGACTCTGCTCTATTGAAGCAGCTCCTGCTCCAGTAAGGAGGAGAAAAGTTTTTGTTTTGTAGAAGAGATGCTTTCAGGAAGGAAGAAGAAAGCACCAGGTACCACATTGGAGATGGCTGGTCTGGATGCACCATGGGAGCATTTCTCATTCAATGTGGCAGAGTTTTCAAGAGCTACCATGTGCATTTATCACTTCAGTAATCCATCTCAACAATTCTGTGATGGTTTCCCATTAACTTTTTTACCCATGGCAGTTAAAATATTTACATCATGTTTCTGGAGGAGAAAACTTTCAGGATTACCCAGACTGCCAACTTATTATTCCAGACATTCTGAAAGGACTACCTACTCACCTGTGTCTACGTCCTTTTGAAGCACTGACTTCTATTACTTCCTTTCAGAGGCTCAAAATGGCTTCTTACAGAGCTCCTAGGAAGTTTTTTTGGAATAATTCTTTATGCAGACTAATGTTCACAACAATCAACATACATTGAGAATAATCATGCCACACTACATCTCACAACTACAAACATAGTAAATTGCCTAGTTTTGACTAAGCCTCAGCATCCTCATCTGCAAAATGGTGTAAGTTTTGTTGCAAGGACTAGTGTGATAATGTATGTGAAGTGCTTTGAAGCCAAGCAGTGTTCAAAATACTGGCACGGATCCAATCCAACCTTCCTCTAAGGAGCCAAAGGAGTCTTCCTCCAACTTAAGTGACTGGGTGTTTTTGGATCCCTTTGGAGGGGGAAGATAGATACAAATAAATGTAAATAAAAGATGCAAATAAATCAAATATTAAGCACTGTTATTAAACCAATGTAACTCTGGAGATGATGCCACACATACCATGTATACAACATACACAGCCAGTCAGTCATTTATTATTACAGCAAAAGCCAGTAAAACAAAACAAATCTGCGATAAAAAATAAGTTATTACATCAGTGCTTAACAATAAGATCAGAGCATTAGTGCTGGAAGAATTGATGAAATAAAAACAATGAAGATAAAAAGAGTTAAGAAAAAATGGCAAAAGCAACTTTACCATATTTTCAGCTAAAAGGAGTCTGCGTTTCCTAATGGCTAAGAAACAGAATCTGGCCACAGCATAAGTCACTGAGTGTCTTCTAAAAGGAAGTTGTGCAAGATTTCTGGTCTAAAGTCGAGATAGGACTGTAAGGGGTTAAATTTAGACAAGAGAGGCAGTATAAGACAAGCCCTTTCCTCATGATATAGTTCGCAGAATAAGAGAACATGAGTGACCAATTCCACCATGTTGGTCATGCATGGGCATAGGCGTTCATGCATTGGCACACAAGCAAATTTACCCTGCAATACGGCAGAAGGAAGTGCCTCAAATCGGGCTCTGGAGAATGCCCATCTGTAAGTCTCATGAGTGATATTGGACAGGTAAGGAGCAGCAGTAAAACTGGGGCTAGATTTTAGACATTTGGAGTACTTGGGCAGCAGAGCTTCTTCATTTTGCAGTATACACAGCATAGAACATGCTTATAATGGAGAGCTTAACTAGGACATCCAAAATGTACATATTTGTTTAAATAGCCCGCTCCTGGACTATTTTAATGACTTTTAAAAAATTATCATTGATTTTATGTTTTTGTGACTTTTAATGTATTTTTTTAATGTTGTTAGCCGCCCTGAGCCCATCTGTGTGAAGGGCGGGGTATAAATCAAATTAAATAAATAAATATTGACCCATACATGTGACCATATTCTGTGGATATCCAATTATAAAGTACAATGGAATCAACTGAGGTCCTCTTCCAGCTTTTCTGAGCAAATCTGTGGCCTCTTTTGCAAGGGGAATTTTTGCCGCTTTTAATAATAATAACAACAACAACATTTGGTTTATATACTGCCCTTCAGGACAACTTAATGCCCACTCAGTGCGGTTTACAAAGTGTGTTATTATTATCCTCATGACAATCACCCTGTGAGGTGGGTGGGGCAGAGAGAGCTCTGGGAGAGCTGTGACTGACCCAAGCTCTCCCAGCTGGCTTCAAGTGGAGGAGTGGGGAATCAAACCTGGTTTTCCAGATTAGAGTCCTGCTGCTCTTAATCATAACACCAAACTCTGAACGATTAACTCCCTCTTCAGATTTCAATGCAGTGTTTGAAGGGTTCTTGAAATCTGAAGGGGGAGTTAATCATCTGGAATTTGGAAGAAAACTCAAAGAGGTATGGGGCCAAATGTGGCAAATATTGCCCGTGCAAAAAAAAAAAAAGCCTCCCCCCTCTCTCTCTGTCTCAGCTTACTCATAACCAGACTTTCCAAAACAATTGAGCTAGAGGAGTTGGAATTATGGCTTTGCCTTTAAAAATAATTAGTCCAGCTAGCTGAATTCTTTTTGAAGCTTTGTACAGCATCAGAGAGAGCTTAAAGGGGAATGGAAATGGAGGAAGCAGTTGGACAGCAGCAGCTGTTATAGGATTCTCAGAGGCAAAGTTCAGGTGCTATTAAAATCAAATGAACTGCTGGTAGGACATGCAGAATTGCTTGCTTAAAAAGAATTGTTTAAACATCTCCTGAGGGGCTGATGGGAATGAAAGGAGGAAATTTCTGACTTGCAGAATCTTGGTCTGATAAACAAGGTAGACATTCGGTTCACTACTGCTGAATTTATCCTCCTTGGTTTCCATTTTTATTTACCTGTTACCACACTATATTTCTATCTTTTCCTTACTCCTCTTCCAAGACACCATCAGAACATTAATCAACATGAGCTTGCTTTTTGTCTCTTGAAAACAATGTCTAGTACTGTGAATACTCGATGGCTCCAATCCAGATAAAGTTAGGTTTGATTTACAGACTAATCTGATGCATTTGCTCGGAAATAAGCTCCTATCCCTTCAGTAGGATTTATTCCCAAGTACCTGTGCGTAGAATCACAGCCTTGGGGTGAATCCCATTGAACTCAGAAGGAGTTGCTTTTGTGTAAAAGAGACACAGGACCGATCCTCACATCCCATTGAAACTAATGCAACAAATTAGGTCATGAAGTCCAATTGCTTTCAAAGGGGTTTAAACCATGACCTCCTCTCCAAGTGAAGTGGGATACACTCATCCCACTTCTTTTTTATTGGCTCAAAATCTTCCCAGAAACAAGAAGGGTCATACTAGTATTATGAAAAGTCACTGGGCTTCAGCTGTTGAAGGAAGATGAAGTCTTCTGTGAGCAAGATGAGAATAGCACAGGTTCCATGCCACCTAGGCTTGCTCAGCCTAGAGCAGGGCTTTAAAGAGACAAGCCCTTGAAGAGACATTGTTTGGGGCGTGTGGGCTGCTGGAGTAAGAGGAAGCAGTCTGTCTCGGCGGTGCTTGCCTGCCCCCTCTCTCTCCCACAAACAATTCTGGCATGTCATTCCTGAGATTAGGCAACATTCATTCATTGTTTTTTAGTTCATTCGTAGTCACTCCATTCTTGAAAACAATTACTGACTGTAATGACTTCAAAGTGTGAATATGAATTCAAACTTGTTAGCAAATAGTTTCTCTTTCGGTTATATAATGAAAGATGATGAGTGGCCCAAAGCCAGCTTGAATCTGGCCTAATTTGAAATGAAACTATCATGCTTTCTTTTTTTGTACTTAATTAAATAATTAATTGCTTCATTTATAGACTGCCTTATAGACTGAGACTCGAGATTACATGGGAGCCACCAGTACGGTTGTAATCCTAAAACAATTAACTAGGGATTATGTTCCATTGAATTCAGTGGACTTCCTTCCAAATAAACATCTTGGATCAGTTAAACTTTATATTTTTCTTAACTTTATTTATAATTCACCTTTTTTAGACTCAAGGATGATTACAGGATAAAGCATTGCAATCAGACAGCATAAGGCAACCAGTGAGCAATGCAATAGGATTATATAATGAGTAAAGAGCTATTCGCAATTTTCTACAGGTGATTTTTCAAATCTTTTATCTTACCTTTTCAGTGTAATCATAAGCAGACTTACTCCAGTCTAAACCCATTGATTGATTTAGGATTGCATTGTTTTTCATCCAAATGTATTTTAGTAACTACAGCTGCAGTTGGTCTAGCACATTTGCTACACTTCATTTTGTTTATTTCATTTTTGCTTTCCTAGTCACTGGCCGGGCACCATCTGACTTTTTCACACACAAAAAAAGAGTTGCCTGCAGAATAAAGACTTTAGGTTCAATTAACTCTCTGGTTTTTATTTAATTAGCCAGTTAACTGACTGAATATTGATTTATTTGTATATTGCAAATTTCTGGGGAAATGCCTTCTTGGGAATCTTGAAAAAAGAGGGCAATAAGATACACTTAAATTTTAGCTACTATTTATTTTAGGAAAGAAATGTTGTCTCTATTTTTCTTTCATCAGTGCTAGTGATATGGAATGCTCCTAGTTATAGTGTCACAACAGAGCAAAATAGCCTTTACAGAGTAATTAACAATTTCAAGGTACATCAATACTATGGAAGATCCAGAATGTAGAGATATTGCTTTAAAATTGAGCAATATCCACTTTATGCCCACTTAATGTTAAAAGAACATTAATGTTTGCTTGCTAAGTATAGCATCAGAAGGAAAAGTCACACAAAGAAAAATTTTGAAGAATCGTTACATTCTGCAGAACAGCAGTCAGTGATTTAGTTAGATAATTTTAGACCTAGTGGACTTAGGGGGTGGGCTTTAAATGATCATGTATACTTCAAATGCAAAACTATGACCTTCTTTGGGGGGCAACCCTGCTTACCTTGTGAGCTTGGGCCTTGGACTTCCACCTTAAATTCTGGCCTTGGTGGCATCACTGCTGGCAATCCCTTCTGAATTTCAAAATCCTGTAAGGTACCAATTACAGTGGTGTGATTGGGTGACGTCCCTTCTGGGGGAAAAAACCAGAAATGATATTAGTCTTCTCTAAGAATTGCCAGAAACTCTATGGTTCTGTAGGATGGCTTTGCGGCTCAGGGATAAGGGAAAGGTCCTGACAGCTATGGGGGCTGTCACTATTGTATTCCCAGTGGTGTGGAGTTTGATCAGTGGATTCCTCTGGATAGGTGGCAGGACGGAGCAATAAGCTTATGTATCCAGCAATCCCCATTTTCCATGACTGCCAGATAAAAAACCTTCTTCAGTACTATCATTATCAGTTATACAGCACTTGGGAGTTTTCCAAGCACTTCCTATACATGAACAGTGTAATTCCTATAGCAACTGTATATGTTAGGCTAGTTTTTGTATCCTGGTTATACAGACTGAGAAAGAAGAATTTTGATTTATATGCTTCATTTATCACCCAACATTAAGTAAGACTCAAGGTGGATTACAGAGTTATAAAAACAATGCTGTTAAAACCAGTATAATACATATACAATGTGGTAATTACGTAATTAAAGAACAATGGGGGAAACAGTATAATACATACAATAAACATCATTTCACAGCTAAAGAATGATGAAACAAAACAATGTATTACGTTCAATAAACTATGCAGTATGAAGGGAGAGGAAGAAAGAAAATTCTGAATTTTTCATAGGCAATTTAAATCACAACCCTATTACAATTATAGTAAGTGCCTTGCATAATTTTGTTTAACCACATCTCTAGTCTCCTTTTTAAAATGCCCTCCTGAACAGCTCTGTTTTACATTTTACATTTTCTAAATAAATGATGAGGTTATAATGTTGCTCGCCAGTGACTGGCACCTGGCAGGAGACTGGGGTGGGGGGTGGGGACAGGGACATGGGCACTGTAGTAACAACAGCATAAGGTCATTTCTTCAGCTAACCCAGAAATGACATCATGCTACTCTAGGCTTCAGCGGAAACTCTATGGAATTTCTGCTGAATCCTAGAGCGGCATGACATCACTTGCATGTTCACTCTGGAAATGACATCATGCCATCATTGTAATGGCTATTTTTTTTTTATTTCCCCCCTGCCAGCCTACCGATTGACAATGGCGGTTAGGGAGACTCCCCACTGGAAGTTGGAATATAGCAATCCTAGGCTTTTGTAAGGCAGGGGCAAAGTAAGGTTGCCAGTCTAAGGTGGGCCTGGAGTTCTCCTGGAATTACAACAGATCTCCAGACTAAATATATCTGATCTCTTGGAGAAAAATGGCAGCTTTAAAGGGTGGAGTCTATGGCATCACATGTCTGCTGAAATCCCTCCCCCTTGAAACTCCAATCTCTTCAGGCTGCAGGCTCTGTTCCTAAATTCCCAGGAATGTTCCAACCCACAGCTGGCAACCCTAGAAGTGAGATCTGAACAAAGGGCTTCCCACTTATCACAGCTCAGTAGCCTTAGAGGACAAGACTAAGAATTACTCAGAAGTAATTCAGTGGTGTTTACTCAGAGGAAAGTGTTCTTAGAATTGCTGCCTAATAAGATAAGTATGATGTTGGACTGTATTGTTGGTTTGACATTTTTTTTAAAAAAGGGTACGATTATAAAGGATACTTGCAAAACAACAATAAATCCACTCTGAACTTGGTAGCTGGAACTAAAACCACATCCAGTCTGAGGAAACAATACATGTCTTCTCCAATAAGTACATTTGCCCAAACTTACCAAGGAACCAGTTTTCACCATTCATAACATAATTCTGAAAGTAGCCAAGAAGTATTATTATGGTTGCTGTGAATGAAAGCAAATGTCCTTGCAACCCACACATTTCTAAACTCGCTGCATTTTCAGCCAGACAAGCAATGGAGGGCAAAAGAGATAATGGAAGGGCTGTGATGAAAGTGATGACCAAGCTCGATTATTTTCATCTGGAACCCATTGATCTCAGAAAGCATTAGAGGACTCCAAGTCCATTTTCATCCTTGTGAGTCATCCTCATTAAATGCAAAGGATCCCAGAACATTTGTGGAACTGTAAATTGAATTTTAACACTCAAATGAACAGCAACCGAGAGCAGTTGCCTGTGCCTGATATCAAGGATCCAGTTAGCCGTGTTAGTCAGTAGTTACAAAATGGTAAAGAGTCCAGTAGCATCTTTTAAGACTTGGAAGTGGTTCTCGAAAGCTTATGCTACAAATAAGTTGGTTAGTTTTAAAGGTGCTACTGGACTCTTTTCTATTCTGTGCCTGATATGAAACCTTGCCGGGGGCGGGGGGGGGGCAGGATACATGCATGTGTGTGTAATTAAACTTTGTGTATGAAGAGAGTTTGTGTTTGTGAGTAAGGGAGACATAGTCTGAATGTTACAATTTGAAATAGAAATCTAATTTTAGTTGGTAGCACAAACTAAGGAGCCATCAGGTCTGAAATTTAATTTCCAGCATGTGGACACAAATACATTCCTTTTATGTTTCCCCAAAGCAATAAGAAGTAGATTGGTGTTAATATTATTCAATTTGCTTCACAACGATTTGGAAGTGAAAATCTATGACACAGAAGAAGTTTTTTTTTAATTCAAACATTCAAACAGTAATTAGAAGATAAAGGTGACCCAAAAGAGCAGAAATTAAATTTCTGGAAGACAGAAGAAAGCGAGAGCGATATTTCTGACACCATTATTATTAGGACGAAATGTTCAATTTAAGCTGCAGATTAAATACCTAACTCGGTAGTAAAAGATGATCTTTAGAAGCTGTCATTTCTAGATATTACTTAAGTTCAGAATCAGCTCAACATCTGATCTTGAAAGGTTACAGCTTTCTGAAATGAAGCTTGCTGTCTTGAGGTGACTTCTCCAATGGCACTTCATGCCAATTATATACTACTACTAGCATTACATGCTTTTATTTTTATCAACACATTTTCACATGTGTAAATTTTCCCTCCTACTGCATGTACATCCTCTTATGCCTGACAATAGGTGGGAGTTATGAGTAGAGATGAGCACGAACCGGGAAAAAACTGAATCATCACATTTCATGAACCACGAACCACGAACTTTTATGAACCTGTCCCTGGTCCGCGAACTGGTTCATTTGGTTCACGAAAACATCACATCCAGGTCAGAAAATCATCACTTCCGGGTCAGCAGAAGATCACTTCCGGCAGAAGGTCTGCAGGAAGTCCATCCCCTGTTGCCTAGGAAACTGATTGATTGGCACCAGGTTGTCTGCAGTGGCAAACCAAAAAATGAACCAAATGAACCAGCCTAAAAATTCCTGGTGGTTCATCAGAAACGGGATCTGACAAACCATGGTTCACAAACCACGAACCGGCCTGGTTCGTGCTTAAATTTGGTTCGTATTTCGGTTCGTGCCAATCTCTAGTTATGAGCAGAAGTGATACATGGGCTCTCTGATACATCAGAGCTTAAAATTCCTTCTGTTATTCCCAGCCAGATGGCTCCTATAAAGTTTGGGATATCCTCCAAGTTAGCCAATGATGCAGTACCACAAATTATCATTGGAAGGAGGTGCCATGGATCAGTGTCAGAAGAACACCTATTTTGCATGCTGAAGATGCTAGGATAGATGGTGAAATGAGGATTTGAGTCCAGTGGCACCTTAGAGACCAACAAGATATTCAGGGTGTAAACTTCCAAGAGTCAGAGCTCCCTTCTTCAGACATGAAACACCCCTACCTGCGACTCTGGAGAGTTGCTACTAGGGGTGTAATAAGTGAAACAAACAAGCCTGAAATATACCCAGAAATTGCTATTTTGTTTTGTTAAAGCAGCTTCTGGAATGGTGAATCAAATCTGGAAAACCAAGTTATAACAGCACTCTCCTACCAAAAAGTTTGTTTGTTTGGGTTTGGTTCATACCTTGCTGCAGCAGCAGGTAGGCACTGGGCTTGTGCAGCAGCATCTTGTTTTCCTTAACAGCATTCACCAATCAGATCCCAAGGGGAGAGAGCCCTTATGTTATCAATTAACTCTGTTGGCAGGAAGGGGGAATGTGCTCAACGCACATGAGTGCATTTGTTTGTTTTTTTAATTGCTTCCTGGGAAATGGCATTGTTTCCCTGCCAATTGGGTCCTTTCAAGGGGAGACCCTTCCCCATCTATCAGCTTTAGAAATGTTTGGAAGGGGAAATGTGCAGACTTTGGTCATAGTCAAAAGACATTTCCCTGGAATTAAGTACTACTGAAAAACATGGGACTTAAAACTGAGTAGACCTGTTAGGGGTCATCTTGGTTTGTTTTGAGGCACTACCCAGGCAGTGGTCTGTCTCCCTCACCCACATCAGGGCACTTGGATGGTTGCTGGCAGGAAAAGTGCCACTGGGGGTATGTGCAAGTGCTCTGTTCAATCAATAAAAGCTCAAGACTACTTCAATCATAGGCTGAAATTCTTAAGACTCTTCCCTGGGACTAAGCACAAGGAAACATGGTGCCAAAGGTAATAATTTATTGGCGCTTTAGAAAAAGAAAAAAGTTAACATACAGCACAATTGTTTTTAATATCACTGGCACCACCATGGTGCAGGATCGATGAGTTAGACAGGGGACTGTGTTCTGTGTAATTAAGTGCAAAAACAACCTGGAAGCCCTCATTGCAAAGAACAGGGGCAAAACTCGTTATAATAAAAAAACACAAACTGCTACCGTTCTGAGTAGATAATACTGAGCATGAGAGACTGCTTCAGTATAAGGCAGCTTCATGTGTCCTTGTGAAGAAGAAATCCAGAGAGCTGTTACTGAAAATGTATTGAAATAACTGGACATACACAAGGAGTTCTTTGGATTCAGGTCAATAAATGAAGAACAGTGAAACTCATGTGCAGTTGTTTGAGAAGAGCTTCTATTAGGGATGCCATCCCACAACCTGGCACTGCCAGGAGGATTTGGTGGCAGGGACAGGAATTCTGTCACTTCCAGAAAAAAAGGAAGTGCTATCATGACATCAGGACAAAGATGTTGTTAAACCGCCCTGAGCCCGTCTGATGGGGAGGGCGGTCTAGAAATGTGATTAAATAAATAAATAAATCTAGAATTCTCCAAAACTCCATGGAAAAACCATAGAGTTTTTGGCAAACCGTAGAACATTGCCCCTACCATCATGACATCCCTTCTGGTTTTTCTCTAGAAGTGATGGTGTTTGCCAGCAAACCCACCCTATTTTCCTCCACTGGCTTTTGAGGCACCAACAGGCAATGTTGGGGGTCTCCAGGAGGGATCCTGCCAAAGTAGGAGACCTGGCTTCCACGAATTTACATAAGAAGAGGGTCAGGTTGGGGGTTGTATTATTTGAAGCTGAAGTAACAACCACTAGAATTTGCTCCAGCCTACAAAGATAAGCATTGAAACACAGATGTCTATCCCTGCATATTCTGGATACGCTTTCTTTAAAAATCCACATTTCAGTTATATGTTCCAGCTTTATCATGGTGAATTTCAATTATACTGATTCTGTTTTACTGCTTGATGTAATTATAGGAGATGGAAAAGAGTATCTTGTCTTTATTTGGTGATATATTTCTAACATGTTCAGTGGGAGTGCTACACATTGAGACCTTATTATGAAAAAAACCCCACTCCGTCCTAACTCTAAGACTCCTCCTTTTTAATGCTTTTATATCTTTTAATTAAAAAGAGTCCAGTAGCACCTTTAAGACTAACCAATTTTATTGTAGCATAAGCTTTCGAGAATCAAGTTCTCTTCGTTAGATGCATCTGACGAAGAGAACTGTGATTCTCGAAAGCTTATGCTACAATAAAGTTGGTTAGTCTTAAAGGTGCTACTGGACTCTTTTTGATTTTGCTACCACAGACTAACACGGCTAACTCCTTTATATCTTTTAAGTGATACAAAAATGGATGCATGATATTTATGGTACTAGTAATGATAGATACTGGACATAACTTGAATCTTAATAAAGTATATTTCTGACTCATGAGAACTCATGCTGAAATAAATGTTGTTCATCTTTAAGGTGCTACTGGAGTCCTTAGGTGCTACTAGACTTCAATACTTAACATTTATATACTGTCTGAAGGTGCTCACAATATCAGGTAGGGGGCCATGTTCCAGGCTAATCTAAGTTGTGAGAAGGCCTTTTTTGCATTGGTATTTACTTACTTCTCTAGCAGCAGTGCTGGGTCTAGTAGAACCCCTAGGCTAACAACTGAGTCAGACAGGGTCAACTGAACCCTACCAAAAGTCAGAAGCACAAGGTCCTTCAAGATCTCTGCTTTTCCAGCCCGCATCACTTCCCTCTTGTCTGGATTCAGTTTTAATTTGTTTGCTTTCAGCCAATTGACAACAGTTGTCAAGCAGTGACTCAGTACCTCTGTTGCATCACTAGGGGATTTAGACAGCAAAATATAGAGCTGGGTATCATCTGCATATGGGTGGCATCGAGTTGTTTAACTACAAAAGAGTTTTTTATATGTTTATATTTTTGTCAGAACATCTTAAACAACCTGAGCCTTAAATCCATCGGTGAGTAAAGTGCCATCAAGTCACAATTGACTTATGGCGACCCTAGCAAGGGGCTTTCAAGGCAACTGACAAGCAGAGGTAGTTTCCCATTGCCTTCCTTTGCAGAGTCTTCCTTGGTGGTCTCTCATCCAAATACTGCCCCTGCTTAACTTCTCAGATCGGACAAGATCAGGCTATACCCACCTTCCCTCCCTTAAATCCATATTTTGGTATTTTTATTAACATCCATTCAACTACAGAGACTGTGGTGACTTGCTAGTGAGTTGGTGGCACAGTCAGGCTTTGAATAAGATGCTTCCTGCTTCACAACTCAGTCTTGTAGCCCATACATTTAATAATTAATGTTTATTCCCAGAGCTTTTTTTCTGGGAAAAGAGGTTGTGGAACTCAGTGGGTTGCCCTCGGGGAAAATGGTCACATGGCCGGTGGCCCCGCCCCCTGATCTCCAGACAGAGGGGAGTTTAGATTGCCCTCCGCACCGCTCGGCGGCGCGGAGGGCAATCTAAACTCCCCTCTGTCTGGAGATCAGGAGGTGGGGCCACCGGCCACGTGACCATTTTCAAGAGGTTCTGGAACTCCATTCCCCTGCGTTCCTGCTGAAAAAAAGCCCTGTTTATTCCCCTTTTTTGCAGGTAGCACATGATGTGAAAAAGTGAAAAGGGCAAAGGATAAAGTGCCTCTAATTTGTACAATTAGTATTCTTCTTAAAAGGCAAACAACAATAAATTCTTTGCCTCCGTTTTATGCTTAGGCAGGCATTTTTAGGCCCTTTGTTCTATCCTTTTTTAAAAAATGAAACATCAGTTTTGATTGTGCGTCAGGAGATGTTTGTCTAAGGATTATGTTGAAATCAGCCTTAATTTTCCATTCTCTCTCATACATCAGTGAATAACAATTTTCCAAATTAACGTTTGTTCTGTTTCCTCAAAGTAGAATGAAAGTCGAATGACCCTGAATTTATCCATTTGTTTTGTGGGTTTGCTGCAGACTATTAGCTGTTCCAGTAGCACTTTAGATTATGCAGGCGTATATAATCTATGCATGCTTTATTAATATTTATAACATAATGACTAGGTATAGCTAAATTCATCAATAAGTTATTTTGGAACATCTTACAAAATACATTAGTAATGAACTGTTAACAAACAGTACCTCATAACAAACTGTTACATAAAATATTGTAATGTAGCTGCCATTAGAAGACAACATGCAAAGGCCCTTTACTTTATTGGTACAGCATATGCTTTGAATGCAGAAGGCCCATGGCCCAGTCCTAATCTTCTCCCATGAAAAGGATCTCCTAGCCAAGCTACAAGTGACTTTTTTCACATGGAGAACCCGTCAAACTAACCCTATTCATCAAGACCTTCTGCCAAAATATTGGAAGCAACGTGGCGAACTAGGAACTTTTGTTCATTGTTGGTGGAGCTGTAAACACATTAAATTGTTTTTGGGGAAAATTAATTTTAAAAATAGAGCTGATAACTAACTGTGTGGTACCAAAAACCCTGGAAATAATTTTATTGAACCACTGGAACGACCCAAGAATTCCAAAAATCAAAAGAAATCTTGTTATTTCCTTTATAGCTATTGCTAAATCAGTAATAGTTTCCAAATGGAACCAAAAAAGCATTCCTACATTGTCTAATTGGTATGCCCATATTTGGGACCACTTCATAATGGAAAAGATTACTGATCAACTAGCTCAACATGAGAACCATCAGTACAACTCCCACATATTAGAGCAATGGTTCCCAGTACTCGATTAATTTAATAAATAAGGATGTCAAGATAAGATAAAATGGGGAAAGACTTATATTTCTCACTGGCATATCTGTGACTAATCTATGATTTCCCTCCATGGTAAACTATTGTTTAATCTAAGGGCCAAACAGTGTAAGTTGCTCTTTTGTGTGTGTGTAATTTGGTGTAGTGGTTAAGAGCGCGGGACTCTAATCTGGAGAACCGGGTTTGATTCCCCACTCCTCCGCTTGAAGCCCGCTGGGTGACCTTGGGTCAATCACAGCTCTGTCAGAGCTCTCTCAGCCCCACCCACCTCACAGGGTGATTGTTGTTGTGGGGATAATAATGATGTATTTTGTAAACCACTCTGAGTGGGTTTTAAGTCATCCTAAAAGGTGGTATATAAATCAAATGTTGTTATGTTGTTGTTGTACTTTGGATTAAGAGATAGGATGTGCACTCAAGTACTAAGTGTTACTTTTTATTTTGTGTTAACTGTTATTGTTATTGTTGTTTGTTAAAGTTTGAAAAAGTTTGAAAACTTAATAAAATACAATTTAAAGAAAAAGAAAGTTCATATATGGAATGGGAGCCGGAGCCCTCCTCAGAACTGCCCAACCAGTCCAGACCCCATTGCTCTACTTTACCACCTCTCAGAAATAGCCCTTAACATGATCTCTTGGCTCATCTCCTGCCAGAGAGCTCAAGCAGGTGATGGGGGAAAGCTTGTGGGTGTTTCATTTCTTCTTTCAGCTGCAGGTTGGTTCACAGTGGCCAACCTGAGAGTGGTGTATTCCAGAAACTGTAAACTTGCCAACTGTCACATCTGATATGATGATGTAGTCTTGCATCTCTCCGCCTGCTGACCAATTTTCCGTGCAACGCTGAAATGAAAGCATAACACCATTTCCATTTGCAGCTGGAAAACCTGCCTGCAGAGTATTTTTGTTCTAATTCTTCTTTCCTATGAGCCCAAGGCCTCCCCCATAAACTTAGAGGAAATATGGTTATTATTTTCCCTCACTCAAACTTTATAGTTTGCATCAGTTTGCAATCCAAGAACAGTTTGCAAAAAGTTTGCATCAGTTTGCAATCCAAGAACAGAACAGTCATAGAAGGTGACAGAACAGACGGCCAAGCAATGGTGTTGGGAGTGTAAGCCCAGACTGTGACGGACCCTAACAGTGCAGTCATCTGCAGTTGAAGTCCATTCCATCAATAGGCTAAGACAAGAGTAACTCTGCATAGGATTGCACTGCAAATTTCTTCTTATTGGCCAGGCTTCCTTGCAAAATACAAATATTAACATTCATCTCCTGTCTGCAGGTAGGACACATCTATTTATTTATTCATTCATCCGTTTGTCCGTTTGTTCGTTCATTCGTTCCTTGCTTTTCTCCCATGAAGGATTCAAAGTGGTTTAAATACAAATATAATTTAGACAACAAGAACAGAAATACAGAGTACAACTCAAACTCCTGGGCTGATCCAGAATCCCTGAGCCAACTCACTCAAGGCTATAGATTGCGAGCCATGATCTAAAAGCCAAGAGCCTTTTGGCTCTGCCCTTCAGCTCATGACAAAAGGCTCTGGCCACACTCAGACTTAAATACCTGCACATAGAAAGGGAAATAAAAGCACAGCCCAGATCTCATGCAGTTGCAGTCATGTTCCCAAGGTTCCCATGCCCTGCTAGCATTAAATGGACTGTGCATAAAGGGGGAAGCTGTTGAGGAAGGTCTTCGCATTCGGAAGCTTTACTCTAATGAGCATCTCTCTGTGAGTTAAGCTACAAGAGACAAATTACACAAGGGACACTCACGTGGAGTCCCAATGTTAGCCAGGAAGCTGAATTTTAAAAGAGATGGGAAGACTCTGTCAGTTTCCCCTCTCTACAGAGCCAGGGAGATTGCTGCTTAGAAAGTTTGTTTATTTCCTTTTGGCCTCTTAGAAGGGGAGGTGAAACTGACAGAGCCTTTGGGAAACAAAGAAGAAATTAACAAACCCCCTGAACAGAGATCTCCCTGGCTCTGTAGAGAGGGGAAATTAACAAAGCCTTCCGATCTCTTTTAAAACGTAGCTTCCAGCTAACATTGCGACTCCCTTCACATGAGCGTCCTCGTGTAATTCGTCTCTTGTAGCTTGGCTCTGTGATTCTGACTAGGGTAAAAGCAAAGCTGAGGGAGGCATCTCATGTGCTGATGCTTTCTCCCATCCTACTTCTGTGAGCAGAATGAGACAAAGAAAACAGAGGGATGTGGACCAATTAATTTACTATATATGTATTCTGCTTTTCTTCCCAATGGGAACCCAGAGCAGCTAGCAATGCCCACAGCGAAACAATGGCAATAAATAAGAAATGGAGGAAGCTTATGATTACTGAGCAAGGCTTCTTTCTGCACTTAGCTAGGGTTGTTACGGGAGGTGGAATTTCTTTTTCTGACATTTTCTGTTTTAGAAATAGTAGTTGGTTCCAACTATTCTCTTTTCCTTTTTCAAAAGTAGAATTCTTTTTGATTTCTCATAACTTTTTTTTTACCATGTGATAGTGTAGTTTCTGTTTATACCACACAATGGTGCTCTATGCGCCCTTTGATAATGTTAGCTCTTTCAGGCTTACTTACCTTTTAAGGTGACCAGAATCAGATCTCCATCAACTATAGTTTCCTGAGGCTCAGTGATGGATTGACAGAAGTCAGAAATGAGAACTGCTAAAGTCTTTCCAGCAGATCACACTTGATACAGCCGGCAGCTGGGACAGACCTTGGCAAAAATGCATTTAGGACTCCATCACAATAACGCTGTATTATGTGAATTTCTGTTTATTTGTGCTAGGCAACTGCTGAGGATTACTTAATGCTTGCTCAAAAAATGTATTTCAAAAGCAGAATTTCTACTCCAAAACGCAAATCGCAAAATGGAGCAGCAGCAAGCAAGAGATGAGCAAAAAATGTCCCCGCATACCTGATTTTTCTTCTTAGTTCTAGTTTAAGATGAACGATTTCAACTGTATATACACATATATAGTAAATGTAGGAAGTATGAGCATTGTCTCTCTAATAACAGAAGTAGAATAAAAGGAACTAATTGTTGTTGTGGCTTCTTTATACTGAACCACTTTCCCACATCCTCAGCTGTGTGAAAACATTTCCAACACAAATTTTATATGTGGTAAGAAGCCAAAAGTTGCTTGAGCGATGTTGCTTCCTCTCAAACTTTGTTTCCCTCACCAAATGAGAAGTAAAGGGGGGGGGACCCAAGATTCATTTTTCATCAGTGTCTACTCAAAATACCTTTAAGAAACAAGGAACAGAGTCTGGTACTTAGGGAACAGGTGACAAAAAAATACCTGGAATGAGCAAGGCAAAGACCATCCATTAGGGAAGTTATCAGAATGAGCATGAAAGGGGCCCAGAGAAATCCGTGTTTATCCTTGGACAGAGCTGGGTTGACCTTTTAACATACCTAGAAAGTTCCACTGCCATCCAGGAGCAAACTGAGCCAAGCAGACCTGAGATGCTGGCAGACCTGAGCCAAGGTAATAGTTGTAATGAGTGTCAGCTACAGCACAATTCAAAGCCAAGTGGATCTGTTAAGAGATTTTTCTCGGACCCTTCTTCTAGAATCCAAATGTGAGCATTATTCAAGCAAAACATTCTCACAGGGAGAGTAAAACTTGCCTTGGTGGCAGGAGTTTCCCCCCCCCCCTCACTGTTGAGATTAAGCTGCAAGGTTGGCTTGAATGCAAAACGACTGAGTGAGTTCTGGCAACTGTAAACATTTTTCTTGTTTTCATTTCACAACTAAAATTTCAGCCTTGAATGTGTTCCTTCCCAGAAGTATTTCGAACTCATAACAAAAGTATGGCTCTGGCTTTTGAAATGTTTGTTTGACTGACCTGTCACTCAAACTTGTCTGGTGCCATGTATTCTGGGAAAATGTAACTCTGAAGAGATGTTTGTATTAACCTTTTTGATCTTTTATTCTATAAACAGTTAGTGCAAAGGTATATGAGAGTCTATGATGTAACTGTTCTTTATGCATATGCGCTAGACAAGATAATGTGTATCTGCTTTATTTGGAAATAATAAAACTCATATTTCTCTATATGGTGTCTTAGATTATATATGGGTAAGTGGTAGTAGGGAAGTTCATAATTGGCAGCAGACTACTATTTTTTAAAAATTCCCTATCAAAATCCTACAGCACTACCTGAGTCACAGGGTCTGCTTGGCTTAGCTTGCTTAATACCCCCAATTCACTCCTCTGTTTGGGGAGGCTGTAGCTCAACAATAGAGCCTCTGATATGTATGCAGGTACAATCCCTGGTGCCCTGACCTGGATAGCCCAGGTGAGTCTGATCTTGTCAGATCTCGGAAGCTAAGCAGGGTCAGCCTTGGTTAGTAATTGGATGGGAAATCTCCAATGAAGACCAGGACTGCAGAGGCAGGCAATGGCAAACCACCTCTGTTAGTCTCTTGCCATGAAAACCCCACCAGAGGCCACCATAAGTCAGCTATGACTTGAGGGCACTCTCCTCTTCCACAATCCTTAGCACCACTAGTTAGCAGCATCCTTGGTCTTGGTAGCGCTCCTAGTGCACCCAGATGCGGCTGGTAGCAGGTGATGTGAAATACCTCTGCTTGAGATACTGCCAATCAGAGTAGACAATAATTGACCTTGACCTTGAGAGACCAATGGTACCTTCATGTGTTCTTGCCCTAGGAGATAAAAATTCTAATTCAGTATAATGTGGAAAAGACATTGGCTGTCGATTACAGTTCCCCACATTACATCATGGGAATGATTGTAAAGTATCTTGCAGGGCTGTGTGAACTTGAATAAAATCTGGAAATGTCATTACTTGCTCCCTGGCCATAGAGATTTGGTGAAAATGAAATATATGATCTCAGAATAAATACGATGTTGGAAGAGGAAACCATAAACTATCCTATACAACAAAATGCTTTTCTTGTATATCCTGTGCTGATGACAAGATTATAAAGAAGGCATCTGTAACTACACTAGAATCTCTGAGGGGTCTAGTCCCTAAGCATGCAAACTTACAACCAAGGAATCAAGACCCCAAAATAACCACACTTACTCATTTAAAACCATTTCTGTTTCCAAATTAGAACACAGTTGAATGCACTATTCATTCTGTGCCTCTCCAGGGGAAATCATTGGAGGTGATCAAGTCTCAGAGGCAAGAAAAAGAAAGTCATTTTTTACTCCCAGTCTCAGAGGCCACATGGGAAGCTGCAAAACTTTACAAGTTATACCCACTTGTGCCAAATATCCTATGAAGTCAGGGCATAGAGAAGTAGAGGTAAAGATTCTCACCATCCGCTGCTAGTCTGTTCTTGACTAAACTCCATGACACTTGCTTTGATGCAGTTCTTCATGCCACAGATGATGGCTTTGCGAGGAAGAACGACAAGACAGGAATGGAGAAAGTTGCCCTTGTGTAAAGGGCAAAGAAGAACAAAGCTATTGGTATTATTTAAAAGAAAGAGCCAAGCTTTCCTTTGGTGGTGTTGCTCATTCTCTCATAATATGCAGGAGGTACATTGTTCATACCATGTAAAAAGTCCATGAAATTAAATGAAAAAGTCCATGAAATGGGATCTTGTGTAGTGTACTGTTTAAGGGGTTAGGCTGTGAATCAGCACTCTTCTGGTTTGAATCCCACTAACAGCATGAGTACAGCAGGTAGCCTTTAGTAAGCCAGTCCTCTTAGCTCCAGCTTCCCAGCTCTGTTGTGGAGATAACCACAGTGACTTAGTTCACCACTAGACATGGGCACAAACAGAAAAAAAAACCAAACATGGTGTTCGTTGTTTGTTTCCATCCACAAGTAATGAACAACAAACATTGACAAACATGACCCGTTCACGAACATGTTCATTGTTCGTTGTTCATGGGGGCCACCAGGCTCTCCTCCAGCCATCAAGATCCCTACTACACCACTCCAAGAAACCCAACCTGAGCAGGCAGCAAGAAATGTACCAATAATAAATAATAGCTTGGCCCCAGAGCCTGGCAGCAGCCCTGGAACTTGAAGAGGTAGATCCCTATCCCACCACACACAAAGAAAATTCAAGCTCCAATGCAGTCTCCCTGTCTCTCTCTCAAAATCCTGACAACAAATGTCTCTCCCTCTCCACTGTCTGCAAAACCAGAGCTGGGAGCCCCCCTCCCCCCTGCTCTTTGCTTCCTTGTAACAAATTTGGAGCTCCACACTTGAAAGGAAGACCTGCCTATCAAGCTAAATTGGGCTTAGATTGGGGTTTCCAGGGCAACAGCAGGAGTTCAGACAGAGTTCAGGCAGTCCCTGCCTCCAGTTGCCAAGGGAATTGATTGCAGGTGCCAGACTGTCTGGCTTGACAAACAGCAACGAACACCAATGAGCAAGGCTTGCAACGACCACCTGTTCGTTTAAAATGGGGCCTCGCGAACAGCTTGTTCGCGAACAGCTGATTGGGCTGTTCCTGGCTTTTTTAGTTCATATTGCTGTTCATGCCCATCTCTATTCACCACTAGGAGTGGGCACTAATCTGTCCAGAAGAGCAGTATACAAATCAACTGTTGTTGTTGTTGTTGTTCTTAAATGTTGTCTTCAGTCAGAGACAGGAGAGGAGTGGAAATTTCCTCATACTCTTCCAATAAATATGTGCACTTTACAATGAAACCAGAGCCAGGTATTGCTAATGTTGGCGAGAAGTCTGTTTGCATGTTAGCCTGAAAAAGCAGCCCATGAATCATACATTCTTACATAAATGTTGTCCTTGCAAAGCTACCAATGTTGGTAATATCTCATATTTCCAAGTACACAAGTGCTTGCTGTGAATGCAGAACTTGCCCGCAAACCAACTCCTAGAAGCCAACTTTCCAAGAGCTGTTTTTTTTTCAGACTAACAAAACTCTCGATAGACTGTAATAATTCTTTCCTATATCCTCTTTCTTTGCCCTAGGTGGTTTTGAGCACTTATCACCACTACATAGCTGGTGGTTAATATTAAAGTGCAACAAAGAAGCATGGCTAAAATCTGTGCCTGTGCTCGTGTGTCTAAAATGCCATCAAGTCACAGCTGACTTATGGTGACCCCCCCCAAGGCAAGAGACATTCAGAAGGGGTTAACCACTGCCTGCCTCTGTGTAGCATCCCTGGACTTCCTTGGTGGTTTCCCATCCAAGTACTTACCAGAGCCCAACCTGCTTTGTTTCTTAGATCTCATGAAATCAGGCTAGCCTGGCCCATCCAGTGCCTTTGATAATCAGTGCCTCTGATTATCACCAAGTAACATAGAAGTAGTTCTACTATATTTTCTTTATTTATTCATTCTGGTTTGGATCTGAAGTATTGTTAATGGGAAGAAGTTAAGAAGTAGCACTAGAGTTCCCTGTCTTTAGAGGAGCACCCCTAGCATTGCCAGGTCCCCTTGGTAACCAGTGTGTGGGTGATGGATATAGATTTGAAGAAAGGGGATTTTATATACTTTTTATATACTACTTCTGTGCCTTTTCAGTATTACATGCCTTGCACTTTTTCTATGCTCAGGAGCCAATGTAGTATTTGTAATGCAACCTGTAAGAATATGACACTTGAAACAAGAAGATCTGAGAAGAATGTATGCTGAACCTCTGTAAAAACTGAGGACTAAAAAATATATATTGCTTGTAGAGCTGCACTTATAAGAATATTACACATATGTTTCATTATTCTATAAGATTCCAATAGGAATCAGTATTAGAGAACCTTTTGTAGAAAACTGATTTGATGCAGCAAGCTGGTTTGGCCACCTGTGGCATTATCTCCCTTAAGACTGAAAAGGAAAAAATTGGGGGAAAGGGCAGAAATGGGGGAAACATTCCTTTCTCCCCACGGACTTCAGTTATCTGAAGGCACCAAGGCTGCCAGATTGAGACTCCCTGGCTCCATTGAAGATGAAAGTGTTATGCCCAGAAGGAAATAGGTAAAAGGTTGGAAGGTGTCCTTCCAAAATGAGGACAAGATAAAAAGCTGCAAAAATTGGAATTCCCCCAAGTAGAGGGGCCGACCCAATATTGCATCTTCAAATCAGAACTGACCCTAGATACCTTACGAGCCAATAAGATAACAAATATTAGAATATTGTAATATTATTATAATTACCTGAAGGTATTAATTGCTTTGCACTTCTATTGTAATTGGGATGAGCTTTGCACAAGAGGAGACCATCTACTTCTGTGTAAAAGAAAGGGCTCATCCGCCGGTTTAATTAAACCATCTGTTTTGCTTCAATTCAAAAGGACTCCAGGATTTTTATTTTAATTTTTATTGTGGTTGGTCAGAAAGGGGAGAACGAACCACAGAGGCGCAAAGTTTTGCGCATAACAACAAATGGGGGGTGGTCTTATCGGGTCATGGGGGGGCTCTCTGGAAAACTCATTACATTGCTCCATGCATCGGAAAGTGATTTCTGTGCATCAGTGGGGATGCTGTGTGGACACTCTAACAGTTGAGGAAAACTCTATGATTAAACCATACAGTTTTCCCAAATGCTAGAGCATCCGAGGCATCCTCTGAGAGCACATAACATGACATCATAGCTTTGGTAAGCTGGTGATGTCACTCCCTCCTCCATCCCTGCCATTCCCCCACTGGCCAGTTGAGCAACAGCAAGAAGCCTCTGTTGACAGAATGGGGTTCCTGCCCCAATAGGAGAATGAAAAATCTAGATGTGTGCCCCCCTCCCCCAGCCATAATCAGCATGGATGGAGTGGGAATGGATTGAGGAAAAGCATCCAGCTCATGTTACTCACTTACTTCCCCTCCCCTTGGCTGGGCATCTGTTGACTGTCCTGGCAGCATGGGGAATCTTTTGCCAAGCTTCTACTGGATAGGGATATTAGACTACTTGCCAGTTTGGCTCATATCCTGCCTGTCACAAACAGGCTGATTTTTCAGTTATCAGTGCTACTGTTTGTGGCTTTTCTGTATGTTTCTTTCTAACCATGCTGTAAAGTGCAATTGACTTTTCATGCATGCACATTCTCGTTTCTGCTATGCTCTCTCCCTCTCCCCAGTCCTTGCTGCATAACTGCTCTGCTCTGCTCTGCTCTGCTCTGCTCTGCAGGCAATTGTTTAAATAGACAATTAAATCTGTCATAAATCATATAAATCAGTCATAAATAAATGCTGTGTTTTAATAAAATGTTACCCTTTGGTGTTCATCTAAGTAGTCCCCAGTGACTCTAATAGCTGCTAGTTGGTTTGAAGTGACAGCATTTTTTGTATGTACAGTTTTCAAAAACCTTATGCAAACCTGTCTGACAGATTTTCATTGCTGTTCAGTGCAAACCAAATAGCCTGGATGGTAAGATCACATCTGAGCAGCTCCTTTGACCATGGTAAGATTGACTCAAAAATACATTGGTAGCAAAATCTGCCGCAGGCCTACAACGGTACCCAAAAGTCTTACAGGCTGAGCTCGTACTTTCTCCAACTAGATGTCTTGGCCAAGTGGACCTTGACAGAGGGTGTCTCAAAGCATGTACCCGATTGCAGGAAAAGGTAGAAAAGCGAAGATTAATATCTACGAAATCAGGGGTCATTTCGTAGAAAAAGAGCTGGAGGAACTCATTAGAATACCTCATTAGCATATGCCACGGCCCTCAACAGCACCAAAAGTGTGTCATTAGCATAACTGATTTGCATATGCCACACACCCCTGACATCACCTATCCTGGCTGTTTTGGACCCAATCCTGGCCATTCAGGACCAAAATTGGGCCCAAAATGGCAAAAGGGGGCTGAAAATGGCTGAAAAGGGGACCCTAATGGTCAGGATCGGGCCACTGATGAGTGGGAGAGTGATCCACCACCCGTCAGAGGCCCGATCTGGGCCATTTTGGCCCCAATCCAGGCTGAAACGTGCCCAAAATGGCCAAGAATCAGGTGGGCGGGGCCACCTGATATGTGACCTCTTTGGGGAACTGCTGGAACTGTGTTCCTGCACGTTCCCCCTCGAAATGAGCCCTGGATATCATGAGCACAGCAACCAATTGTGCCCATGATCGGCACAGGCAGCTGCCTTGTACTGAGTCAGACGAGTGGACCATCACCTACTAACTGCTCCTTCTAACTGGAGATGCTGGAGACAGAACCTTCTACATGTAGTAGAGAGAATCTACCACTGAGCCATAGGCCCATGCCACAGGCCTCTGTCCCATGACATCTGAATGTGGCCTTTGATCAGTGATACATAATTTTAGACTCTGGCTTTAATGGCCATAGCCCATTTAGTTGGCAATGTATTCTTTAAACACAAACTTACATTTCCATCCCTTTGCTGGGCTCATGAGCTGAGGGGGGCACTGAACTTCCACCCCAAAGTCCAGCCCCTGATGGCACTGCTCCTTTGGATTCTGAATGCTTCAGAGTTAGTTTGGTATCCAGTGTGATAAACTTACACAGTCCCAATCTGCTGAATGATTGAACATTGTTCCTCAAGAAGTAATGTTTTCTCGAGCGTGACGCCCAAATCACTGGCCCCGTTTCAACATATAAACCACTGCTTATTACATTTGGCTTGAGCAAAACATTGGAATGTCAGTTATTTTTGCTTTACATTTTGTCTGCCAAGTTAGCCCATACCTTGTATTTTGGTCTCATCTAATTCAGACTTATATGAAGGCCTAAAGATGGTTTCACTTAACTCTAACTATGGGGTTAGGCAAGAGGCTCATAGAGGCTGATGAATGATACTAGAAAATCCATTCACTTACCAATGCCACAAGCAAACCAAGCCAAAGTTAATCTTTTGATTTCCAGGAGATGGGAAAAGTGGTTATTTTAAATGCAAAGACCTCCCATATAAATATATGTGGTATCATTCCAAAATACAAATGGAAAGAAAACAGGTAGGATTCACTCAGCTTTTCTGTTTGCATGTTTAAAGTGTCTCTGGCCAGCATTATTCAAAAGGCAACTAAAAAGATAAAGAAAATGTATAGAGAGACCTTACTTTTTAAATCTGATGTATTTGAGAAAATACAAATGCAATTTTTTGATAACAAAAGAAATGTTCAAGAACATTCTCTCAGGTGCTTTCTGGTTTGCTATCCTTGGGATTTTATTAAAATCATAAAGGAGGTGGCTGAAAGATTTACTTCTCAATTTTTAAAAGAAATTCTGTTTCCAGGATTCAAGGTTACATGAAATGCTAAGGCAGTAAGAACAGCAATTTTGCTTTGCTTATAACGATAGATCACTGGTTCACAGTAGGCATGCTGAGAAATTCACAGCAAATACACCACTTTCAAAAGCCCAAATCACTCATGAGGTGAACCTTGGGTTAGATTCTCTTGCCTTCATTCTTCAGCAGCCGACTCAACTAATGCGTCAAACAGCTTTGCAGCTGTACAGGAGCTATGGTAGTGGAGTTTCGTTTCCTTCCGCCTTGTGGGTGTTTTCACACCTGCACACCAGGTAATTAAATGGCAGGAGGGATGAAAAACTGCATCTCCCAGAGGGTTGTGCTATGCAAATTGCTGCAGATCAAGACAATTTAGCAGTGTCAATGTTGATGTGTGTCAGACAGACAAAAATGAAACTGCCAGACTTAAAAAAAAATTCACAGCATTTAAATATGCCTGTTTTTCTTCATTCTTCATTTAAACAACAGAATTGGCAACCATGTGGTGAGGTAACAGCAACGGATAAGGAAGATTCACCTGCACGGCACACAACTGTCTGTAAGTGCAGAAACTAATCTGGCAAAAAGGCTCCATCCTGAGCAACTTGAACTGCCTGCTGAATAACTGGCCCCTTGTTCATAACAGGCTAGCAGGACATGAACTGATCTAGCATCTCTCATTACTGGTAAGACGCTGAGGGCCACTACAGTGTAGTTTCTAGAGTTTTCCACCAGGCCTGAGGTGACCCAGATTCAGCTTCTCATAGCCAAGCTACAAGTGATGCCTGACACAGGTTGGACACTTGTCAGCTTCCCTCAAGTTTTGATGGAAAATGCAGGCATTCTGGTCTTGCAGCTTGGCTTTCTGTTTAATTGAAGTTTACAGAGCGTCAGTCTATGGGAGGGAGAACATGCAGTCAGGAGGGGAGTGCAGGCATTGGACTCTCACCGGGCGCCCCCCTTCCCCTCCACTGAGAGCAGAACCACAAGTGACAAAAGGCACAGATTGGACACTTGTCAGCTTCCCTCAAGTTTTGATGGGAAATGTAGGCATCCTAGTCTTGCAGCTTGGCTCTCTGACTGCTGTCCAATGGACTTTTCAACTGTCACTTGTCCAACATTCCACCAAGCTGCCTACATTTCCCATCAAAACTTGAGGGAAGCTGACAAGTGTCCAATCTGTGCCTTTTGTCACTTGTAGTTCCGCTCTCAGTGTGTGTGGGGGGGGGGGTTGTCTGTAAACTTCAATGAGGAAGTCCCAGTACAAAACGGGGATTGGAAAATTGCTGGCTTAGACTCGTAGGGCTATTCTTAGAGTGAGATTCAGATCAAGGTCGCTTCCATCCGACCGGCCTTCGGTGGTTCTCAAAGCAAGAGTTCCAGCTTCAAGCCACTTTCCACCATTATTGCACCTTGAATCTGACATATGGACTCCTCACCAGTTGGACTTATGCCTGTATAGACACTGTATGAACTATGCACATGATTATATAGCTGCTAGTTCTGTATTCCTTTTCCTATTTATTAATGTTGTATATGAAATGTTGTGCATTAAGTATTTATGAGATTGATACTTATGACATTGATTGACACATATTGTTTTTGCACTTAGCACTTTATTAAATTGGATATATTTCATACTGCATTAGAATCAACACCTCCTGAGTTGCTGGGTTTCTAACAGAGTATATATCGGAGGTACCCTCGTTGCTTAGCCTCTCTTTGAACACATGCTGAAGAGGACAAGCAAATCAGCAATGCAAGATCATTGTGCAGTGAACAAGATTTCTTTTTCTGCAGTGGCAGGTTCAGAGATTCTGGCTCTTCCTTTCACATCACTCTGATGCCATGAGACTGCCTCTCAGGTGCTTGAAGTTCAGTGCGTTGTATGCTGCCACATGGTGTCAAAGGTGTGTCCCAGGTCTTGATGCTTGGCTAACAATGATCTCAACTCATCTTCTTTAAATGCAGATAATAGGATACATGTATGGTGTCTATATTCATTTCTTTATTACCATGAAGAGATACAAAGCCTCAGGCAATTGATTCCAGAAGGGAGAATGTACATTTTCTTGCTTCTAAACTAAAACAATAAAAGTAGCTTTAATTCACAATGTGTGTGGTATTATTTTGTTTTTCACTTCAGGTGTAAAAATGTCCTCGGCTGTCATTGATTCCAGTTTTAAAACCCCTGGCTCACCGTGCATCTTCTATAATTCCTTTTATTACTGTGTGTGTATTTTTAGCTGACTCATCTCTCTCCATACTTGCATGCCTTGGAAGCCAGTTTTAAATCAGACACATATGGGTGAACAACACTGCTCTCTTTCTGCTTTACCTTCAGTATAAATAGCCATTCTTATATAACACATTCTTGATGAGTAGCTGAAATAAGGATTAACCAAAAAAAGCCCTCTTTCATTTTCCCTACTAAATTGTAATGGGGGGGGGGGCAATTTTCCAGACTGCATTTGAAAATGGTTCCACCATTTTCTACCCACGATACCTAGACAAGCCCAATCCATATGCTCATAAAAAGGGAGTCTTCCAACTATATTATCATATATTGGTTCCAGAAATATTTTAAAGGGGTATTTTTAGTATATGTGTGTTTTTGCGTAATAAGGCTTACAAGAAATGAAAGCCTGGTCTGAGAGGAATTTTTGCTATGATAGGGACAAACAAACAAACACCAGAACTTAGACTAGAGAAAATTGATATATAAAACAATTCTGCAGCCTTTCCGGGCTTTCCTGAATTAATTCCAATGGATATTTCAGATCATTACAAGATGAAATGGGACTGATAAATGCACAGAAAGGAAAGGAATTCAGCATCTGGAGAGAAAGAACCTTCGTCTGCTTCTTTTGTAATGACAAGGGGGCACCATAAAAAAGTAATCCTGAAGTTTAGGGTTATCTAGTTTCAGTGTTTCCAAATGCCACTCTGGCATTTGGGCAGAGTGCAATGAATCCATCGCTGTCTCTACAAAATCTTTTTATGTACTTAGCATTTACTCCATTTATATCTTGTCTTTCTCCTCAGTGGGGACCCAAAGCCGCTTACATCATTCTCCTGCCCTCCATTTTCTCCTCACAACAAACATGTGACTGGCTCGGTGTCTCCCATCAAGTTTCCAAGGCCCAGTGGGGGTTCAGACCTGGGTCTCCCAGATCCTAGTCTGGCACATCAACCGCTGCTCATACAACCAAGCTGCTTTACTCACAGCTGTTAAGGATTTGTTTGACATGACATAATCACCAAAGTTTTACTAAGAGACATTTTATTGGAAAGCATTTGCTGTTGATTCCAGTTTATATGATCTGAAATAAATACAGAAAGGGGAATCCAACAAACCTTTCCACGGATAACAAAGGAATCACCAAAAAGGCCTGGGGGTCATGGTACCTGCATGGTCAAAAGGTATGTGAGACAGGTAGGCTTACCAGCCTCCAGGTGGTGGTTGGAGATCTCCCAGGATTACAACTGATCTCCAGGTGACAGAGATCAGTTCCCCTGGAGAAAATGGCTGCTTTGGAGGGTGGACTCTATGGTATTATACCATGCTGAGGCTTCTCACCCCCCAAATTCCACTCCCTCCAGGCTCCACCCCCCAAATCTCCAGGAATTTCCCAACCTGGACCTGGCAACCATAGGGACAGGGCCTGTAGTAAGGAGAGGAATTAAGTGAAATTGAGTGAAAAAGCTGGGTGGCTCCAACCCATAAAAAGTACAGAGGTGTTTCAAGAATATAGGCGGTTTTCCACCTTAAAAACTGTAAATCTAGTTCCTCTTACAGCTTCTTTTAAGACCTAATCTGCTGCCCCCAAAGAGCAGTCACAATGGAGCCACGGTGCGTTTGCATTCCTGAACAAGCAGGGGGACTAAGAGGATATGAGAGATCTTTCAGGATGACATATGAAAACCAGTATTGATTCCTGCCTTCCTGAGTTTCAGTTTCTGAATGGTGGAGTCAGCATTACAAATGCCTTCATTTCAACTTTGAAGAGCTGTTGAGCATAGAAATCCAGGGGTCAGTGACAATTTGTAAATAAATGATGAAGGGAAGATTGGCAGCAGTATTCAGGTCTGAAAAGGTTCAGAACGTGCTGTGATCTTCCAGTTTGAGGGCTGCATTTACTGTTGCCCTTGAGATAGTAAAATACTTTCTTGAATTATATCTCTAGCTATTGTTTGCTTCCTTATTTTTTAGAAATGTCTTTTCTCTGCACCAAAATAGGGCCAAGCTCCATATACCCAACAGAATATACACTGGAGCTTACCAGATCTGTTCCCACCGCACACCTCTTGTATTTTCTTCAAGCTATTCTTTAGCATTCCAGTTATAGAACTGGAAGAAACCAAATCACTGTACAATACAGCCCTAGCTCCTTATCCAAAACTACCCAAGGATATCAGCATCCATAGAGCGCGGGACTGTAATCTGGAGAGCAGGGTTTGACTCCTCACTCCTCCACTTGAAGCCAGCTGGGTGACCTTGGGTCAGTCACAGCTTCTAGCTCTCTCAGCCCCACCCACCTCACAGGGTGTTTTGTTGTGGGGATAATAATGGCATACTTTGTAAACTGCTCTGAGTGGGTGTTAAGTCATCTTGAAGGGTGGTATATAAATCGAATGTTACTATGTTATTATTATTATAATCCAGATCAGACTGTGCACAAAAGAATGTGTAAAAAGTCTACCCTACCAACCCTGGATTCTGCTCTAGCTCAGAGTCCCCAGTTTCCATCTTCTGGATGCCACTGAAGGAGCCATCAAAGGTGGGACAGGAAGCAACCAGGCATCTTTCCATCACACTTGGATCCAGCTCAGCAGAGGATTCTCTCCCCCAAGGTCCATTTTTAATAGAATAGTTGGGTCATTTGTATCGGCTGCTCATTCCAATAATTTGCTTGAAAGGTTACCCTAGATTTTTTTTAAAACCCACCATAATATTTAACAGCTACACCAACAGAGCAGTAAGCTGAAGTACTGCAGCCCAAGCTCTGCTCATGACCTGAGTTCAATCCTGGCAGAAGCCGGGTTCAAATAGCCGGCTCAAGGTTGACTCAGCCTTCTATCCTTCTGAGGTCAGTAAAATGAGTACCCAGTTTCCTGGGAGTAAAGTGTAGATGACTGGGGAAGGCAATGGCAAACCATCCCATAACAAAAAGTCTGCCAAGAAAATGTCATGATGCGACGTTCCCCCCTAGGGTCAGTAATGACTCGGTGCTTGCACAGGGGACTACCTTTACCCTTTACACTAACTGGATCTATGGCCCCATTGAAAAGCCTGGGTTATCACTACTGTTTTGTAGGCACTGTAACCAATTTGGGGCAGCAGCTGGAAGCAAGACAAACCTAGGACAAGCCTATCTGGCTGTTTGGGTTTTGTCCAGATTTTGAGTCTGGGTCAAAGGTAACATTGCCAGCTCTGCAAATAAGAAATCCATGGCAGAAATAACTGACACATGAAACATCTGTTTCCTACAGAGTGGCTGCATTATCATTGCATGGAATAAGAATATGCAGTACGGCAACACCTGTATATACATTTCACACACGGAAGGGCCAACAGAAGGGATTGGAATGCTATATCTGCTGAGATACCCTTAAAAGATGAAGAAATTTCCAGTGATTCCATAAGGGTGGAAGTTAGCTACACATCATTCCCAAAGACCTCACAAATCATATCAAGGCATATCAGCCCTGGCCTCACCAATTCATTACTCATTTTGCTTAGGTTGTTCTTCCACAGTATTCCCATTTAAACTAAATACCCTTTTGCAGTAAGCATGGGAATGTCATATGCTTGTCAACAAAATGATCTCGGTGAGATTCTGCATGTATTACCTGGTCTGTCTTTTCAGGGTGGAGCTCTTTAGTAGTTGTACTCTCCTGCCTCCCTCCTCTGATTTTTAAAAGGCTATTGTACCTTTTTAACATAAGAACTATCCAAAACACGCTCAAGATCACATGATCGAGATTGGCTACTATATTAGAGACAGACATTATTTCCAGCCCCAATAGTATCTAACATCATGGCCATGTGCCACCCAAAACAGGGTTCAAATATTTCCTGAACATCATCGTGTCAACGTTCAAGGGCAGCCCTTGACCACTGATAACCCTTCAAGCTGTGCTCCAAACCTCTTCATCAGATCTGGCTTCCAGCTTCCCAGGAACAACAGAGTTTTCATCACATGTCAGTACTGCTATGCTTGGGAGGTGTTATTATAATATAGAAATATTATTGAGTCATAACCTCATAGATGCCTGAACCTTTTTTTCCCCTTGCACAAGACTGGCTTACTATTGCAAAAGAACATCAAAAGTGAGTAGAACTAGTTTGCTTCTCATGACTCTACACATTCCTTATTCATAGACGATCGAGACTGGAGTTTGGGAATTTTGCTTCCCAGTGACAGGAAAAATTGGCAGGGCTTGTTGGCAAACAAGTCAACTCAGTGCTAATTTTTCTTAACCCTTCCTGCTTAAACCCATAAAGGCATAAATGCCAACTGTATTTATACTGCTGAGCAAGCTTCTGTTTCACAGAAGGTCTCTCTACCTTCCTAGTCACATACATATATATAAAATGTGTCATGTGTGAAGCAGCCTCATTATTATCAGTAATTTTGCACGTAGAAGTGGAATCTACAAGGCCTCAGTTGAAGATAAAACATCAGGTCTTTAAAAAATGCTTCATATCTGAAAAGAAGGAACCTGGCCTTCTCTTGTGCAGACTGAAATGTTACACCAAAAAAATCCTTTCCCACTTTTTAGATTCCACTAGCTGAAAAGGGGAATCATCTTCTCTAAAAACTATGGCCTTGATTCCCCAAAGCAACTTGGCAGGAAAGAAATGTATACATGTGCTAAAAAACGCAGGATGTGTTTTTTTTTTTTAAAGAATTTTTATTGGATTAGAAACATATAATAACAATTATAATCACATTCTTTAATTTTTTCTAATTCTAACCCCCTCCCTTTCCCCCCCCTTTTTATTGACTTCCAACAGTTTTCCAACCCCCTATCCACTTTCGCTCTACTCCTTCATATTTATTTTATTTGTTTATTATAATATACTTTCAGATTCTTCTAAGCACTATTTCCACTTCCTTTCACATATAAATTGTCATATAAATTGTCATATAAATAAAATCCTCTTAATCTATCTTCTTCATTAAAACTACTAATAATATTCATTTTGATAACCTGTGTTTTATCTTACTCCTTCTATTCTCTTCAATATGGGACAAACAATTTGCCCCCCTTTATACATCAATTCCAATACTTCTATACACATACTTATTATACACACTTATTGTCATTTGCTTAGGCTTCTGTTCTATATGTTGTTCTTTATCTATACATATACCATAAGTCTAACAATTAGACCTATCTTTGAATTTACGTATGTATATATATATTCACTCTATGTTATACGGTTATCTTTCCAAAAAATATAGATTAGTTAATTTCTATCCCATTAATTCACATAGTATCAACGCTATTGCTACTTAATATAATACTTAAAAATCATATAAAGTTGCTTAGAATTTTTCCATTAACTCTCCACCCCCTCGGTATAGTCACTTCTCTCCTCCTGTGTACCTCAATAATTTTCAAACTGCCACAGTTCTCCTCCCACCTCCCATTTTTTCACCAAATATTGTTTCAGCTTTCCCCAGTCCGTGTTAAACTGCCCTGGATCAAGGTCTCTCAGTTTTCTTGTCATTTTGTCCATCTCCGCCATGTACAGCAATTTGTAAATCCAGTCCTCAGTAGTTGGCACTTCTTGTACTTTCCACTTCTGCGCATACAAAAGTCTGGCTGCTGCCGTCATATAGAATATCAATGTCCTATGTTGTGCTGGGATGTCTTCCATTCCCAAGTTCAGTAGCAGGAGTTCTGGGTTCTTGTTAACTTGAAATTGTAAAATCTCACTCATTACTCTTATTATTTCTCCCCAGTACTGCCTAGCTACCTCGCAAGTCCACCACATATGATACATTGATCCCTCATGTTTTTTACATTTCCAGCATTTATTAGACATATTCGAGTTCCCTAGCGCAATCTTCTTTGGCGTCAGATACCAACGGTAAATCATTTTGTAAATATTCTCTTTAATATTGGTACATGTCGTGATTTTCAATGTATGTTTCCACAAGTATTCCCACGCCTCCATTGTTATTTCTTTGTTAAAGTTTATAGCCCACTTCACCATTTGCGCTTTGACTGTCTCATCTTCAGTATACCATTTTAACAACACTTTGTAGACCTTAGAAATTTCCTTTTGGTCTTCTTGTAAAATTACTTTCTCTAATTCTGAGTCTTCCATCCTTATCCCTCCCTTCGCACAGTCTGAGTAATAAAGATCTCTAACTTGTCTATATTGAAACCAGTCGTAGTTTGGAGACATCTCTTGTTGCGTTCTTATTCTTATTTTAAAGGATTCTATTTGAGTTATCTCCTTATACGTTAAACACTGTTGTTCATTATCGACCGTTCTTGGATCTATTACTTCATATGGAACCACCCAGGAGGGAATTCCTTCTTGTAGGTATTCTTTGTACTTCTTCCAAATTGTGAAGAGGCTTCTCCGAATATAGTGATGCAGGAACATAGAATCTGCTTTTACTTTATCATACCATAGGTATGCATGCCATCCAAATAATTTTTTGTATCCCTCTAAGGCCAGCAGTTTGCGATTTTTCAATGTGATCCAATCCTTCAACCATACCAGACAGATTGCATCATAATAAAGTCTCAAGTTGGGCAGTTGCATTCCCCCTCTTTCTTTTGCATCCTGTAACACTTTCATTTTCACTCGAGGCTTCCTGCCTGCCCACACAAACTCTGATATTTTCCTCTGCCATTTATCAAATTGCTTGGAGTCCCTAATGATTGGTATCGTCTGTAACAGAAACATAACTCTTGGTAACACGTTCATCTTGATTACTGCAATTCTTCCCAACCATGACAAGTTCAGCCTATTCCATTTGATCAAATCATGCTCTATTTGAGTCCATAATTTCTCATAGTTATTCTTAAATAGATCTATATTTTTTGCAGTCAATTCAATTCCCAAGTACTTCACCTTACTTGTTACCTCACAGTCTGTTATTTCCGTTAATAACTGTTGCTTTTGTTTAATCATATTCTTACATAAAATCTTTGATTTCTTTTTGTTTACATAGAAACCTGCCAAGTCTCCAAACTCTTTTATTTTTTCTATTACCTTAGGCATGTTTTCAATTGGATCTTCCACAATTAACATTATATCATCTGCAAACGCTCTGACCTTATAGGAAAAGTCTTTTATCTTTATACCACGGATTGCATTATCTTCTCTAATCTGCATCATCAAAATTTCAAGAACCAAAATAAACAACAATGGGGATAGCGGGCAACCTTGTCTTGTACCCTTTCCAATAATCAGTTTTTTAGTCAGCTCGTCATTCACCACAATTGCTGCACTCTGGTCTCTATAAATTTCTCTCACTGCTCTTATGAACCTTTCCCCCATTTGTAGCTGTTCCATGGTGGCAAACATAAAGTCCCAGTAAAAAAAAAAAAAACGCAGGATGTGTTGATTAGCAATCTATTGTGTAAACATGTAAAAGTGTTGTACACTGAGTCAAATCTTAAGTCCATTTAGTTTACTGTGATGGGCCATACCTCTCCAAGGTCTCCCTAACTCCCTGTGATCCCTTGCACTGGATAGGTCAAAACTGGAACCTAAGAAACCTTTTTGCATGCCAAACAGTGTTCCTCTAGTGCTGTGAACATGCCTTAGAACATTGGTGGATCAGACAATATATTTCAGCAGTTTTTGGCAGTGCCGAACAAGGTACCTTCTCGGAGCCCACTAGCAGGGTATGAGGTGCGCAACAACCCTCCACTTTGGTTTGTCTTTCTCTTCCCTGATGGCAAAACCAGCTCCTCCCACACCTACATCTTGCATCAAGCCAAGACACAGTCCTGGGCCGTTTCCACACACGTTGAATAATGCACTTTCAATGCACTTTAGTTATCCTTTAGAAGTGAATTTTGTGTTTCACACACGAAAACCCAGTTCCAAATGATCACTAAAGAGCATTGAAAGTGCATTATCCAACGTGTGTGGAAGCAGCCCTGGTGTATACATGAGCCTGCATTAATCTCTTCTATTTCAGATAATTCTCACACGACAGGGAATCCTAATTGCATGAGGGGAGCATTTCCAAACTTACACAAGTGGAACAGATCCTCCATGTGCACAGCTCAGGGGCCCATCATAAGAAAGCTGGAGTGATCAGGTCAGTGCAATGATGTAAACATTGTTCATCAGCTAAACTTCCTTATAAGTCATGCACTTAGGAGAATATGATTCTCGGATGTCCGACTCCAGCCCCACACTGAAGCTTGCATTTCTGCATGAGTCATATTCCTTCACAGTATTTAATTTTGTTTTCCATTTCATTGAAAAATTGTCTTGTACAACCCATCAGTGGAAGCTTTCCAAAAGAACATTATGTCATCTTAATGCATTTCAGATCCCACAGCTTCAACTGCCTTCCGTTTCAGACTTGCTTAATTAAAGTTTATAATATCCCCCAAGTCTGCATTCTCATTTCAGGGTGCTCTGGTCTAAGTTTCCAGCTTTATTATTGATGAGATATGCTACAAGTTGTCTCAGGTAAAAACTTCAGGTAAATATCCCTCCAGACTCAAGGTTCAAAGGAATCTTTCAGCTCTTGGTCAGTTTGGTGTAGTGGTTAAGAGCATGGGACTCTAATATGGAGAACCTGGTTTGATTCCCCACTCCTCCACTTGAAGCCAGCTGGGAGACCTTGGGTCAGTCACAGCTCTCTTAGAGCTCTCTCAGCCCAACCCACCTCACAGGGTGATTGTTATTGTGGGGATAATAATAACATACTTTGTAAACTGCTCTGAGTGGGTGTTAAGTCATCCTGAAGGGTGGTATATAAATCAAATGTTATTATATTATTATGTTAATAGAGATTGCAAATATCCAGGAGGGTCAGAATTTAAGCTAACATGCATCAGATACAGTAAAATCAGGTATGCCTTTGTTACCCAAATCATTATATATGTGAAGGCCCTGTAGTAAGCAAAGGCATCCCTTCACTGGTACAGAACAAACACATATATTGTGAGGTATTTAAAACAGTATTTTGGGATTCAGTTCAGTACCTGAAAGAATGAGGGGGAATAAGCATTCTTTAAATGAAAGGATTTTTTTTATTAACACAAGCTAAATTAAATGTTTGTTATGAAAAATGGGGGGGGGCAGAGGGAGAGAGAGAGAGAGTCTTTTAAAACAGCAAATAGTGGCTTCCTTTTTAGCCACGGTGATAAAGAAACAAAATCTTCATGAGTTTAGATAGTTTAAAGTGATAATGACGAGTTATGTCTGTGTGAATTGGGTATGTTCAAGTGTACAGTTCATATTTTGTTGGTGTTTGTATGGCTTATGGCTTCGGCCGGAAAAGCAATAAACATATTATTATTATTATTATTATTATTATTATTATTATTATTATTATTATTATTATTATTATTATTATTATTATTGTTATTATTATTAAAACAGCAAACAAAAGCATTTCCTAACAGCTACCAGTCTACTAGGGGAGAACAAAAGGGGGGTGGAATCAAAAACATACAAGCCTGATCTAGACAAGTGAAGGAGAGGAGTTTTGTGGTGGTGACAAAGCAGCTTCAAAACTTTAAAATTCCTTCAACAAACAACAAAGCAGGCCCAAGAGCGGCCAACAATGAAGTTTTGCTAACTGGATGACCTCCAAAGCAGCTACAAAAAAACCCCAACAACTGGGGGCTGAGGGACATCTGTTTATACCTTTTCTGCCATAAATGAGGAGGGAAACAAACATTTGAATGGGAGAGTGATAAAGATTCAATTTTCCTAGAGATGGGCAAGTTTCAGTGATGAACTTATGTTAATATTGTAAAGAGGAGGTTTTCCTGGTTTGCATAGGGCAAAATGAGCAATAAGCACAAGCAAGAAAGGCTAATAAAATAAAAATAAAAGTATGCTCCCTTGAAGAGGTTAGGGAAGATAGACTTATGGCTGAGTGATTCCTAAGGGCAGGAATGTTTTTGCTCAGTTGTTAAAATATGGGAGGGGTATTGGTTTTGGAAATCTTCAGTCATTCATTAGAGTCAGGTTGCTTAGGGACGCTCTAAAGTCCTTGTGGAGATGGCCCTCTGGCTTAATCTTTCTTAGGATGGGCTTTGCATGTTTGATGGATGAGCTGCCTTGCATTGCATTGTGCCTTTGGCATGACTCACTGCTGTCTGATATCAGTTTGATGCAGTCACCATCTTTTATTCCTAGGCCCATGCTGAGACAAGATGGAGATCAAAATGGAGGTCCCCATGAGGCGAGGATCCCAGGGGCTACAGCTTATATTACTTAATCTTCCTATCAGTTATTGAATCGCCAGCAGACATGTCAGACACCAAAATGCCTTGATATAATCTTCTCTGGTTTCATCAGTTATATTTTCACTACCCATACACCATGAAAAAGTATACATTTTCATATGGGATTCAGTTTTGCTTTCAGTCCAAATCAAATGCAGATTGGTTCTGTGGCTGTTTAGCAATTCTAAGAGTGCTTAGAATCTCTCAAGATAGTCATATCCTTGCAGAATTTCACTGAGGCAGTTAACTTAGATTGTATCAGATTTTTTTTTGTTATCTACACTGTAAACAATTTTTTTGGGAGGAGTATTATATTCCCCACCACCATCACCACAGCACTTACTTTCCCTGGTTCCCTTACCCCTAGCCCTTGTCCACTGCTTCATCTGTTTTTATTTATTTATACTCTCCTCTCCACCTGAACATGCTCAAGGAAGTGTACAAGTTAATATCAGATAAAACAATTCCACTATATTCATAGAAAACCACCATACCTCAGGAGTAAAAACAACAAGGAACGAACAAGCAAGCTCCATCCTCTGCAATCCAATTCAAAGGCGTTCTAGAAGAGGGCGGGGGGATGCCTGCCTTACCTCCTGAGGAAGAAAGTCTGGGGGCAGCAGCAAAAGGAGTCATCCAACAGATGCTAACCAACCTAATCTCAGCTAGTGCCAGTTCCCATAGGAGAGCACCGTGCAGGGATCTCAGAGCAGAACTACACGATACGAAATTCACGTGAAGGACACACGAAAGAACTCGGTCTGTCTGGTCTTACCATCCCATGTATCTTGCTAACTCATGTCCGATCTTCTGCTCCCTGCACATTTACATATATCGCGGCACGAGTAGTCAATACCATAGAGTCGCCAGTAAGGAGTGGTGATCCTGTTGTGAAGCGGCAGTTGGCTTCCAACAGGATCACCACTCCTTACTGGCAACTCTATGGTATTGACTACTCGTGCCGCGATATACATAAACGTGCAGGGAGCAGAAGATCGGACACGAGTTAGCAAGATACACGGGATGGTAAGACCAGACAGACTGAGTTCTTTCGTGTGCCCTTCGCGTGAATTTCGTATCATGTAGTTCCGCTCTCAGAATCTGGGCTGGTTGATATGGGTGGAGGTGGCCCTTCAGGTACTCCAGACCTTTCAGGACCTTAAAGATCCTTGAACTGAGCTTGGAAACAAATAGGGAGCAAGTACAACTGGAACAGCACTGGCTTGATATGACCACTGGAATGCACAGAATTCTTACAGTCACGTTTTGCACCAACTGTAGCATTTGAACTGTCTTCATTTAAAGCAGATTGCAGTAGTCTTATCTGAAGGTTTCCAAAATGTGTGTGACTGCAGTTAACTTTCTGCAGGAACAGCCACAAATGGCCAATGAATCCTAGTGAATAGAATGCATTCTGGGTAACTGTGGCACATGTCCATCCAGAGACTACAAGTGACGAATGACACAAGTTGGACACTTGTCAGCTTCCCTCAAGTTTTGATGGGAAATGTAGGCAGCTTGGTGGAATGTTGGACAAGTGACAGTTGAAAAGTCCTTTGGACAGCAGTCAGAGAGCCAAGCTGCAAGACCAGGATGCCTACATTTCCCACTTGTAGCTTGGCCCTATGTGCAGTCCAGAAGCTCAACCATGTTGTGAACCTAATCAATGTGAGTGTAATCCCATCCAGAATAGGTAAAACTTCTATTCTCAGATCAAATGTATTCCCCACAGCATTTGTCTTGCTTTGATCAAGTTTCAAGTTTATTTACCCTCATCAGGTCCTTCACTATCTCCAGAAACTAGTGTAGTCTTTCTTCTGCCTCCCTGGATTTCACTGGAAAAGAGGAAGAGAAAGGGGTCTGTGTGTCACTGTGTGCTGGTACCACTGTGCCTCAGATCTCTGAATGATCCCTCCAAGTAGCCTTGTGTAGATGTTGAAAGCTCATCCGACCCTAAATCTAATCTTCCTTTCAATTCTTATTCCTCTATTGGGTCTGTGTGGTTTAGTGATGGAACTAGGGATGGAGGCTGAGTTCACTGGGTCAGTCAGTTGCTCACTCAGCTTAATCGATAGTGATGCTGGGAAACTAAAATGGAGAAAAGGGTCATCATGAGGTAAGCTGTCCTGAATTCCTTGGAGGATGTTTGGGATAAAAATATGCTCGATAACTATTCACAGCTGTATCCCATGTATGTGGGTATCCAACAAGATGCCCATCCCAGCTCTCCAGACTTTGGACCAGGGCTTTTTTTTAGCTGGAACGCGGTGGAACGGAGTTCTGGGACCTCTTGAAAATGGTCACGTGGCTGGTGGCCCCGCCCCCGATCTCCAGACAGAGGAGAGTTGAGCTTGCCCTCCGCACCGCCGGCGGCGCGGAGGGCAATCTAAACTCCCCTCTGTCTGGAGATCAGGGGGCGGGGCCACCAGCCATGTGACCATTTTCACTGAGGGCAACCCACTGAGTTCCACCACCACTTTTCCCAGAAAAAAAGCCCTGCTTTGGACAATGTAACCCAGCTTCCCCACTTTTGCGCTGCATCATCCAGACAGTTGACTGGATTTTTTATTTTTGACTGACAGAAGGCATCTTCACCGATTCTAACTGCAGGCCCCACCCCTCATTCTACTTTCCAAGCTGTTCCTAGGAGTCCACTGACCCACAGAGGTGTGATTTCAGTGGGTACAAAAGACTTCAGCACGAAAAGGAGGTCCTGCTCTGATTGCACCAATTAGTAACCAAGCCAGCCATGCTCATTTTGCTCACCTTCGTATGCTTAGCAAAATGAGGTGGCCCTTTGCTTCTAGGTCTCTTAAACAGGGCAGTCTCTGGGGTCTCATTACACGGGTTTTGCCCCTGGCTTGGATGCTGTTGGGAAATGGGTTTTTCCCTACTTCCTCACAATATTGTTGTGTTTATGTGCAACTCCCAGGCTTTCTCCAGCTTTTCTGCATTCTTTCTAAAACCCACTATACTCTTTTTTTCCCAGAAAGATCATAGCAACATTGGGCAGCTGTTGTGAAGACAAGAAAGCGTAGATCTTTCTCAGACTTGCCAGCATCCATGCCAAGCCCCCCATTTCTGCCTTTCCCCTTTTCAGGCTAGTGGGCTTTAAAAAAAAAAACCCTATCGGGTATTGCTAGATCATTGTAGTATTGTAATATTGTAATGATCTATTGCAACAGCATACTAGTCCCCAGATTTCATTTAAAAAAAAAAGGAGGTAAGTCTCTAGCTCTTTTGTTGAGACTTATATTGGGAATTGTATAGCCTGTCCTTTCCCCTTATAACTGTGCAAAGAAAAAGGCTAGAGGCGTACATTTTTAAAAGAGCTGGTAAACAGTATATCTTTGCAATAGATGGTTCTATAGCAATCTAACAATACCCATTTTTTTTAAAAGCCTTTTGTGTAAAGAAGGAAATGGCAGCTCCAGAGTGCAGAAAAAAATATGGGAACCTCAGCATGTGGAAGCTCCATTGATGCTGAACTTAATCTTCAGCCAGAGCAGTAGTGATGAAACCACAGGACATTGCCTTTCTATGAAAACCCTTTTATAACATTATTTCTTGTTTGTTAAACCTACAAATAGATCTCAGATGAGGAGAGGGATTAGTTTAATGGTTGCTCATGTCACACTGATGCTTATCTAATGCAGTGCTCCATCCCAGTGCAATCTTTAGGGGAAAGGAGATTTGTAGGAGATTCTTTTCTGAGTGAAAGATTTTAGATCTCCAAACTGTTTGTTCTGCTCCCTCTCATCTTTCAGACTTCTCCTGTCTGTGCCAGCAAAGGAATGCTGGAGAAGGGAGTCAGACAAACAAAAACCCTTGCAGCTGTGTGGGAGATTACAACATAGGATTATATCATGCTCATATAATACACAAGTGAACTAACTAAATAAACAGGCTACCTGCTAATCTCATTGGCAACTAAGTGTATAAACACTTTATATAAGGCAATGATAATTTTGAACAAATCAAAGACGAGGGCTGCTTCCACTCATCATTGGATATTGCGTTATCCTTGCACAGCAGCATTCATTCACCACTTGGATTGTTTTGTCCACAGAAAAACTTAAGTTGCAAATGATTGCTACAGCATTACAACAGTGAGATATACAACAATTTGTGGAAGCAGCCTAGGTTGCGCAACGGAGTCTACAGAGGATCCAATCTGTCGCCAGGTGAAATTTTCTTCCTGTAACTAGAGCTACACACACAAGATGCAAGTTATATCTGAGTCATTACTTTAGCAGAAAACCGTTGTGCAACTATTTAGACTTCCAAAGAGATCTCAGTGAAATCTTATTCTAATGATGCACTGTATACTATGGACTGTTATGGTCAGTGAAAGCATACTTGTATGGTGGGTTTTAAATGAAGTAAATAAATAAATGAAATAAATAGCTTTTACTCTCATCCAGTTAACAGAATAGGATTCGCAGGGCTTGTGCATTAATATACCCTCCTATGATTGCTTTCTAACTTGTTGAGTGGCTGAGTATAAGCAGCGTGTACTGATTTTTTCCAGTGCGTGATGTAATTCCCATGCATAGGAATTATATAAATGGACGATTCACATTTGCTAGAAACACTTACTTCATCACAAACAAGCACTTCTTAAAAAAAAAAAAAAGCCCTGACATATGCGTCTGTCTGATAATAAATTTCCCTGCAACGATGTTAATATTCTCTCATTGTCTCTCACATTTCTTCCCTTTCCCATTTCATCATTGGATCATTTTCGGGGAACTAAATTCTAATTGCTTGTTTTTTGTCTAATGAGGTCAGATATGTTGTCGTTGTTTTTTAAGTCGAGAAGGAAGATGATTTGTCTGTTTAATGATCTACAACCATGGAACTGCCGAATGTAAGAGCTGGGGAACATCCTGCCATGTGCCTGCTGTGCTTCGCATCTTCATGGCAACTGAGAATGTGCCCATTAGACTCACAGTGAGCGAAGTGACACAAACGAGTGAAGTGACGCTGCATGAAATGTGTCCATGAAAAACAAGAGCTTGGTGAATCATCCCATTTGCCAAGCCTACATTGTCCTTTTATTGTGATTCTGAGTTGACTTCAAGCAAACAGCTCCTCAAGAAGAGCTTCAGCTGAAAGTCCCCATTTCACCCTTCCTCGCTCACATTCTATGCATCAACCAACAGCCTGGAAACAGCGTAAGCCAAAAACTGGATAAGCGATTGGTGTGCCCACAATGATATGCAGAGTGTGGCAAGTTCAGTGGGAGATTCGCTGAAATCCTGGTAATGAGAATCTAGCAAGGTACTATAGATGAAGCCTAGTTCTCTCTGATATGAGGTCCCCATTTCTTCAAATTGTGAGAAGCTCCAGGGGCAATGCTAATAATATTTGTGATGGTTACACAGTTTTTGTGATACCTGTTTATTTACAAGAACACTGACATCCTCATACACTCACAAAAGAATGTGCAGAAAATGTCAACATTTCAGGTTTCCTAAGCAGACTGGCTAGCAGTTCCATCTTTCCCTTCAGAAAAATAGAACAGCAGACACACAAAGAGATGGGAATGAGGGAATAGACACTTTAAGCAGAAGAATGAATGGCATCAGGTAAATGCTCACATTTTTGCATATTACCATATATTTAAAAAAATTCTTCCTGTGAGGGAAGACTATCGCAAGAAATGTCCTGGATTAGTTTTCTGTCTGAGGTACTTTGTTTGTTTACTACATACAGGCATTTTGTACATGGAGAGGAATTAAAAATGGCGTTTTCTCCATCTGGCCTGAAGTGGTACAGTCCATTCTAACTCCTGAGGATTCTGTCACCTCATCTTATCACATCTGTAGACTAGCAGGATTTTAGTTCAGTGGAACCTTAGAGACCAAGGTGCCACTGGACTAAAATCCTGCTATTCTACTGCAGACCGACATGGCTACCCACCTAACTATCCTCATTTGTAGACTAGACCATCAGTGGTCTAACCATCCATCAGCAAACACTACCCTTCCAAAAAGAAAGTAGAAATCCTCACCCTTCTTCTAGCTGACTGTGAAACTCAGAGACTGTTGTACCTCCCAAACATGTTGACATAATACTGGTCTTAGGGCCCAGCTACAAGTGACGAATGACACAGGTTGGACACTTGTCAGCTTCTCTCAAGTTTTGATGGTAAATGTAGGCATTCTGGTCTTGCAGCTTGGCTCTCCGACTGCTGTCCAATGGACTTTTCAATAGAGATGGGCACGAACCGCATTATGAACCTCAAAACCCCACGAAAATGGCGATCGTGCAATCGTGACCCGGCGGTTCGTGATTGGCCACGGCCAATGAACCAGCGGTCGGGAGATGCCTGGTTCATTGCATTCGGGTGTGGTTCGGGAAGCCAGACAGTCAGGTGCCAGCAATCTATTCCCCTGGCAACGGAGCCAGGGGAATGCCTGAGCTCTGTCTGGCCTCCTTCTGTCGCCCTGGAAACCCAAATGGAAGCCCAGCTTTCCTTGATCAGCAGGGCTTCCTTCCAACCACGGAGCTGCAAAGCAGTTACAAGTTGGGAGAAGACACCCAGGGGATGGAGGGGGAAGTGAGTGTTCTGTAGCCATGGGCACTCCAATCTCATCCCTGCAAACCCTGATAGGCAGCTCTGATGGCCAAACACAGACCTCCTGTGTTGCTGAATGGGACCCATGCTTATAAATAGCCATGGGCTCCCAGGCTGGGTTTCACTTTCTGCGAGCAGTGGAGTGGGACAGAGCTCTTGCTTGCCACTTGCTAGCCTTTGGGGAGAGAAACAGAGTACAATTGAGCTTGGCATCACCCACCGTTCCTGTATTGCTGCGAACACCAATGCGCTCCACTTTGGCCTCCACGAACCACGAACCGGTTCGGTTCGGCATCGGGAGATGTTCGTTGTGGTTCGCAAATTCGGGATCATCATCTGCACCGAACCACGATCCGCTGGTTCATTAATTTTTTTTGGTTCGTGCCCATGTCTACTTTTCAACTGTCACTTGTCCAACATTCCGCCAAGCTGCCTACATTTCCCATCAAAACTTGAGGGAAGCTGACAAGTGTCCAACCTATGTCATTCATCACTTGTAGCTTGGCCCTTAGTCTCATCCTGGCTGGATGGTGTGGCCTTGCTACTAGGAGTCTCCAGACAGAATGGACCATTTAGGAAGCATTTTCCAGACACTGAAGTAACATCAGCTGATTATCCACAATCAAGTGTAAAAGATGACGGCTTGACAGCTGTTACACTACAATACATCACCAAGTTACTTCCCAAGATTGCTACGACCAGAACAGCCTTATTTCTAGTGGAAGACAGTCTTACCGCTACTGCCTGAGATGTCCCAGATCCAAGATATTAAGAACTTTAAAAGTCAAAACTGGTGCCTTGAATTTAACATGGAAACAAACTCGTAGCAATTGATGTTCATAAAGAATCAGTGTTTGTAATAATTGCTATGCTCTCCCCAGACTGCAATGTACAGGCACCATATTCAGGACCAACTGAAATGTTTAAACTGTTTTCAAGAACAACTCTGTTGAAACATTCTATTCTTCGAATCTTGCAAATGCCAGGTGCATTCTTCAGATCCAGCAAATGTGTATATCTTGCCTAAATTGGCATAATTTATTCCGCTTCTGCAAAGGGCAAGGAGATTTGCAGGTCATTAACCTCCTGATCACTGGAAATTCTGTGGACTTCCATTTGGCCCAGGCATAGCCCACACATAAACATAGGGGCACAGCATCACATACAGAGCTCCATACCTCCTGGGGCTTCACAGTTCACGTTAATGGTGTGATGACACCTCTTGCAGGAATGGTTTTAACAAATGGGCAGCAGGGGCAGCTGCTTGGTAGGTGACTGCCCGTTGCCCCAGCCCCTCAAAGGAGGGAGGAAAGAAAAAGAAGGGCAGGATTCTGCTGCCAATTGCACCTGCCCCATCTGGGGTTCAGGCAGCTGGCTTTTAGCAGCAGTGGTGGCTCCTGCCCACCTTGTATGAGGCGAGGGCCACTCCTTGCTTGGCCCCAGCAGGCAGGAGAGCAGAAGTGGTCACAAAGCACCTCCTCTCCTGTGCAAAGGAATGTGCACACAGAGCTCTTCCTCATTACTGAAATAAAAAATCCATCTGCATAAAAGTATTATCTCAAAGGGCCATAACTAATTTTCCTCAGTAGGAAAGACTGCTATATTTCCCAGTGAGGCTTCAACAAAAACAAAAAAAATGGAAAAATTGGTGATTTCCTCATAACCAACAAACACCAAATTAATGGCTGCAATGCAAAGAATACTTTCCTGGGACTAAGCCTTATAGGATTAAAACGGGATTTGCTTCTGAGAGGACCTGTTTAGGTTTGCTCTCTGTGCGTATGTATTTTAGTGCTCATGAATAGATTGCATCAGAAATGCATGGGCTGAATGGGAGAAGTTATTTTTAAGTTCAAAAGTATTAATTTATTTACAATTAATCACTAAATAAATAACTTCCTTAAATGACACATGACACCCTTTAAGCACCACGTCATGTCACAATAATGGAGATTTTAAAAGGATCACTTAAATTTGACAAAAGTGAGAACAATCTTGAAAAAAACAGGGGAGAATCTTAAGGCCTGTTAAGCAGGTGGAGTTTGTGGAGTACACCAGGCACCATGGATCTTGTTGAACCCTTTTTGAGTCTGACATACTTGCTATGACTCAATAGCTGATATGACGATAAAGCCAAGGGTTTTGCCTGATATATAAAGAGGAAAATAAAAACTGACAAAAATTGCTTGCTACTGTAGAACCCTTAACCTCTCATGGAATGGCAGAAATCCAACTTAATATGCTTTTCTTTTCCCCAGGGAGAAGGCATCAAGTATCTGCAAAGCGTATGCAATTTTATACCTGTGCCATGGGAACAGGCAGCAAAAGCCCAGGTCAAAAAGCCATTATTCTGCTTTTACTTCTGAACATAACCTCTTCCTTTAGCCTCATTCAAGTACACAGCACGGAAATATTTCATTAGTAGAAGAGAACATACTGAATAAAGTAGTTCCATAAACCACATTTTATCTAAATAGCTCCTTATATTTCAAGAATGCTAAGCTATATATTCATTCAATGTAGCTAGCATCCTGTAGATTGGCATTCCTTTTTGATGAATTTCTGAACTCCTAAATTCACTGCAGCTCTTCCATTCATTTATTCCCAGCAACTACAGAAAAGTGTGGTAATTTCAGTACAGTCATCATCCAATTCTGCCCTTTAACTAGATACACGTACACAGATGTGCATGTTCATTTGTACATACAGCAACATTTCAATGAAGGTGCTTTTTTGAGACTCAGAAAGAAATTTAATAAGAGCCCTGTGTAATTAGACTGAAAGAGCCAGTTTAATGTAGTGGTTAAGAGTAGACATGGGCACAAACAAACAAAAAAACCCAAACACCCTGTTCATCGTTCGTTGCCATCCACGAACAACGAACAATGAACATGGACGAACATGAACTGTTCCCAGACATGTTCATTGTTCGTTGTTCGTGGGGGCCAGAACCACCCCCACCCCCAAACTCCCACCCCACTTAGCCCCCCCTCCCCTCAAACCCACTTACCTGGCCCTTTAAAGATCCCTTTAAACTATCAGCTGGCAGGCAGCAGGGGGGGATTCTCCACTGCCGCCTGCCAGCTGATAGTCTAAAGGGCCCTGTCCTGGCAAAAACAGCAGTGTCTGCTGGCAGCTACTTTGAGGGGTTACCAACTGACTTTCCCAATGTCCAATACCCACCAAATTTGCAGGGGACATAGTCCTCACTTTCCTCTGAAGACCCCCCAAGTTTCAGAGAGATTGCACCCCGGGAAAGGCATGATCCACGGGTCTCCCCGTTGGCTGTCATTTTCTCTTCACAGTGGCAAAAACAGGACTCTCTGCTGGAAGTACTTTGAAGGGTTAAAGCCAGAAGGAAAGGCAGAAGGAGTTCAGAGTTCAGTCCCTGCTTCGGTTGCCAAGGGGATTGATTGTAGGTGCCAGACTGTCTGGCTTGGCGAACGGCTGCCAAAGGCAACAAATGAGGCTTGCAACGACCACCTGTTCATTTAGGATGGGGCATCACGAACAGCTTGTTCGCGAACAGCAGATTGGACTGTTCGTGGTTTTTTTCTGTTTGTAATGCAGTTCATGCCCATGTCTAGTTAACAGTGATGGGACTCTGATTTGAAGAGCCGGGTTTGATTCTCCACTCCTCCACTTGAAGCCAGCTGAGTGACCTTGGGTCATTCACAGCTCTCTCAGGGCCAAGCTACACATGACAAATGACACTTGAATGGCAAGTGGATTGAGTGGAGGGCAAGTGAACAGGGAGAAATACACTTGCTGTTCAAGTGTCATTCGTCATGTGTAGCTTGGCCCTCAGAGCTCTCTCAGCCCCGACCCACCTCACAGGGTGTTTGTTGTTGTGGGGATAATGATAACATACTTTGTAAACCGCGTTAAGTTGTCCTGAAGGGTGGTATATAAATCAAATGTTATTATTAGTAGTATAGTATACTGTTACCCACACCAGCCAGCCAATGGGAAGCCCACAAGCTGTCCTTGTAAGAAACAGCTGTCCTCTGCTCTTCCACACACTAACAACTAGTGTGTGGAGATATGCTGCTACTGAACACAAACAGTTCTTTACAGAGGCTACTCAAGGCAGTTGCCTCAGATGACAGGTACTGGGTGGCATCAACAACACTTCATATTACCACTTACCATCCTTCCTTCACCAGCCAGCCAGCCAGCCTCTAGCCTCCCTCCCTCTGGTCTGCCCACCTGTTACCCCTGCCGATGAACTGGAGTTCATAATCTTCCTCATTCTCCACAGCAAGCCATGCACACCAGTTCTTCCACTCTCACACAGTTCTTGTGAGAGTTCTGCCTCCATTTGTTGCCTGCTAGGGCAACCAAAATGGAGGCTAAATTTGCTTGACTAGAAGGAATTTTGTAAGAGTCCTGTAAACAAATTAAGGTATATGTGGCTTGCTGCACTGTTCTTAAAGAAGACTAAAGTGAAGTGGTAAGGAGGATTGTCTACTCTGGTTCCCAAGTGGGGGACAAGGCTGAGGCACAAACACCAAAATATCTGGAGTTGCCATTACCTCTACACCTCTGACCATTTAGCCATCATGGCTAATAGCACCTATACGCACATGAAGCTGCCTTATACTGAATTAAACCATTGGTCCATCAAGATCAGTATTGTCCACTCCAGTAGAGGTCTTTTACATCACTACTGCCTGGTTCTTTTAACTGTTGGGGATTGAACATGGAACCTTCTGCTTACAAAACAGAAGCTATTCTGCTAAGCCACAGCCCCTCCCACATAAATTGTCTATGGCCATCTAATCTATGGAGCTACTAAGAGGTGCTGTAGCATAGTAGTTAAGTGGTTGTGAATTAGCCCTCTGCTGGTTTGAATCTCACTATTTCCATGAACTCAGCAGGTGGCCTTAGGTAAACCACTCCTCTCAGCCCCCGCTCCTCAGCTGTATTATGGGGATATTAATAATAATACTGATTTTGTTCACCACTCTGAGTGGGGGCAGTAGTCTGTCTAGAAGAGCAGTATATAAATTATAATTATTACTATGGTCATTTTATGGTTCGTAAGCTAATCAGGCAAACAAAATGTGAGGTAAATTTTACTTTAGTAAATGAAGACTGTGATTTATTGAAGCCCTTTAAGATGGTCTTTCCCATCACATTTGGGGATTTACATGTCAGCCTATATGGCTGAGGAACTGCTTGATGCCAGTCCCAATTTTAAATAAGGCACTAAATTCTAGAACTAGAACATTATTGGTTCTGGCTGAGCCATTTCGAGGGTCTCCTTCAAATTGAGGCCTACTTCAAATTAGCTGCAAAGAGGGCCTTTTCATACCTGCTTCACACTGTCCTGGGGAGTGGTGATATTCTCTAGTAGGCCTGGCCTGTGGCGTGGTTAGGCCATAACTAGGTTTGACAGTACAGTTGCCAACTTCCAGGTAGTAGCTGGAGATCTCTTAGGATTACAACTGATTTCCAAGTCCCCTGTAGAAAATGGTTGCTTTGGAAGGTGGACTCTATGGAATTATACCCTGTTGAAGTCCCTCCCCTCACCAAACCCTACCCTCTCTAGACTCTACTCTCAAAATCTCCAGGAGTTTTCCAACCTGAAGCTGGCAATCCTATTTGGCAGGAACAGACTCGTACTCATTCAAGACTCACTGGTGTTTTGCTGGATCTAGGTTTAAAAGATACATTGATACTTATTTCAGCTGAGCATTTTGTTGCTTATTGTTGTTAGAAAGAACACATTCATAGTTTCATCCTGGAAAACAAAATATCTGCTAACATGGGATGGGAAAGCAACCTTGGATTTTTTCGCTACAAGATTCAACAAATTTGAGAAATGGCATTCCTGAGTGACCTACATGGAAGAGTTCCTTTCAGGTCTTTGCCAGCAATTATCAGAGGACTATGAGTGTTACTGATTCACAGTGACAAATATATGTAAAATGCTGTACAATTTGAATCACAGAATCAGAGCTGACTATCATAATCAGCACTTAGATGAATCTACTGTGGCGGCAGGATTCCATGCTCTTTACCCTCGTGGCCCCCAAAAGTTTCTACTCTCTGTTCACAGTTCACAGACACTTTCATTGCAAAAAATCAAATGGCTTTAAGTAAAATCCAGAAAACCAGCATGGATTTAGGTTATTTCATGTGATGCTTTGTCAAGCAAAAAAACGAATTCTTGTGGGTAAACAAAGAATTGGAGTCATTTTTTTCAGTTTGAAGCTGGCATCGTTAAGAGTTTGGCCACCTTTTTGGATTGCCTGTTGCTAGGGCAACCAAAATTGTAGCCAAACTCTCACAAAAGGGAAAAAAAATGTGGGAGTTTGGGAGCACCTTCACACATAACGCAAAATGCAAGGAAATACATGTTTGGTTGGGGGAAACTCCAGTGCAACTTGCATTTCACATGTGACCCAATGCTTGCATTTAAAAGCGGAGGGGGGGATTGGGCTCCTGTGCACATACAAAGACAGAAGGAGCATCTTTATTCCTTCCTTTGTACCCTGTGTGTTTTAAGTAGCAGAGATTGCGTGTGGGGGGAGGGTTAATTGCCTTACAGCCAGTTCCATGTGTTTGCCTGGTATTGTCTAATCACTATGGGTGTGCATAATGAAATTCCTGAGCCAAAGATATACACAGAAATCGCAATTTTGAATTGCAACCTTGATTTTCTGGAACAGTAACCTAAACCCAAGATGTTTGAGAATAACGATATCCCCTCCCACCCCCGCAAAATCCATTTTTAACACGTTCCAATGCTTAGCAGCCAGGCAGCATAAGCAGATGGTTTTCTTTGATTCTACTGATTTCCTGGGCAATGGCATTTCAACCGTCCAATCAAATCCTTGCAACAGAGGAGCACAGAGCACTCTCAGCCAATCCCAAGCTTCAGAGAGCTGCCATTCTCCCTCTGCCCTCCTTTGTGGCTTGGAGAGAGAGAGGTTTTTTCCCCTTTGAAAGCTGAAATATGAGCTTGTTCAGGTTTTGTCCAATTTGCTTGAAACTTGGGAGTTCTTGGGTGGACAAGAAAAAGAAGTTCCACTGCTATTTTGGTGATATTTGCTTGAAAAACAACTCCAACCCCATGAAAAAATCCCCCATAGGAAATCATGGAAAAACTGCCAATCACTTTCCTTACTTTGTTAAACAGAACATAACAAGGAAGCATAGCAAATGGAGAGTTTTCAGTTGAAAGGTAGAAGTTTTTTATGGTCTGTCAATCACTGCGAGAATAGTAAAATTAAATGAATGCAGACCTTTTTTTAAAAAAATGTCGATGCCCGTCTGGAGCTCTCTTGCTAGGTTTCTGCCGTTTTAGAAAACGGTAGAGAGAAGCGCAGCTGTGCAAAGAGGGACCTACTTCAGGGGTCTGTAAAACAGACCCTCTTTGTTCAATCTGCTTGAAACGTAGGCTTTAGATTAGAGGGAGGACTATGTTCTGTGCAAATGTGGTGCCGTTAACTTTATAAACAGCTGCCCTCCAGACCCTTGAACAGATTCCTCCTTTGATCCTGAACAAAAAACACACTGATATGACTCCTGAACTGGTAATATCCTACCCAGAAACAATTAATTACGGTACCTTGCTCCCCAAGTCCGGATCAGAAATTATAACAAAAAATTTTTAAGTGCACACCCCTTCTAATCACTCCTGGGAAGACACATAGAAGCTGCTGTAAGGCAAATAACCCTCCTCCTATAGCTAGTTAAAGCATGCACACCCCTTCTAATCACTCCTGGGAAGACACATAGAAGCTGCTGTAAGGCAAATAACCCTCCTCCTATAGCTAGTTAAAGCATGCACAGTGGAAGGGAAGGAATATGCCTTTGTATACATATGGGAACTGATTTGTCACACACACACTGTTTTTAAAGTACGCATCTTGTCACTTATGAAATGTAAGTTTGGTTGGGAGTTCTCCCAACCAAACTTGTGTTAGCTCACATTTTGTGTAATGTGGGAAGCCTAAAGACATGCTCTGCTATTCTGTTGTTCTGAAAAAATGCCTGTTTAAAAATACCTATTGTGTTGTGCCTAAACTGATGTTCTGGTTTAGGGTTGATTCAAGGTTGACCCTAAAATTCGGCAAAAAGAATGGCAGGATAGTACCAGAAGCGCGAGCGCCTGACTTACCGGGCGCTCGGTTTGCTGCCGCGGGGCCGGAGGGCGGAGAAGGCGCGGTGGCTGGCTGCCGGCCGGCCCGGGCTGGGACAGCGGCAGCCAATCAGTTTGAATCCCCGCCGTCCAATCGCGGCCGTTGGGGGAGGGGCCGGGGCGAGGCCGGCTGCCGGACCACGGGGAGGGAGTCTTCCCTCTGGTCCGCCGGCTAGGTATTTAAGCAGGCAACTGCCTGGCCCCTCCTCACTCGGCGTCGGGCGGCGAAGACGGAAGGAGCTCCGAGAGAAGACACCGAGGAGGACGGAAGAGCGAGCGGCGTGGGGCAACGTGTTCGGAGGGAGGCTGCGGTGCAGAGAGGTTTAGCTGAGCCTCTCTTTCGTCACCCAGCTCCTCTGCCAGTTGACTCCCAGCCTGAAGAGGACGACGAGAGCGGCACGAGGAAGGCGGCGGCGGAGAAGCTCGTCAGAGCACAACCTACCCAGCGCCCAGCCCCACGCCAGTCGGCTCCCTGCCCTCGGCAGAGTCCAGGGGCAGGTGGGAGCACCGCGGCCGTTCGTCCCAGGGGCAAGCTGAGCCTGGGGCGCGGCGCGGAGAGGAGGAAGGCAACAGCGGAGCTTCAGCGCAGCAGGGGGAGGGGCAGGCTTTCGTTTTTCGTCTCCCACATTGCTGCGATTTTAGGCCATGGCACCCAACAAGAGGGCGGGGGTGGCCAGGTCGGGGGCAAAAGAGGGGGGGAATAAGAAAACTACCCCCAGAGCCCACGGGAGGGCAGGGCCACCCCAGAAGGGGGACAAGGGTAAGGCCAAAGCCAACGCCACTGATGGGGGAAAGGGGGCGCGGGCGAAAAGGGTCCCCCAGCAGGTAAGCGGGGGAGCTCCCCTCCCTTCACCCAGCCAGCAGCGGGCAGCAGCACAGGGCCATAGGCAGGCTGAGAGGCCTCGTCCCCGCCCCTCTCAGAAAAAGGCTGCAAAGGGAAAGGGGCCCTCGAACAGCAAGGGCACAGCAGGTTCCCTCCAGAGCATCAGCCGGGCATTGGAACTCCTCACGGCCCGTGTGGAGAGCTTGGGGAACTCCGAGCCTGGGGGGGCCGTGCCCCTCCCAGAGCCTGTTGAGGTCCCTGAGAAGAGGCGCAGCCGGAAGAGAGCGGGCAGCCCAGCCAGGGGCCGCCGGGCACAGAGGTCTTCAAGCTCCAGTTCCAGGAGCTCCAGCCACAGCCGGTTGCGGCCTGCCAAAAGGAGGAAGGGCTCCAAGAAGAACAGCAGAGGCCACAGGAGACGCGAGGAGTCAGACAGCGAGGGATCCACAGGTGAGTCCACCTCCTCTGGGGAAGAGACCCTCAGGGAGGATTACTGGGACGCCGCCGCTTCCATCCCAGGTCTCCCAGGGTGGGCCTTGCGTCGCAGGGGCGGGGGAACAGGAAAGGACGACCCCTCCGGGGTCTGGGGCGAGGACCGGACTGACGCCCCCCCCTCTGGTTCCTTTGGGGATGAGGAGGATCCCCCTGGGATCCACCTGTCCCGCAAGGTCCGAGAGCGCATTTTGGACGGTTATTATGTCGACCTCTTCTCCCTCCTCAGGCCAGAGGCAGAGGACGGGCGCTGTGGCCCGCCTTCTAAGCGGGACAAAAAGGGGCCCAAGAGGGATGTGGCAGAGCGCACCTTCAGCAACTGGTTGGAGGGATTCACCGTATATATGGGGGTCGTGCAGATTGCCTACCCAGAGCGGGGATGGCACCTGTCCAACCACTTGAGCAATGTCCTCCGGGCCCGGGCCTTGGCGGGGGAGGCGGCGGCATTGGACTATGATGAGGCCTTCCGTAAGAGGGCCTCTCACAACCCAAGGGCTAGGTGGGATCTCATCAGCCAGAAGCTCTGGCTTTGGCTGGTGGGGCCGCAAATGAGGGCCAAGGGCGAATCGTCGCGGGGTCCCCGTTGGTTCCCCCGGCGGGACAAGCAACGCGGCCTATGTTGGGAGTTCAATCTGGGCAGGTGCCAGCGGCCCAAGTGCCGCTATGAGCACAGCTGTGAGTCTTGCGGGGCCCCGCACGCCCGTCTCTCTTGCCCCCGTGGCACCCTTCCCTTTCGGGGGGGAAGGCCCTCCAGCAGCGGGTCCCATAGGGATGGGGGGTCCACCACCGCCGCAGCCCCACAGCCCAGCAGCAGCAGCAAGTAGGCCTGACCATGTCAAGTTAGGCCGGGCCCACACGCCGGTGCTGGTAGCAGCCCTCCGCCCCCTCCTGGAACGATACCCAAACAAATTGGCGGCCGCCTTCTTGCTCGATGGCTTCTCGGCAGGTTTCCGAATTCCATTCATGGGTGCCCGCGTGGCCACCACCTCAGGCAACCTAAAATCTGCTAGGGAATTGCCGGAGGTGGTCGCTGCCAAGATCGCCAAGGAGGTGGCGGCTGGTCGGGTCGCCGGCCCCTTCCCTTTCCCTCCGTTACCCAACCTTAGGATTTCCCCGCTGGGGGTGGTACCCAAGAAGGCCCCAGGGGAGTACAGGCTCATCCACCACTTATCCTACCCACGGGGCTCATCGGTCAATGACTGCATTCCGCAGGAGCTGTGCTCCGTTAAGTATGCCTCCTTTGATCAGGCGGTTCGCCTGGTGCGATCCTGCGGGCAAGGGGCCCTCATGGCCAAGTGCGATATCGAATCCGCGTTCAGGCTCCTCCCCGTGCACCCTCAGGACTTTTCCCTCCTGGGCTTCAAGTTCAGGGAGCAATGGTATGTAGACAGGTCCATGCCCATGGGGTGCTCAGTGGCCTGCGCGGCTTTTGAGGCATTTAGCACTTTCATCGAGTGGGCGGCCAAGGACCGCATGGGGTCCCCCCATATTACTCATTACCTCGATGACTTCCTCATTATGGCGCCCCCTGGTGGACACACTTGTGCCATCCGCCTCAGGATCTTCCAGGACCTGGCGGAGGAGCTCGGGGTCCCGCTAGCCCGGGAGAAAACCGAAGGGCCCTCCCCCCGCCTTACTTACCTGGGGATAGAGCTCGATTCTGAGGCTGGCCTCTCCCGCCTCCCCCAAGAAAAATTGGGCCGCCTGCGGGAGATCATTGCCGCCACTCTCCTGCGGGAAAAGTGCACCCTGAGGGAGCTACAGTCTATCATCGGGCACCTCAATTTTGCTTGCAGGGTGGTTTCCCCGGGCCGGGCCTTCTGTGCCCGTCTCTCCAGTGCCTGCAAAGGGGCCTCGGCACCACACCATCACATACGTCTCTCTAAAGGTTTAAAGGAGGACCTCAGGGTGTGGCTTGATTTCCTGTCCAAATACAACGGGGTGTCCCTGTGGCAGGGGTCCCTCTCCCCGGGTTCTGACTTGCAGGTTCAATCCGACGCAGCCGGCAGCTTGGGGTTCGGGGTGTACTTCAGGGGGAGATGGTGTGCGCAGCGCTGGCCCTCCTCCTGGGCTGCCTCTGGGATCCTCCGGGACCTGACCTTCCTCGAGCTCTTCCCCATTCTGGTGGCCGTAACAATTTGGCGGGAGGAGCTCCGGGATAAAAAGGTCCTGTTCTGGTGCGACAACCAGGCCTCCGTGCGGGTCATTAACAAGCAGTCCTCCCGATCCGACCGGGTCATGAGGCTGGTCCGCCGCTTCGTGTTGTGCTGTCTTGCTGCTAACATCTCTTTCTCAGCCCGTCACGTAGCAGGTGTGGATAACAGCATGGCAGATGCGCTGTCTCGCTTCCAGATGGAGAGGTTCTTCACGCTGGCACCCGGGGCCTCCCGCACACCCGAACCATTCCCACCGGACCTGTGGCGAGTTGGCGAGACACCGTGACGCAGGGGATCCTCTGCTCCGTGGCACCCGCCACTCTGCGGGCTTACTCCAAGGCGGTAGCGCGCTTCCTCCAGTTCGCGGCGAGGGATGAAGGGCAGGGCTCTTGGCCGGCGTCCAAAACATCGGTGCTACGATATCTTGCCCACCTGCGAGGAACCGGTTTTGCCCCAGGAACCATGCGACGGGAGCTGTCCGCCATTTCCTTCTTCAGCAAGGCCGCGGGTCTCCCTGACCCCTGTGACTGCTTTGAGGCCCGGAGGGCCATAGAAGGGTGGGGCAGGGTCTCTCCACGGGTGCCTGACCAGCGCAGGCCTATTACGCTGCCCACCTTGCGGGCTATTCTGCGGGAGGTCCCCAGCATCTGCTGGTCCCCCTACGAAGGGCGGCTCATCCGAGCAGCCTTCACCCTAGCATTTTTTGGAGCTTTCAGGGTCAGCGAGCTGGTGGCGGGGTCTCGCTGGGATTCCTCCGGCAGGGGCCTCGCAGCTGGTGATTTGGTCCTCTCCAGACGCACGGTTGCCATCTCAATACGTCAATCCAAAACCGATCAGCGAGGCCGGGGGGTCTCTGTCCTCCTGCGGGCCTCGCGGGATCGCGCAACCTGTCCCGTCGCGGCTGTCCGATCCTTCGTGGCAGGTCGGCCTCAGTGCTCCGGTCCCTTCCTGGTACACAAGGACGGTACCCCCCTCACGCGCTACCAGTTCGCTGCCCTGCTGAGGGCATGCCTTCAAGCTGCCGGATTCCCACCGAGGGACTTTGCCTCCCACTCCTTTCGCATCAGTGCAGCCACGTCGGCAGCACAGCTGGGCCTTCCCCCCGACGCCATCCAGCGGGTGGGCCGCTGGCGGTCCGGGGCTTTTCGCACCTACATTCGCCCTTCTCGAGTGCTCTCCCACTGAGTTGTGTCTGTGCTTCAATTTGTTGCAGGTCAGCGGAGGACTGTTTGGATCTGCGGCCATAGCATCGTGTTTTGGGCCGGGAAATATGCTGCATCATCGGGATGGGGAAGACACCTCGGGCTGGACGGCCACATCGCGATTCGCTGGATCGGCACCCGGGGTATGCTATGGGAGACGCTGGCCCCCACCTTGGTCCGACAGGCCCGCCGGGAGGGCCCACCTGACGCGCTGATCATCCAGCTGGGCGAGAACGACCTGGGCAGACGGGAAGGCCCGGACCTGCAGCGGGCGATGTGCGCCGACCTGGACTATCTAAGGGGATTGTTCCCTCGGACCTTTCTTTTGTGGTCAGACTTGCTCCAGAGGCGCTGTTGGCGCTTTGCGCGTAACCCAGAAAAGGTGGACGGGATCCGGCAGCGGGTGGCCCGCGCCATGGGGCGCTACATTTCTTCAGCTGGCGGCCTACTCATCCCACACCCGGACATTTCTTTCCGCTTGGAGGCGCTGTTCCGCCCGGACGGGGTGCACCTGTCCAGCTGGGGCCACGACATTTGGCTTCAGGACCTGAGAGATGGCCTGCTCGAGTGGTTGCGGCAGTAGGAGCTTTGGCGGGAGCCCCCCCCCCTCCTTGGGGGAGAGGGGGGGCTCTGGTGGCGGTTGGTCATTGGATCGGATCTCATTTTGCGGGAGCCAGGGCCTCCGCCCTGGTTCCTGTTGAGGGGATTCCCATAAGGAATCTTGGGGTGAGTCACGGAGGTGCATGCCCAGCTCGGGGGCTGCCAGGTCGGACTCATCTCCAGGTGGCAGGGGAATCATGCAGGGGTGTACACCCAGATGATCTCCTCCCTTAATGCCACTCCTCCGGTCCCCCCCTCAGCTGGGGTCTGAGGGGGGAGGGGTTCATCGGCTTGGCAGGCGGGCCCGCCGATGCATGGGGATCCGATCCAGATGACTGCCTTCGCTCCTTACCTGCTGTGTTAATAAAGTTGTGGCCTGTTTTCTCTCCAGCCGTGTGTTTGGTCTCTGTTTGTCATCGCGCCCGCGGCCTCCGGCCATCAGCACTAGGCTGCAAGCGCGAGCGCCCGACTTACCGGGCGCTCGGTTTGCTGCCGCGGGGCCGGAGGGCGGAGAAGGCGCGGTGGCTGGCTGCCGGCCGGCCCGGGCTGGGACGGCGGCAGCCAATCAGTTTGAATCCCCGCCGTCCAATCGCGGCCGTTGGGGGAGGGGCCGGGGCGAGGCCGGCTGCCGGACCACGGGGAGGGAGTCTTCCCTCTGGTCCGCCGGCTAGGTATTTAAGCAGGCAACTGCCTGGCCCCTCCTCACTCGGCGTCGGGCGGCGAATCCCACCCACCACTCCCATTGTTCAGCGGACCGGGGGGGGGTCAGTGGTCCTTGTAATTTTCCTTGTCACAACTGTTGGCGGTTGGTCATTGGATCGGATCTCATTTTGCGGGAGCCAGGGCCTCCGCCCTGGTTCCTGTTGAGGGGATTCCCATAAGGAATCTTGGGGTGAGTCACGGAGGTGCATGCCCAGCTCGGGGGCTGCCAGGTCGGACTCATCTCCAGGTGGCAGGGGAATCATGCAGGGGTGTACACCCAGATGATCTCCTCCCTTAATGCCACTCCTCCGGTCCCCCCCTCAGCTGGGGTCTGAGGGGGGAGGGGTTCATCGGCTTGGCAGGCGGGCCCGCCGATGCATGGGGATCCGATCCAGATGACTGCCTTCGCTCCTTACCTGCTGTGTTAATAAAGTTGTGGCCTGTTTTCTCTCCAGCCGTGTGTTTGGTCTCTGTTTGTCATCGCGCCCGCGGCCTCCGGCCATCAGCACTAGGCTGCAAAGTGAAATTCAAGAAGAGAAGCAAGTTTCAATTGGGTGCCCTAAATGATAATGCCTTGAGCCCGGGAAGGAGGCCTTGCTGGTGGTACCCTGTTATGACCTGTACTTTCTTTGGGGTAGATTTTTCTTTTAATCTTCCCCTTACACCCTCTGGGTAGTTTGCTGCCACCAGGAATATATTATTCCAAAATATTTTATTCAAATTTCCCCTTTTGTAACGTGTTTAAGCGTCAGGCTCCTTCGTGGTTCTATGTGGCCCTGAGGATATGAATGGGATATAGCAATGACAACTACACTGGGATATAACAAAACAAAATAAATGTTTATTTTTCAAGAAGCGTATTGGTTTCATAAAAGTAGTTCTTGGTTCTTAAAGTTACTTCCTATAAACTCATTCACACAGATCTCTTCTAAGGCTTCACACACAGTTAGCCCCCTTCATTAGACTCAATAGTTCTCTCACAAATACTTCAAATATAGGCAGCACACAGCTAGCCTCTCTTTCTCTGACTCTCATTCACAGAAATATTAAACCTGCTCAGGCAGCACACAGCTGGCCTCTCTTTCCCTGACTGAGTGTCCTTTCACAAACATGCTCAGTTCAGGTTCCACACAGGTTATATTTCTGTCAGCTAGCCTGCTTTCTTCTGACTGAAACCTTTCTCCCTGCACTGTCAGTCTAAACTGCATTCACTCCGCCCACACTCTCAGTCATCAACCAATCACATCACTCACTCTTCCCTCTCTCACCCCCACTCTTCACCTAGCTCAAACCAAGCATTTAAAGACACATGCACACATTTACTTGGAATCATTACATACCCGCTTGCTTCTCTTCCTGTTTTGTGATCCCCAAAATATATTACTGCAATGAAGCAGCATGCCCTCACTACATACTCAACACAATTTTGATGCCCTCTGCAATGCGAATTGGTCATGTGTGCAAAGAGATCTGCATATGCTCTCTCCATGTAACATGTTACCACTTACACTGAATATATGGTAGGTTCAGATGTGGGCCCATTCATGCCTTGGGCCGAGGGTATTTCTGAGGTGGCATATGTGTAATCAGTTCTCAAGGAACAGAATTCAAGGGAACACCGCTCTGGAATGGCTTTGAATTGCCACAAATAAGTTACAAATTAGCTTCAAGGTTCTTGAAAAAGCAACACAAATCTTCATTAGGAGAGTAATGAGCATTAATGCACTGTAACTAAAATGGTCTGCTTCCTTTTCTTGTTAGAATCAAGATGATAGATGGAAAGCATTTCCACTTTCTGATTGCCACTGCAGTGCTAATGGGCATGGCAAATAAATACACAATTGGAAGTGCACGCCAGAACAAGAGCACATGGCAATGATTTCACAAATTACGTTCTCCTTCTCCCCTCCCCCCGCCACATCCAACCCAGCCTGATTTCCTCTACCCACCAGTTCTAAAGATTATTATGGAGCTGAAAGATTGCAACTCACTTTGTGTATGGGAGTTTTTTGTTTCCATAGCTGCTTCTAACAGACAAAGCTTTTGCGTGATGCCTTTATTGCTTCTTCATTTTAAAAGATCATGTTCCTAACAGCTGCAAACAATGGCCGTTTTCACGTCGTTAACATCGTGCAGCATGGTGCAACACTCACCGAACGCTAGCATCTTTATGGTGCGATTTCTGATGTTATCGCGCCACGAAAACGGAATCATGATGAGGTGATGTCCAGGGGTCATTTTGTAGAAAAAGAGCTGGAGGAACTCATTAGCATAACTCATTAGCATATGCCACACCCCTTGACAGCACCGGAAATGTGTCATTGGCATAACTGATTTGCATATGCCACACCCCCTGACATAACCTATCCTGGCTGTTTTGGACCCAATCCTGGCCATTCAGGGCTGAAATTGGGCCCAAAATGGCAAAAAGGGGCTGAAAATGGCCAAAAAGGGGCCCAAAATGGTCAGGATCGGGCTGCTGCTGAGCGGGAGAGTGATCCACCACCCGTCAGAGGCCCGATCCGGACTGTTTTGGCCCCAATCCAGGCTGAAACGGACCCAAAATGGCCGAGAGTCAGGTGGGTGGGGCCACCTGACATGTGACCTCTTTGGGGAACTACCGGAACTGCATTCCTGCATGTTCCCCCCTCAAAATGAGCCCTGGTGATGTCAGAAACTGCACCATGAAGACGCCACTGTTCCATGAGTGTTGTGCGATGTGCAACATTGCACAATGTGCACCACATTGCGCACAATGTTAACATGTGAAAATGGCTAATATACTGCAAACTGTGAGATTTTACATAATAAAGGAAGTATAAAGATTCTCCTTCATGGGATATGATGGCAATGGTTCTGTTTTGTTTTGTTGCCCCCACAAGACCATGGTTTGTTACACTACAGCATTGCATACAGTCCACCTTTCTTCCCACATGAATTTTATGTTCACAGGGTACCCAGGGCGTCTGATCATCATCGATCATCTTTATCGCACTCTTCTTCCAAGGAGTTTAGAGAGGCGTCCAGGCTACTTTCCCCTCTTTTATCCTGACCTTTTAAGGTAAGTTAGTTTGAAAAATAGCAATAAGCTCAAAACGCCATCCTAAGCAGAGTTTCACTCTTCTGAGCCCATTGACTCCAATAGGTTTAGAAGTGTGTACCTCTACTTAGGATTACACTGCTAGTGAGGTTCATAACCAAATGGAGATTTAAACCCAGGTCTTACTGGTCAGTGTCACAACCACTATATCACTCTGGCTCTTCTCTGGATGCTGACCAGGCTCAGATAGGCTGAACATCACTAGTATATGTGCTTTTAGACAATGCTGTGGGCCCAAGGTTTCTTTGTGAGTAAACTTGGGATTGGATCTCACCTAAAATTTCCATTGGACAGAAAGATTTCTATCCCTGGAAGCACAACTTTCCTGGCTCCCCATTCCCACTACAGCCAGAAATACCCCTTGGAATTCTGTTCCTGGAGAAATGGAGCCCTCAGAAATGCCTGGTGTGCACAAACATTCCAGGAAGGATCCAACCCTTAGCCTATTATCTTTCTTTCCTTATATGGTGATTTAATTTCTTCTGTGTCCCACTAGACTCTTATTTCTTTCTTGTTATAACATGGCAGGACCACAGAGTTACATATTGGTTATTTTTTGGGTTGCCAGTGGGCCTGGAGAAAAAATCCAGGTGATCCAGATCGAGATTTCAAAATAATCCAGTATCCCTGAAATTCAGAGGTCATATTCTTTAATCTAGAATCCAAATTTATCCAGCCGTTATTCCCCATGGAGAAAACTGTCTGGGACGTGGGGGGTGCATTGTCAAGCAAATTCCTCCAAATTTGCAGAGAACCTATTCCTAACTGTCCACTAAAGACACCCCCCCCCATTACCGGAAGATTGGGCCCCTAGTACAATTCTATGGGCCCCTGAACAAGCTGCTCTCAACCACTCTCCCTGTTCACATGTTACAGTGAATGAACATACAGCCTGCCTGCACATTCATTGCATACACCTCTTTATAGGAAAGAGATAATGAGCATTCACTTTATAAATGGATAAATGTATGGTTTTAGTCACACATTTAGCAGCACATGTGTTGAACGTGTAAATAAAAATCAAATGTACACTGTACATGGATTATGTATGTGTTCACCGTAACTTGTGAACAGGGCATATGTAGCTGGAAATTTAAAAAGGGGTCCAGTGGCACCTGAAAGACTAAGAAAATGTATTTTTGCATCAGTTTTCATGAGGGCAGAGGTCACAAAAGCTTATACTGGAATAAAAGTTTTTAATCTTTAAGTTGCCACTGGACTCCTGTTTTATCTTGCTGTTACAAGCTAAAACAGCTGCTAGTCAGTACTTACTAGAAGATAAATATTATAGAATAAAGTAGGCTGGATTTAGAGTAAACATGCATACAATCAGGCTCTAGGTAGTCCTATTTACATCAATAAAATCACTGGCTTGGCCTCTGAATTGAGGCAGAATACTACAGACCTTTGGAAATTGATTCATTGGAACGCCCCCCTAAGAAAGCTTTGTTAAAATTGAGCTATTGGGGATCAAAAGTCCCTTGAATGCTTCTTTTTTTCCCTTCATTGCCTTAGGGTACAAGCATCTTCCCAGAGTGCTGGCATTAATCTTACATTGAAAAGTGTTGCCAGTGCGACTTTGACTGAAGACTTAGTGCCCTGTACATTTGATAAATATTCAATTGTGACTACAAAGCTAACATCCCATAAGCTGTCACTTGATTTAAATTTACTCACTGCTACAGCAGCTGCCACTACACTTGGTGGGGCCCATGCTGTGCTTAATTGATCCTCTGAAAACACATCTTCCTTGTGCTCTGATTATCATGGATAGGAAATTATAGGAAAGGAAGGAAGGAAGGAAAGGAAGTGGAAGGTGTAAAGATATGTGGCAAGTCTGCACAAGAGAGTCCAGAATAGTCCAGGACTGTAGGTAGCCATGTTAGTCCATTGTGAAAATCTACCATCACCATTCCAAAATACCAGTCATAATCATACCTTTTTAAAAGAATCAACCAAATTGTTATCAAGTAATAAGTAGGTTTTCGAGTTGCCCAGAACTCTGCATCAAGTTGGATGAGAAGACGTGGAGGACAGAAAAAGATGTTGGGGGGTGGGGCATGGTGGAAATGCCCAAAGTATGTGGTTTGTAGCCTTTCTGAAATGGAGATGAGGAGGCATTGAAGACTTAGAAGGTGCTGGGTGAAAAAATAGATTTCAAGACATACCAGAAGTGACAGTTAATCAGCTCCTAATTAGAACAAACAGGATAGCAGTAAGACAGAGAACAAAAGAAAAGTGCATTCAATTTTATATTAATGGAGGATTATGTATCATCTAGACTATAATTTTGCTAACATCTTTTCTCACCCTCTCTGTCTGTCTGTCTGTCTGTCTGTCTGTCTGTTTGTTTGTTTGTTTGTTTGTTTGTTTGTTTGTTTGTTTGGGACATCTAGCCAGGTGAAGAGTTCTGGGGAACTCAAAATCTTGCTGTTTGATTTGGGACTAATAAAAAAGTACTAGTATGTAAGAATGACAGGAGAATGCCCTGCCTCTGAATAGTAGAACAGCCAATCAGTTGTTTTATCCCTGAGCCTATGGGAGTCCTGCCCCACCATCCAATCATCTTTCAGAAGGGGGTTGAAATGTTGGAGGGAAATGCAGCAGCAGATCAGGGCTGCCTTAGTGAGCCAGCAGACAATATCTGCCTGGTAGTGTGGCAGAGTGATTGAGCTCTACCTCTGGGGAAAGACAGTGTACCCAATCATGAGGTCTGTCTCTGTTGAAGAGCAGAACTGGTACCACTTAGTCAGGCTCTGGGAAAAGGACAGGTTGGTGTAAAGGAAATCCTAGGTGTGAAAGGATCAAACCTAGTGGTATAGACGTGATAGCCTGTTTGTAACTGCAAGCATTAAAAGGAATTTAAATCACAACCTGAAGCCATAGCTAGATTAAGTTTACATGCCTCAGCTAGGCTTCTCTTGTGACTTTCTGGAGATCTGGGTAGCTGTTCTGTTTTTTTTTTTTTAAAAAAAACCCAGTACATAAATAAATCTTCTTGATTGTTTTGTTGAACCTCCTGTTTCAGTGATCTCACCCTTCAAGCCAATGTAAAAATTACCTCACAACAGTGAACCCAAAGCCTTTACACTCGCTACCATAACTGAGGGGAAGGCTCCCATCATGTCAAAACAAACCTAGTTCTCCAAAATTAGAGAAGGCTGTGTGGGTTGGAAGAAAAGGCTTGTCACACTATGATTTTTAAAATGATTTTGCTATTCTTTTGAAACAGTTTATGATGTTTCTGGCTCAGAATAATGAATGCTGTTTGCATTCCCAATGGAACTGGTATGTGGCCTAAGCAATGAATGAGATGTATCCATAAACATCTTTGCTGATCTGATCCTTTATAAGAACTAATCAATTGTTGGCTCACACACTACCTTTCTCCATCCTATTTATTAATTTATTTTTTTATCATATTTAAGCACATACTTATCCCACTCTTCCTTCTCTATTGTATCCTCATAACAACACTATGAGGTAGGTTAGGTTGAATGAGAGTAACTAAGCAAAGATCACACAGTAAGTTTCCATGGCAGATTGGGAATTTGAATCTAGTTCTTTTCGATTCTAGTCAGACACATAAATTGCAATTTGTACCCCATCTTTTCTCTTGGCTCAAGACAGCTTATAGGTAATAATTAAAGCATTACAGATTAAAAACAAATACAATAAAAAGCCCAAATACCTCTCTTCTCCCTAAAAGATTATAGCTGTTCTTACCCTATCAAGAGCCTTGGCAAACAATAAAGCATTACAGTAGCTCCTAAAGAACAAGAGGTCTTTCCTCACTTTTTAAGGGAGCCCATTCCAAAGAATCAGAACAGAAAAGGGCTAGGCTCTAGTTGATATCAGATGGGCCACTGTAAGCAGAGAAACAATCGGTGAGTGGCTGTCTGAAGCCCATAGTTGGTGCATGGGAAGCTATGGAAGGTGACAGTCTTACAGATATGTGGGTCCTTGGCCTTGAAGACTCAGAATCAAACTAGCAACCAACGAAGCTGTTGCAAAATGGGTAAGATATTATTCCATCAGCCAATCACTGACAATAATCAGGCTGCCACATTCTAGACCAGCTGCAGTTTCCAAGTTATCTTCAAGAGTGGCCCAATATAGAGCATATTATAATAATTCAACTGTGAGGTTACAAAACCATGGTTCAGCGAGGCCAGATCTGCTGTGTCTAAGAAAGGATACAGTTGGCGAACGAAATGCAGTTGCTGCTCCAACCTGCCTTTCAAACACCAGTGCTGAGCGCATGAGCATTCCCAACCTGCTCTGCAAAAGCCAACTCTACTCCAGGGCAAGGGAATAAAAATACCTCCAAAACATCAGCTTTTCCTTTTTCTTGTCTGGGTTGAACTTCAGCTAGAACCAAAGGATACATCTGGAGGCTTGAGAAATGAAATATTGAACTAGATGTCATCTGCATATCGATGACCCCCAACTCCAACATTCTGGTCCATCAGTCAGAACATAGGTGAAAGAATAGAGCCTTTGGCACTCCAGAGATCCTACCTAGTTGATTCTGCTTCCCCAGTGGAAACTCTTTGTGTCTGATCAAACAGACCTACTCCCTTAACACCCAACTCCCTATTAACTAGGATTGCCAGCCAATGGGCTGGGACATGAAAGCGCTGTAGGCATGACATTGTGATATTGCTTCTGAGGAAAACCTGCAAGTGACATCATGCATCTCTAGGAATCACTGAAAACTCTATGATAAAGCCATGGCATTTCCAGTGATTCCTAGAGAGGCATGACATCACGTCTGGATTTTCACCAATGGCTCCAATACTTTTCCCTGGCACAATTTTAAAAGCAAGGGGTCAAGAGTATAAGTGATAGCTGTCATAATCCCAAAGTCCCTGTCAGCATCCATACATAGGCAAAATCAATCAATTTATCAGAAAACAACCTTGCAAAAACATCCACATTAGTGATCAAATTAATATCACTGACAGAGTCAGGTGTTACATGTTATGAACCACACTAAACAGTTAAGCTGGACACAATTTTACTGACGCAATAGTGACTGCCTTTGCTGCCATCACCAGCACCCCATAAATTGGGCTCTATGGTTTACTCTATCTGATTCAACCTTAATCTTCCACCAGCATCATTCCACCAGCAGTCTCCCAATCCATTTCTTATCTCCAGCACCCTGGTAAAATAAACAGCCATCACATCAAACTTTGTGCAATTTCATAGACTAAGATGCTGTGAGAAACCTTTGGGAAAGAAATGACCAGCTTGCATCTATGAACTAGGTATTAAACCAAATAAGAAGATTGAACCAGAAAACATTTTTGCCCAGGATTAAATGGATGCTCTGTTACAATATAGAATTATATTGGATGCTGAAGATCTTCATGCTACAGGGAAGGATTCGTTAATGTAATCAATCAGCAGTCCTTCATGTGTTTTTGAATGATTAAACTTTAAAGAGACACTCTAATGAAACTAATGGCTATCAAATTATTTCATTTTGAAAATCATTTTTTTCTCATTTGGATTCCATCTTGGCTAGTGAAATTAATAGCCTGCATTTGCATACAGAGATTGCCTTCATGTTTATTTCTAGAATATATCATTCCCAAATTACTAATCAGACTTCCAAATCCCTCCCCCCTCAACCAAGTCAATGAGTCTTAACTGGGTGAATTTGCATGAAAGCCCACATGATCAACTCACACTTAGCAAATTAAACATTATGTTAACAAGAGCAATTATATCATAAAAATTATTTATGTTGTGTAGAAGACATGGTTGTTACATTCTGATTCTTAGAACACATGAATACCTAGGGTTAAAAATCATATTATGAAATACTTTTGAAACTTTTAGAAGCAATCCTGCATGTTTTTGTGTCACTAAAGGAAATGTACTAACTTGACAGCCTGGGAGATGGACTATTATCTGTCTATCCTGCCACCTACTCAAGGCAATTTACTGTCTGTTCTGGAGAAAATTTTTAAAGGTAAAATTAGCACTTAGGTGCCTAACTTCTATTGATGGCCTTAATGCCTAAGTATAATTTATTCTATCTAAGATTGCTCTTTTCTCCTGCCTTGTTTTGTCCAGGGTTAAAATATTGGGGGAGGCATTATTATTTTGACACAACCCCAATACTGATCCATAGCCATGACTTTCTCTTGGCTATTACTCTCTGTTATTACTTCCAAGAGACCTATGTTCCCCATTAGGCATACTTGAATACCCACCTGTTCAGCTCATGTTCTGCTTGCTGGTCTTGAACAGGGACCTGATTTTTGATGATCACTTTGACAGTTCGTTGATCGGTTCATTGGTGTTCAACAGGGTGCTTACCTAATATGCAGTACAGTGCAATTTGCTTTTTGTGCATGTGGATCTTCATACAGCCAGATCGAGTTCTATTAACCCTCTATCCTTGCTGTGTACCTGATCCATTCAGCAAACAACTGTTTATGTAAACAATTAGATTATTCACAAATCATATAAATCAGTCATAATTAAATATTGTGTTTCAATAAAATCCTACCCTTTGGTGTCCATCTATTAGTGATGTTAATAGGCATGGATCAGTTTGAAATTGCAGCATCCTTGTGCATGCACAGTTGTGCAAAACCCCTATGCAAACAAGTTCATCTGCCATAACAGCTGTCTGGTGCAAACCAAGAGATCACATGATCAAATCACATCTGATTGACATCTGTCAAATGAATACATTGCAAAATTTGCAGCACCCCCATTGTAGCTAGGTAATGTCTAGAACAGCCATTCCACTTCTTACCACAATTTACAGTGGTACTACATATGATAAAGTTCACAAGGTACAGTGAACACACATACAGTCTGTGTACAGTGTACACTTAATTGTTCTTTATGCTTGTATTGAGTAAATCTCACCTTACCTTCTATACAGCTTTGACTGAAATCCAACATTTATTCAGATACTGGTCCCCAGTTTCATTTTTAAAGCAAATACTCCCTGGCTCTTTCTTACATGCAGGTGGTACACATGTTCACTGTAATATGTGAACAGGGCTAGTATAAGGCAGCTAAGCAGTGGTGGGAAAGAGAGAAAAAACATGTTGCTGAGCATGATGGAATGTTGGGGTCTGCAAGTCTTAAGATGGAGGTAAGGAGATGTGATGCAGACGTAGTTGGGTTAAACTAGCCTGTTTACCCCCTCCCCCTAGTTTACCCTCCTCCCCCCCCCCAAAAAATAATCTCTCACCAAACCTACTGGAATAAAGATAAAATTGGCTGCTCTTCATTTGAAAATGTAAAAGCCTAGCAGTAATCTGCATCTGTCTCCAGCACTAAATAGACACATGTGCCCCTTGTAAAATGTCGAGGAGAAACTGGAAAATCATTTTAGGAGGTGTACCAGATAAACAGTCAATAGTGTTTAAATTACAAAACAAATGAAAGAAATGGATCGTGTCACTAAATGAAATGTGCTAGGCTGATAGCCCCATAAGGAAAATTTCATCATTTTCATAAGTGTGAGAGTAGAATTCTGCTCCCATTTTTTCTATATTATAATACCAAATATAGCCTTTAGGGGCAGAATCCTAAATCTGGAAAAATATTACTTTCTGCCCCCTAGTGGTGTGCCTGTGCTGATGAAGGACATGTCTTCCAACCGTTAAGAAACACTGGTAGATATCCCATTCATGGACATCGCAAAGGAAACTTTCCCACTTCCCCATCCTGCTGCAACCCACTGAGCCCTATATGCCTGGGGTCAGAGGACCCCAAGGAATAGCATACGGGGGAAAGTGGGGCTCTGCAGTGAGAAGGGATAATTGAAAGATATTGTCACCCTCTTTTTGACAAACAGAAATGCCATTGGTTGTTGTGGGTTTTCCGGGCTGTATTGCCGTGGTCTTGGCATTGTAGTTCCTGACGTTTTGCCAGCAGCTGTGGCTGGCATCTTTGGAGGTGTAGCACTGAAAGACAGAGATCTCTCAGTGTCAGTCTGTGACACTGAGAGCGGGACCACAAGTGACGCCTGACACAGGTTGGACACTTGCCAGCTTCCCTCAAGATTTGATGGGAAATGTAGGCAGCTTGGCGGAATGTTGGACAAGTGACAGTTGAAAAGTCCATTGGACAGCAGTCAGAGAGTCAAGCTGCAAGACCAGGATGCCTACATTTCCCATCAAAACTTGAGGGAAGCTGACTAGTGTCCAACCTGTGTCAGGCGTCACTTGTGGTCCTGCTCTGAGAGATCTCGGTCTTTTGGTGCTACACCTCTGAAGATGCCAGCCACAGCTGCTGGCGAAACGTCAGGAACTACAATGCCAAGACCACAGCAATACAGCCCGGAAAACCCACAACAACCATCGTTCTCCGGCTGTGAAAGCCTTCGACAGAAATGCCATTCCATCAGAGGAAATGTTTTTTTTGCATATGTGCCACCATGTATTTCCCTGTTCCTCACGTTATTGGCTGCTGCTGGTAGGGATGGGGAAATATACATCATAATCCTATCAAGACATGGGCTTAGATGAGGCCATTGTGTCAATAAGCCCCTAATTCAAATACCATCTTCAAAATGGCCATCCTCCTCACAGAAACTTGGTAGATTCAAAAACAGAATTCTCATTAACGGAGAATGTTTCCAAACATGACTCAGATAATGGATTGTTAAGAATACTTGTCTGAGTGATTTAATTGACAATCAAAGGGAGGGTAATTGAAGAACTGAAATAATCTTTTGTTCCTAAAGTGAATACTTATGCTGTTATTTGCAGTTTGTTCAATCAGTATGGTTAATACTTATGAAGTGATCCTGAGACCCTCATAAATAACATGCTCAAATAATACCTAGTTTTCTTCCCAATACTCCTGAGTTGCTGATATATTCAAAATTTATTTATTTTAAAATATTTCTATGCCCACCCTTCTCTAAGGCATCTTTGGACCCAAGAGAGGTGTGACACCACCACCACCCTTATACATTGCCACTTACCATAAACTTCTCTTCCCAGGTTTGAGGCTTCCCAGGCAGTTAAGGGTAGTTACAACATGCCACCTGCATAACCTCTATTTATCAGGCAGACAGCCCTGACCCAAATCCCCACAGGGTCTCTTTCCTTCCTCTTCCCAGAGATTCCCCTAGACAGCTCCCTATATTTTATTTCCCCTCACTCACCTACTGCCCAGGGCTATTGAGGAAAGGGAACTCAATGTTTACTTCCCCTGTATATGCTGCTACCATTTATTAAATCTCGCCCATTTATCATGACCAGAGTGTTTGAATTTCATATGTGTATGTTTTATTTCCCCTCAACCAACAACTTCAAGACAGCCAGGGTTAATTCAGGAACAAAAATAACTTTTTATTTACAATATGGAGTGAATTAACTGGAGTGAATTATTGTAAAATTCATAGATATATTGTGGTTAAATGAGGAATGGTTACTATGTATCTGAATAGTTGTCAACAGTCAGCTATATCTTTGCAGCTTTTCCTCAACAACTTCAAATCCTTCTTGATATTCTCTAACCCTTCCAATTGAACTCTCAACTAGGGGTGTGCACAGGTAAAAAAACTGGTTGATTCAGTCCAATAATACTGAACAAAAAAAGTCAGCACCCCCAAATACCGAATTCATTCTCCAGTTGGGCTCGGTAATACAAAGCAAATTCGGTAAAATTCTGCCATTGTTTTCCTATGGGAAACTCAATTCAGGGCTATCTGTAGCCTGGGGAGGTCATTTTTGACCAAATTTCACCTAATTTTCTGGGGACCTACTCCTACCCGTCCTCTAACTACCCCCCAAGCTACATGAAGATTGGACTCTGGAGGGCCATTTTATCACCCCCCAAAGAAGGGTGATAGCCCTCTAGCTACCTCCGATTTCTATTATCCTCTATGGGGAAAACTATGGGGGCTATCCAGGGGCTAGGAGTTGTATTTTGCAAGAAAAATCCACCAAATATTCAGTGGATTTACTCCTGACTGTCCTCTAAAGACTCCCCAAGTTTCAGGGATATTGGACCCTGAGGTCCAATTCTGTGGGTCCTTGAACAAAGTGCTCCAACCCACTCCATTTGTTCCTATTGTGGGAAGGGGGATTCCAAGCTGACTCCCACAGCAGAAACACATGGACCAAGACCCCAAGACACACACCCCGAGAAGAACAACCAACAACAATTGAACACCAAACCAACTTCTATGACAACAGAAAACAGAAGCCAGCAAAAAACAACACCCAAACCTCTGTAAAGAAACAGCAAGTCCCAAAACAGGGGAAAACAGCCCCCCTCCAAAGAACAACCAACAGAAATCTACAGCAACAAAGAAATCAGCCACAACAGGAGAAAACAACTCCACCAGACGAACAGGTTAATTTAATACAATTAACAGGAAGTATAAATCATCAAACAACAAATTACCCACAACAGGATAAAACAACCCCCACCCAAAAGAACCAGCAGCAAAATGAACATTAAATATAACTTCAAAAGCCAGCAATCAAAGCCCCCCCTTACACAAAAGCCCAACCAAAGCACCCTCCACATACAGCAAAAAAAAAGCGTTTTAAAACCCTTTTTCCCTTCCTCCCTCCCCCCAAAGAGAAAGAAAACCCAGTGAGTCTACTAACTAAACTACAAGAGGTGAATTACACGAAGAGGGGCACTTGAAGGGAATAGTAATGTTAGCAGGGAAGCTGAGTTTTAGAAAGGTGAAACTGACAGAGCCTTCAGGAGGCAAAGAGGAAATGAACAAACCCTCTGAGCAGGGATCTCCCTGGCTCTGTAGAGAGGGGAAATTGACAAAGCCTTCCAATCTCTTTTAGCTTCCCAGCTAACATTGCGATTCCCTTCACGTGCGCCTCCTCCTGTAATTTGTCTCTTGTAGCTTGGCTCTATGACTCTTAAACCAGACACTTGGTAATGACTACCACGGAATTACACAATATTAAGACTGACAATGAAGAAATTGAAATTGTTAAAGATTTTCTATTCCTTGGCTCAATCATCAAGCAAAAGGGAGATTGCAACCAAGAAATCAGAAGGATTTGAGACTTGGAAGGGCAGCCATGAAGGAACTAGAAAAGATCTTTAATGACAAGGAAGTGTTGCTAGGGACGAAAATCAAGTCAATTCATACCATGGAGCTCCCCCTTACTATGTATGGCTGCGAAAGCTGGACAATGAACAAAGGAAGAAAATTGATTCATTTGAAATGTGGTGCTAGAGGAGAGTCTTACAGATGCCAGGGATGGCCAAAAAGACAAATACCTGGGTTCTAGATCAAATCAAGCCTGATTTCTCCCAAGAAGCTGAAGTAATGAAACTGAGGTTATCATACTTTGGTCACATCATGAGAAAACAAGACTCACTGGAAAAGACAATAATACTCAGAAGAAAGGTGGGAGGCAGTAGGAACAGAGGGAAACCCAAAATAAGATGGCTTGACTCAATAAAGGAAGCCATGTCCTACAGCTTGCAAGATCTGAGGAAAGGCTGTTAATAATAGGCCCTTTTGACAGCAAGCACGTATCTTCCTAGGTAGGTGTAGGATAAAAATGATTGTTTTATTCATTTTGAAACTGTGTTGAAAAGAGCTCAGTAAATGTGGGATTAAATTGGGGGCATTAGAATAGGAGAGCAAAGCGTCTTTAGGTAACTTGCTTAGGACAAGCTGAGGAAGGATGTATTAAATTGATTTTTTTTTAAGAAGATGAAAAGAATCAGTCTTGCGAATGTGTATGTTTTCTATTTGGTATAAGAGCAGGGAACGTTTTCTGTATTACATTGACCACACTTTAAATACACCTTTTGTCAATTTCTGTAGGTGCCAAAGGATATGTCTGGGTAACATCTCCTGTCAGATTATATTGCCTTAGCAATCACAGATCAACACAGCAGATCTCTTCCTGTCAGCTGTGATGCCTTTTGGACATGTTTCATTCAAGCAGCAGGCCCTGCTTTACACTTAAATAATCATTAAAAGAGAATAACATTTCCCCTCCTCCATATGGAAGACATTGTTTCCTTCAGTGTATGAAGTAAATATTGATACCATTTTGAGATCTCTCACACATGTTCCAATATCGGCAACTTTTCATATCCAGTATATTATTAGCTACAGAGAAAGCAGATTCAGATCTTAATCTAATGAAGTTTGTTGAATCAACAAATGTAAGACATCTCCTGTGAATTAGGTACGCTCAGAAAACATCCCTTGAGATATCAAGAATTAATCATGTTGTTTCCATGCTCTTCTTGCCCAGACAGACTCAATGAATAGTTATTTCACGTTTCAGCTTTTCATGAGGGGAAGGGGACAGACCTTCTCAATGAAGCTTGCTGGGACCAAGTCCCTCCTGTCAGAAGATTTTTTAGAAGACAGCCAGGCATTCTTCAGTGACATGGCTGAGATACTCTGAAGCTTGGCTTGGCCCACCCAGAATTGACTTCATCAGTGGCCTGTCCACTTGCTTGATGTGCCTATATGTATCTAGATACATTACAGTTTTATACTGCCCTTCCTACAAGGAGCTAAAGGTAGCTCTTTGTGACAGCATAGCATCCATATTTGCTATTACCATAACCATTAGTTATGCCATAAGGAAACTGATACCCTGTGGAAAAATCTGTCCATGCAGCCTCAGAGGTGTAGGTAGATAGGGTTACCATAAGTCAGAAGTGACTTGACAGCACACACTTAACTTCCTAGGTAAGTGTAGGATAAAAATGATTGTGTCATCTTCACCCACTGGCTTGAAAACTCTGGATCAGTGAATCCCAAAAACTGGCCCAGGGCATCCATGGTAGAGGCAAGGGGTTTCCACCCCATCCAATCCCTGCATACATGGAAGAGACAGGTTTCTTGTATATGTAGAGGGAAGTGTCTTCCAGATTTATAGACAAAAGAGATGTATCCACTCCATTTCCCCTCCCTACCCCTTTCTCATCTCTTCTCTCCTCTCTGCCTTTTTGCTTATGGGCAGTGGACACAAGGATTAAGTATTTTAGCAGCAGAGAAACAGAATAGTCATTTTAAATCTTCTGGATATGTTAATGGTTCCCTGTGCCAGATCTTAATAAACCAATAAATTCTGCAGTTATTCAGGAAGGTCACATTTCTTTGTGTTCATTCATTGCACTGTTGTACAACCCATCAATCCAACTGGTTTATCCAGAAAGAAAGGGTTTCTCAGTGGGTGAATCCACGTTGCCATTCATACTGGATCCAGCCAGGTTAGCAGGAATGTAGCAAGGATTAGTAAGAATATTCTTAGAGGAAATCTTGCATCTGAACAATAAAGATTTCTATCTCTTCCTAGACACCTGAAATTAATCAAGCCCTCATCCACTAGTTTCCCACTGCATAGCCAAGTACTGTGCCCCCCCAGTCCTATCCAAAATTAAAGGGCATGAGTCAATCTAAAAGTTTGCATGGTGGGGGGAACAATCCATCCCATTGGGTTCCAATGGAGAACATCTCAACCACAACTCCCTTTAGGATAGGTTATATGGTTTTCCTTTCCGCACCGCCTTAAACATACACTAGCATACCCAGGAGATTCACACATCACCATCCCCACTAAACCTTATAATTTCTGGTATATGGCAAGCCTAGATCTATGACTGCTCGTGGCATGGACTATGCGCAAGTAAATATTCCACTTTGCCTATGTGTTCTTCATTGTGTTCTTTATGGTTTGTGCTCTAGTTTCAATTCCACTGTTCATTTACCTGCTTGTAATGAAACCTCGTTCCAATTTGTAATTGTTTTCAGCTAGTTTTGCAACTGTTTATGGCATGGGAAGGCTAGTGTTGTTGTGTCACATTTGTAGTATGTTTCCTGGCATGTGTGTATTCATTGCTCTGCCTTTGTGCATCTGTTTAATAGTAGTAAAGCCTCTTTATGACCCTTAAGTGTTGTGTCTTGTTAATTCCCCATCGTAAAACCTTTCGGTCAATTCCCCACAGAGTTAGTCAAGTCACCAGGAAGACTTGAGCCGAAGGTTCTCCCGCCCTGCCACCTCATTCTCGCTGTCGTTTCCCAGTAGCAAGACTAGCACCCTCCACGGGATCCTTGGTATATAAAGGAAGAGCTCTCCGCTTATTTGTTAACCCTGTAGGTGCCACTATGCATTTGCTCAGAGTACTGTCATTATTGAAAGGGGTGCAGACGCATGTAGCCATTTGAGTAGCCTTTCCACAATTTTTATCCCCACTAAAGCCCTGTGAGGTAGGTTAGGCTGAGTGTGTGTGACTGGCCCAAGGTCACCCAGCAGGCTTCCATGGCAGAGTGGAGATCTGAACCCAAGTCTCCAACCCTCTAACCCAAGGTTTCCCAACCAGGGTTCTATGGAGTTCCTCAAGACATCGTCAGTGGTCTGAGAGAAACTGTGAGGTAAATAAATTTTTAAAATTGAAACAAAAAATTCCAAATATCCCTTGAAATATTGTGGTTATTTGGGTACACACACACAGTAAGTCTTTACAAACAAATTTTGACAATAATTTAGCAGTAATTGAATTGTACTTCTGGCATCAACTTTTTCTGACCTGTCAACATTTTCATAGGTAGGGTTTCCTCAGGATTTGAAATACCAATGTAGGGGTTCCTCCATAGAAAAAAAGTTTGGGAAATACTGCTGTAACCCCTATATGAAACTATCTTCTGAATGGTTTCATTATAATTATGTATATAGCATTTTAAGTGTCTGTCATGCTTCACAAAGTTTTGTAGGCAAAAATAAAGAGGCCCTTGCCTTAAGGGACTTACAATCTAAGGCTACAATCCTATGCACACTCAATTGATTTACTTCTAAGTATACACACAAAGCATTGTGCTATGAAATTCACAATGGGGAAACTGAAAGGGGGAAAGGAGTTTATGCCAATTTGTTATCCTTCTTCCTTTTGTGTTATATTCCTTATATTGTACAGTATGATGCCACAGACCTTCCAATTTTATTTTGTATAGTGTTTAGTTAACTATAGAGTTTAATAAATAATAATTAGCTATTCTTGCTTATATCTCTATTGGGATTGAAACCTGAATGTAACAGACAGAAAAGAACAATGACGGCATGCTCCGTAGATTTCCTTCTTCACCCACTGCTCAAAATGTACCAATCAGACAGCATTACTGGAGTCATTCATTTGGTTTCTACCTCCAATGTCAAAATGTAGTGCCTGTCCTTTGTTTAATACTGTAGAATATTTAAGGAAATCATTTCCATATGTGAACATTTCCCCCCCTGGGGGGAGGGGAATCATATTTTCCATTCTTTAGAGCATGAAGGACTGCTGTTTATCTTGACTTAAAGTTATGATCAGCTCTTCGAGTGTTGCATTTTTTCCCCCTGGAATTCTATGTGGATTGATTGTTAAAAGTTTCCATAATAAACAATGAAAAGTTCCTGAGCAGCAGAGCTGAAAAACTTGCCTCTCCCCCTGCCCCCGTTACTGAACACTGGATTGAGCAGAGATGTTAATGGGACCTTTGAGGCTCTTACATAAATCTATACTTTGCTATCTGGCTTGATGAACAGCAGGACCAATGGGTAAGCCACAATTTTACAGAATATGTAAGATAACAATGCCTTGGTTTCACAAGAGCTCTTCTGCAGATGGAAAGTTTCAGGCTTTCTAACTGTGAAGTGCAGCTTTCTCAACTCGCAGCCCCAATGCCTCTGCCAATGTTGTTCCTAGTGTACCCCTAGACCACCAAGAGCAGCATTTTGGGGCTGCAGGGGGAGGGAGAGGCAAGAAATGTTCCATGGCAGAAAGCCTTCCTTCTGCAGAAGTGCTCTAGAATTCTGGGTACAAGAAGTAGGCAAATTTTTGCCAATTCCATGCAAAATATTTCTGGGTGTAAGAGTGAAAGTCTTAGGGAGATAGCAAAAAGGCAATTAAAATTCTCCTTCACACAGCAAGTTCAGGGAAGCATCTGGCAACCCCAAAAGCCAGGTAGAAGGGTACAGTGGTTATGGACAGAGCAAGATATTTCAGCATCCTGAGAAAGACGAGTGAAGGTTAGCATAGCAGTGCATGCACAGCAGCTTGCATTTAGAACACAAAAAAGCAGGTGGCAATTCAGAGGAGAGACTCAGAGGTATTTGGAAGGCAAATGCTGGAAGGCATAAGGAAGACATAAGGAAGTCAGAGAAGCCCTTCCTCTCACTCCAGATGCGTACTGGCTAGCTAAGGTTCAACACCGATAAGGAAAAATACCTACATAATTTAAAAAATCATAGTTATGCATTGAATATTAAAAATGATCTCTCTCTATATAAAGACAAGAGTTCTGACTGACTCATCAACGTCCAGCCCTTGGACCTAGAAACGTGAAATTTGGGGAGAGCATTCCTTTCGTGATGTAAATACCCACTAAGAAGAGATTTTAAGAAATTTGCCCGCTAAGGGGGTAAAATGAGTTTTCCCAAAGGGATACAGCTTCCTTGCGTGGCTGGCAGGCTGCTGCCTGCTTGCGCCCCCACCCACTGCCAGCTTGGCCACTCTTCCCTGATTGGGCCAGCTTTTCAAGGTCATTTGCATATGCAGCCTGATTGGTCCTCGCTCTCCACATTCTAAACAGTATGCAATGTTTATGTTGGGAGTCATTGTTGGGACTCATTGAATGAGTCATTGAATGTGTCCTGAGGTAAAATACACCTCCCAGTCTTCCCCTAAAAGTTCACTAAGGTTGCCAATCTCCTTGTGGGGCTGGCAGGCTCCTGCCTGCTTGCACCCTCCTCTCTCTGATTGGTCACCTGTGGAACTCTGTGTTCTGAGGTAAAAATCAAATAAATGAAACTGCAGACAGTTGAAGAAAGACAGCACAATACTCTTGAATAGGGATAACACGCTTCGCTTTACTCATATACCTTTGTGAAGCTTGGGCTATGCTATTATACTACAAAACCAGCTTTAAAAAAATTACAAACCAAAAAATGTTACATACCCATAAGTATTATAACTGGATTTAAAGTAGTTAAATACTGTAGCGAAGCACAGGTATCAAGCTAGTATTTTATATTATTGTGTATGTGTTTAGTGGGCAGTGCAGAGATATCCACAGGATATCCACAGGAATGTGGTTCTTTTTTTTTGCTGGTAATTGTGAATGTGGCTTTCCACAAGCTGCAAAATGAGTACTATTGCTTTAAACACTGTATCTTATCACTGAGGAAGTACTTGGCTTTGGGGGGAAATGGTGATGTGCTGGTGCTGTTTAGATTAATGACTGGCACACAAGACTGGCAGAGAAACAAATTGCTGCAATCCTCTTCGGAGAGGAGATCGGTATGATGCCTCCCTTACTGGTGACATTATCTGCTGCCTCATTCACTCCCCTCTCTTGCCACCCTGGTTAAATTGTGAAATTAGTGAGGTTACTAGTATATTCAAGATTAATTAGCTTTTATGAACGTTTCCAAAGTTAATTTTTGCAATATTCGTTATAACTACTATATATAATACTATATGATAACAGTACTAAAGAACAGGACATGGGGGTTGTTACTGAGTGGGGTTTCCTTCCTTTGCAGTCTTCTCAGACTTGTCAAGCAACGGTTTGATGTTGGTTGTTGGCTCTTTTGGCCTTGCAACAGTGATCTTCCTTGCTTCCATCTGTTTTGTTGTTTCGTTTTGCTTTTTTGACACTGGCTCTGTTGAAATTCATTGTTCCGGGTTGGATCTGTTGAGCTTTCATTAGCCCTGAGTTCTGCTTGCCTGGGTTCTTTGATGGAGGCTGGTTCTGTTGGGCTTGCAACAGTGTCCTTCCTTGCTTCACTTTGCTTCTGCTGAGATCCTCTTGGTTGACATTGGTTCTGGTAGGATTCTCTGGTGTGAATTTGGTCCTCTTGCTTCAGTTTAGTTCTGGTGGGATTCCCTTGCTTCATTTGGTTTTGTTGGGCTTTATTAGGTTAGCTTGCACTGGAACTTGTACTGGGAAGTGGCTTTTGGCCTGGGGTTCACTTAAGGTTTCTTTGTCTGAAAAGCCTTGGAAATTTTCCCCCATAGGAAACAATGGTGAGAGGCTGGGGGCAGCTTGTTCAGGGGCCCATAGAACTGGACCCCCAGGACCAATCTTCCTGAAACTTGGACGTCTTTAGTGGACAGGCAAGACTAGGTTCCCTGCAAATGTGGGCAAGTTTGCTTGAAAAATGTCCCCCATCCCTCCAGATAGTTTGCCACATAGAGAATAATGGCTGGATATATTGGGTATTCTCAGTTAAAACTGAACCCAAATAAAAAATCTGAACCAGATAGCAGGAACATTCCCATCCACATACTTGCCAGATCCAAATTAAATTTTTTTTTCTGCACACCCCTATTGAAGTCTATAGACTCAGAAGGGTATAACTGCTTAGGATTGCACTATTAGCATATTGCTTAGTTCCTAGATCAAAATGCTGATATCCATGGAGAAGGATGATCTGTAATTTAACAAATTAGGTAAGGGGACAACTTGAAACTTACATGAGAAACCTGGGTTAAGGTTAATTTCCTGTCACAAATTTGGAATGCATTTCTGCAGTCTAAGTACTCCTTACCTTTTCAAGGCCCTACCTATTATATAGCAGACACATGGAAAAGCAATCAATCTACTGTTTACAATCTTTCCAAACGGAATGGCTAATGAGTTTAACACATTCATTTTTCAGGACAAATTAAACCTGTCAGAGTGACTCACGCGCCTATATGGAGGAAGTCTGAAACATATTTAAAGGGAAATTTACCTGTCAAAGCCAGTTAGTTGGTGGCAGTCTGAGCAATCCCATGCTTCTTTAGGACATTATAGAGAATGATGTGCTTGGTGCATAGCAGTGAGTGTACTAAAGGTGTTGCTCAGTACTGTATGTGGGGGAAGGGATTAAATGATAAACCACAAAATAAGATAAAACTGAACAGAGAAAGTACAAAACGTATTTCACCCAGATCTGGCTCAGTAGGCTTCTGAACATGTTAGAATACCACCAACCAGAGCATGAACTGGGTCTCTGATGTGCATTCCCGTGCACATTGGAGTATGCAACATAGCTGTGCTGCTATCTACACCAAATGCATTGTTTTAAGCAAGACATGCATTTTCATGTGCATTCATCTGCACATTCCCATCCACATACTTGCACCACTAGTTGTGCATAAAAACCTTTATAAAACATGACTAACAGTGAAATCCTAAGCAGAGTTACTCTAGTCCAAGCTGATTGAAATCAATGGGCTTAGACAGGAGTCACTCTGCTTAGGATTTCACTGTAAGCTTGGACCAGGATGATTTAGCACGAGTTTAATTCAACAAATCCAACATTATTTATTTGGGTTTGTTATAAGGCTTCCTACGGATGGATAAATGCATAGATTTATTAAGAACGATTTGGATTTATTTAAACATTTATATCCTCATCTAGTTTGCTCCAGAGAAAATTATAATAATCATAAAACATTAATAAATAAGGGAGGGATAAAAACAGTAATGAAATTGCCTACATAAATACAATGGCGTGTTTACACTTAAATACTCCGTTAGAAATTTTAAAAAAATAGATGGATTTGGAAAATGTACAGGAGAAAAGCAACAAAAATAACTACAGGCATCGTAGCTTGCAGCTCAAAGGCTAAAAACCACCTATATAGGGGAAAGGAAGCTAAAAGGAGAACTGATTCCTAATAATGAGTCAGTGGACTCCCTATTACTGATACATAACCAGAGTCGGTCTGACAGCTAAGGAGTGTGAAAGCTTGGATTCCGCAAGATGGAATGCTGAATGCTCCACCAGTCTTCTAATATAGCCTCCTCTTGGTGGGCTCCAGCACTTGCTCTCATATTACAAGTCTGAGCAGCCAAGGCTGTTCTTTAATAGGTTCCCTAGTTTTAGAAAAGCCACCGACTAGATTAGCCGTGTTAAAAGTAGCCAAGGAAGAAATACTATATGAAGGCAGGTTACCATCATGAACTAGCAAAATGTCTTGCCATTGTGATGGGTTCAAGGAGAAAGCAGTTCTGGGAATTTCTTAGCATCTCTGATGAAGATGGCTGGACTACCCTCTCTCAGCTGTGGACAGGCATTACTCTCACAGCAATCGTTATCCTCAAATGCAGCAAGTCCCTTCTGTGCGGAAAAGTAAAGAAGAGATCTACTAGGGAGGGACCAGCTTCCTGCCAGTAGTGATCTCAGGCATTAATAATCAAACTAGCTCTCTCTGGCTAAGGATATATGAATATGCTCTTGTACATCTCTTATAGTTGTTAGATGTTGTCATTGTGGGCCTTTCATTTTCCCCATTTTAATTGACGGCATTTCTAGCATTTGTTTTTTCTGTGCCGTTTTACAGCTTTTTAAAACATCTTTTCTACAATACAGGCGGTGACCTACGAGAAACTCATATGGGAGGGAAAATTCCACCCCCCACTCATCCCAGCTTCCTCCTGCGGCTCTTTTCTGCCCTTCACTCACCATCTTTCTCCCCTCCACCCACACAACCTTTCCTTTTCCTCAGTCCCCCTTCTTTTCTTCCCTGCTGCCTCTCCTGTTGCTGCCTTGCCTGCCCACTTGCTTACAGCACACTGCAGATGCCTCCCCAGCAACAGGAGCTTGGTCACCCTCCCCACTGCCTCCTCCATTCACCACCACTTTGACAGTCAGTGCCTCACTTCTTCCTCCACCTGCCTGCCTGTGTGTCTTGTCTGGCAGCCGCTCATCCCTGCAGTTCCTGCTGCCTTTGCATGTTTAACCGATTGCTAAGCAACCCTCCAAATGGTAGCCGAGATCTCATGATGTAGCCATGTCTGATCTTGGCTTTTCCCACTTTAATGAAAACTAGTACAAGTTTTTTTTTAAAAAAACCTAACCCCTTTTCCTCACTTTTCTCATTTTCAGATCAGGTTTGTAAAACCTATCAGAACATGGCCTTATTTTGTGGGTTTTTCAATCTGCATTCAGGGGCCATCGTTGGGGTATAGAGATATGATATGCCGTTTACATGCCAGAATAATGCAAAATAACTCATCAAAATGCATGTATTCAATATGAGAAATTCAAAGCAAAGGAACAGAAAATGTTGCTAAAAAGTCTTGATTATTTGATTTGAACATGGAAGAAACAGGGATTTTCAAATCAAAATGGTGGGGCTGCAAAATTCAGTAGCCCCTGAATCTGCCTAGCCATCTACAATGTTATCTTTCTTGATCACCAAAAGTGTGATTTCACATTAGCTTTTTCTAGCTAAATGCAGCACCGGTCACATAAACAGCTCACTCACTAATAAAAAGACAGGTTCCCAAAGCATTCACAACTAGCGATGGGCACGAACAGCAATACGAACAAAAAAAAGCCACGAACAGCCCAATCTGCTGTTCGCGAACAAGCTGTTCGTGAGGCCCCATTCTAAACTAACAGTGGTCGTTGCAAGCCTCATTCGTTGCTGTTCGTCAAACCAGACAGTCTGGCACCTGCAATCAATTCCCTTGGCAACTTAGGCAGGGATTGTCTGAACTCTCTCTGAACTCCTCCTGTTGCCCTGGACACCCCAAGCTAAGCTCAATTTAGCTCGATAGGCAGGTCTTCCTTTCAAGTGTGGAGCTCCAAATTTGTTACAAGGGAACAAAGACCAGGGTGGAGGAGGGCTCACAGCTCTGGCTTTGGAGAGGGAGAGACAGCTGCTGTTGGCATTTTGATAGAGAGAGTGCATTGAAGCTTTGTGTGTGGTGGGATAGGGATCTACCCCTTCAAGTTCAAGGGCTGCTGCCAGGCTCTGGGGCCAAGCTATTATTTATTATTGGTACCTTTCCTGGTCCTTCTCAGGTCAGGTTTCAGCGAGTGGTGCAGTAGGGATCTTGACCAAACTTGGATGATGGCTAAAGGAGAGCCTGCTGGCCCCCACAAACAGCCAACCATGAACAGGGCCATGTTCATGGTTGTTCGTGTGTCCCTGTTCATGGATGGCAACAAACAACGAACATCATGTTCAAGTTTTTTTCTGTTCGTGCCCATCTCTATTCACAACCAAAAGTTTGATTGGGTGAAGAGATCAAGCAGGGAGGACCAAGGACAATGCAATATGCAATGGATGTTGCAGCACCTTAATTATGAGGGTCTTGTTAGGGTTACTACATATCTAGCCTCCTTTCTGAGATTCACCACACATTAGTCTGAATGAGTCTATTCCTCCCATACAAATTTTCCAATGAGTCCAGTGCTAACGGTCACTGTCTCTTTTCAACCGGTCACCTTTCAATTTCCCTTGTTCTTCCCTTGAGCTGTTAAATGCAAAACACAGTGCCATTAAGGGAGATCAAAACTGGCATCAATACTGTGTATCAATAATAATGTGCATTTGCAGTTAACCAGATGGAACAGGAATTTCCTGCTGAGAATACCTTGGAGAGAACAAGCAGAAGCATATTAGCTTATCTGGTTCAGACCTGGAGAGTTGCTATGCCAACAACAACAAAAAAAGAGATCCTGCTATTGAAACATGTCATTTAGGAAATGTGGTTACTCTTATAGCACAATGGGTCAGTCCACTATGTTCAGGTTAGCAGTTTTATTATTTTTTTCCCAACCGAGTTTTTCTCTCTTCTTATTAAAGTCATGATGATCTAACATATGAAATGTTAGGAAATAAGTAAGGTGGCGGGGATGATCAAGCACAGGAAAAACAGCCTGTTCTTTGAAACGTAGAACAGCTGGTAAAGTGGCATGTTTGGCAAAGCAAGCCTGATCTGTGTCAACTGAGTGCCGTACCCATTATCATCTGATTCATACACCAATGCTGTCATTTGTGATCCTGACACACTTCGATTTCAATATGCCTGCGGTCCCTTGACCACTATGCAGGTTCAACGGTAGATTGCAAAATGTCGCTGGAAAAACGGTTCGCTGTCTTGAAGGGTGCTTTTTTGCTTGTTTCATCTCCTGCTCTCTTTAAAATTAATATTGTTTGTTTGAGGCAGGAATGGGAGTGCCTTTACATATAAGTCCAGGTGTGCTAGTGTGTGTGTGTGTGCATGTGGGAAAGGTTATACCAGGGATAAATGACTTTTTTTTCCATCCTGTCCTGGATGATACAGGTAGCCCGATCTCATCAGATCTCAGAAGTTTCAATAGGGTCAGCCCTGGTTAGTATCTGAATAGGACACTGCCAAGAAAGGCCAGGGCTGCTACTCAGAGGCAGGCAATGACAAACCATTTTTGAATGTCTCTTGCCTTGAAAACCCCATGGGGTTGCCATAAGTTGGATGCAACTTGATGGCAACCCCACAAAAAGGCAACCTTTTTCGCCTGGATGCCAAAAAGTGTCAACCTGTTAGAATGTTGGTGTGCCAATAAAGAAAAAGGGGAGAGGGGGCAAGGGTTGTACTTGGCCAGATGCCCTGGGCACACTCTGAGCCCCAGCAGCACTGCCAATACCTCAGGGACTCTCCATGTTCCCTTGGGTGAAGGACTGGTCCAGCAAGCCAAGCAAAATGCTCTGTTGTGCTTGTGTTCGGCATATTCACCAGATGATATCTGCCCAATCTATAAGAACGGGGTAATGTCGCAGAGCCACAAATTGCACCCTCCCTGTGAATGGAAGCCAGGTCACCCAAAGTCAAAATTTTGTGCGTACCACTATGTTGTTTCTAAGGGCAATGCTTCGCTTTTCCTCACTGGAGTGAATGGTAGCTACATATTTATAGGAAAGTATAGTTTAGATTTCAAGATCACTGCTGGGGCTGGGTCTCAATCTTCCTGTATTGACTCAAGTGTTTGAGCTGACAATTAAGTTTTGTTCTCGATCATGTTATTATCCCAGCCTTCCTCCAGAGAATTTAGGGCAGCTTACATGGCTCTCCCCTTCTTATTTTATGCTAATAACAACCCTGGAAGATAAGCTTGGCGAGCACTGCGTGGTCAAGTTCACTCAATGATCAATATGGCTGAGTAGAGCTTTGAACCACATTGGCTCTGTCATCTAGATCCAAATGACGACGAACCATTTACTTTGTCTAAAAGAACATAGTGCACTGAGAACCATACCAGCTGCTGACTGCATGGCTCCCATAATTCAGTTGCATAGCTCCACCCAAAGTTGTTTCTTGGCCACACGATGCTACGGTATTGACTTCTTTCATTTATATTCACTTTTCTCCACAATGGGGAACTGAAGTGACTAACAAGATTCTCCCTTTCTTCATTTTATTCTCACAACAACCCTGTAAGTTTGAGAGTGTGTGACTGCCTGAAGACACCCAGCAAGCTTCCATGGCAGAGTGAGGATTAGCTTTAAAAAAAAATGGTGCAGTCACTCATAGTATCAACCCAGTGTCTCCCAAATCCTAGTCCAACACTCTAACAATTAAGGTTGATGCTAAGACGTACTGCGCCGACCCCTTTTTAAGCTGTTTCTATTCAGGGACTATTCTGAAGCACATATTCTTTTGTTTTCTTGATGAAGCACTTCAAAATTCCCTACTGTTTACAGAACGGATGTATTATTAGTTTAAAGGACAACATAACTCCAAGAAGCAAGTATCTCCAGATCGCCAAAAAGCCACCCAAGCCACATATGGTATGAGAATGAGCATGTTATTACATTTCTGCAGCCTAAGGAGCCTTCCCCGGGTTCTTCTTTGGGAGGAAGAGCCTCTTAAATTGGATGATGCCTTCAAACTGTGCTCAGAGTGGAGCGGTAGGATATAAGGTATAGAGTTCACCATCAGATATCCCTGCATGCTTCAGTTATTTAATGTGAGTATGCTCTAAAACTAAGCTAAATGGGGTGGATGCTAAAAATCTAGCAGCACTTCAATACGTAGCTTTTTTTTTAAAAAACACGCACATTGTGTCAGCTTGTGGCTAGATAAGGCTCTTCCTACAGGTTCCCTTTCAAAAGCAAACAAGAGTCCATTGATTGAACAAGGAAACTTTACTGCAGAAAAGGTCCATTATAGTCCACTGTCCTGAATAGGAGACTCAGGATGGTACACAGTCATTGTTACCAATGAAGGGCAAAGCATGAGGTACAGAGTAACAGTTCCCATCTGCATCAGCCTCCCCCCACAGTTCTCAAAACAACATCTTTCAGTCTTGGGAAGCTGCTCTCCGTCAAGGCCAATGCCTGGTGGAACGGTATTAGACAAAACAGTCTCCTCCGGTGGGAAAGCTGCCTGGGAACTGGTGCACCTGCGGGGAAAGCACTTAGACACTAGAAACATTAGAAAATGGAGTCAGTACAGTTCAAATATACACTGGACCTGACATCCTGCCCCCCTTAAAATAGATCCCCCCCTGGCTTATATGGGTAACGAGTATGAAAAGCTTTGGTCAATCTAGGAGCATGAACATGTACAGAGTTCACCCACTCATCATAACCAGAATCAAAGTCCTTCCACCTAATGAGGTAAAAAAGCTGATTCCGTTTGATCTTAGAGTCCAAAATTTGTTGCACTTCGTAGTGTACTTGGTCGTCTATCAAAGTAGGAATGGGTGGAGCTTTGATGTGCCACTTGTCGTCGGTGGGTGCTCTTTTAAGGAGACTGACATGAAATGTATCATGAACGTGGCGCAAGTTCTTGGGTAGATTTACAGCAACAGTCACTTTATTAATTACTTTGCGGACAGGGAAAGGCCCAAGGAACTTCAATGCTAGTTTGCGGCTCGTTTGAGCTAATTTCAGGTTTTTGGTGGAAATATAAACATGATCTCCAGGTTGTAAATCTCATTCGGCCACACGATGGCGATCTGCGTACTTTTTGTAATCCAGTTTGGCTTTCTCGAGGTGTTTTTTAATGAGAGTCCATTGCTGCTTGGCCTCCCCCCACCAGGAAGATACATCAGGCAAATTAGAGGAATGGCGGGGGGGAGTGTCCAACGGGAAGGGATTGAAGTGAGCTCCATATACAATTTTGAAAGGGGCCTCCCCAGTGGAAGCATGCACACTGTTGTTGTATGAGAACTCAGCTAAAGGAAGAAGGTCCACCCAATTATCTTGTTGGAAATTAATGTAGCAATGAAGGAACTGTTCTAAAATTTGATTAGTTTTTTCGGATTGTCCGTCGGTTTGTGGGTGGTGGCTTGAACTGATTCCCTGCTCAATATTCAACATTCGCAAAAGCTCCCGCCAGAAGTTGGCAACGAACTGTCCGCCGCGGTCCGAAATCACCTTGGACGGAAAAGAATGTAATTTTACGATGTGTTTTAAGAATAAATCTGCCAGTTTTCGAGCAGTAGGTATAGCAGTACATGGAATAAAATGAGCTTGTTTGGAGAACAGATCTACCACGACTAAAATGCAATTATGTCCTTTTGAAAGGGGTAAATCAGTGATAAAGTCCATAGATATTATTTCCCACGGTCTGTCAGGCGTCTCCAATGGTTGTAGGAGGCCTGGAGGTTTCCCTTTCCGGGTTTTGGCGCTGAGGCAAATGGGGCAGGAGCTAACGTATTGGGAAATGTCTTTGCGCATGCCCGGCCACCAGAATTGCCGTTGTATTAGATGCAACGTTTTCAGATACCCATAATGACCCGCAGTGGGGGCATCGTGACATCGTTGTAATACCTCCCGTCGGAGGCTGTCTGGGACATAAAATTTGCTTCCAGCTAGCCAGTCCCCCTGTGGGGATTGAGCCAGTTTGCTTTTAGGCGCTCTACTCCCCTCCTTTTCCACTTCAGCTTTAAGTTTCGATTTCCACTCCTGGTTATGCGGGAGGGGCTGTCTTGCGCGGCTGCGTGTAGTTACCACGCCTCCCAATTGCGTAGGGGAGAAGACCGTGTCTACAGTCTCCTCCCGTTTGCTCTTGTATTGGGGCATGCGCGATAGGGCGTCTGCAAGAAAGTTAGTTTTGCCCGGGAGGTAATTTAAAGTGAAGTTGAATTTGGAAAAGAATTCTGCCCATCGCAATTGTTTGGCGTTCAGTCTGCGAGGGCTGCGAAGGGCCTCCAAATTTTTATGATCTGTCCAGACCTCGAAGGGATATCGCGCCCCCTCCAGCCAATGTCTCCAGTTAGTGAGGGCCGCTTTCACTGCAAAAGCTTCCTTCTCCCACACATTCCAATTCCTTTCTGCTTCTGAAAATTTTCTTGACAGGAATGCACAAGGCCGTAGTCTCCCATCCTCCCCCTTCTGCAATAATACCCCTCCTATCGCCGTATCGCTGGCGTCGACTTGCACTATGAAAGGGTAATTTTCGTTGGGGTGGCAGAGGATGGGTTCCGTTACAAATTGTTCTTTTAGGCATTCGAAAGCAATTTGGCAATCGGATGTCCACTGTATTTTGGAGGAGGGTTTTTTAGCCTGGTCCCCTTTATTTTTTGTCCTTAACAATTCGGTTAAGGGGAGCGTGATTTGAGCAAAGTTTGCTATAAAGTCTCTATAGAAGTTGGCAAAGCCCAGGAAGGACTGCACGTCTTTGCGGGTGGTGGGAGTTTGCCATTCTTGGATCGCTTGTATTTTGGCTGGATCCATTTTTAACCCCTCTTGGGAGATACAGTACCCAAGGTAAGTGAGCTCCGTTTTGTGGAATTCACATTTGGACAGCTTAATGGGAAGTTTATTGTTCATCAAAGTGGACAGGACTTTTTGCACCATTTGAACGTGTTCCTCTTCCGAGTCTGAATAAATTAATACATCATCAAGGTACACCACTACACCTTTATAGAGGAAGTCGTGTAGAACTTCATTTATCATGGACATGAATACCGACGGGGCTCCCGCCAATCCAAAGGGCATAACTAAATATTCATACTGTCCGAGGGGTGTATTAAATGCGGTTTTCCACTCATCCCCTGCTTTGATACGGACATGGAAGTAAGCATCTTTTAAGTCTAATTTTGTAAAGATCTTACCTTGGGCCACGACGTTGAGAAGATCTCGGATGAGTGGGATGGGATAGGCGTTGTTGGTAGACACAGCATTAAGTCCTCTAAAGTCCGTGCACAGTCGAAGTCCCCCATCTTTTTTCTTCACGAAGAGTACCGGAGCGGCATGGGGGCTATTGGCTGGACGGATGAATCCTCTTTGAAGATTGGTGTCAATGAATTTTCGGAGCTCCTCTCGTTCATGGAGACTCATGGGGTAGAGTCATCCTTTTGGCAATGAGGCTCCAGGTACGATTTCCACCGCGCAGTCAGTTCGTCGGTGTGGGGGTAGAGTGTCAGCTTCTTCTTCGGAGAAGGCATTCAGAAAGGGCCAGTATGGTTCGGGAATTTGGTTTATTTCTTCTTGGGTGAGAAGTGCCTTCTCGGTGTGAGTTGGATCGCTACCCCAGTTTTGGTTCCAGCGATGGTTTTTACAGTTGGAGTGAGTGAAGGTGATGCACCCCTCTGCCCAATTTATGTAGGGATTGTGATCACAGAGCCACTTGCTGCCTAAAATTAACGGGTATTTGGCAGTGGCGCTGATGACAAAAGACCTTTTCTCCCAGTGTTGGCCCATGCCGGTGATTATTGGGATGGTTTCAGTGGTAACAGGGTTCATATTGGTGCCATCCATTTGTTCAAAAATCACTGGGTTTTGCAATTCACGAGTTGGTAGAACTAGTCCGTTGACTAGGGCCGGGGCGATAATGTCTCTCGAGCAACCCGAGTCGATGAGGGCTTGCACTCGGATGTGCATCTTCCTCTCCGGGTTAAGTAAAGTCACTGGCATGAATAAGATGGACCCAGGTGGCCGGTCCCGTGCAGGGACGGGCTTGGGGCGGATCTGTCGTTTGGGCCCTTTTACGACAGATCCATCTCGTTTCCCGACTGGGGGCTTTCTGGATTGACTTCTGCGTTTGGGGAAGCGGGGTCGTATTCCATAACTTCTTCCGCTTCCAGTCCTCTCTCTGAGGCGGGCCTTTGAGACGCGCCGCGGCCTCTGATCGCGCGTGGCGCGGGAATCGGGCGTTGGAGAGTAGGAAATGGAGCAAGGGTTGGACGCCGTAGTTGAAGCGGAGGTCTTTGCACAGGCCGGTAGGGGCATTGTGCTGCAAAGTGACCGGCTTGTCCGCATTGCAAACACAGCCCTTGTTGCCATCTAGCATCTCTCGCTCCACGGGTGGCATACCCAGCTCCCCGTCCTCCCTTCTGTAAAGTCAAGGGTCTTCTTTGTCCCGTTTGTTGTTGTTGTTCAACCAAACGGACTTCCAAAATGCGATTCTCAACTTCGCATGCAAGTTGGATCCAACCTAGCAACGTAGGGGGATTGTCCTGCATAAGGGCTCTATCCAGAAGTCTCGGGTTTAGCCCTTGCTTGAACAGAATGATTTTGGTGGACTCCTCACACCTAGGGCATTTGGCAGCCAATTGTCGGAATTTCGTGATATAGTCTCTCGCCGACATGCTGCCCTGTTTAATGGCTTGCAATTCTGTTCGGGCCCTGGTTTCCTCTAAGGGGTCTTCATATTGCGCTCGAATAGCATCCACCAACCCCTGGAGAGTATTGAGTTCCGGGGCCCCGATATTGTATAGTCCTACATACCAGTCCGCTGCTTTGCCTTGTAAGCGGGAGCCGAGATGTTCAATTTGACTGGCCTCGCTGCCGAAGAGGTATCCCCACCGATTGAAGAATTGCACGACTTGCACTAGGAAAAATCCCAGTTTGGAGGGATCCCCATCAAAAGTAGCTTCCAGTTTCACCCAGCCCATCGGGAGGTCTTGCCTCGGAGCCGGTGCTGGGTAGAAGTCCATCGGAAGCATTAATGGCATTTGAGGTACGGGGGGACCCGGTTGTGGTAGCGGCGCTGGTTGCGCTGGCGGTGGCATCACCGGCTGAGCCGGGGGTGGCGGCCTCGGCTGGGCTGGCGGTGGCGCCCTCGGCTGGGCCGGCGGTGGTGCCCTCGGCTGGGCCGGTGGCTGCAGCCGTGGTCTGGCAGGCGGCTGCAATCTTGGTCGGGCTGGTGGTGGCAATACCGGAGGTGCTGGTAGTAGCGGTTGAGGTGGAGGTGGCCGTTGCGGTTGAGTAAGGACCGGCCGCTGAGGGGTGGGTTGGTGGGGTCGTAGTGGTGTAGGTCCGACCGGTTGGTTCGGAGGTGGTAACACGGGTTGATCAAGTGGCAAACGTATCGGTTGCTGCAACGGGGTTAATTGCGGTCGAAGCGGAAGGGGCCGCAGCGGCGAAGGTCTGATAGGTGGTGGGCCGCGCGGGCTTGCCCCTCCCGGCGTCGTGATCCTGGGAAGCAGAGGCTGATCTTGAGGTGCCGGTAGGCCGTCCCTCGGGGCTAGTTGAATGGGGACTGCTTCTCGCGGTTGTTGCGGCAATTCCTCCCCAGGAGGAGCCGGAGGCTCTTCCGTCTGAGTCGGCCGAACCGTCGTTGGAGAAGCAGGAGGGGGTATCACCATCGTCTCGGTTGGACGGGTTGGCCCTTCTTCCCCCTCTCCAGGCAGCTCAGCTGGAGTCTCCTCGGAAGGTGTATCCCCGTCCGTTTTAGGGGTTTCCGTTGGAGTCTCTCCGGGTGCCTCAGCTGGAGTATCCCCGCTAGGCGGAATTTCGTCTAATCTAGGGGGTTCCTCGGGCGTTTCCCCCGGTTCTCCAATGTCCTCCACTGGATAGGACATAACGCTTTGGAGGGTGGCTATTTGTACAGCCATTTCTTCAGGTGAAAGCCTCTCTCCTGCCCCCATCGCTGAGATTAGGTGAATGGCATGAGCCAAACTTTCCTCCATATCAATCAGTCTAGCTTCCAACTGTTGCATTCGGCTTGGACCCGGTTGCTCCGTAGCGGAACCTCCCTCGGTTGTACTCACCGGGGAACACGGCCCCCAAGGCGGAGGGTCTCCTTGATCGACTCTCGATCTCGCTGCTAGAATTCCTTTGGCTAGACCCGTCACTGCCGAGATGCCGGAATCTACAGCATGGGTGCGACTTTGCATCTGCACCCAACTTTGTTCAGGAACTTCCGTTGGCTCTTTCCATGGCGCAAGTTCCGAATAATCCCAACTCAGGGCGCCGCGGCGGGATGTATTCCCGTCCGTCTGTTCGGTCGTCCTGTTCCAAAACAGCCACGGTTGGCTGCTATCCAGCTCAGGGACAGTCCCTAGGCTTCGGCGCCCGTCCATCGAAACTCTAGGATGTAGTCCTCCGGCCCGGCGCTCTCGCGTTTCTCGGGGTCTGGCTCCCCACTCCGACGGGGTGGGTAACGAGATCAAGGGGAGAGCGGCTGCCGTCGGCCTGGTCCCCTCACTGCCGAGGTCGATGACAGGCGGTGTAGAAGTCGAAGCTCCGGCCCCGACCGACACCTGTTCTTGAGATTCTTGAGGTTGCGCTGTTCGACTGTCGGGGGACGCATACGGATCAAACAAGGGATCCTTGTCCGGGACTCCCTTGGACTCCGCTGGGCCCGACTCAGGCATGATTTGGTAACAAAATGTCAGCTTGTGGCTAGATAAGGCTCTTCCTACAGGTTCCCTTTCAAAAGCAAACAAGAGTCCATTGATTGAACAAGGAAACTTTACTGCAGAAAAGGTCCATTATAGTCCACTGTCCTGAATAGGAGACTCAGGATGGTACACAGTCATTGTTACCAATGAAGGGCAAAGCATGAGGTACAGAGTAACAGTTCCCATCTGCATCAGCCTCCCCCCACAGTTCTCAAAACAACATCTTTCAGTCTTGGGAAGCTGCTCTCCGTCAAGGCCAATGCCTGGTGGAACGGTATTAGACAAAACAGTCTCCTCCGGTGGGAAAGCTGCCTGGGAACTGGTGCACCTGCGGGGAAAGCACTTAGACACTAGAAACATTAGAAAATGGAGTCAGTACAGTTCAAATATACACTGGACCTGACACATTGGTCATTTCCATTTTGCAAGACCTGCACTCATAAGGGTGGAAGGTGACCTTTCAATTTTTTTCAGTCAGCCAAGATTAACTCCAAAGAAAAGTCAGGTTATTGTTATAAAAGCATGGGATGACCCACGCATATCCATGCTAGTGGCTACTATACTAGTAACAGCAATGCATGCCATATGCTTTTGAGTATACTGCATAATGGATGTTTCCTTTTCTGTGTAAATCCCAGGAATTTAACTGCATCTTTAGGAAACTTGCAGTTACATCTCTGCCAAGCAGCAAGAACGAAGTTTGGGAGATAGCATTTGCATCCATATAACTTAATAGTATACCAGGAAAAGCTGAAGGTAGTAGGAAAAGAAGAAGATCCAAAATGAGATGGCTTGACTCAATAAAAGAAGCCAGTTTGCAAGATCAGAGCAAGTATGTTAATAATAGGGCATTTTGGAGGTCTTCCACTCATAGGGTCATTATAGGTCAAAGGCAACTTGACAGCACATAACACACAAAGAGAGGCTAATAGTAAGGCTTGTACCCAGGCAAAGAATACACAACACACCATCATTGGATGAAAATGGGCCACAGCTTTATCGATTGCAGCCTTTGGAGCATTGGTACATCTAAGGCAATGGATCCACCACATTAAACAGGTTTTTAAACATTGTGATTTTTTATGTCAGATCTAAGTCCATTTACTCTTTTGCATAGGGCCTGACTTGTTTGTCCAGTGTAGAGAGTAGAAGGGCATTGCAGACAACTGATAGCAAATAAGACATTGGTAGGTGAACAAGTAAACAAACCTGAGATGGTATAACTGGGGCAGTTAAGTCCAGTGATGATGTTATTGGAGTAAATATGAGGACAGAGTTGGCATTTTGTTTTATTGCAAACTGGTTTGAGCTGGGAACTGTATGTGACTACCAGTGGAGTTCTGCTGTTGGTTTGTTTGGGCTTATCTTGTAGCATGTCATCCGGTGATATCATTCTGGTTTTGTTGAGCTGTTTTCTTATGAATAACTACATAGTGTAAAGTCCTTGTATTAGGTTTGGGTCCACCACAAGGACTGTCCCTCAGACATGTGTTTGTGAGTTTTCTAGTAAAAACTCAATTCCCAGACGCAGGGGGTTCGATCTGAGTCTCCCTGTGATGTTTCTCAACCCAAAACAGCCCCAGGAGGAATGCTATTTACCCCACCAAGGAAATCTTTGAGTAGCTCACCAATACCTATGAATCCCTTAACAGGACAACAAGTCACCCTCTGAGGCCATTTCAGGTTTGAAAGACAGCCATAATGGGAGGGGTAAAGATGCAGTTCTTCACAAACCATGGTCCCAATCTAAATTGGGCCCATACACCTGCAAAGTGAATTCTCAGCAAGCTCACATGTCATGCTAACCCAGGGAGGATCTGGGAAGAAAACAAACCATACGGCTGACCTCTTAACACTGACTTGCAGCAACTCCTTGGATAGTTGCTCAGCCATGCTACTTCAGAGCTGAAAATTCTTTCCAAGCTCAATCATGTTGGTACATCTGGATGCCCCTCTTTGCACATACCTTAATTGTGGTGTTGCAACCACCCTGCACTGGTCATGGCAGAAAGCTAGGCAATACAACCTCCCGCCAATTAAAAATAAGCATCTCCAAGAACAAAACATGGCTGGATGGGGTACATCACCCACATAAAATGTTTGCAAGAGACATCCTAAATCAAGACAATACTCACCTAGCAAAAGGCTATTTGCTTGAATGGTCTAATCACAGTTCAGAGCAATCAACAAGAGTTTTAATATGGGCAAGGGCTTAGCGTTCAAGAACGTTTGTGCCTGTGCCTGCCAAATGGGGCGGCTGGATGCCCAGTGCTTGGGATCTCATTTGGCGTTCAGAGCAAGAGAAGAACTTTGAGGGGAAATGCTGCTCAATTTGTAATGCTGATGAGCATTAAAAGCTGGACATACTTGTGAGCCAGATAAAGCAGTTCTGAACGTCGACAACAGCTCGAATGATAAATGAAAAGCGTATGTTTTACCAGTGAGCAGTGGCCCTTCCCCTACTTGGCACCAATCCCATTTGATCTGGACTTCCGATCCCGGTTCTTCATTTGTCCCTAGTCTAGCTCTATTAAAGGAATACACGGTACAATTTGCCCAGTAGGGGTTCAGTAAATAACGACGGCTGGCAAACAGAATTCTGTGCAGATACTGTTTAAAGTTTCAAAATGGAAAGACTGTTTCATAATTCTTACGCAGAGTTTGAAATTATTATAATTATGGAAGTGTAAACAGGATGCATGTCATATGTTTTTAGTTAGGTCTTGGACAAGTTATATTTGGCAGGGTAAAGCTGGGAGGCATCTCAAATGTGTATTTTTGACACAGACTTAAGTTAGGGAAACTAAAGCTCTTCCAGAGATGATACACACAAACAATTGGTTTGATGGCATCTTGACAATGTGAATTCTTCGCCTTTTCCACTTTAGGATTTTTCTCTATTTTCTTACTTATTAGAATGTTGTCTGAATGAATAATAGGTCATGGTTACATCAGCCAGAGGCATTAAGTAATTTACAAGTAGTCCGGAAGGCAAATAATGTGGTAATTTTGAAAGATACTTGATGAAAGAACCACATTCCTGAGTTAAACAATATGTTTCTCATTATCTCACAGTTCCTTGAATGCACTCAGTAAAGCTGATATTTGGTCATGAATAGGGTAGACAATTTACTGTACTTCACTGCTATAATATGAGGCAAAAGGTCTTCATGCCAAGAACAGACTGGTCAACAGAAACAAATACTTGGATCTAATTTGCAGGGGAGAGGTAAAGAAAGAGCGCATGCTTCTAACCTCCTGCAAATAGATTTTCTTGGAAATGTATTGGTATCCTTTACATATATGCAGCCAGCCATGTGGGTGGCCCAAAGAAACGCAACCACATGGGCGGCATTTTGCTCCGAGCATCTCCACAAGCTGCTCGAGGGGATTTCAGCCATGCCAATACAACCCCTTGGAAATGAGGAGTTGAGTCAGAGTGGTTGATATTCGCCTGGGCCTTTGGGTGGAGTTCTTCCTGCAAAATTGGTTCCTGTGTTGTATTTATGAAAATTTGTTGCAGACCAGCTCCAGCACTCATCAGGAGAAACAGCAAATAAATTATCTGCAGAAGCAAATAAATATTATTGGCTTTGTAAGAAGCCATTCGTGTAGGGCTGAATTAAGGCATACTGAATCCCCATAGTATGGAGGGTGGGGTATTGTAACATTGACATTTTACATTTCTTATTTAGAGGCCCTTTCTTCATAATCTGAGGCCCTGAACTAATCTCTCCCATCCACCTATGCACTTGTCATTTAATCTGTGGTTATGCCTGCCCTGATGATAGCTTGTTGGCTACAAGTCTTTTTTCTTAATACATCTTTCCATGATCAACCTTGTACAGAGTAACCCCAGAGGCTGATTTTATATAGCATGTTAGTATGAGGGGAAGGGCAGCAAAATAACCACCAGGTCAGATATTAGGTCAATGTTCCCCATGTCTGATCCATCTGGGTCCAATTTTATTAAAAGTACCCTCAACTGCAAGCCGTATCATGCACCAGATAATCCAACACAGATCATATAATGTAAAATAAAGTCTGATATTTTGGAACGTAGCTGAGCTTCCTCCTTATTTTTTTCCAACCCATATTTCCATACGGTACTGGCCTTCACTGCATGTTGTCGACTATAACCCTGCTATGATTTACACAAGTGATCTTACCACCGTTATAAAATTGTTTAGGTTATTTGAAGGCAGAGACAGAGAAATTTAATTTAATTTAATATATTAATATAATTTAATATACACCATCACATGCCAACAATGTCCTTCTACTACTTACACCGGAAAGACGGGCCAGTCTCTGCACGAGAGACTCAATGAACACAAATCTGAAAAAACAAACCACATCTTTCAGAAACCAGTGGGGGAACCTTTCAATCTTCTCAGACAATGCTATAGATCTGAAAGTCACTGTTCCACAAAAAACACTTAAAAGGGAATATACAATTGGGAAAGTGCTGAATCGCTACCTGACATCGTGGCTTATAATAACAACAACAACAACAACATTTGATTTATATACCGCCCTTCAGGACAACTTAATGCCCACTCAGAGCGGTTTACAAAGTATGTCATTATTATCCCCACAACAAAACACCCTGTGAGGTGGGTGGGGCTGAGAGAGCTCTGAAAGAGCTGCGACTGACCCAAGGTCACCCAGCTGGCTTCAAGAGGAGGAGTGGGGAATCAAACCTGGCTCTCCAGATTAGAGTCCCACCCTCTTAACCACTACACCAAACTGGCTTAAACAAAGACTTGGATTTTACTACAGTTTCTAATAGTTCTAATAGTACTACAGGACACACTTTTTTAGAAACCTTAATTGGCTGTTCTTAACATATTTTATCATACTATAAACTTGTACTGTTATCAGCTGATTTTCTTAAACTTAGAAAAGTTCTTCCTGGTCTGTTGTATTTATCCTACTTCATTATTTTGTTTAGTTGCGACCTCTCTGACCTCTTTCGTCATCCGTTATGTGTAATGACTAATTCCATTCCAATCCCTTACACAAAGAATTACACTAGAAAGACTTCTGATGAGATTCACAGCAAACCTCTCTCTAGTTCAGCTCCTCCTCACCTTCTATTATTTTCTCCATAAGGATCGCCGGCGTTATGTTTTCTTCACACATTTGAAACGAACTGTGACTCATAAAAGCTCATAGCATGGTGTAGTGGTTATAATATCCAGCTAGGATCTAGGAGAACCAAGTTCAAATTCTCACTCTACCATAAAGGCTTACTGGGTAACTTTGGGCCAGTTTCCCACTCTTAGCCTCATCTACCTCACAGGGTAGTCAACAACCAGGGCAATGACATTCAAAAGTTGAAGCGGCCGTTCGCTCAATTTAAATATTTTTGCAAAACATATGTGAAGCTCAGTGGCAACATATGCCGTGGTGCCTGCCAGAGGAAGCATTCTCTTTCCATTTTGGAACCAGACACAGTCAAGTGAACTCCCGGACTTCACAGCAAGCTGCTGAACTCGTCTCTGTCTAAATAAAGCCCCTGTCATAATTAGCCCTGCTGAAAGAGCCCTGGGTATCACATGGTGATGCATATGCTTTTCGGTGGCGACGTATCCGGAGGGAAGGAGAGCACCAGCCAGAACCACAGGATATTTCAGTCCTTCAGGGGAGGGGTGGGGAGGGAGGGAGGGAAGTGAGCAACGTCTCTGTGGAAAGTAGCTGGAACTTCTCCAGCTTCCCGAGGCCACTCAGTCATGAATATCCTGCCTTGGCCACAGAAGGCCTGTGGAGGAAGCAGCCGAATAACAATTGGGAAAGGTTTATAACCGCAGGAATTGAGTGAATGAAGCCAAGGAGCTGCCGAGTGATGCAACTCATGGAAAAAAAATATCTCCCGCTCCTACACACGAGCATTCATCATTTACTGTGACCTTCCAGGAATGTGCTGACAGACACAAAGCATTCTGCAGACATTCTGCCAGGGAACTGGAATTACTGCTGTTTTCAGGACCGTTTCCTAGCAGCAGGGCACCATCTTCTGGAAACCACCAAAAAGGGTGCATAACTTCCTTCCCCAACACACACACACACATACACACCATCTGCCAGTTTGGTGTAGTGGTTAAGAGCACAGGACTCTAATCTGGAGAACCGGGTTTGATTCCCCACTACTCCACTTAAAGCCAGCTGGGTGACCTTGGGTCAGTCACAGCTCTGCGGAGCTCTCTCAGGCCCACCCACCTCACAGGGTGTTTTGTTGTGGGGATAATTATAACATACTTTGTAAACCGCTCTGAGTGGGTGTTAAGTCATCCTGAAGGGTGGTATACAAATCGAATGTTGTTGCTGTTGCTGTTGCTGTTGCTGTTATCTGTAGTAGATGCAAATAAGAAAATAGTAGAGGAAACTGGATAGTCCCATTGATTGTAAGCATAGACTGGCATTACAAAAGCAAGTATCGGAAGCACATTGAAAGCCAGTGTGGCATCGTGATTAGAAGGTTAGACTAGGATTGGGAGACTGAAGTTTGAATCCCCACTATGCCATGGAAGCTTGCAGGCTAACCCTCAGCCAGTCACACTCACAACCTAACCTACCTAACAGGGTTGTTGTTAGGATAAAATGGAGAAGATGAGAATGAAGTCAGCAGCTTTGAGTCCCTTTGGTGAGGAAAGCAAGGTATAATGATGTCTAAGTATAAACTGCAATCATAGCAAAATAGTCAAAGTTTTCATACTTTGTACAGGGGTTATACAATGAGGCAAAGGAGAGGTGTGACAAGAACCATGGTTGCCCTGAAAAATTAATTGGGGGCGGTGGTCTTGAAATTGCTTCCTACCAGGTTTGCAGAAGTGGGAAGCAAGGAACACGGGGGGGGGGGGGGAACAGATCTTACCGCTGACTGCCCATTAATTTATCAGTTCTTGGAAAGAAGGGCAATAGCTTCAAAGACAAGTCAGAATAATACATACGTATTTGTGCTTAAAGTTTCCTCCTTAGTTTCTGTGGGGAAACATAAGCCGTCCTGTAGTTTAATCACAGATTTACTGAGTATAATAATGTCAGTATTATTTATTGTCTTCCTCTTGCAGACTGGAGACGGAAGCAGCTCATGGATTAGGTGAGATTCTCAAAGCAGGACTAACCCATGAGCAGTAGCTACTACCATACACTGAGCCTGATGTTGAAGAAGAAAAGTGAGACCGATTGGCAAATGAAAACAAAGTCCAGATAAATACACTCCAATTACATCATTGAGAGTTGGTACAAATAGAAACAAATCACAGTTAAAGGAACTGAAAAGATCTTGGAAAGCGTTCGTCTTAATACAAAGGCGTTTTCAGAGATACTGGGATGCACTTGCGAAATAAAATGGACAATTTTGGTGCAGCCATTTTTTTTAACTGCAAGCTGGACCCCACATTCTTCATTTTTTAAAATCTGTTTAGTACATTATTCTCTCACCTTTTCTCCAAAGAGCTCAGAGTGGCCATTCATCAGTCTCCCTTCCCCTATTTTACCCTCACAACAACCTTGTGAGGTAGGTTAGGCTGACAGAGAGTAAGTGGCTTAAACTCACTTGGCTGTTTTCCACAGAAACATGGGTTTGTGTGGTTTCCCTGCATTTTCCATGCCCAGTTCCTCACAATGGCCATTTCTCCCTGCATCATCAGGTATTTTTGTTATTTATTTTTAACCAGAAATTAACATATTGTTATAGTTTTCTGTTGTTATAACGATCAGTCTATCAGGTTCTCTGAAATGCCAACTTTCTTTTTTTCTCTCTCACTAGCCCCTTTGAATGCTGAGATAGAAGGAGAGAAGCAGATCCCTGCAACCCAAAGAGTTCAAAAGAGACATCTTTTTTTTAAAAGAAGCTGGAAATTCAGAAAACCTGATATACTCTAGTACAGGGGTGGTCAAACTGTGGCTCGGGAGCCACATGTGGCTCTTCTAGACATATTATGTGGCTCCCGGAGGTCTCTGAGTATCGCCATGGCCATACCTTTTATTTTAGTCTAGTTTATTTCCCTCCCTCCCTTTCCTCCCTTCCTCCTTTCTTTCCATGTCTTTCCCTCCCTTTTCCTTTTTTCCTTCCTTCATCCTTTCCATTTCTTTCATGTTTTCAATAAAAATGTTGGGGTTGCCAAGTCTGACACAAAAAATTTCTGGGGACTTTGAGGTGAAGCCTAGCAGGGATGTGATGTCACTTTTGTGATGTCACTTCCAAGTGAAAAGTCAGATGATGGCTCTTCCCAAGCTCCACCCCTTCTGATGATGTCACTTCCAGCATACTGCACCAAAACCCCACCCCTTCCTGTGATGTCACTTTCAGGACACTCCCCCAAACTCACTTCCTCATCTGACATCACTTCAATGCATCATGTCTTGCGGCTCTCAAACATCTGACGTTTATTCTGTGTGGCTCTTATATTAAGCAAGTTTGGCCACCCCTGCTCTAGTATAACAACTGTACGTCAATTGCCAGTTTGTTAAGCCCTCCAGTGGTGGAGGGGGGGCAATAGCCGCCATAGGGACTAGGGCAGGCAAAATGGCATCAGTGTGGGTAGAACCAGGAAAATCCCGGCTTTCTCATCCACATGGATGCCACCTAGAATTTGCTGCAATATTCCCCAAGACTCAGCAGCAAAGCTGGTTTGGGAAGGATTGCAGGAGGAAAAAAGGGGGAACCAGGGAAGTTCACAGAAGCCGCATGCTGCTGTAGGGAAATGAAGGGGGCTATTTCTCAACACATAGTGATTCCGCACACGTTGGATAATGCACTTCCAATCCTCTTTATAGATCATTTGGAACAGACTTTTTCGTGTGCGGAACAAAAAATCCACCTCAAACGATTGATAAAGTGCATTGAAAGTGCATTATCTAACGTGTGCGGAATCAGCCACCATCTCAACCCAGGGCAACCCTCTGTATGTAATAGACCCCAGCGAGCTTCATGGTACAGTGGGAATCTAAACCTGGATTTCCCAGCGCTAGTCCAACATTTTAACCATTACACTAAACTTACTCTCACAGTGGGATTGAAAAATTCAGCTTGTCCTGAGTATGTTCAAGGAGTTTGAGAAATTATAATAGAAGGACGGGGTTATTTAAATTTGGAGCAATGTTGATTACTAAGCAAAGACATTGTCATTTAATTTGCCCTCCCCACCCCCACCCGTGGATTCAGCCAATGGTGTCATAAACAACAATCTAGGCACACAGTGAAGAACTCAGCCCGTGGATCACCATGAATTCAGTACTCAGCACACTAGTCATCAGCAACTCACATGGAACCATGAAACCATAATTCCTTTGCCTTTGTGAAAGGTCGAGAATGAAACAGACCGGCTTCTGGTTTCAGCATGAGTTACACAGTGGCACCTAGTGGCTAAATGTACAAACTGCAGCTGACGAATAAAAATCAATAAACAATAGTTAGAAGGAAAATATAAAGCTGCTTTATAGGTCAGCCAGTTTGACAATCTGTCCCAGTATTGTCTACGCTAACTAGCAGCAGTTTTCCAGAATTTCAGCCTGAAATCCTTATAATAGGAGGTGCCAGAAACCAATCTTAATTATTCTAGTGAGCAAAGCATGTGATCAACCTCCTTCCATACAGAAAACAAAAATAAAACTAGCATTCTATTCAACTTTAACATGTTCTATTTGACACTGATGCTCATGGAGTATTTTGCTAGCTAAATGCATACATTATGGCCACATGAGAGCTGTTTCAGGTTAGCTGGGTTGTAAACCGCACTGGTAACATCCACAAATAGGAACCATGTGGTTTGAACAAATGATATTACTTTCCACACCAGTCTTCCTCCCTCCCAAGTGCAAACGCAACCACAACATTTCCCTGACCCATGTGGTTGGTTCTCATATATTTATCAATTTAGATATTTATAGCACACTTTTCTCCCCAATGGAGACCCAAAGGGCTTTACACATCATTCTTCCTCCCTCCATTTTATCCTAACAAGCCTGTTGGGGTAGGCTGAGAAAGCAGGCCAGGCCCATTTTGAGTTGGTTTTCTATCCTCAAGCCTTCTTCCACCAATGGCATGAGATGATAGGATCCCTTCATCAGGGCAAGCAGAGTAGGATGTAATTTCTCCTGTTGTAGTTCCCTTCTTTGAACCTTCCCTCAAACTAGGGTTGCCATTCCCCCGCCTGGGGTGGGGGAACCCCCGATCCCACTCTTTCCCCCCTGCACCCACTAACCTGGCTGGCGGGGGAGTGCGCTCCCTGAGGCACCCCCTCCCTGGGTGGCACGGCACACCCCCAGACAGGGGGCACACTCCCGCGCCACGAGAGCAGGCAGCAGTGGCGGTGCTGAGAGCGGGCAGTAGCAGCAAGAGCAGGCTGCTCTCACCGCAGCCGGTGGCAGCAGCTTTTGCTGCCACCAGTGCCAGATGCTCTCGCTGCTACCGCCAGCCGCTCTTGCTGGCCGCTCTTGCCGCCATGGCCCGTGCATGAGAGCGGGCCACAGGCGCTGCAAGAGCAGCCCACGCCAGCTGGGACAAGGGCCTCCTTTGACCCCAAGGCACCCTTTGACTCTGCCAATCCCCCGCCAAGAGTGTCTAGGAATCTGGGGATCCCCTGTTGAGGGATTTGAGGTCCCCGGCAAGCCTACCTCAAACCCCTTCCTCCCATTCCTACTTTCTAGCTTCTGTCATAGCTGAATCCCATCACAGCCTTCTGCTAGCTGGCTCTACTGCTTACTGGTTCCTCATAGCCTTCCCAAATTCCTGCTTTAAGCTAGGGTCTCCCTTCTTCCATTCAAACCTCTTTTCTTTTCTTCCCTCTGCATAGAGCAGCAGCAACCCAAGAAAGGGCCTTCTTGGTTATGGCACCAAAACTTTGCAGCTCCCTCCCTAGGGAGATTTGTCTGCCCCCTTCTATTGCTGACTAGAGATGGACACAAACAGCAATACGAACAAAAAAAAGCCACGAACATCCCAATCTGCTGTTCGCGAACAAGCTGTTTGTGAGGCCCCATTGTAAACAAACAGGTGGTTGTTGCAAGCCTCGTTCATTGCTGTTCGTGGCTGTTCGTCAAGCCAGACAGTCTGGCACCTGCAATCAATTCCCTTGGCAACTTAGGCAGGGATTGTCTGAACTCTCTCTGAACTCCTGCTGTTGCCCTGGACACCCCAATCTAAGCCCAATTTAGCTTGATAGGCAGGTCTTCCTTTCAAGTGTGGAGCTCCAAATTTGTTACAACAAGGGAGCAAAGAGCAGGGGGGAGGGGGGCTCCCAGCTCTGACTTTGCAGGCAGTGGAGAGGGAGAGAGACAGTTGCTGTTGGCATTTTGATAACTCAGTCGAGAATATAGCTTGCTGGATATTTGAATGACATTATCTCCTGAGAAAGTGGTCATGAAACAGACAAGTAGCTAGCATCCTGTTGGGATGCTTTGGAACATGTTTGATTACCCCCACTTTGTGGTGGAGATTGATTGGATCACCCCTACACTTTGGGGTTGAAGTAGATGAATTAAAGGTGGTTGTTGGAGTGAAACATTCCTCTTATTCCTCTTATTGAAGAGGAATATTCCTCTTATTGAAGAGTTACATGCAAAGGAAGAACCTTGGAGGGAAACAAGACTTCACCATTCAGGAGAATTACACCCATTTTATGGCACCACCACTTTGCCCAATAGGAAAGACTCGCAGTAAAAACTTAGCCTGTATAAGAAAATATTTATTTCTGTAAAAGAGATTCTTACATTTTGTATGTCATATTTATTTATTCTTGTATATATTGGAATATAATATTTATTCTTGTATATATTCGAATATATTTATTTATTCTTGTATATATTGTCAGGTTGCCAATGTGCTTGAAATATACCAGCCAATGAGCGTTATGTATATATGATTAATTTTCATTATCTTTATACTGTAGCTTTTACCTCCAGCACAAAGCGTTATTAATTAAGGCCAGTGGCTGCTGTTGTACCTCAGTTATCATTCTATCACTGATACTTATGCACTAGCACTTTAATATTACTTTTAAAATTACATATAAATTGGTACAGTAATATTTCTTGAGCATATTACGGGGCTTACGGTCTGTTTGATAAAGCTTTTTGGCCTGGCAAAGGTTCTCTCCTGCATCTGGACCCATGGGATCACTCTCCCACTCCTCAAAGGAAGTGCCTGGAGGCACTGGAGGAAGGAGAGAGCAAGATAATTGTGCTTTGCGGTCTCCTCCAGGCACCCCCTGGAGGAGCCCAGTGGCTCCCATATTATTGCAGTGAATCTTTCATGTTCCTCTTAGACCCATTGGCACCGATAGAACTAGAATGTTGTATTCCATTCCCTGTAGTGCAGCTGCAATGTAGGATGATGGCTACTATAGAGGGACAGTACAGACACAATGGAGGGAAGAGCAAATGTGGCAGGGATTTGAGGGGGGCACACTAATGGAGGGAACCATGGCTATCTTGTGCCCAGTTGTCCCAAAAAACTTGCAGCCAACCATAAGTATACTAGGAGTGTGCGGTTCAGTATCAGGTATACAAACTACATACTGAATAATTGCAGATTCATTTTTTATCCGGATATACTGAATAACATTGGCGAATCCCAAAGAAAACTGGTATACCAATTAAATCAATTCCAAATTAACCCAAATTTATATTGTAACAGATATTAAACACGTCAGTCTGCAAGCATCTGATGGACAACATAGTGATATGCAGAAGTCAGCATGGATTTGTCCTCGATGGGTCCTGCCAGACCAACCTCTTCTCCTTCCATGACCAAGTTACAGGCTTACTGGATCATGAGAATACTGTTGATGTAGTTTATCTGGATTTCAGTAAAGCTTTTGGCAAGGTTCCTCATGATGTTCTGATGGGTAAACTAGAGGACTGTGGACTGTAATATAGCCAGTAATTTCTTTTATATGTTTTAATACATCTTTCCAAAATTTTTCTATTTGGGGACATTTCTACAAACAATGCGCAAATGAACCTATTCCATCGCAGCCTTTCCAACAGAACGGTGAGTAAGTTGGTGAAATCACAGAAAGTTTTTGGGGTGTTATAGATCACCTATGTATTATTTTATACAATTGGATTTGGGTCGTAAGTGTACGAGAGTTTAAAATGCTTGAGGACCAGATTTTCTCCCATTTTTCTGATGTGAATTCTGATTTGCAATTTAATTGATATTTTTGGGGTTTGGCTTTGATTGTTGTTAATAGTATGTTGTACAGTTAAAAGATTAAACCCTTTTGTATAAGTTTTGCTATATCAAGAGGGTATTCAAATTCAGTCATAGGTGTATTAAGTATTTTTTATATTAATTAGATTAATCAGATTGGAAAGTTGTAAATATGTGAACCATTGGATTTTTTGCTGAGTTTTTTGTTCCAATTCTGATTTGCTCAATATTCCGGTTTTGGATACTGTATCTGTCAGGTGTGTTAGGTCTGCTTATAGCCAAATTTTCATGAAAGGTTTTGATTGTGGGAACCAAGTTTGTCCTAGGAATGAGGGAAACCTGGATAAATTCAGCATGATCTTATATCTAAATTGGTCCCAGACATTTAACATGGCCTCCAAAAAGGGATTACTTTTGATTTCTTGTGGGCGTTCTTTTTTGTCATTCCAAAACAGATTTTGAATCCTGCTTTGTTTGTTTTCTAATTGTAAATAGTTACCCAATCTGATGGAATTAATATTTGCAATGAGTTTAGGAGTTTAGTTGAGGCTTGATAAAATTCCAAAACAGGGTAGTTAAGGCCACCTTGTGATTTTTTTAGTTTGAGTGTATTTAAATGCTGGCGGAGTGTATTGAAAGTGATTCTTGGTTGTTGTTGTTGTTGTTGTTGTTGTTGTTGTTGTTGTTTTTGGTCATAGAAATTTGTTTAAGGTGCTTTGCCAGTGTTTTCGAGTGTTATGTGGCATTTTCAATGGTATTGCCCACATGAGGAAAAGAAGTTTCGGTAAAATGAATGATTTTATGAAGTGAAATCTTTCTCACCAAGTTAGTTTCTTACCAAGTTATTGCGTTTATTCCACTTATCTTAAGTAATATGACTTGATTCATAATTTTGACGTGGTTTAATTCTATTAGTTGTTTGAGATTTGTAGAGATAGTTATACCTAGATATGAGATTTGGTTTGGGGGCCCCTGGTAATAGCAAATTTGTTTGATTTGGGTTTTGGTATTGGTTTGGATATTTATTGGAAGTAGTTGTAATTTTGTTTGATTAATTGTAAGTCCTGATATTGAGCTACAGTCTAGTAAGGTATCTTGTAAAGAATTTATAGGATCTGTAATAAAGATTAACATATCATCTGCAAATAAGCTTAATTTGTAGTTATTAGAGTCTAGTTCGATGCCACGTATGCTATTATTCTCTCTGATTGCTATTGCTAAAGGTTCCAGAGCTATAGCAAATAGGATGGGGGATAGTGGGCATCCTTGCCTGGTCCCTCTTTGAATTTATATTGTGTCGGAAGTTTGGCCATTAATTTTTATTTGTGCTGAGTTTTGAGAGTAAATAGTTATTTATTATTTTGAAAAAAAATTCTCCAAAGCCCATATGTTGTAGGGTTGCTTCGAGATATTGGATTTTGATCGAATCAAAGGCCTTTTCAATGTCAAGAGAGAGGAATACTGACTTTAATTGATTTTTCTGACAATGTGAAATTAAATTGTTTTATAAATATTGTTTATTAGGTCTCTATGGGGAATGAAACCAGATTGATCCTGATGTATATAATTGGATATAATGGAGCTTAGTCTTAGTTATAACGGTTGTGAATATTTTATAGTCTTGGATAAGGAGAGAGGCCTATATGAAGTAGTTTTTGTGGAATCTTTTCCTTGTTTAGAGATGACTATAATAATAGAAGCATTTGCCCATGAGAGGGGCATTAGTCCCAGTTCTAGGACTGTATTGCAAGCATTGGTTAGTGGTTTGCATATTATGGTTGCAATTTTTTTATAAAATTCTGAGGGGTATCCATCTGGGCCGGGTGTTTTATTGTTTTGGAGTAATTTGATTGCATTGAATGTTTCTTGAAGCTTAATGGGGCTATCCAGCAATGATCTATGGTTATCCTCAAGTTTCTTTAGGTTCTTAAGTGATTGTAGAAACTGTGTAATGTTCTTTTGGTCTGGGAGTTTAGATGTGTATAATTATAATAATTTTCAAAGGTTTTTAAGATGTCTTTTGTTGTGGTATGTAATTTACTTTTTTTTTTGTCCTGGATTTGTTTAATAGAATTTGTTGATTTTTTTTCCTTTTATTTTATAGGATAGTAAGCGTAGTGATTTGGGAGTATTAAACCAATAATTTTGCTTAACTTACTGAAGATTTCTATGAATTTTGCCGATTTCTAAAGATTCTAATAGTTTGTGTTGAGTCGTTAGCTTTTTATAGATATTATTGCTGCCTATTTTTTAATGAGTTATTGCAAGAGTTTTGATATTATCTAGCAAATCTTGTTTTTCTGCATTTCTTTGTTATTTTATATTGTCTCCAGTTTTTACTGAAAGCAGAAATTTGACCGGGAGGAAACCAGCTTTGTGACAAAAAGAAGAGAACCTAGAAATTTGAGTTTGTTTCTATAAAGGTTCCATGTTTTTAAAATTGCTGTGAGAAAGACATTTTAATAGAAGATGGTTGAGAGTTTTGTTTGTTCAATATTAACAGCGCAATCCTATGGCCGGCCCCAACGCCGACGCGGCTGCACTGGTGGTGTGGCGGCGCCGCCGGGCCGGATCCTGTGCCAGCAAAGTGTGGCCGCAGCGGCGCCCGCAGCGGCGCAGAGATGCAATTTTGGAGAACCAGAAAGTGTTGTGGGCGGGTCTGATGCACGGCCGCCGCCAGGCGCAGCCAAAGGGCGCTGTTCCTGACAAGCGTCAGGGGGAGGGGCCAGGAAAGGCGCAGCCTATGGGCAGCACGCGATCCCGGCCAGGCCCCAGAGCAGCAGGCAAACCGCGCCCATGCTGGCAGACTGCCTCGGCTCGTGTGTCGGGCGGGGCTCGCAGTCGGGAAGGAGAGGGGTGGGCGTAGTCTGAGAAGCCTTTCCCCCGTTTGCCCAATGTAGCACCAAGTCCGTGGCGGCCGCGTCCAGAGAGGTTGGCATGGGACTGGCAGGCGCCCTGCCATGAGGAATCCAGGGCAGCAGCCAGTCTCTGGCAGCAGGGGACAGCCCCCAAGTGGCACCGAAGGGGAGGGCTGGCCTGAGGCCGCCACCAAGAGGCAGACACAGCGGGCCTGCCCCCTCGTCCCCATCCCAAGGCAAAGAACACAGACACCCATTGCACAGAAATCAGCCTTTATTATTATATCATCCCACCTCCCCCAGCAGACGTGAGGAAGGGGAGGCGTGTAGGAGAGCCGCCTGTGCAGCAAAACACCCCACCCCACCCCCAAGGCGGCAGCGGCGGTCACCGGCGAGGCCGGCGGCCGGACCCCCTTGGCCGTCCACGGGCCCGGCCTCTCGCACGCAACTGGGCCCGAGGGAGGGGTGCCTCTGGGGCGGGTGGAGCTGCTGCAGCGGGTGGGGCCGGAGGGTCGAGGATGGCGACGAGCCGCCCGAGCAGGGCTTCGGCACGGACTTGAGAGGCACGGACCCCTTCCCCCACTTCCAGTACCGCAGCCATGAACTCCCGGCCGCGGTTGTTCGCCCCCTCCCATGCAGCGTGCACCTCTAGCCGCTCCCTCTCGATCGCCGCCCACATTGCGGCTAGTGTCGGGGGAAGCCGCTGGGCAGGGCGGGGGCCGCGAGCCCGTGCGCCTGGAAGGATCCCCTCCATGGGCCCCTCCCCCTCAGAGGCGGAGCCAGGTCCTTCCCGCACACGGCCCATGGCACCCGGGGGCGGGGGGGCTGGAGGGGATGGTGCTGCAGGCTGGGACAGCTCCTCGAGCGGCTCTGTCGATGAGGTGTCCTGAACCGGCGGAGTCCCAGGGCCACCTTCACCCTCCACCGACACAGGGAAGCCGAGCGACTGCAGGAGAGCCGCTCCGGCAGCAGAGGTCCTCCGGGAGGGTGGCAGCTCGCGCAGCTGGGCAATCACCTCCCCGCCTATCTCCAGGCGCATGGTCCCTGCTGGAGCGAGACATGGGTGGGAAGAGGCCCCAGGGAGGGAAGAGCAGCGGCCCAACATGGGCTGCCACAGGCCACCGAGCCGGGCCAAGCACACCCATTCCAACTGCGGCCGCAGCCCCTCGTCTTGAGACCGGTCGGCGCCATGAGTGGCCTTGGATGTGTGGCCGAGGCCGGCGGCCGAGCCGGTCCCTGGCCCCACCAGCAGCAGGGCCACAGATACATACCGTGCTCCGGATCCATGCCCCCCGACGGGCCCGGTTGAGGCTCCTCGTCGCTGGCAGCAGGGGCTTGCTGTGGCGGTGGAAGGGCTGCCGGTTCCTGGGCCCCGCTCTCTGCCAGGGGGGGCACAGACTCCGCTGCCTCTGCCTCCGCCTGGCTTGGGTCTGGACCCTCAGGGGCCGTGCCTACTCACGGGAGAGGCCCTGTCACACATGTGCCACGATCCATACGTCCCCCCCCCTCGCCTCCCTGAATCCACAAATACTAACCGGGCAGGACCTCAACGCCCAGGCCGCCCACCACCGCCTCCGGGATGACCGCTCGCATGACCGCCTCTGGGCCTGGGAGCCCCTCGTCAAGGGCCCGCTCATAAGGAACCCCCTGAGACATGAGGAGGCGCACTCGTTTGCGCGCGGGCCCGAAAGAATCATTCCAGCGCTTCATTGCCGAGTGAGCAGTGCGGGGCGCGTTGCCCACAGCCGAGACCCTGTCAGCTGCCATCTGCCAGAATGCCCGTCGTCGAGACCGGGACGAGGCGCCCCTGTGCGTGCTCAGGGCGACCTCCGCATTCTCCACCACGAGCCCAAAAAGCAGCACTCTCTCGGCCTCTGTCCAGTTTGCCTGGCGCTGGCTTCCGCCGCCACTAGTGCTCTCAGCAGACATGGGGGTAGTGCCCGCTGGAATGTCCGGTCCCCGAGATAAGTGGTGGGAACCAGCCACCTAGTCATGTGCTCACCCATCCCCTCGGCAAGATGGAGGAGGGCACAGGGGGTGCAGGACCGGGAAGGGTGGCTGGGACGGCCCATGCAGCGGACAGAGGACGTGCTCCTGAGCACCACTTGCAACGGGCCGCTGAGACCGGTAGGCCTGCTGCTGTGCGTGGGGGGGGGGGTTCAGGGTGCTGGAACTCAACCTGCGTTCCTTCCAGGCAGGACCTTGATCATCCCCGCCTGGTGCCCGCCACTGCCGCCGCGGCTCCCAGCCATCCGGACCAGCCACCTCCTGCCAGCCGTGTTTGTCCGAGCGGCCCTCAGGCGGCACCGCCTCAGACGCCGCCGCCGGTTCCAGGCCAGGGTGCCATCCCTGCTCCTGGGCGACATGACTTGCCTGGACCGCTTCCGCCTGGACAGGGCAGCCATACAGGCTCTGTGCGAGGAGCTCGCGCCCGCCCTTCAGGGGCAAGCTGCGGCTCCCCGGGGCATCCCCGTCCTCCAGAGGGTCCTGCTGTCCCTCCGCTACCTTGCGACCGGCTCCTTCCAGGGAGTCATGGCTGAGGCCTTGGAGGTCTCCCAGTCATCCGCCAGCCGCTGCCTGCATGCCTTCCTGGACGCCCTAGTTGGTCGGATCCGCGAGCACATCCACTTTCCCACCTCGGAGGCAGAGTTGGCACCCATCCGGGCTGGCTTCTCCTCCTTTGCAGGCTTCCCCAATGTGATTGGAGCAGTCGACTGCACGCATGTGGCCATATGCGCTCCCAGAGAGGAGCCGCAGGTCTACAGGAATCGGCACCGGTTCTAGAGTATCAACGTCCAGGCAGCCTGTGACCACCAGGGGATCTTCACGGCCCTCGTTGCCAAGTTCCCGGGAAGCGTCCACGACGCACAGATCTTCACCACCTCCGGCCTGAACAGGCTCCTGTCATCATGGCCTGAGGGGAGAGGCTGGCTCCTAGGTCAGGAGTTGGTGGGGGAGCTGTGAGGGGACGGGGATGGGAAGGGAGATCCTAACTCCGCCTCCCCTTGCAGGTGACCGTGGCTATCCATTGCTGCCTTACCTCCTGACGCCATACCCTGCGGATGAGCCCGCCGACAGAGCCAACTACAACCAGGCCCACCGGCGCACGAGGATGGTGATCGAACGTGCTTTCGGTCAGCTGAAAATGCGCTTCAGATGCCTCCATCACACGGGCGGCCGCCTGGCCATGCAGCCGTTCACCGTTGCCAAGCTCGTGGCTGCCTGTGTCATGCTGCACAATATTGCCGTGCGCCAGCAGCTCCCCTTGCCAGCCACAGAGGGCCCAGGCGAGGACCCCTGGCTGCCGCCCGCCGGTCGCCTTTCTCCTGACGCCCCTGCAGAGCCCCAGGAGCATGACCGAGCTGTGCGGGACAGGGTCGCGGAGCACCTGTGGCATGCTGCGCGCTGAGGGCCATGCCTGGCCATGGGGGGCTCGGCCGGCCAAACACTCACCCTTTACGCCCCTATGGTGTCCCAGGCGGCCCCTCCGAGTCCCCGCTCCCTCAACCCCTGCATGTAGAGAGCATGGGAAAGCCGCCCCGGCCAGCAGCCACCGCCCCCCATGGACGGGCTGCACGGGAAAAGCGGTTAACGAACTTGGCTTTATTCCCAATCGATTCCAGGGCCGCATCAGGCGCTCAGAGAGCAGCTTGCCAACCCAGAACCCCGGCCTCAGCAGCCAGGAGGGTGAGGGCTAGGTAGCGCGTCGGAGCAGGGGGAGGCCAGCGGCCCCGCCACGGCATCCCCGTTACAGAGCAGGGGCCCGGCTGGGGTCCAAGATGCCTGTGCCTGGGATGGCATATCGGCAGCTGCCCGGCCGTCTGCGGGGACGGGCTCCAGCTTCGGCCGCTTCCTGCCAGGCCCCTCCACTGGGTCACCCTCTGGGTCTTCAGCGGGTGGCGGGTAGCGGGGTGGAGACCAGGCGGTGAAGCCCCTCCCAAGTTCCTCCTCATCTGGCGAGGGGCTCCGGGCGGGCGCCACTGTGGGGGCAAGAGGTGGGGGATGGGAGCGTCAGGGCCCCTGTGGGCTCTGGGGTTGTTGTCGCGGCCGCAGGCCGCCCCACCCCACATGCCCGTGCCCCTCCTGTTGGCGAGACTCACATGGTGCCGCTGCCCGCGCCTGCTGGAATGCCCCGTGAACCCGGTCCATGGCAGCCATCCACCTGTCATTGATGGTCCCTGCAGAGGGGGGAGAGAGGGAGGGGGGCACCCGTTGGTGGCAGCCCGGCATCTGCTGCAAGCACCTGCAACCTGCGCCTCGACGGAAGTGGCTGGGACGCCTCCGGGCCCTTACGGCCTGCCCTTTGTGGCAGCGGAGGAGGCTCCCTGGATGGCGCCGAGGACCCTGACTTACTGCGCGCGGGGCCCGCAGCCACCTCCTCTTCCAGGAGGTCATGCTCCACCTCGCACAGCGCCGTGTCTAGCCACGCTCGTATGAGGTGGGCCTCCTCCGCACGGCCAGGGAAGAGCTCCTCCAGGTAAACTGGCCGCGCAGTCATCGCACCCTCATCTGCCAGGAGGTCATTCCCGGCTGCCTTGGCAATGAGCTGGGCCCCGAGCCTGGCCGCCCACTGCTCCCGCCACCCGTCGCCCTCCATGCAGCCGGGACCGCTGTGGGTATAGTGTTTCTGTGCTGCCCACCGAACTACACCGCCCGCCGGCATGACCTTGGAGGGTCTGAGATGTAACAATTCCCTATCTTCTGTCTGGCAGCTGCATAGTTCATGGATAGGTTCAGCACAGCCCCCCCCCCCCGTCTCAGACCTGTGGGTTGGAGGGGAGGGGGCCGTGGTGGTTGGCTTCCTATGGCCCCAGGGCCCTCTTCCCTTGCGGGGATGCTGTGCTGCTCAAGTGCATCCTTGCGGGACGTGAACCCTTGGGCCTGGCTGTACGTTGCGCCGTGGGACTGGGAATAAAGCTCATCTACACATGGACCCGTGTCTGCCTGCGATACTTTGGTGAACTGCCAGCCATATCCTGCCCTGGCACCATGAGCGCATGACCAGGCCCGCGGTGACAGCGCATCCCTTCCAAGGGGGGGGGGCTTAGGATGCACAAGGACTGGCCAGGGGCCGCTCTGGCATGTCTTCCATATTGCCCTAACGCACCTGCCCTGCCTGGCATGCCGCCCTGAGCTGGGGCAGTCACGCAACCTGCCATCGGGGGGCCCTCCTGGGCCTGGGGTGGCCACCCAGCCTGCATGGCCCGGCCGGGGAAGGGGCACGCTGTGGCAGCCAGCCGGGAGGCCTCGGGCTCCCGCATTTTAGCCACTTTGCGCAGCTGATGCGCTCTTCCACTGCCCCTGTGGGCGGGGCCAGCGGCCTTCCCTGCAGGATTGGCGGGGCTGGCAGCCTCGGAGTGGTTCCCCCCCCCCGGCAGGGCAACGCGAGTGGCCACAATTGCTGAACGCAGGAGACGGCGCCGAGCCAGGGCGGAGCCACGCGCAGCCTCGGACACACCCCACCCCTCCCAACAACCATGGCCTGTTGGCGTGGGAGGCTGGCAACTGCTCCACGGGATTGGATGCGAGGCAGGACGCCCTGGGGTGGAAGGTGTTGGAATGACCAATGGGGCTGCTGCAGACGCCCGAGGGGCTGGACCCACTCTGGGAGGCGGCCGCTCATGGGACTGTGTTGCTGGGGCTGCGGCTGCGATGGGGGCGACCCTCCCCAGGCGCGCGAGACCTCCTGCCCGGGATATGGCATCCGCCTGCCACCACCCTGGATTCTCCATTGGTGGGGGCTAGGGTTCCCGCGAGTGGACCGTTTCCTCTGCCATCTCCCGCCCCCTTGCAGCGGCAGCTCGCACCACCCTCTCCCTTGCTTATCGGGTGCCAGCTACTCTCCCCACCGGGGATTGATCCCCCTCCCCGCTCACATGCCCCGCCCCAACCCTCTACCTGGCCATAGATGCAGGGGGGTTAGCCGTGTTAGCCTGTGGTAGCGAATTCAAAAAGGGTCCCGTAGCACCTTTAAAACTATCCAATTTTATTGTGGCATAGGCTTCTGAGAATCAAGTTCTCTTCGGCAGATGGGTGGTACAGACACTGGTCAAATACAGAGGAGGAGGGGGGGAGGAGGAGGGAGGGAGGGGGCGGGGAGGCAAGACGGGGTGTGTCGGATACATTTGTGGCAATGTGCAGGTGGGGAGATGTGACGGGAGTGTTGGGGGAGGGGCGGAGGACGAAGTCAGACTCGCAGACACAGAAAACAGTTGTTGTACATCTCGTTTTATTGCACTGGAAAGAGCGGGCTTGCGTTTAGGCTGGCGAGGGAGCCGGAGCATTCCACACAGCCCTCCTTCCCGCTCGGAGGGGCGGGGCTGGGATGCAGGCCGCGGCGCGACGGTGCTTCCTGGGCTGCAGCCAACCGTCCGTCAGAGATGTTTGGGGAGGGCGGGGCGCGGGGGAGCAGCCATGCCCTGGACGTGCCTGTGGGGGAAAAAGACACGTGTGGGCTTTGCCTCGTTCCACTGGCAAGGCAAGCCCCACACTCCGCCATCCGGGGGGGGGTTGCACATGGTCGAGGGCAGCAGCTGATGCCTGACGGTCTGGCGAGGATGCACTCAGCCTTGGGAAGCCTTTACCTTTATGGGAGGGAATGAGCTGGTCACAACAAACACCTGGCCACATGTGGTTTTCGAGGCGCCTGCCTCTGAGGCAGCCAGGGGCGGCCATGGTTGCCCCCCACCCCTGCTGGGCCTCACCCAAAGCGGCAAGTGAGCGGGTGGGTTCAGGTGAATGGGCGGTTTGCACTAATCTGCGGAATGCCCCCCCACCTCCTCCTTACCTGTCAGCGCTCCGTAGGTCATCACCAGGTGGGAGCGCCAGAGTCAGGGCACCTGCAAGGAAACGGGAGAGCATGCGGTTAATTTGCAAAGTGTCATTCCCTTCTGCCACGGAAGGGTTAGTTTGTTTGTGCTTAGTTAGAAGCAACTAGCATGCATCAGTTAGCTGTGGAGTCATTCTTTCTATCACGGTAGAAAGAGAGTTAGGCAGACATTTGCACCTCTTCCCCTTTATGCGAAGTTCCCCCAGTTTTTCGCAAAGTCCCCCAAGTGCATTCTGCGCCTGCCAATGTGAATGCCCTCAGCCCGTTTCGGTTTTCAAAGGGGCAATGCCACTCAGCAGACGGGCAGAGCCTCCGGCCGAGTGCTCACTTACCTGGGGGTTTGGGCGGCGCTGGCCGGATGTTTTGTAGGGCGCGGTCGCAGGTGATTGGGTGCAGAGAGGGGGGCTCGTCCACGCCGGGCGCGCACGCTGATTGGTCCCCGGGATGGTTCTCATCCTATGCTCCTTCGGGCCATAGGGGCGGGGCGGGGCGCTCAGAGAGGGGGCTGATTTTTCGCCGTTCCATGGACGCCTATGGGCTACGCCTTCTTTTTCCGTGGCGTAGCTTTTTTGCGCCGCTGTGGGCGTTCCCGCTTCTGGAGGAGCTTAGGGAGCGGACTAACTCCGACCCCGCCTTGCTCCCCGCCCCCCCCTGCGTCGGCGTAGGGCTCTACGCCACTCCTGCGCCGCCGCCCGGGCGCCTGTGGCTTGCACCGGTGCTGGCCTGCCGGCGGGCCAGCGCCGCGTCCCAGCGCGGGCGGAAGGCCACTTACGCGGGCGTACGGGCTAGATGCGCCCTCGCAAGCCTTAGTTCGGTTCCTGTTCACTTTCCGTGCCCTTCTTAGGATTGGGCTGCCCGTCTTAGATAGACACAGGGTAGTGTAGTGGTTGAAAAAAATTGGTCCAATCTGTTTGGACTCCTATTTGTAACATATGAGGTATATTTGTCTGGATAATTAAATCTATCCTGTGTATTCTTTAGTTTTAATGTGGTAAAGGCAATTCTTGGGTGTTTGTATTGCCACAGAAATTTGTTTAAGGTAGTTTGTCATTGATTTAGGAGTTTGGGTGTTATTGCTATAGGAATTGCTTGCAGGGGGAATATCAATTTGGGGAGTACAAAAGATTTTATTAAATGATATCTGTCATACCATGATTGTTGTAATTTGTCACATTTAATAACTTGGATGTTATTTGTGTAATGGTTTTAATGTGTTTTTCTTGTAGAAGTTGATTAAAATCTGGTGGGATTTTGATTCCTAAATATGATGGTGTGTTGGCGATCATTGGAAATTATATTGTTGATGAATCTCAGTTTCAGTATAAGTCGTAAAATATATAGGCAGAATCTGTGATGTAGTCCAATTAATTTCTAATCCTGAAATCATGTTTGCTGTGAGACAATGAGAGAAAGAGTTATGTTGTACTTGAAAAGGAGATACTTTTGTCTGCAGTTACTTAGTTTGTTTGCTTTCTTCTTTTTAGCTGGCTCTCTGGAGAGCTAAAAAGGAGTAGTTTCAGTAAGGATAGTTCCTCTCAAGTTGACTGAGTCTTCTGAGAGCAGAACCACAAGTGACAAAAGGCACAGATTGGACACTTGTCTGCTTCCCTCAAGTTTTGATGGGAAATGTAGGCATCCTGGTCTTGCAGCTTCGCTCTCTGACTGCTGTCCAATGGACTTTTCAACTGTCACTTGTCCAACATTCCGCCAAGTTGCCTACATTTCCCATCAAAACTTGAGGGAAGCAGACAAGTGTCCAATCTGTGCCTTTTGTCACTTGTGGTTCTGCTCTGAGATAACTTTGAGTCTCCTAGACTATTTTGAGATGCAGCAATGACTGGCAATATTATCTCAAAGCAGGATGATATAACTCATAAGGTTTGCCTTTTTCAAGAGTTAATGGTCTCATATTGCCTATCCAAAGCCATACTACACTGCTGTTATTCAAAGAACAATATACACAAATCGCTGGCATCTTTTTTACCTTAATTACTTCAACTGGCCCATTTATGGTACAAGTTTCTCATATTTGTTTTACGTATTGGGAAATGTCTTATTAAAAATGTTAGGGTGAGCTTTTGAGCTGCTTGATGTCTGTGGACAGGACCATTTGGGGGGTGCTCAATAGGTTTTCTCCCCCACTGCTGCCTGCCCATTAGCCTTGTTTGCTGAGGCAGACCATAGTGGCTGGTGCCAATGGGACTTTTGCAAGTGATAGATGTTAGAGCGAGTGTAAAACAACGCTGCGGAATAAACGCCGAGCTGGTTAGAGAGGCAAAAGCTTTATTTGAGGAAGTTACATACTTGAGGGAAAGAGGGAGAGAGATCCTAGCTATCTGACTACATCTTGCAGAGAGAGAGAAGAAGTGTGGCAGGAGAGAGAAGAAGAAGGATATTGCCCTGTTTAGCCCAATAGGAGACAAGACAAGGAAATGACCCCCAGGAAACAAGAGAGGTGCTATTCTCACTGTCCTAACTAAGTGATCCTTGCTGCCCCCTGCATGGTAGGCTCTTCTTCCTTCTTGCTGCTGCAGTACACCAGACATTGCTATTTCTAACAATAGAAGTATATAGAAAAATTTTATAAGACTTTATAATTATTTATACCGTAGCACTGTTGTGGTATTTTTCTTAAAATAAAAAATATTGTCAGTTGTATTTTTTTCAAGAAAGTAATCTATATAAAACTGTGCCCCTCTGAGGTCTGTGCCCTAGGCGGCCACCTAGTTGGTCTAATGGTAGCACCGGCCCTGTCTATAGTTATGGCAAACAGAAATGGGAAAAGGGGACAGCCCTGTCTAGTTCCCCTTGCTAGATGGATATCTGTCGAATGTACATTGTTAGTCCTAACTGTAGCTTTTGGAGAAAGATAAAGAACATTAATGACATTTTAGAATTGGTCACCAAAACCCATTTTTGAAGTAAAAGTTTTAGATATGGCATTTCCACATCATCAAAGGCCTTCTCTATATCAAAGGCCAGAAGTAATACAGGGGTTTTGTATGCTTCACAGAAGTTAATTATAGCTAAAGTGTTAAGATTCCTTATTGGCATAAAGCCAGTATAGCCAAGGTGAATGTAGTTGGTTATTTAAATTTAGCCAATCTTTTGGCAAATATGCTTGTAAAGATCTTTTGGTCTTGATTCAGTAAGGGTATTGGTCGAGAAGATTTAGTAGTTGTAATATCATTGTCCTTCATTGGCATAACTACCATTTCAGCCTCTGACCAAGATAGAGGGATGCCACCTCCTATCATAACAGAGTTGCATGCAGCAGTTAGTGGAGTTGTAAGTAGGTGAATGTATTTTTTGTAAAATTTGGCAGGGAATCCATCCCTGCCTGGAGCTTCGTTATTTTTTCAAGGATTTGATGGTGACTCTAACTTCTCGTGTTGTGATTGGTTGGTCCAGATATTGTTTTTTCTTGTTAGATTTTTTCAAATTTCCTGTGATGATAAATAATTTAAAACACAATTAGCATCAGGATTATCTGGTGTACAAAGGGTTTGGTAGTATTCAGCAAATACATTGGCTAATTCTTTTCCTTGGGCACCTTTAATAGCTTGTATAGAATGTGAGGAGGTTTTTTCCTTTAATTTTCAAGCAAGTACATTTCTAGATTGGGTGGTCACATTCAATAATTTTGTTTACTATAAAGTAGATGTTCCTGAATTTGAGAAATCTCTACATTTTCCAGGAATTTTCTTTCTATTAGGAGTTGTTTATGTACTCTTTTGCTACAAGTATTTTTGTGTTCGTCTTCTAGTTTTCTCATTCTAGATATCATTTCATTTATAATGTTTTCTTTTTGCTTTTCATGACAGGAGGCAATGGAAATTAATTTCCCTCTAAGCACCACTTCTATAGCATCCTACATGTGGATTTGAGGAACGCCATATAGTGTATTTGTTTCTAAGCATTGTTTAATTTCTAAAGAGACTTTAGAAGAAATTTGTTAAATAAAAGTGATTTATTTAGTTTCCCATTTGTTTGATGTCATTTATTCTCAGTCTGTCCACAATTTGTCACCAATGCTTCATGTAAGAGTTTGACTAATTAATTTAGGAGATAAGAATATGTAATCAATCCTTGTGTATATATTGTGGATAGAAGAGAAGTATGTATAGTCTGTTACCAGTGGGTTTTGAAGATGTCAATAGATCAATAAATAAGAAAGCATAAGTGCCATTTATTGATCTTAGCAGCTTAGAAACTGTATTGTTAATTCTAATTGCTTTGACACTGTAGGCAGTAAAAGTTAAAAGGTCATTCAGAGGGGAGTGAAACAAATGGTTACCGCTGACACATTGATTCACCCATGCTGAACGAAAGCAGAATTGAAAGCCAAGGGACTCAAGTGCACTCTGCATGAAGACAGCTCACCAGGTTGTTTTGGTCTACAAGCAGCTCTCCACACTGAAAGCAGTGAAAGCACCTTTCTCAGTAATCATACTTTGCAGTATTATCCAATAAATTTTTTTAAGTTTGTATATGTACACTCACACATTATGCAATGCATTTATATTTTGTATCGCTTTCATATTTATCAAAATACTTAAGTTCACAGGTCAAGGTGTCATGGAAATATAAATAATAATAACTGTGCTTATATACCTCTCTTCTAGACATATTAGTGCCTCACCCAGAGCGGTGAACAAGTTAGTGTTATTCTTATCCCCACAATGGAGCTGGGGCTGAGAGGAGAGGCTGACCCAAGGCCACCTACTGATCTCATGGCAGTAGTGGGATTCGAACCAGTAGAGTGCTGATTATGGTTTAGAGTATGGTTTCTAGTATGTTGTATAATTGGTGCTCCTTTATCTTTGACAGCCAATTTAAAATAGTGAACAGTATCAGATAAATGTTCTGTAATTGTTAGCATGGACCAAGGATGATCTGGTCATGTAACTTTTCCTGTCATTTTTCCTATTCATATCTCTTATCTTGCAGCTGGACATAGTTTCACTTTTGGCTAGGTAGAATGTCACATGGTTGGAAGAAGGAATAATTAATTAAATTATGATTGGTTTGATATTTATCTATGTTATCACATGAAAAAGATCTTAGATTTCTGCATAAGATAACATATAAAAATGCTAACCCAAATAGCAGATCAGAGTTCTGGCCGAAAGAAATCTCACGAAGATCTAAGTGGGAAACTTACCCTTGTAATGTGTGCTATGGGAACTTGAATGCATTTCATAGTTAATCTGACTGAGTTAGATTTCATTAAGAAATGTCAGGAAACTTAATTCTTGTTGTGTTTATCTGTTCTATTTTTGTACGTTTTATTTAAATAAGCATTTATATTTTGATACCTCACTTAATGAAAAAGACTAGCATTTGTTAATGAAAGAAATCATTAAACTCTTAGGAGGAGTCTCTGTCTCCTGGTTGGGTGAGTGCAACAAAAAGGTCCATCCCATTTATTTTGTACTGACAAACAGTTTCTCTAAAACAAAGAAACCTGTTTTCAGTTCTCACCTGAAGGTTTTAAGCTGCTCAGGATAGAAAATAAAACCTTCAACCCATCCCCATCCCCATCAAGTATTTTACTTAATACTTTTTACTTAATTTAATGTTTAAAAGTTATGTTTAATATTTATGCCTAATATGAATGATTATAGAAGCTATACTGTTTGAAGTATCCATACACTTATTTGAGTTGGAATGTTCATATACTTACAATTGTATGACATTTTCACCATTTTATAACATTACAACTTTGTACCGCAAAAGTTTTATGTCATTCCGCTATTTGTTTAATGCCTGTTCTGGCCCATTCTGGCCTGTTCCAGCTTTTACATCATCCCAAAAGAAAGAGTCCCAGTCTAAAGAGTCGCTTTCCCTATAAATACCACAGCCAGAATAGTTCAACAGTGAGGCTGCAAGGGTAGGTCTGTGGAGGAGGCCTTCATGGCAGGATCTCTGAGAAATACATCCTTCCCCTTTGGAACGCCATGAGGCAAGAAAAAGAAATCTCCCAAGAGAGACAGAGGAAGAGAAGGAGTCAAGAGGTGTTCCTGCCTTAGACAAAGAGAAGCAGCTTACTATCAAGAGAGTTAGATGTACACACAGAGAGACATGCTGCAGCACCCCTCCCCAATGTTCAAGGCATGCTGAGTCACCTATTCCATCACTTTTCAGGTGGTAAACACCAGTATGGGGTACCAGCTCCTCTTTACTGGGTATACTGGCACCTCTTTTTGGAGTACCCAGACCAAGTATGGGACTTGGATTGGGAGAGAAGAACACCATGAGTACCAGCACCTCCATTTAAAGAAACAAGATACTGCAAATAAGTAAGTAAATGTACGTCCTACCTTTCTCTCCAATGGGGACTCAAAGCAACTTGCATTGTTAGGCTGAGAGTATGTGACTGGACCAAAATCATCCTGCAAGGTATTGTGGCAGAGTGGGGACTCAAACCCAAGTCTACCATAGCCCGCTCTGACACACGGGCTGTTATAACTGAATGCCCTAGGGATTGCCATCTTATTTGCTGCATAGAACTGATTGGCTTGAGGGCTCTGTACCTCTGTTAGAACAATAAAATTACATTCTGTTCAAGCACTTCTCTCTCTCTCTCTTTCTCTATTTCTTCTCTGGAGGCATACTAAGCCTCACCATAGGTGTGTAAAAAAAGACTTAATGGTTATCCTGGAACCAGTGTTTGAGATAGACAGATGTTCAGACACTTAAATGTGCCCACCCTGGCACAGGTGACCATTTGGGTAGCAGCTTGCAACTGTATTTATCCAGAGTCCATCTTTGTTTTCAGTTAGCTATTCCTCTTCATGGGAAGCCTTACAGTTGAAAGAAAAGATTAGCCTACCTCTTTCTGTAAGTGGTACTGAATGGCAAGCAGCCTTGGCTGCGGCTCCTTGCCTTTTAATTTTCAAAAACCTGTCCAAGTATCTATAGCTCTCTGCATTGCTGTGGTACAAGCAGGCAAGCTGATTGTCGTATGCTCATCCTTGAGAGCAAATGTGGTCACTCAGGGAGTCGGCGTTTGCCACTAACACCTGGCATTGCTCCTGACAACAAGATGGTTTTAACTCCAGGCTCCTGTGATAGATGGGCTCTCTTTTCTCCACCATGCTATCTCTTGGTTTGGATGCAGACGTTGGATCAGGAGAAACACCCTTCCTTTTTACCTTTATATTTGGCCTTGGAAATAATAAACTAGTTTGTAAAGATTAAGAAACCTAAGACAGTTTACTCCAATCTGAGCCCCAACAAGAAGAGTAACAATGGCTCAAAATGACATTGCTTTGTATTCTTGATGTTCCTGGGGCCAGGTCACAGCTGCATGTTTTACCATTTAGCAAGTATCTGATTTCTGGCCCAAAGAGAGAACGCTTGGTTCAAATCTCTCATCACATTTCCACTTAATCAGCAAAGCAATATCATTACTTCAGCAGAACTGACTCTCAAATGCAAAGTCAAGCCAAGCTGTTCTGTTGGATCTGATTTATTTGGTTCTGTTGCTGGCATGTCCTGGCAAACTGCGCTAGTGCTCAGGTTATGAAAGATGCCCTAATAACATAAGGAACAAAATAGTTGACATTTTGTGATATGTATGCCAGAATGTGCTATATTAGATGGGCTATTCAGACCCATCTCATGATAAGACTAGTCCTGACATCATGCTGAAACGATTGTAATAGCTCAAACATTCTATAACAGGGAAGCACCTCTATACTGTTGGAGAAGCTTTTGTCCCACTACCTTCTCAGACACATGAAAAATCACTTTAGCAGATGAGTACACTTTATCCCATGAGACCCAAGAGCACCTGGATCTATGAACTGGGCTGAACCTATGAACAGTCAGCACAGTGAGTTTGAAGAGGTAGATTCTGTCAATTTTGTTGATATCTTGACCACTCTATGGAATAAGGAAATGGCCCAAGCTATTGACACAATTGCCCCAAGTGCCCTCTTCCCTCAGACAAAGTCAAGCAGTCTCCATGAATCATGGGCAAGCTGATGGCAATGAAATGGTAGGGATGACAACTATAACACCACTAGAGGAGCATGACTGATTGAACACAGCATAGAGATTATATCTTATATACTAATAGCCAAGTGGCAAAGATTTGAGGATACTTAAATCCAAAGATTGGAGCCATCAACAGACAAGACAGATCTCCCTATATACCTCGAAAATGTCACAGGTTTGCAGAAAAATCTGACCTCTAAAAAAATATATTGGTTTTTTTTTTTTTAAAAAATCCAGAATGCTAAAAGGAATGCCCTTGGTGTCTGTTGCCAGGCAACCATAACCATTTAGCCATTATTCCAGGCTTAGTTTCTGACAGTAAAAGGCATGGGGTAGGGCAGGGCCCTTTCCAGGGTTGTTTTGGCCTTTGAGAGAGGACTCATTGGGGCCAGACCCAGAAGCAAACACTGGGTGACTTGATATCTCATGGCTTGCATGACTCATCCAGGCATGGCTGGTTGCTACTATTCAACAGCAGTTGTCCCCCCCACCAAGCCAGTGTAGTGTAGTAGTTAGCATTTCAGAGTAGGATCCGGGAGACCCAAGTCTGAATCACCACTCTGGTGTAGAAGCTCACTGGGTGACTTTGATCCAGTCTCATACTTTCAGCCTAATGCTCTTTCAGGGTTGTTCTGAGAATGATATGGAGGCAAGGAGAATGGTGTAAGCTGCTTTGGGTCCCCATCATGGAGAAAGTCAATATATAAAGGAAGTAAATATAGGTGAAGAGGGGGGTAGATAAGTTGTTTAGTGGGTTTAGAGAGAAGGATGTAGGGAAAAATGATTCTCCTTGGGGCTACCCTTGAAGAGGGTTTGGAAACTGCAGCTAGTACAGAATGCTGCAGCTAGACTGCTGGTCGATGCCATCTGTCAGGAACATGGAGCCCCAATATTACAGCAATTAGGTTGGCTACCCCCAAGCCCAATTCAAGGTGCTGGTTCTTTCCTTTAAAGCCCCACATAGCTTGGGACTGGAGTAACTGAAGGTCTTCTCACATACATTCTCTGTAAGTCTAAACCAAAGGAGATGGTGATCGATACATGACAAGGAACCGCCATCAATCCCTCCAACCTCAGATCACATTTCTCTTGCCCAGAACAAAAAACCAGTGTGACCTGTACAATGTGTTGGGCCAGTTCTCACCTGCGACTGGCACATGATCATTATGGAGCCCATGAAACCCTGAGCTGCTCCTGACAAAGACAGCCTCAGCATTGGTGTTAAATTCCAAGATAACCAGACTAGGTGTCCTCAACATCATCCTGAGACCACCTCTGTCAGCTCAGGCAGGGAGACTGGCAGTGGAATTTGAGTCCAGTAGGACATTAGAGATCAACTAGATTTAGCGGGTATAAGCTTGCAAGAATCAAAGCTCTCTGAAGAAGGAAGCTTGGACTCTCGAAGCTTATACCTTGAAAATCTTGTTGGGCAGTGGGATGTGCATTATACCAACAGAATCCCAATCCTGTTTCTCAGTCCAGATATTAGGTACATGGCCATAAAACTGGGAGTGCCCTGGATGGGGCACTGTGGAAGGGGTGGGGATTTATTAAAATGATCTGTCCCAGGAACCAGATGGATCCACATGTTGCTTTCTGATGTCTCTAGGAGAGTTTCCTGTTGATATGCTTGGTGCCCTGTTAATGCCCTGGTTGAGCTCTGAATGAGGAAATGTCCTGGTGCTTGTATTTTAAACAGCAGATGGGGCAGTTAAAAAGATACGCCAAGGAGAACTGCCACTGTTTTTATTGATCTCGCTTTCTTGCTGTGATAACCAGCCATACAGGTAGAAACTACCCAGGGCTATTAGCCCTGGATCTATATATCCCAAAAATAAATCCACATATCCCAGTAATGTTTAACATTTTTAAAATATTAAGCTATAAATCAAGATTTTTAAAAAAACGAACTGGTGACATGCTTCATGAAAATGATTTGTTGTTTTAAATATTTAAAACTTGATTATGGAAACAACCCATTTGAAAACTTGACCTCATTGCAGCTTACACCATTCCTTTTTAGCCATCTTGAAAAACGGATGTTTATACAATTTGCAAAAGAAACCTGAACAACGAGCCTGTTTCCATTCCCCTCTGCCAAAGAAAACAGTCTCCCTTGTGAAGGCTTCAGCAGGCCAAAGCTAAGCTAAGCACCAGGCTTCTTTTGGGACTGTGAAAATGAACGCAGCAGCAGACTTCTGCTCAGAAAACAAATGAATGAGTAACCGGAAGGGGCCACTCGCTTCCAGACCTCGTTAAAAGCAAGACAAGATGGATTTCCTGAATCAATAAGTAGACCTTTGTCAGCACAGAGAACACCTGACTTTGCAAGAGGCTTTTAGAGCTCAGAGAGAGAGCAAGCCTTTGGAGAGTCGAAATACCTCCTGAACAGAACACTGGAGAGAGCAGTACAGTCAATTACCTCCAATAAGATGTGCCAATGGATTGGGGGGGATTTTTGTTGCTGTTGTTGTGTGCTAGCAATGCTAATTCAACTAATCAATCATCTACTAAAAGCCACATAGGTCTATGTGCACATGGTGTTTGGTAGACGCATCTAATTATGTTTCTGGAGTGTTTCTGTGAATGGAAAAGCGGATGTGAACAATAAAATAGGAAACTTGTTTTACAGAACTTTATTCCAGGATAAACTTTTGTGACTGAGAGCTATTCCAGTGCTATAAGTGAATTCTCATTATGATGTTGTTTTATGTAGGTTTGGGGAGGAGGAAGCAGCAGGTCCATGAAGTACAGAGTGAAATTAGAGTTGCCAATACCAGCACAGAGCATTCCTGGAGAACTGGGGGATGCGATGCCATACTCTCTGAAGTTGCCATTTTCTTCAGAACTGATCTCTGTAGTCTTGGGATCTTTTGTAATTCCAGGAGAACACCAGCCCCCACCAATTGGTTGGCAACCATAAGGGAAATACAGAGTTATTCAAAACCAATTACCATTTGTAAGAGGTGGGTCGAGTTTCGTTTATAAAAAATGACAGTTGCAGTGAGATAAAAATCCTGAATCCCGGTTTAACCTGGGGTGAGGAAATGTAAAACAATATTAATCTTTAAGGTACCACAAGACTTGTTTGTTTTTATTGCATCAGACCATTACAGCTACTTCTCTGGAATTTCTGATATAGCCAGCCTCTCTGGAAAGAATATGTCACTCTGGTTACTGCTGAATAGACTCATTCAGGGACACAATGGGAAGACTTTTAGTCATAAAAAAACCAGGTAGAGAGTTTCATGTTTCCTGAACTAGAAAGCTGAGTGAATGTTACAGCTGAGGCCCAAATGGCACTGAGACATTTCATGCCCTCCTCAACAAGGAATAGGGTTATGTACTCAGTAAAACCAGAAGAGAGGAGTACAATTTGTTTTATGTGTACATATGACTGTAGCTACAAGAATGCATTTTGCACAGCACATTTTTAAGAACATAACTGATACTCAGAACCTAGCTGGAGGAACACTTTCCAACTCCAGATTAGCACTTGAAAGCCATCTTGTGATGGTCAGCTGCAGTTCCACCTCTCCCTAAGAACAGCCAATGGGAGATGTAGGAATGTTGAGTGCTGCGACAGTTGGGGAAAGTGAGTTTAGAGTGCTGGGCGGTGGGAGGGGAAAGCTGTATAGTGCAGAGGAAGGGAGAAAATTATACTTAGTAGCAAAAAGATCTGAAAAGTATGAATAAACTATAAGGTCAAAAGTTCAAGTGTGAAGAGACTGTACACCAGGCATCCTCAAATTGGTACTTGTGTGCACACTTGTGCCTGTCATGATCTTTCCTTGTGCCCACCAAGTGCTTTTAGAAAGTGGGAGGCTTTTGCCCAGCAGGGCTTCTAATTGGCCGTTAGGTAGTTGATTGGCCATACAGATTTTCTAAAAACACTGCTTTGGTAGAAGCTGCTTCCACAGCACAAGAATCTTCACTGTGTGACTGAAGGTGAGCTGTAGCAGCCATTTTATGGCAGCTATTTTATTGCTGCACCCACCACACCGTGTCAGAATTCCAAATGTGCCTGCAAGCACAAAAAGGTCGGAGACCCCCAGTGTGTGTACACATACACACACTCATATAATCCACTTCTGTGTTAAGCCTTTAATAAAAGTTCATTCATTTACAATTAATCCCTTCTGACTAAAGGTGGTCTATAGTACGGAAAAGAAACACATACCCATGCACACACTTCCATAAAGCCTCCATTGCTCAATAGAAATCAGTGGAAATTGGCGGCAGTGTGGTGTTCCTTGACCCCCCACAGCCCTGGCCAGTAGCTAAGTGAGGGGTGGCTAATATAGGGAACCGGCTGATCCATCTGGTGAAGTCTGAGGAGAGGGGGGACCCAATGTGGAAAAGGATGAGGGCTCTCTGCCTAGCAAAGAGAGAGAAGACAGGGTGGCAAATTGTGGCCGCTTTGGCTTGCCTGGAGCCCTGAACCTGCAAAGAGAGGTTTTGTGGGGGGGGGGGCAGTGTAAAGGAGTCATCATGACACATCTATTTGATTGCTTTAGCATAAATCCTTCTCATTGAAATCAATGAAATTCCAGAGCAATTTACTTGAATTGTGCTTTGTGTACATGCTTTTAAAAAAAGTCACAACCCGCAGGGAGATTTTCAGAACATTTTCTTTAATTAGATTTCATTTATTACAATATATATTCTTTGCATTCAGTTCATCTTCAACATGAGATGTTATCCTTTTTACCCCTAAAATACATTGCACTGGTGCATACATATACAGAGGAAGTAGTTTCCAGAAACAAACTGATCAACAGATCTAAAATAATAAAAAAGTCATTCCCTCTACCCCATCCTCAAATTTCATTAACATTATTTCATCTTCAACATGTTGTATCCTTCACCTAGCACTTGTGGAGTTTAAATGGCCATCAAATGTATGAAAATAAAAGGATTCCTTTCTTGCATATTTGAGTTTCAAAGGTGGACGAATGTATAAAACAAATCATATATTGGTTGAGTCTGTATATATAGAAAAAATACTTTTTTCTGTAACAGAAAACCACCAATACACTGAAGGCAAAGTCAAGAGAATTTTTTTTTCTTTCACAGAAAGAATAAGAATTTATTTCACCATTTCATGTTTATTTAGTTCTTTGGGAAGTAAGCAGTGCAGTTTAAAGTGTGTGCAATAAAAACTGTTCAACCAGGGTCAAACAGGGTACCTGCAGCTACATTTCTTTAACCTTTAGAAACAACAAAACTTAAAATTTCCTGAATGATCCTTCCTAGTGACTGTCATGCATAAGCATTAGTTCATCAAAATATACCTGCAAGTAGTCTGTTCAAACACATCCAAAGAGCAATATGATAGCATCTTTCACAAGGTATATGCCAGAAAGTCTTCAGATTTGCTTCAATTAGTCACTGGAGGCCAGATGTAATCACTGTAGCTAAATTTTATAACTATACATATGAGATTTCTGCAAGGAATTTCACATGACCTGTAGAAATTCACAGATTTGTTCAGGGAATACCCCGATGCCATAAATGCAAGTGGAGATATTTCTGCATTACTCCCCAAAAGCATAATTCTGCTATCTCCTTTAAACAAGACAAACCAAATGATTATCCAGCTGAAAGGCAATGCCAGAGCCATATTTCTTGCAGATATTTATGGGTACACACAAAACACAGCATAAAAATAAGGTCAAGAGCTAACAGCCTCCAAGGTTTAGAATTTCCTTTTGAATTGGCTAGAAATTTTTATGCAACTTTTTAAAAAGTTGAACAAGTTGATAATGAGGCATTAGCAACATCAAAGGATATATGGACTAAGTTATGACTCTGCAGTATGAGAGAGCGCTTCTCCAAAATTGGCATCTGTTATCCTTATGGGTGGGTTTTTTCATGCTAAAGTTTCTGCTGTATAAAACACTGTCAGGCCTAGAGTAGTGGCTTATGATCTGAACATGGACTTCCCCCAATTCTGTTTTGCTTATGTAGCAATTTTGATAATTAATGTGAAAACATTAACACTATAGACAATGTAATCTGAAACAGAGTTACACCCTTGCAAGAGGACTTCACTGGATTTAGAAGGATGCAACTTTGCACAGGCTTGCACTGTTACTTGATCAGTCGGGCAAGTAAGGGCTGGTTTATTATTGTGTACACAATATTCCCCTAAATGCACTTACTTAAGAATCAGAGCGCTTTCAGAAACAAATGAAAAAATGAATCATACCAACACCTACAATTGATGGCTGTGCCTCACTAATTAATGTACATTGAGTACAATCCAGCAAAAATTAATCAAGGCCTATTAAAGGCAATGGCATGAGATCTGCAGCCTGTTCCTACTCGTGCTTACTTGGAAGTAATTCCCACTAAGTTTCATTAGAGCTTGCTCCGACATACAAGTGTTTACAGAGCCATCCTAAGCGGAATTACAGCATTCTACATACATTGACTCCAGTGCGCTCAGAAGCCGGTAACTTTTCTTAAGCTTGCACTGTTGCTTGTAGCCTTAATGGAATTTGTTCCATTTATTTCTGTGTGTGACTTGGTTACAGTTTTCATTGTATTAATGTATAACCCTAAGTGACTGCCAAGATCCCCATACCCATCCACAGATGTATGTAAAAATGCTCAACCTCGCTGCAAACACAGAAGAGTGAAATACTGTTTACGGTTGTACTGCAAGGGCCACGGAAGAAAAAAGGTGAGATAACTCAATTGAGTTTCTCATGTTTTAGAGGAATGGTAAAATTAGCATGGCACTACTCTCACCACCAATGGAGAAGGTATCACCGATATTAACAAGACGACAAATTTGGGCTACCAGTTGGCAGGCATGCATAACTCCATTGTGTTTCAATGTGCACAATTAAGTATACCTAACTCTGAGTTGGATTGCAACCACTGGCTCCCATCCAGAAAAAGTTTACTGTGAGAGAGTCATAGTGATATCAATGGAACCAACCAATCCTATGGACACTGTTGGAGCTTGCTCACAACTCACTGCATGAACAATGCCATTGTCTTTATAGAGGAGGACAGCGAACCTGAAATAGCCATCATGAAATGCAGGATTCTGAGATGCCCACATGACATCTACACACTGCGTGGGGAGAGAGGCAGAACCTGCTTGTTAGAGTGTATAAAATGGGAGGGGGAGTGCATGGCAGCAGATTGCTAAGTTCTTCCCCTGCTCACTTTTTTCCCCACCCTTCCCAAATTGTCTCCCATCAGCCTGTTTTCTTCTGGGAAAGTTTACTTGCCCAAGGAGAAAATGGCTAGGAAGCAAAAGTTGAGGAGGGGGAATACAGCTGGGGGAAGCATTTAGCAATCCTCTCCTGCCTACCACTTCTGCATTTCCGACTGCCTCCCCCTTCCAGCTCTATAAGAATATGGCAGTGATACAAATCAAAGACACGGGCTTGGATCCTAAGTACAGTAAGAGGAACTGTGGCTGGAGGACAGCGACTTCCTCTCTCTTCCCTTGCAATATTCTGCGGCCCTCAATAGTGTGCCCCTGTGGGTCAGTGGATCTAACAGAGTGAGCCGCAAACTGGGAATCTGTAGCAGGAAGGAAGAAATCAACAAAAATCTCCCTCCCCTCTTCAGCAGATATAAAAGCTGTTTCTCCAGAGAAGCTGCGGTTGCACAGATGGGGCAATGCCTTACAATCCAAGGCGAGAGCTGCTGTCATCCTCCATGTTTGCTCTTCATTCTCTGGGAGACACAAAAATCTAACCTCCCAGTCAGGGCTTTTTTTCTGGGAAAAGAGGAGGTGGAACTCAGTGGGTTGCCCTCCAAGAAAATGGTCACATGGCTGGTGGCCCCGCTCCCTGATCTCTAGACAGAGGGGAGATTAGATTGCCCTCCGCGCTGCTGAGCGGCGTGGAGGGCAATCTAAACTCCCCTCTGTCTGGAGATCAGGGGGCGGGGCCACCAGCCATGTGGCCATTTTCAAGAGGTTCCGGAACTCCATTCCCCCGCGTTCCCCCTGAAAAAAAGCCCTGCTCCCAGTAAATATTTCAAAGCAGCTGCCTAAAAACTCAGACACTTTTCAAGGTTATTTGTTTGGATGGTCAAGCTTGTAAAAGTACAAGCTTATACAAGTAGCTTCTCTGAATGAAAAAGAGGAATTTGAGTATGCTCATTAACGCATACTGTTATATCTTAATGCAGTCAAATATGATAAGACGACAAAACCATATTCATATAAAGCTGGAATAACTGCAGAACAAGGAGCTCAAATAACATCCAAAACCAGCAGAAGAGTTCATATTATAAGCTACAGAGAAAACAAAGTTCACTGGCCCAGAGATGCAGCTCCCTCAAAGTTCATCTAGCAAATCAAAGCTTCTTCCTGAATTATCTTTTTGGTTTTTTGCCCTTCGACACAGATCAGTACCCTTGTCAGATGAGCATAGGACATCAAACTGCAAGGCCACCATTCTTCTTAGCAAATACACAAAAGCAACAACCAGGAAGAGCCTTTTCCTTGTATATTAAACAGAGCTAGATTTAAAAGTACCTATGCCATTCTCGACGGACTCGAAGCATATGCTGTATTCAAGTAAAAAAAAAATCACAACATGGATTTAAAGTTATTAAAAAACAAGGCAACCAGTGGGCCTGATCATTTCAGAGGCTCTGATTAAGTTACAAATAAACAAGAAATAAAAGAAACAGACCCACACAGCAACCCTGAGCAGTTACACCCATTAAGCCCGTTGACCTCAATGGACTTAGAAGGGTGTAACTGCTGAGGACTGCATATCAGACACAATCCTTCATCCTTTTTTGCAAATTATGGCCATGATTCAGATGAACCAACGGCACCTATGTATCAGATACATGTGCATTTTTTGTCCAGGAGTTTTCTCAACCATGCTTTCCAGTGCTGAAACATCAATAGCTTTTTAAGGACCCCATGAGTCTAAAAAGCAGTTTGGCAGTTCCACACCAATGTACAGATTTGAGGGGTGCTAAAGAATGTGCCTCAGACCCATCCAATACAAACTAGTATGGCTTCTAAATGACTAGTTGTATGATGTAAAATGTCAGGCATCTGAAGATAACAGATCAACAGACTTGAGTTCAACAGATTTGATCATTTCGGTTGATCTAGAATTTATCTTGGTTTTGGAGGGCGCACGGAAATGTAATTCAGCTCAGAGGCTAGTGATTTCACCCTTCTCTACCCCGAATAGTAACAGCCTGAAGGCCCTGGGTGAGGACTGGCGTGACAGTTGGCAATGAAACACTGAAGACCACAAAGGATTTGCTTTGAGAAGCTCAGTACCATGGCACTCAGAGATGTCCTTCCACAATAAGACTATATGGTATATCTTGAGCACGGAGCTGGAGAAGAGCTGGGAGTGCAACTTTCAGAAATGTTACTTTCAAGGACAAAAAGAAATTTCTGAACTGACATTTAACAAATGTTCACTACATCCCAAACTCCAGGTGAACGGTTAAGTGGCAAAATCCAGCGGTATCATTTAAGCATAAGACGGATGATCCTTAAACTTTTGACAGGAAAAGTCAGAAGCAGTTATGGTGCATTCGAATGAATATCCTGATTTTCAAAAGGCGGCAACGGTTCTCTCCAGTATGTGAACTGACTGTATGTATCCGAACACGGGAAGTCAGAAGAATGGCTTCTTTTCAGCAAAGGAAATACATGATCTACCACTTCACACAGTCTCACATATCTGGGAGGGGGAAAAAACCCATATATTAATTGGTACAATGAACCCACTCAGAATGAAAATGACATTACTGTTTGTTTTGCCCAAGTTCAACGCACAATAATTACTATGAAAAACAACAGACACACAGAGCTCATTACCCTATTTCAATGTAAATGTCATTTGGTGTAGTGGTTAAGAGTGGCAGAACTCTAATATGGAGAGCCAGGTTTGATTCCCTACTCCTCCACTTGAAGCCAGCTTGGTGACCTTGGGTCAGTCACGACTTCTAAGAGCTCTCTCAGCCCCACCCACCTCACAGGGTGATTATTGTTGTGGGGATAATAATAGCATACTTTGTAAATCTCTCTGAATGGGTATTAAGTTGTCCTGAAGGGCAGTATATAAATCTATTATTATTATTATTATTATTATTATTATTATTATTATTATTATTATTAGCAAAATCTAAATCCATTGAACTCAAGTATTATATATCAAAAACAGATTTACTGAATCAATGTAAATTTTGGTGATCTGTTGGTAATATGGATCATGATGTTACAATCTGATTCCGATGCAGTCCAGTTAATTTCTCTTATGAACTGTGGCACTGAAAGTTTTACATAGAGTAAAATATCTGGCCTGTGATATATTAGGAGGAAGCCGATACTCACGATGAAATGTTGGTCTTTGCATGCTCTTGAATTAACTCTCCTTTAGGATTCACAGTGAATATTCTGTTGAGTGATACGCCCACTTGCTTGTATGAATACACATCCTGAAGACAAGTAACAAAAAGATGGATTTTTTAAAATCAAGATAAATCAAAATTAATCTATTTTCCAAAAACGTTTATTGAATGTGCAGACACACACACACATTATAGATTATATAGATATAGATATAGATATATGTATGTATGTATGTATATGTATAGATATAGATATAGATATAGATATAGATATAGATATAGATATAGATATAGATATATGTATGTATGTATATGTATATGTATATGTATATGTATATGTGTATGTGTATGTGTGTATGTGTGTATGTGTATATGTGTGTATGTGTGTATATATATATATATATATATATATATATATATATATATATATATATATATATATATATATGTATATATGTATGTATGTATATATGTATGTATGTATGTATTTATTTAGAACATGTATATACTGCCTTTCCACTCAAAATAGGATCTCCAAGGCAGCACACAAGTATTAAAACATCTAAATCATTAAAATACCATTTAACATGTGTATCTAAATAAAAAAAATACAAACATATAAACAAACACAGAGACACAGGAAAACCAGGAAGGATGCCAATAAAGGCTTACTTGAGGTCTGCCAAATGAAACAAAAACATCTTCACCAGCTGATGGAAGACAATGAGTCTCTCTACACGAGACATCTGACACAGAAGAACACATGTCAGGAGATGCAATGTTAGCCAGGAAGGGTAGTTTAAAAAGATAGAGATGGCAGCAGGACAAAGGCTTTGCTATACACTGGAGCTATATGAAAGGGCTGTGAAATGCCAGAAGGGAAACTTCATTCCATTATAACCTCTCCATGTCCAAACCCAGCTCTGGAAGGCAGCTCCAGCCTATTTAAATTCCTCGCTGACCTCTGGTTCCGATCCCATACAGTTTTAGACTGGAGAGGTGAAATTGACAGAGCCTTCAGGGAGGCGAAGATTAAATTAACAAACCCTCTGAGGAGCGATCTCCGCTGGTTCTGTCTTTTTAAATAACACTTTCCAGATAACATTGCGTCTCCCTACACTTGACGAACACGCGCCAAGGCATCTTGTGTAGAGAGACTCAATGACAGAGGGAGACGGGCGAATCTCCTTGCGGATGAAGTTCCAAAATTTCACACCCATGATTGAGAATGCCCTTTCTTGGGTTGTCACCCATCTAGCCTCAGATGGTGAAGGCACCCAAAGTGAGGCCTCCAGAGATAACAGGAGTGAACAGGTAAGTTCATATGGGAGAAGGTGGTCCTTAAGTTATGCTGGTCTCAAGTCATATACAGTTTTAAAGGTCAATCCCAGCACCTTGAATCGGGTCCAGAAGCAAATTGTAACAAGACTGGAGGGATATGGTCCCTATGATCCACTCCAGTCAACGCTCTGGCCACAGCATTCTGTACCAATTGCACTTTACGGACAGTCTTCAAGGGCAGCCCCACATATGGGAGGTGCTTCATGAATTTTAAGCCATCCACTGATGAATATAAGCTACCATCCTGAAAGGTATACTTATCTAACTCCATGAATCTTTAATGAATCCATAAATCACAAGAACAGTTCCACATGGCCCTGTCTTGGACTAAGGGTCTGTCCTATTAATCCAGATTCCTGTGAAATAGGAATCTAATCAGTCTAATCTTCCAAGATTCTATTATTATTTCTCCAAAGATTCTATTATTATTTCTTTAAAATAATCTACACCTTGCCTACTGCAGTGAAAGCTGACAGCAACACTTCAGAGAACGGGATTCACACAAACAACTGATACTCCATATATGAAAATCAAAAAGAGTCCAGTAGCACCTTTAAGACTAACCAATTTTACTATAGCATAAGCTTTCGAGAATCAAGTTCTCTTCATCAGATGCCTGATCAGGCATCTGATGAAGAGAACTTGATTCTCGAAAGCTTATGCTATAATAAAATTGGTTAGTCTTAAAGGTGCTACTGGACTCTTTTTGATTTTGCTACTACAGACTAACACGGCTAACTCCTCTGGATCTATGTCCATATATGAAAGATAACCTCTTTAATGCACATTTCTCATCTCATTCTACCAGCCTTTAATCTTTTCCAGCCTCTCACTCCCACACACAAGGCAAGTCTACACATGATGGCAGATGCTAATGGTTAAGCTTGCATGGGATACTACTGTCACCTATGCAAATGAATGCAAATTTTGGAACACTGCCCAAGTAACCCCTTAACAGACCTATCCTAAACCCCACCTGAGCATATCTCTGACTTACACCATTGCACCTCTAACATACGGCCTGGTATCCTGGGACAACTGAGCGCTAAACTACAAGACAAATTACACAAGGACGCTCAAGTGAAAGGAAACGCAATGTTAGCCGGGAAGCCGAGTTTGAATTTCACCTCTCTACAGAGCCAGCAAAGATCGCTCCTCAGAGGGTTTGTTAATTTTCTCTTTGCCTCCTCAAAGGCTCTGTCTATTAACAAACCCTCTGAAGAGTGATCTTTGCCAGCTCTGTAGAGAGAGGTAAAATTCAAATTACCCTTCCCGGCTAACATTGCGTCTTCCTTCACTTGAGCATCCTCGTGTAATTCGTCTCGTGTAGTTTAGCTGTGAAAAGGCTAGAATGGGGTTGACCAGTGCTTTGCCAAAAACTTACACTAATTATTTTCTTATTCTTCCCTGACACAGAGAAGAGGTGACGTATTATCTTTTCAAGACCCTATTAAAATGTGAATAGAATTCTTGACAGTACCCCAATAAGAACATATAAATTAATTTGACCTTCTGGGGAACATGTGCACATACCCACACACAAATCATTAACAACATTTCCATTCCCCTCAAGTGCTGCTCACACAGAGGCTTATTTTGTCATGGAGAGAAGATGTCTGGGTAGCCAATCAAGAGGCACAAAACCGAAAAGACGTTCTGCGCCTTCAGTCAATAATATCACAATTGGTACTTACAGCTGGCCTGTTGCCAAAAGCAGCATAAAAAGGTTCTGAGTTGGGATGAAACAAGTTTTTGATGTCAGTTAGACACTGAACTTTAAACTTCTCTGGCTTCTTCTCAATCACTTCTCTGTAACAAATCATAAAAAGACAATGTTTTAGAAATGCGCTGTATTTTCCTAGGCTATATGAAAGAGCTCCCCACCCCAAATTAACAAGAACTTCAATTAAAATTAATGGCTCCCTCACAAAGTTTCTTCAAGCTTCCATACAAGATGCTTTCAGTGAAAAAGTTAAAACACATGAAACTTTTAATAGAAAACTGAAGTATTCTATGGGTTTGCTCAGGACAACCCCAAACAGATTTGAGGTATTTGAGGTAGAAAGTCCAAATGGCGATATCCCCCTTTCTTTCATTGTAAAAATATATTAACAATTGAAATAATTGAAAATTTAATGCTATTTAGCCCTTTACAGAGAGCCCCGTGGTGCAGAGTGATAAATTGCAGTATTGTAGCCCAAGCTCTGCTCATGACCTGAGTTCTTTCCTGGCGGAAGCTGGATCCAGGTAGCCGGCTCAAGGTTGACTCAGCCTTCCATCCTTCAGAGGTCAGTAAAATGAGTACCCAGTTTCCTGGGGGTAAAGTATAGATGACTGGGGAAGGCAATGGCAAACCACCCCGTAAAAAGTCTGCCAAGAAAATGTCGTGATGCGACGTCCTCCCTGTGGGTCAGTAATGACTCGGTGCTTTACCTTTGTAGCCCTTTACAGATTCCCCAGATCTGCTGCCCACAGTCACACTGCCTAATTGCAGGGCAGAAATAAGACTTCTTAAAAACACTAAGGGTCTGAACCACACCAATTCTAGTATGCAACTTGTTCCATAGTCCAGGAAGGAGAGATAATGCCTGTTCATAAAGAGCACCAGCCAGACATTAGATGGAAGTATCAGCAAATGAGCTCAGGCAAATCTCAGTGAGCAAGGAGGAATGTGGTGGGAGAATATGCTCCTTCTGGTATCTCATGTCAATACTGTAAAGGATTTTAAAGGTAACCATTGGCTCCCTAAGTTAAATTCAGAAGCGACTTGGCAGTCAGCAAAGTTCACTTTGAATTGGTACGTCCTCTGCAGCTAACACCAGAAATTAATCTGGTAGCTGTGCTCAGAACCAATGGTAGCTTCTGAATTGCCTTCAAGGGCAGCCCCATGTATAATGCACTATAGAAGTCCAGATAAGAGTTTACTAGAGTATTCTCTGTTTTATTGGAGTTACTCCCCATTTTGGAGGGGGCCACTACCGTAAGGCCACTACAAGCTCCATCACCATTCTGAGAATTCCCTCTCAGCTTTAGCCAGATAAGGGAGGGGATTCCAGGCTTCATTCTGGCCTTTGTCTTCCCTTCTATCCTCTCAATCCAGCACCTGTAGTGCTGTTTTAGGAGTCCTCCAAAGCTCTCCATTGCAAGGGTCAATATAGCCCTGTGCAGTCTCCCAAAACTCTACACACCCCTCCGGAGAGTCCTTCAGGCTGTCTAGCATCACTCTGCTATCATATCTTCAGCATGATAAAACAGGGTTAACATACCTGTAACTTATGTTCATCGAGTTCTTCTGTGCTGACACACATGGGGACTGCGCAGGCGCAGGCCAGCCGCCGGAGAATTTTCTAGAGCTTCCATGGCTCCGAAGGGGCCGTTTGTCGCGCGCCTCAGCGACCGTTTTCCCGCCCAAACGGTCACGTGATCCTCCAGCGACCAACGGCCCCTTCCCTCAGTTCTCCCTTGCCGCCGCTTGACCAACACACTTCCGCCATAACACCTTAAAAACACCAATTTCCGTTACAGCCATCACATTATCGTGCATTGGAATTCACAGCGGGGTAGGAGGGAGGGTTGTGTGTCAGCACAGAAGAACTCGATGAACATAAGTTACAGGTATGTTAACCCTGTTTTCATCTTCGTTCTTCTGTGCCTCCACACATGGGAGTGTACCAAGCTTCACACAATAAGGAAGGCGGGGGTGAAGTCCAACACAATTTTATTTAGCAAACAAGAACAACAATAAATAGACATACATATATACATCTATGTAAAAATACTGTGTAGGGACACATAAATACTCAATATTTACATATATACACACCCCCAGGTACATATATACACTTTCACTCAAGGGTACCCAACAGGTACGCCAAGAAAGTCATTCCAAAACTCCCTCAGGAAAAAAGGGAGTGCAAGACAGCCTTGGCCACAGATACATCCTGCTCCGCATTGACATCAACGGCGTAATGCCTGACAAAGGTGTCTGCAGAGGACCATGTGGCTGCTTTACAAATGTTAACCAGGGGCACCCCCCTGAGGAGTGCCGAAGAGGATGCTTGGGACCGCGTGGAGTGGGCTCTGACATGAAGCGGGCAAGCCACCCCTGCCAGGGAATAGGCCTTGCTAATGGCCGTCACAATCCACCTAGACAGGGTCTGTGAGGAAGCCCTGCTACCCTTGTCCTTGGCCCCAAAACATACAAACAGGTGAGGACAGGTGCGGAATTCCTTTGTCCTATCCAGGTAATAGGCTAGGGCCCTCTTCAAGTCTAGGGAATGAAGGGCCTTTTCCCCCTTAGAGGAAGGTTGAGGAAAGAATGCAGGCAGTGAGATATCGCTGCCAAGTGTACCTTGAGGGAGGACACCTTCAAGCCCAGGCCACGCAAGTGGCACAAATACTCGAATACAACCCCCAAGGGACTGCTGTCAGGCACCACTCCTCTGGCAAGTGTCCAGAGCTCAAACCTGCGCCACTTGGCCGCATAAGCGCGCCTAGTGGATGGCCGACGAGCATTCAGGAGGACTCTCTGTACCTCGTCAGTAAAGCCTACAGGGGAGGAGCGATCCGCCAAGCCGTCAGGTGCAGCTTCCCGGGATCGTGGTGTACTAGGCTCCCGTTTAGGAGAAGGTCTTGCCGAGGGGGCAGACTCACATATGTCCGTTGGGACATCCGCAGGAGCTTCGGGAACCAAACCTGCCGTGGCCAGAAGGGGGCCACCAGGATGCAGTCCGTCCCGTCCTCCTCTATCTTGCACAGGACCCTGGGAATCAAGGGGAACGGAGGAAACATGTAGTGCAAGCCCTGCGTCCACATAAACTGGAAGGCATCCCCAATAGAGAGGGGGTCGCTCCCTGCCCTGGAACAGAACGTGTGGGCCTTGGTGGTCGCCGCAGTGGCGAACACGTCTATCACCGGATGACCCCACATCTGGAAGATCGGCCCAACGCACTCTCCGTTCAGTTCCCACTCGTGGTCTAGTAAAGGGGCCCTGCTGAGGGCATCTGCCCGGGCATTGTCTGACCCAGCCACGTGTATAGCTTGGAGCGACACGCCGTTCTTGATAGCCCACTGCCAAGCGAGTGTGGCTTCCCGGCACAGGGCCATGGACACTGTGCCCCCCTGCTGATTCACGTAGTACATGGCAGTCGTGTTGTCCGTCTGCACCAAGACCTGACGATTTCTCAGCAGTGCTGTAAGAGACACAAGTGCGAAACGAATGGCCCTTAGTTCAAGCACATTGATATGGAGGGTCTTTTCCCTGTCAGACCAGACATCTTGCACAGACACATCACCACAGTAAGCCCCCCATCCCAACAGAGAGGCATCAGTGGTAACCGTGATGTCATGGTGTTGATACCCAAAAGGGGTCCCTCTAAACAAGTTGTCATCAGACAGCCACCAGTCCAAGGAGGAGAGGATGACCCTCGGGATAGAGAATTTGAGGGACGGAGGGTGCAACAGAGCATTGTACCTCCGCACAAACCAGTTCTGGAGGGGGCGCATACGCAGCCTAGCGAAAGGCACCACAGAGGTGGCCGCTGCCATATGCCCTAGTAAGCACTGGATAGTGCGCACAGACTGGAACCGGTTCCTTTTAAACATGGACACTAGACCCCTTAGAGACCGAGCCCTCTCCAAGGGGAGCAGGGCCTTACCCTCCACAGAGTCTAAAAGTGCACCAATGTAGGACACCTTGCAGTTGGGCACCAGCTTGGATTTCTCCAAGTTCACCAGGAGCCCCAGGCGTTGGCAAGTGCTAAGTACCAAGCCAATGTCCTGCACCAGCCTAGACTCCGATTCAGCCACGATGAGCCAGTCATCGAGGTACGGAAAGATGGTACAGCCTTCTTCCCGCAGGAAGGAAACCACAGGGGCCACACATTTCGTGAACACTCGTGGGGCAGTGGATAGGCCAAAGGGGAGCACCTTATACCGGAAAACCCTTTGCCGGTAAACAAAGCTCAGGTATTTCCTGTGCTCCTTCCGTATGCCCACGTGAAAGTATGCGTCTTTTAAGTCAAGAACCGCAAACCAATCTCCCTGTTTCAGCAAGGCGATCACAGCCGCCAACGTAACCATTTTGAATTTGGTCACCTTGAGGAAGGCATTAAGGCCCCTCAGATCTAAAATGGGACGTAAGCCCCCATCCTTCTTAGGGACCAGGAAGAACCTAGAGAAGAAACCCTTTACAGAGTCCTCATAGGGCAATTCTTCCACAGCACCCTTGGCCAAGAGCGACACGATCTCCGCATCCAGCTCGGCCATAGTGTTATTGACAGCTGTCAGGGGTGAACTGCATCTAGGCAGCTCAACGAATTCCAGCCCGTATCCCAGTTCAACAATCGTTAAGACCCATGAGTCAGATGTTATTGACTCCCACTCAGAGAGGAGTGGACTCAGTCTGTCCGAAAAGTTCGGGGATACGGCTGGCGTGACCCGTCAGTATTGCCTCCCGGCGCCCTGCTGGTCCTTATGCTGGGCCGGTGGCTGTGCCGGACGAGGCTTGAAGGGCCGACGCCTCCTTTGCTGTTGTGCGGGAGGGTAAGGCCGCTGCTGGTAGGCAGGAAACTGTTGGGCCCGGCCGCTGATGTTGGTATCTGCCCTGATAATGGTAAGGGCCAGACCGGGGAGCGTACCGTGACCTGGAGGAGGGCTTGTCTGCTGGAGCCAGACCCAAAGACCGCGCCGTCTGCCTGTCCTCCTTTTTCTTCTTCAGGGTCTCGTCGGTGGACTTGGAGAACAGCGAGTCCCCTTCAAAGGGCATGCTCTCCACCCTGGAACGCACCTCTTGGGACAGGGCCGTCGACCGCAACCAAGAGTGGCGCCTGAGGACCACCGCCGACGCCATCCCCCTAGCAGCAGTGTCAGCAGCGTGGCTCCCAGCGTTCATTTGCTGTTTAGACAGCCGGACAGCCTCTGTTTGCAGCAGGGACACCACAGCCTTCTGCTCAGGAGGGAGGTCCCGGGTATAGGATGCCAACTTCTCCCATAGGTACAGTTGGTACCCTGCCATGATGGTCTGGTAGTTGGCAATCCTCAGACCCAGCGAAGCGACGATGTACTGGCGCCTGCCCATGGCATCAAGCTTCTTGCCCTCTTTATCGGCAGGCACCGAGGAGTGACCCGATCGTCGGGGGTTGAACTCCTCTGTGACCAAGGAGGAAGGTGGAGGGTGTTTCACCAACGCCGGCCAGGTGCCCTGCTTGATCTTGTAAAGCTGCTCGATGCGCTTGGACGTTGGAGGTTGATCACAGGGCACCTGCCACACCTTCTCCACAATCTCCTCAATACCCTCGAGCATGGGAAAGCCAACGTACGCCGGATTATCCCCATAGATACGCTTGAGGAGCTTGTCCTTGGTCTGGGGAACAGCCGAAGAGATGTCCATCTCGAGAGCCTTGGCCATCCTTGCCATCTGGTCGGCGTAGATGCGGAGGTCCTCGAATGGGGAGTCCGCAGATGGCACTAGCTCCTCAGCTGGCGATGGTTCGGACCAGGACTCCGACTGGTAGCCGCCAAAGCTCTCCACATCCTCCTCATCGGAACCGAGCTGGGATTCCGGAACCTGGAGCGGAGGGGGAGCCCACGCCGACCTCGATGTCGAAGGCCTCGGTTCCGACACGGAGAAGCCCGCAGGTGCCCCCTCCCATTGGCAACGGTATGGCGAGGGGAGGTAGGAAGCCTGTCGATGCCGGGACGCAGTGGACCGGACTGATCGGACACTGTCCCCGGAACCATGCCGCTCACGACCGACCGGAGGTGGAGACAGACGGGCAGGCGACAGACGGCTCCGACGAGGAGACGGGCTCGGTTCCAGCCTCGGCGACCGAAGGGGAAGCGATGGTCGGCTCCGACGGCGCGGGCTCGGCTCCGGCCCCGACGAGAATTCCGCGGGCACCGTCTCGAAGGCCATCGGATCCGGCACTGGCACGGAGATGTCTTCTGGCTCCGGGGAGCCCAGATGAGGGGAAGGCGTGTGAGGAAGCACGATGACCTCCTCCTGAGGAGCGGGACGCGGCGACCGATGATGCTTGGTCTTCTTCTTCTTCTTCGCTGGTTCCGAAGAAGACCTCGGAACCGACGCGCTCCTCGCCTTCGAAGGGGACCTCGGCTTCGACCTCTTCGCCTTGATCGGGATCGAACCGGTCGTCGGCTCCGACCGGGGACTCGGTACCAGGATCCTCGGTTCCGAAGCTGGTCTCGGATCCGACCTGGTAGATGACGCGCTACGGGGCGGCCGCACCGGTCCCTGCGCTGGAGAGGCCGCTCTCGACGCCGAGGTACTCGGGGGACGCGGTTTCGACCCCAACCTCGCGGAGGCCACTGAGCCAGCTCTTGAATGCCGTTCGGCAGAGGGGCTTGGGCCGGCCTTGGAGGAGGGCAACGGAGCGCCTCCGGACATGACCTTCTGCCACAGGGAGGAGTTCAGTCGGGCCTTGCGCTCCTGCCGGGCCTTGCTGGTGAAGCCCTGGCAAATCTTACAGGCCGTCACATTATGGGTCTCCCCCAAACAGAACAGGCACAGTTCATGGCCATCGGTCTTGGCCATTTTCGTGTGGCATTGGAGACAATGCTTGAAGAGAGCCTTTGAGGCCATCTTCAGGGGCACGCGAAAGGAAGGTCAAAAACAGTCCGAGTCAAATTACCGAGTCCACAACAAAGTCCAAAACGAGATCCGAAGAATAGTCGAGGTCACGAAGTCCGAAGTCAAAAGCCAAGCAATCAGTCAGAATAAAGCACGAAGCACAAAAAAGCACAGAGCAACGAAGCTCACGTTCTCTCCAAGCGGCGGCAAGAAGAGAACTGAGGGAAGGGGCCGTTGGTCGCTGGAGGATCACGTGACCGTTTGGGCGGGAAAACGGTCGCTGAGGCGCGCGACAAACGGCCCCTTCGGAGCCATGGAAGCTCTAGAAAATTCTCCGGCGGCTGGCCTGTGCCTGCGCAGTCCCCATGTGTGGAGGCACAGAAGAACGAAGATGAACTCAGAGTTACCTTATAAGAAAGCTCTATCAGCTCTACAGTGAAAACCCTGAAAATATTTTAAACTAGTCATTAAAAAAAGAGAGGGGGGGACAAGCACCACCACCTTTGGATTACTATTGCCTTTCTCAGGATATTTTAGAGGCAATAAGATTTGACATACCTATGAAAAGCTGAGAACAAGCTGCTGGGACTCAGTAGCACTGGGCCTTGAGGTAGAACCGTTCCCCGCTCATTGACCCAGTGCAAATATCCTCGGGTCATATCCGCCATCCCTATGGCACGCGCTGAGCAGTACAAGAACTTGTACCCATTTCTGTTTAAACACAAGAGAAGAACTGTCATGCTTGCCATACGCATGTTGAAAACATTTTCGTGCTGAAAAAGCCCCATGGGGTTTTAGCCACAACATGGCTATTTATTAGCCATATTAAACACTTAAGCTGTGCAGTAATAATCTCTCTTAATACTTACCAATGATTTGATCCTACAAACCAGGCGCACCTGGAGATCGCAGAACACTCTTCCCTTTCTCTTTCTATCAGCAGCCCCCTGAGACTGTCGAAAAATTGATGCTTGGATGCACTTCAGGAAGGAGAACTGGGCAAAATCGCTCCCGCTTTCTTCTGCCAATGGCATGTTCACCTATGCAGGAGGGCCCATTGGCACAAGAGGCGGAGGGGCGAGTTCTCCCACTTCACCCTTCTCACCGCAGTCACTGTGCTATGTGGCATTCTAGCAGAGTCTAGCACCAGCTTTCGGGAGGTCTCAGGAGTTGCTAAAGGAAGAACACTGCGAGCATTTTCTGTTTGTGGCCCACAGGATCCAACTCCGTGTATTGGATGAACTGTATTACAGAAGATAGCGTTTCTTTCTACTGTAGGCATTCATTTTATTTAAAACCTTTATTAGCCACCATTTTACTCAAGATGGCTTAAAATGGCTTAAAAGAGAAATGAATTAACAATCATAAAATGAATCAAAACGAAGTTTAAAAAGCACAGTTTAAGACTGCCAATAATGTAGAAACAAAATTAATTAAAAGCAATTGTAAATAAACATCTTCAGCTGCCTCCCGAAGATCAGCAGTGAGGCAGCCAGGCGCACCTCCCTGGGGATGCTGTTCCATAATGGTGGGATTGCCACCAAAAACGCACTCTCTTGTCAGCCCACCAGGTGAGCTTCTTCAGTGGACAGGCTAGTCAGGAGGGCCTCTCCCTGGGAACTTAATTACCAGGGAGGAGAATATGGGAGAAGATGGTCCTTCAGATATCCCTGTCCCGAGCCATGTAGGTCTTTAAAGCCCAAAACGAACACCGTGAATTGTGCTTGGGAGCAGATTGGTAGCCAGTGTTAATTGCTTTAATCCTGGAGTCACATAGTCCCAATATCTGGCCTCATCCAACAGTCTAGCAGCAGCATTCTGCACTAACTGCAGCTTCCCCAACACTCAAGGGCAGCCCCAAGACAGAGTGCATTGCAGTAGTCCAATCTAGATGTAACTAAGGCATAGATCAGACTGTCAGGATTGGGCACAGCTGATGAACCAACTGGGCAAAAGCACTCCAAACCTCTGCAGCCACCCGGTTTTCTAAGATAACTGCTGTGTCAAGCAGCACTCACAAGCTGCAAACCTGGCTTTTTAAAGGGAAGTCTAACCCCATCCAAGATAGGAGATATGCTAATCCAAAGAACCTCTGTCTTGTCAGGATTCAGTTTCAGCTTGTTCATCCTCATCTAGCCCATTACTGACTCCAAGCACTGATTCAAATCAACAGCATCCTTAGGTAGGAAAGAAAGGTAGAGCTGAGCATCATTCACATACTGGTGGCACTAATACTAAAGCTGCCATAGTGGCAAATGATTTTGTAAGCCACTTTGTGTTTTCATTGGGGAGAAAAGTGGCGTATAAATAAATACCATCCATGGATATTTGTATACATGTACAGTGCAGCCACTAGATCTATTCATGTATAACTTTACACAATATGATAATACAGGAAATGGGCCTAGTCTGATCATTAGGTAGGGTGAGACAGTTGCCTTAGGCAGCCGATTTTAAGGAGCTAAATGGCAGCAAAATGGTCAATTAATATATATGAACATATTCGCTACTATGGGGGACTGCATGTTTCTTCTCAGAAACTGAAACATCTGTTAGAACCGTTAGGAAAGGAGACAGCAACCGCCCCACTATCTGGGCACTATTTAACAACCTATGGAACTTGCTGCATCTCTCCTGCAAATTTCTACAGCCAAATTTCAAAACAAAACAAGCTCCAGCATTACATCTCTCCAAAATATTCAAAGTATTCTTAGCCTGGTTCAAGGCACTGATTCTTATGTCAAACGGTACTCTGTGCTGATGCCCGCAACAGATTCACTAATGTACTCACTGGCTGACTTTATGGTACAATTTGGCAATGCCTTGATGTGTCCAGTCTTTGCCAAGTGTGGGCAAAATATGACCCAAAGTATCTGACCTGAAAGAGAGAGGATAAACAAAAAACAAAAAGGGATTAAAAGAATTAAACTAGTGAATTCTAATACATCAAACAAGATTTAAATTGCCTTTTTAAAGAGATTCTTCTATCATCAAAGTTCCACTCATCTTCTTCCAGTTCTTTTCTAAAAGTTCTGCTTTGTTTACAATAGCGATAGAACTGCAAGCTTGATCCTGCAGTTATTCTACAGAAAACCTTACTCAATGTGACATACAATAATACAAAAACATGCTAATTCAATGAAAAACATAATACTTTAGGTTGAATTAAAATACCAAAACATTTAAAACAAACGAATAGAATCAGAGGATACAGAAGAGGAAAAATACAGACTTTCTGTGCTATTGATAACCGTCCAGAGAACGGTCATCTATATTTATGGTGGCTGAATCCACACTTACTGGCACAGTGCTAAGCAGGCAGAGTGACAGCATCTTTCTGGCACGTTTTATGACATCATCGCACCATGATGCCGCTCTCGTGGCGCAGTGATGTCATAAAACGCTCCAGAAAGACGCTCTCACTCCGCCTGCTTAGCGCTGTGCCGGTAAGTGTGGATTCAGCCGGCAACGTATGGCCTGTACTATGGTCACCCTCCATAGCTTCTCAATTCAAGATGAACAAGGAACATGCCAGAGTGGCCTGGGTATGGTACCATTATAACATGAGGGGAGCAGGCCCTTTCCTATAATTTATTTATTAATTTATTTCATTTATACCTCACTTTTCTCAATGGGAGCCCAAAGTGGCTTAAATCATTCTCCTCTCCTCCATTTCATTCTCACAACAACCCTGTGTAGTAGATTAGACTGAGGGAGCATAACTGGCCCAAGGTCACCCAGTCAGCTTCCCTGGCAGAGCAGGGATTCGAACTTGGGATTCCCAGACACTAGTTCAACACTCTAACCACTGCAATACACTGGCTAATACAGCAGTAGTAGAAACTTGAGAGCTCCCAGTGAGCAGATGATTTAGGATGGACACCCAATGAATAATTAAACTGCGGAATTTGCTGCCAATACCAATAGCCTCCTCCAGCGTAGATGTCTTCCCAAGGGGATTAGACACATTCATGGAGGGTAGGTCCACCAATAGCTACCAGTCAAGACAAATAAAGGGAACCTCCACATTCAGAGGCAGCAAAGCTCTGAATAAGGATGCCACCTTTGGGCTGGGAAATACCTGGATATTTTGGGGGTGGAGCTTGGGGGGTTGTGGGGGAGATCACTGGGATATACTGCCATTGAGCACACCCTCCAAAGTAGCCATTTTCTCCAGGGAAACTGATCTCTGCTGATTCCGCACACGTTGGATAATGTACTTTCAATGCACTTTATCAATCGTTTGAGGTGGATTTTTTGTTCCGCACATGAAAAAATTCATTCCAAATGATCTATAAAGAGGATTGGAAGTGCATTATCCAACGTGTGCGGAATCACTCTCTGTCGCCTAGAAATCAGTTGTAATTCTGGGAGATCTCCAGGCCCCTAAAGTTTGGCAACCCTACTCTGAATTCATGTGTTGGGAGGCAATATTGGGAAAGTTGGCCTCCAGGGCAACTGATTGGTCATTATGCGCAAACGGATATTGACTAGAAGAACCACTGGTCTGATCCATTAGGATCTTATGTATCTACAAGAAACAGACACCCGATGCAACATAGAATAATATTTTTGTGACACAATCTGGCAAGCCACCAGCGCCTATGCCTCTCAGCAGAAGAGTTTCTGAACTTCCATCTTATGCACTGTGTAAACTGTGCTTGGACTCAGAGAACTGGGTCAGCAATGTCTGCGAGATGCAATAATTTCAAGAAGTCCTTCAGAAAGCGAGTGCCTTACACCATTTCGCACACCTCAATTCTGCTGGCTTCATCAGCAAAAAGAAAGAAGAAAAAGTTTCCGGAAGGCAACTGTGTCTTGCTACAAACTTACCTAGTGATTGTGCCGTCAATGTCAGAAATAATGACTTTGTCATCCCAGTTCCACAAGTAGATGGTGCCTTCACAGCGACAGGTTCCTTGATATTGTGTTGTGACACTAAAGATCACGTCATTTGGACCATTCTTAAGATTTAGACTTTTCTGTTAAGCACAAAACAAAGCCAGAGTTCAAAGTTAGGAACAGGACAAACCAGACAGGTCAGAATAATGTTAAAGCTGAATCCTTACAGGACACACAGTGAACTGCTTTACTCCCACAAGCTTAATCCTCTCTCTGACATCTGAACAAAGAAAGCAGAATTTGACCTGAAGGTCACCTTACCCTCTTCTCCCAGTTGATGTATAACCCAATGAAAGTAATAGGGAATTCTGCTTTATAATCAATGGCCTGGAATGGTCTAGATTGTGCAAGTCAGCAGAAAAAAAAATAAAGCAACCCACAATAACAACAGAATCTTATTATTGGCTTTTACCCTGACCGTGTATTGACTGGCTCCCTAAATAAATACACTTTCCTGTGTTTTTTTAACCTTTGCTCCCCAATACAGCACAATTGCTTCTTAACTCAAAGTAACATAAACAAAGACTCCTTGCCCTTTGCAGCCAATGAATTGTTATATTCACTGAGTGACTTCACTTCAATATATATATTCCACACTTAGATATATGGCCTTAAAGTAGCCATGTTTCTTTTTTTAAAAAAGAGAGAGGTTAACTTTTCGGCCACACATGCCATGCTAATTCCATCTCCCTTGTGCAAAAACGTAATTAGAAAATGTCAACTTAAAAGTGACATTAGAGAAGCAGATCTCTACAAACAAGGAGGTCAAGTTGATGTGTGACTAAGATAGCCCTGACATCTAACAGTCAATATGCTGTAGTTGTTAAAGGGTCGGACTCGGATATGGGCAATTCAGGTTCAAATTCCCACTGAGCCATGGAAGCTTGACAGGTGGCCTTGGCCAGTCACACTCTCAACCTAAACCACCTCACAGGGTTGTTGTTGTGAACAACATAAGAGGAAAGAGTGATGTTGTAAGCTGCTTTGAGTCTCCATTAGGGAGAAAGGCGAAGTTGTTCTATTTAACAAAGTAAGGAAGGAGATTGACAGTTTTCCCATTATTCTCTATGGGGGACTTTTTCACAGGAAGGCTGGATTCATTGTTTTTCAACCAAATACCACCAAAATTGCAGCAGAGTGTTTTCTGGCTGTCTTTCAATGAATCCACAAGTTTCAAGAAAATTGGACAAAGGGTTTAAATTCTATAGGCACCTGGAGAACCTTTTTAGGGGGAAAGAAAATTCTCTCTCCAACCCACAAAGGAGGGAAAAAGAAGAATTCAGCTCTCGGCAGCTTGGGATTGGCTGGGAGTGTTCTGAGCTCCTCCCTTGTAAGGGTACGATTGGAAGGGAGAGACATTATTGTTCAGAAAATCAGTAGATTGGCTAGGAGTACTCTTGCTCCTCCTCTACAAGGTTTTGATTGGAGGAGAGAGATGCCACTTCAAGGAAATATAATCAATTAAAACCTGCGCTCATGCTGCACGGCTGGTAAGTATTAGAACTTTTAAAAAGCAACAGATTTGGGGGACGAAGGGATTTCGTTATTGCAAGTATTTTGGAATAGTGTTACTGTTCCAGAGAATCAAAGTAATGATTCAAAACAGTAATCTCCATGTATATCATCGTGAAGGGCCTGGGAAATCTCCTGCGCTTTGCAGCGACCCAGTTTGGCCCCAAACGGAGCCCAAATTGGCCTGCTGCAAAGCGCAGGTACAATTCCCAGGGCAGCGTGATGACGTCACTCCCAGGGCAGCATGAGTGACATTGTCACGCTATCCCAGGAGTGTGCCCGGGAGGCCTGTTGCCCCGCCTTTCCCCCCCACCAGCCAAGTGAGTGGTGGCGGGGGGTGGAGGGTGGGACTGAGGGATCCCCAGCCCCCATCGGGGCACCTTGAATCCCTATTATGACATGAGTGAGGAGGTCTGAAGCTTGGTACAGGAAACTAAACTATTATCTCCTGTGGACTGAGGCCTAGGGTAAGGATACGAAAATAACTCACAAGCTGTTCCGAAGTGAGTCGAAGAGTCTTTTTGTAACCTACTCCAGGCAGCAGTGAGAGGTGACCAGAACTTGATGATAATGATCCAGTGGATTGTTTTGCAGCTCTGAGTTCTTCGTCGCTTGAGGAGGATTCATCCTTGATTCTGAAATGCCATAAGCACACACATACATAAAGACATGGTTGTCAGCAACCTCTGAAAATTCATTAGGCCAAAACAATAATGCATGGCTGAATTTGCGCATAGCCTCTGCAGAGAAACCAGGTTCATCGTTTTTATTCTTTCAAATTTACTCATAACTTTCTTTTTCTAGACATTTTGCTTCCAAATACCCTGATCACTTGTAAAAATAGAAATAAGGTTAGAGCATAACAACACAAATCCTGTGAATACACAAAAGTAACTATGGAAGATCTTCAATCTTGGATGAAATATGTTTTTAAAAAAACACGTCCAGTGCAATACGGTATTTAAAAATTTGGGAATATTGTTACAGTACACCTCTCTAATGCATCAGACCTGCATTTCACCTGGACCTGTACTGAAATTAGTGCAATCCTAAACAGAGTCAGTCTTAAGTCCACTGAAGTCAATTCAGTTAAGACTGTTTTAGTTACAGTACTGCCAACACTGCTGTACACAATATTCATTTAAACGGAGAAAGCTGACTTTTGGCACAAACATTTGTTAGTGCCAAACAGGGCTCTTAACAGCTGAGTGTTAAGACCCACTGGCTTGGCAAAACAGTTTTGCAAATGCAACATTTCAGCACCAACAGATCTATGCTGTGCCAGCTGCTCAGGCCATTTTGACAGCAGATATTTTGGATATAAAGCAGCAGTAATCAAACCACTAATTTTCAGCGCTGACATGGAGGCTCCCCCATAACTTTGTTTTAAACTAAGCTTTCAGAGGGTTTTTCCAGTTATAATGTTTTCTTTATTTAAACTATAAATAACATCAAAACGATAGGCCACAAACATAACCTTTCAGAGTTTTTAAAAAGTTGTTCACAATCAAATAAATAAATAATACTCTATACAGAATGCTACTGACTAACAAACTAAAAAATGATTTATACAAAGGAGAATGGAGAAAGATCACCTCGGCAATGCCAGAATGACAGGTGAGATTTTAACAGGCATTTACATCTATAAATCTAGGCAAGGGCATAGATGTGAAAGATTGCCATTCATTCCTTTGTGGAAAGGCAATGGTTTGCTAGGAGATGGTGGCAGTGGGCATAAAACCTACCTTCCACTCTAGACCCTGGAGTCCCTTTGATATACATGCCCTCCTTCCAGAAACAGCCTTTCTGTCTTACAGATGGACATTTTATTAGTTTTCAGTGACTGTATTATGCGGATTCCCAGTCAGTATTAGATTGCTTGGTTATTTATTTATCCAGGTATCGACACTACTCATGATGGGGCTGGGCATATTTTCAGAAAACATTGAATTTTGTGTGACAGTTTAGCTCTTTTCTAGAGAGTAACTTCTTTAACTTTTCATAGGCCAAATGTGATCGTGAAGCACGTTTGTTATATTGATCTCATTGATTGCTACCTAGCCCCACATCCATCACCTCAAGAAAGATGTCCACACCACAGAAGCTGCTATTGAACCTCGGCTGCATTCTCAGTGCGACAATGGGTCTTTCAAAATAGTCAACCTGCAGTTTTGGCCTTTACAAAGATTTGGCGCCCACTGCAAAAGCAATGGACTGTCAGTCACATCATTGCATGACATCTGTTGATCTTCTCCCAAGTACGCCCAAGTAGGCTTCTTGGCAAAATTGCATCTAACGGCCAGGCTACAAGTGACGAATGACACAGGTTGGACACTTGTCAGCTTCCCTCAAGTTTCAATGGGAAATGTAGGCAGCTTGGCGGAATGTTGGACAAGTGACAGTTGAAAAGTCCATTGGACAGCAGTTGGAGAGCCAAGCTGCAAGACCAGGATGCCCACATTTCCCATCAAAACTTGAGGGAAGCTGACAAGTGTCCAACCTGTGTCATTTGTCACTTGTAGCCTGGCTCTAAGACTTTACTAACTTCTACAGCACTACCATCATTTGTTTGAAAGCACTGGGACTGAAAATGCATAAAGCTTTCATCCTTTTCTATCAGAAATCTGGAAAAGCATTTTGTAAGTCTTTAAAACTGTAGGATATGTTTCCTTTTTCATTTATTACATGCACATCTTCTGTGTGATGTAGTGGTTAGAGTTTTGGACTAGGATCCAGGAGAGGTGGAGAGAGCCCTCAAGTCAGAGTTGACTTATGGCAACCCCTGGTGGGGTTTTCATGGCAAGAGACTAATAAAGGTGATGTGCCTCTGCAACCCTGGTCTTCGATGGAGGTCTCCCATTCAGTTACTAACCAAGGCCAACCCTGCTTAGCTTCTGAGATCAGTTTCACCTGGGCTATCCAAGTCAGAGCAGGATCCAGAAGAGACAAGTTCAAATCCCAACTCTACCACAGAAGCTTGCCAGATGACCTTGAGCCAGTTATGCATTCTCAACCTAATCTAGGCCAAGTAGTTCTGACGATAAATGAAGGAAAGGAGAGGTCCCAATTGGGAGGAAAGGTAAGGTATAAATTAAATAAATAAATGTGTTTGTTTTGCTTTACAGTTTGCCTTCATAATCCCTAGTAGACTACATGTATTAACACAATATTTTTTAGGAAAATAGGATAAAACGGAAGGGGAATGTCTCTCCATAGGAAACGTATCTTCATTGGCAGTATCATTCTAAATCTCCTTCTTTTATCTGTTTTTATTTTACAAAATTTATATCCTGTCTTTCTGACCTCACAAGGACTAACAAGGCAGGTAGAAAATTAAAATATACATAATTAAATCACATTTTAAAACCATTACACGCAACTAAAAAAGAACAACACATTGTTAAAATAATTAAAACCAGAACTAAAATACATACAAAGACATAAAAACCATTAAAACACTGGGCAGGAAGGTGTGATCACAAACGTCTTTACCCGCTGGCAGAAGATGGCAACAGAAGGGGAGAGACAAATCTCCCAGGGGACAGAGTTCCAGAGTTTTGGTCAATAAATACCTGTCTGCAATGTCCGCAGCTTCTTCTCCACTCAGACCTGGAACTGGCTTTGTTTCCTAGAGACGAAGAAACAGAACAGATTTTGGTAATGATCTACGTGGCCATGATGGAATTCTCTGGGTGCAAAAGGGGGGAAATGCAACCCTCTACTACTTCTACTTGCAAATAAACAGAACACTAGGAATGAATGAGTAAAACAGGGGCATGAGCCAACGACAATGCCAGTCTTATTGTTGAGCAACTGGTACTCTCTGCTGTCCAGTCAACCCTGTGGCACATACCTTTGGTGTGGAGCACTAGCTGATATGGCTGGTGGCCACTGAAAGAGCTCTCCTCTATATAATGAACAGTAGATGGGTTATTAGATAGGACATTAATCAGTGGTAGTATGCCTTTGGATGCTAAAGAGGAGACAGCAGCACCATAACACAAAGCTTGGTAGCTTTCCAGAGTACCAAACCTACCACTACTGGTCACAGAATGCTAGGCTAGATGGTCCTAGATAGTGGCCATCAAACCATCTTGAGAAAATATATGTAGGGCCATACGCCTGCTATAACTTGGAAAGACTGCAGCATAAGCTCAGAAATGTGGCACTGGATGCAGAGTTCAGTGTACTGGGAATCTCAGCAATTTTCTAGCCCTCATGGCTTGCAGAGAAATTTGAAAGTATGTTGAAATGTCAGAAGCCAAAGGGTTGGACTAATTGCAGCTTTAATACCTTGCAAAGCTTCCCATGATGAGCAGAAGCAGAAAAAGTCAAAAATCAATTCTGCAGGACTAATTATTAAAAGTAGTATGTGCATAATTTATACAGGCAGCAGAATTCAGCTTTTCTTTCCATTTAATTTTGATTGCTTCATCACAGAAGCGTTCATTTGTTTTTAAAGTTTGGATGGTTTCTAAGTCTGGAAGAAACACACAGTGCATCCAATTTTCTAAACTCACCTCCTTGATAGAGCTATTCCGCCCTCGCCATGAAAACCACCATCTTCCACCTTTTTTGGGCATCTTATCCCTCATTATAGAATCCACAGTGGCCTGTGATAAATGGATGGTAACATAAATAATGGAACAGAACCAAAAAGCACTCCAACTCAGGCAAACAGAAGAAAACAAAAAGGAAAAAAAAACCCACACACAATTGAAACTCAGGCAAAGAGAGTCAAAGGAAACGTACTGTCTGCTGACCACATATCTTATCAAAGCAAAACCTAATGGTATCCAGAACGGCACTGAAGAAATTCAAACAAGAATACTTATAGAACGGGAAAAGAAAAAAAGAAAAGGAAAAAAAATGGGAACAAATCATAAAGAAACCAAAGAAAAGAAAAAAAAGCATAATAAGGCATTAGTATAATGTTAAGGAGAGATGGGGAGAAAAAAGTTGCTACTCTCCACGGCTACTTAGTAAAAATCATAAAGGGGTGTTGGTAGGGTAGACTGATGGGCAAGATGGCAAGCTTGCCTTGCTATATAATAATGAAACTTCGCAGTTTAGTGTCTCTTGGGCCACTCGGCAGAGCCAGGGGGTTAAACAATGTAATTGAACCAAATGCTAGTGTGACAGCCAAATGCTCATTAGCCATTCTTGAGGACAGAAGATTTATTCCTGTAACAAATCTGACAACGAATACTCCTAAACAAAAACAAATATCCAAAACGAAGACAGTAAGTACACAGTGGCAACAAATACCCAAATGCACCTCTAATACACATAGTTCCAGGTAGGTAGCCATGTTAGTCTGCAGTAGACTCAGGGCTTTTTTTCAGCAGGAATGTGATGGAACGGAGTTCCGGAACCTCTTGAAAATGGTCACATGGATGGTGGCCCCGCCCCCTGATCTCCAGACAGAGGGGAGTTGAGATTGCCCTCCGTGCTGCCAGCATGAAGGGCAATCTAAACTCCCCTCTGTCTAGAGATCAGGGGCCGGGCCACAAGCCATGTGACCATTTTCTCCGAGGGCAACCCACTGAGTTCCACCACCTCTTTTCCCAGAAAAAAAGCCCTGAGTAGACTAGCAAGATTTGATTCCAGTGGCACCTTAGAGACCAACAAGATTTTCAAGATATAAGCTTTCAAGTATCTAAGCTATGTTCTTCAGATGCCTGCAGAAGGGTATCTGAGAAAAAGACTATGCCCCGCAAATTTTGTTGTTCTTTAAGATGTTACTGGACTCAAATCCTGCTCAGTTACATACAAATCAATGCTGCCTGCCTACAGAACGATGGTCAGTTTTCAAGGCAGACTGTGCAGTCCTAAAGATTTATTATACAAACGCAAGCCAGTTCCTCTGCAGGCAAAGTCTAGAAGAAATGCTCACTTGTAGCTCAACAATACACCTGAGGACTTATAGTGCAATCCTAAACATCCTACTAAGATCACTGACTTATGTGAGCTTAGAAGGGTGTAACTCTGCTTAGGGCTGTATGATCTGTACATGTAGGAGAACAAGAAGGCAGAACAGACCGCTGTATTTCAGATAGTAGACGGTGGATTCCTGTTCTGAACACATCTCACATTTTTTAAAAAAAAAACTGCAAAGAGAAAATAGGGACAAAAAGTTCTAGCTCGGATTTTTGCCTATTTGTACGTTTCATGTCTCCAAGGAGTTTTTAACATAAGGGGACATTCTACCACCTCTTTCCGCTGCATGTGCAAGCCCTGGTCACGCACATATACCTGAAGATGGGCCATAGATTTGGGGGATCAAGGAGGAAGCCAAATGCAGCTGGCATTTTAATGACTGTGTTGCAGGAGTTCATATATTCTGTCCTAAGGAGTGTCCCAATTTAAAAACAAATAAACAAACAAAAAATATGGGCAGTTCAGACAGCAGTTTTTCACTGATCCCAACACTGGGAAAAGGCAGACTACCAGAAAAAGGAAGAATCCAGGCCACATGGCCCTGCAGTGTGCTTTAGTGTGTCTTTAAGATGTGCCATCAAGTTGTTTCCAATTTATGGCAACCCAATGAATTAATGACCTCCAAAACATCCTATCATTAATAGCCTTGCTCAGGGCTTTTTTTCTGGGAAAAGAGGTGGTGGAACTCAGTGGGTTGCCCTCGGAGAAAATGGTCACATGGCTGGTGGCCCCGCCCCCTGATCTTCAGACAGAGGGGAGTTTAGATTGCCCTCCGTGCCGCTCGGCGGCACGGAGGGCAATCTAAACTCCCCTCTGTCTGGAGATCAGGAGGCGGGGCCACTGGCCATGTGACCATTTTCAAGAGGTTCCGGAACTCCGTTCCCCCGCGTTCCTGCTGAAAAAAAGCCCTGGCCTTGCTCATATCTTACAAAAAAGGGTGTTATTCATTCATTCACAGTACATTGGCACTATCAAGCATACAGCCATTTTCTTTAGCAGTTTTTTCCCCCCAAAGAAGAACAACTTTCTCAAATAGCTTGCATGGTCAATCTCACCTTTGGCAAAGGTTTCTGGAATGCTTGCATCGCCAGCAGAAGGGGAGCTGCTGTCGTCCAGTTGTAGTATCTAGGAGGTCAGAGCAGATGATGAGCCATTAATAAAAATCACAAAAAGTATCTCACGCTTCCAGACATACCTATAAATGTTAATCCAGCCAGAAGGTTTAGTTCAATGGCATTTGGTTAGGTTAAATGCAATGGTATTTACTCAAAATGCAAAGCTGGGGCTTAGTTGTAATGCCAAGATCAAGTCTGGCGGAGGAGCCTGCTACAGCTGTCACTATAACAACGGCTATCAAGATCACCCAATTGTGGTTTTCAACAAAAACACTAACATTTTTTTCTATAAAGTAGTACTTACTTAGTTCCAATCTTCACCACAAGGTTAGGGTCATCAATGATTGCCGGATTGTCCACGAACTGTTGATAGGATACTTCTTGGGATAAAAACTTTTCTGTTTGGAGGATACAGAAAATGAAGACAGGAGTAAACCTTCTAGATGGGCCAAAGATGCTGAAGTAGATAAGAGTACTTACTACTCTCTTCATCCCTGGAATGTCACATGACAGGGGAACTATGGAAAGAGAACCCATGCAAAAATACTTTACGGCAGGCTCACAGCTCATAGGGACCTACACACCATCATCACCCTGTTCAAGCAAAATGGTTCTCTGAAGCCAGGTATTGCATTTCTTCAGGTGTTTGACAACTCCATTTTCAAAGTTCCAAATACACAGCAAAAATGAGAGACTGAGGACTCCCTTACAGGGCTACCAATATGGCTGAGAAGCTGTTTGCATCCTGGAAGAGAGACTCCAATTTGTGCAGACTTGCCTTGTGGATTCGGTACTTTCCTACAAACTATCCCAGTAGAAACTAGTTCTTTAGTTCAAGCCTTTCTGGAATTTCACCATGCATGTGAGCATAACAACCAGTTTCAGGTTTTCGAACAGTTGCAGAACGTTCTGATTTTCTCAGGGTGAAAGATGATCAGTGCATTAGACATCAGAAGGCCTTTTAGCTTCTGACTAAACAACGCTCTCTTTTAACTGGGTAGGACAGAACAGGCTGAACAAAGAGTTTTCCACAATCATGTTATTTCAACAGAGCACAGATCAGCAAGAATTGGTCAAAAAGCCAAACCTTCTTGAAAATAAGGGTGCATATGCTGTTCAGGTGTTCAAAGCATGGGAAACCATGCTCACTGCTTTGTATACAAATGTATAATTCCCTATCCAGGACTGAGTCCAGAGGAAACTAGTTCCATCTGTTTTTGGCAAAAGCCAGGTGAACATAGCACTGATTGGCTGCTGCTTGAAACATCAGAAACCCACTAACCTCCCCGTGTTGTTTTTGCCACTTCATGGCAATTCTTTTTAAAGACATGCAACCTAAACTTGCTTTCCATAGCCCCAGAAAACATGCATCTAATCCAGCAATCTACCAAGCGCCTCAAGTCTGCAACACAAAAAGCGATTCTTAAGGGCAGTACAAGTACTGAATGCAGCCAACATCCAAATTTCTCTGATTCTGTGCGGGAAATGCAGAGTTCTAAATCAATCATTTATTCAAAGGATCTGCAAACTACAGCTCCGGAGCCAAATGTGGCTCTTTAAAACAGAAAAGGTCATATTTAAGTACACGTATATCGGAGGGTAGTCAGAATGTTGGAATACCTGGTACGTGAAGAGAAGGGCAGGAAAGGGGTTTTAAAGGAATAAGGGGCTTTTTAGAGATTCTTTTCTAAAAGGGAGATGATAGAGAGGCAGTTGCTGGTAATGCAAGTGTGAACCATGAACAGACTTATAACAGTGCGCTGAAACGATTGTGCCAGGTGCTCCTGTGTATATTTATTACTCCATGAGTGTGCCACTTCCTAGTAGAGGACTCAAAGTCATAACAAACAGTGTTTGAGTGGCAGACACTTTATTCATTATTAATCAACATGTCACTCATCAATAATGTTAAGTTGTACATTTTCAGTTTCAGCTATCTTGGACTGGCTTCTTGTTTATATCTTGCTCTGAATTTTGAAAGAGTTTGGCTCTTTAACTATAAAAGCTTTCTGACCTGGGCCGTTTCCAGACAGCTTACCTTCTGCCGCTCCATGCCGCAACGTCGCGGCTCATGCCAGAGAAAACGCGAAATAGCACATTTTCTCACACGAGTTTTGCGCAACATCGCACAAAACCCGCGCGAGAAAACGCGGTATTTCGCGTTCGCCACAGCACGAGCCGCGGCGTTGCGGCATGGAGCGGCAGAAGGTAAGCCGTCTGGAAACGGCCCTGACTAAACCTCACTGTGGAACACAAAGTTCCCTAATGTCTTGCCACACAACCACAAGAGGTCAGTGTGTTGCTTTCTAGAAGAGGATCTCTGCCATAATAAATGTAAATGGAGTACCTTTCGATATTTCTTTGTTGTCAGTAAGACCGCCGCAGAGTGAAATAGCAATGGATGGCAAATCTCGAATCCCATCAGAGGTGCTCTCCACTCCGCTATCTACTCCTGAACTTCCGACTGATTGAGGGGACTGGTTCGCTGAGCGAGGTCCGTTTTCGCTTGCATTCTTGGAGTGGGCGATATGATCACCACTGAGGAGAAAAGTATTATGAAATGCTTCCACTACTTTCTGATTCACACCACTCACAGAATTAAAAAGTTGATCCCTGTTCATTCTTCTGGACCTCTCAGTGGCTTTTGATACCATTGACTATGGTCTCCTTCTAGAGACGCTGGGCTGGGCTGGGCTGGGAGTTGGGGACACCATGAGTTGATGGTTCTGTTCTAACTTGACCAATCAATTCCAGAAGTTGGTACTGAGGGACTGCTGCTTGAACCTGTGGCCTTTATGCTATGGGGTCCCGCAGTGTCCCGCATTATTCCACAGGGTATTTAATATCTATATGAAACCGCTAGCAGATTTGAATTTGGAGCGAGTTGCCACAAATATGCAGTTGATAACTAGCTATATTTCTCCCTAATAGCTAAGCCAGGTAGATCTGTGGAAGTCCTGAACAGGTGCATGAAGAAAGTAATGGGATGGATGAGGGCCAATAAACTGAAACGCAGTTCAAACTGAGGTGCTGTTGGTCAACCGAGATGCTGCTTGAGCACTGCAGAGCCAGCTTCTCCTGGCAAGAACTGCACTCCCCCTGAAGGAACAGGTTTGTAGCTTGGGGGTGCTACTAGATCCTGGCCTACAGTTGGAGGCTCAGGACTCCACCACAGCACGTACAGCCTTTATTCAGCTCTGACTGATTTGCCAGCTACAGCTGTTCCTCAAAAAGAGTGCTCTGGCCCTAGTGATCCATGATTGGATCACATCCAAGTTAGATTACTATAATGCGCTCTGTGTGGGGCTGTCTTTGAAAACGGTTGGGAAAATTCAGCTGGTCCAAAAGGCAGCAGAAAGGCTACTATTAACGGTTGGTTACAGGGGTTACAGGGCCCTAAATGGCTTGGGACCAAGGTATCTGAAGGACCATCTCCTCATGTACTATCCAGCCCACCAGTTAAGATCTGCATCTCAAGCCCTGTTCTCTGTGCCCCCACCTTCAGACGTGAGGGGGTGGAAACTAGAGACAGGGCCTTCTTTGTGGTGGCACCTAACCTTTGGAATGCCTTCCCGCTTGAAGCTCGACTGACACTTACTTTACTTACATTTAGGCCTCAAGTTAATACATCTTTTTACCCAGTATTTTAATTACAGGTTTTATCTTACCAGCTTTTTACTGACCTGCTTCTCTTTTATGGGCAGTTTGTATGCTGCTTATGTCTAATGACTTGGATTATTTTAATTGCTTTTTTCATACTGTATTTTACAATTGTAAGCTGCCTCAAACAGGACTCGGTAGAAGCAACATAGAAATATTCTAAAGAAATAAATGACACTACAGAAAACCGGAGTGCTGTTTTCCTCTAAAGCATTTTATGCAAATACACTTCTAAATGAGGTGGGGGGGGGGGTTTCGTTTGTGCCCATAATACAAGTTGTGTTCTCTGATACACTCACTTCTAGGTTTACCTTGGTGTCCTTAGCATTCCTCTTTATCAGACCATGACCACAAACAGACTCTGAAATTAAACTTTGAAGGATCATCTTTGTGGTTCATCATGTCTGATCAGACTGATCACCTTTCTGAGCCAATTGATTTCAATGGATTTAAGAAGGCTATAACTGTATAGGACCACACCGCAGGAATCCTGGCTTTCACAGGGTTGGATTCTATGGGTGTATAAATGAAAGTAGCTTGCATAGGAGACATGGGGGGGGGCCTTGAGAACAAATGGCGATGCAGCATGGGAAGGGCGGGCCAACAGCGAGGAAGGGCAATCATGCAAAGTTATTGCCTGCCCTTGCTCTTGCATGGGCATAGCATTTGCACCTTCCCATTTTCCTCTACAGGTAGTAACAGAGTACTTCTGCTAACTCAGGAGAGTCACATCCACGAACTACCCACCCTACTAAAAGAAACAAACACACCACTGGCATTATTTGCTAGAATCAGGTCCCCTGACTGTCCCCAGTGAAAAACAGTATAGTTTTTTTTTTAAAGGCCTCACTTTTTGTTCACTTTTAGGAAGCTGCTTTCTGACATATGAGTTTAACTGAAATCTGTGGGGCCAAGAACAAAAAATGAAACAACTAATTTATACGGTGCATACTTTTTAGGAAAATACAGGGCAGCAACCTCTGGATCCATGTCTGTGAGATCATCTAAATAGACACCATCCGCACCAAGATGTCGGCTCCGCTTATCTGTGAAACACAGAACAAATACTAATAGGAAGTGCTGCTTTATCCAAACATACAGTCCTTTCTGTCACAGGAAACCAGTGCTTCTCTGCTTGCCTCTGTTTTTGCTCACAGTCAGGTAAGTAGCAAGTCTCTGCTTCTCAGTGTCACTGGACAGTCCAGATCTCCATCAAGGACCTTCATGCTGGGAGTCACTCTAGAGTAAGGGCGGCAATATGAACTTGCACTTGCCTTTCATGCCACAACCTGGTATAGTAAGGGGGCAATGCTGGAAGGGAAGTTAGCCTAGGAAAGCACAAATCATTTAGGTTGTTGTTTCCACACGTACCGGCATAGCGCTAACCTCTCGCAACGAGGGCGTCTTCCTGGTGCGATTTCTGCCATCATCGCGCCACGAAAACGGGATTGTAGCGCGATGACGTCAGAAATCGCGCCAGGAAGACGCCCTCGTTGCAAGAGGTTAGCGCTAGCCGGTACATGTGGAAACAGCCTTAGTTTCTAACAAAACTTAAGGCAATGCATGGAGGTCAACCAATGATTACTGGGCGTAATCGCTAAGAATAGAGCCTCCGTATACTTAGGCACTCTACACTTGATGTGAAGGTTTAACAGGGGTGGGCTGTCAAATTAAAGAGTGGGACATGGCTCAGTGGTAAGTCCTGCAGATCAATCCCTGGCATCTCAAACTTAAAGAAAAGGATCAGATGGTAGGGTGTGTGTGAAAAACCTCTACCTGAGACCCTGGAGAACCAAAGCCAGTCACAGCAGACTATACCGACCTGGATAGTATCAATATAGCTAATTTTCAATCTAGCCAGGTCTGAGGATACTAAAATCCACAGAACTGTGAACAGACAAGACAGATCTTTCTACAAACCTGAAAAACACCTCAGATTTGCAGAAAAATCTGAAATTAAAAAACAATACATAGGAGGATTTTTAAAACCCACATTAATAAAAAGAGCATCTGTTGCTTTAAGAATCAGATTCTCTTGGTGGCCATTGCTAGGCAACCACAACAGTTTGAACCACATTCCAGGCTTGGTTTCTGTTGATAAAAAGCAGGGAAGGGAGCATGGGAGCAATTTTAGCCTTTGAGGAAGGATTCATCTGGGAGAGGACTGGCAGCAACAACTGGAGACTCACTTAGGTTTGGTTGCTTGTTATTGCTCAACAGCAGCCATCCCAAGAAAGCCAGTGTGGTGTAGCAGTTAAGAGTTTCAGACTAGGACCTTGAATCCCCACTCTGCTACCAAAAGTCAGTGAGTGACCTTGGTCCAGTTACAGATTCTCAGCCTAATTTACCTGACAGGGATTGGCCATTAAGGGCACCATGACACCCCCACACATGTGGGCCAACCCAACCCTGTGACAGAAGGACAGAGCCTGACCTGCCTGAGCCCCATGCAAAGTAGAGGAAGTAATGCCTGGCCCACCTGAGCCCTGTGTGAAGCAAGGTAGAGGAAGCAGACAGCTTGGTCTGCACAAAGTGAGGCAACACAGATGACAATGCCCAGTTCAGCCCACATGAGGGGAGGCATGTGGCTCAGCTCATCTGAGTCCCGTACAAGGTGATGGAGGCAGCTCCCGGGATGAAACCACTCTCCCGGATGGAGGCAGCTCCTGGGAAGGCACCACTCTCTGCTCCTTGGGCAAGATGTAAGCCACTTCTCTGAAGTGGCTTACATCCTGCCCAAGGAGCAGAGAGTGGTGCCTTGCTCACACAAACCCCATGTGAGGCAAGGAAAGCACACATCCAATTAGTTAAACAAGATGCATTTTCCTTCCTCCATCCCTCCCTCTGGGAGGGCGGGGCAGGGTCAAGCATACTGACACTTCCTCCCTCCTTTGGTGGCTGGGACCCGGGTAAGCTGTGGGAGTCTTTTTTGCACAGTTTTCCACTGTTTAAAGGGTTGTCTTAAGATAAAATCGAGAAAAATGAAGCAAATAAATAAATAATAAATAAATATCACGGAAGATGTAGGGGCAGATAAAAGTTAGGTTGGTTAGTGGATGAGAAAGAGAGAACAAAGCAGATACTGGTGAGGATACAGGGGTTGCTAGGAGGATGGAAAGAAGAAATGGTGCAGGAAAGGTGATAACGGAGAAAATGAGTGCCCTTTGCAAGTTCCTCAGTATTCAAGTGAGTGTAGCCCAGCAACCAGCACCATACAACTGGGCCATAGTTTTCTCTGGTAGAGTTTGCCAGGGGTAGGGAAGGAGGGAAAACAGGCAGATAAAGATAGGTTGGTTGATGGGAGGGCAGGAGAGAAGGAGTCAGAAAGGGGGTGAGGCTATGGGGGATTTCAGGGAAGAGAGGAAATAGTGGGGGAGAGGAAATGAGATGCCCCCACAAGTCCTTGAGGGTTCCTGCCTCTAATTCAGTATTCGGCAGCTTCCTGTGGACCCTGACTTGAGAGCTTTTTTAAGGAATTTGGCCTGCAGCTGTTAAAAACAGAAAGCTAATTTAGAGGAGTCCTTGGTCTGATTCAGTGACACATACTTTACTTCAAAGAGTGAAATATTGCCATAAAAGGAAATCTAGTGTAGTAACATGTGAACTTCATACCAACAACAAACCTGGGGAGATGGAGATTGTATGGGCTGACCAATCAGGCCCCACCCATTAATTTCCTCCTGAAGAGCCTTCTTGCTCAAAACATGCTAGTAAGTTACTTTTTCATTTAAGATTTCACCAAAGGAGATTGTTCCCTTTGCCTTCTATATCACAGTTACACAGTCATAACATTTTTGTTTAGAGGGTGAAAAAGAACCAAAAACTCCCATCCGTTTCATGAGAGTTACCATTTCTTCCACACAACTTTTTGCACTGAGCAAAAAAGGATGGAATATGAAAGAGGAAACCACTGTATCCTTTGAAGCATGTGAACAAAAGAACTTTCACTTTTCAGAGCTAGTTATTCTACAAATGATGGTAGCGCATGTTTCTCAGCACATGACCACATTAAACCGAAAAAAGAATTAAAAGTCCCCGAGATGTGAAAACGTGCAAGTTCCTGGAAGAGGTCTGCAGACATAATTCTGCAAAGCTTCTTAACTTCTCTTTTGAGATAAACAGTGCAATCCTAAGTCTAAGCCCATTGAAATCAATGGGCCGAGACTGAAGTGACTCTGTTTAGAATTGCACTGTCAAACTGCCCCTTTCACTGCAGAACCATCCTTAGATCGGACTAACTAAAGACATTTCGGTCTCTTTGCTCCTCGGTGAAAGGCCTCTGCAGATAGGACCTCAGTTCCACAGTTTACACACAAGACAAACTGATTCCTTCAAGATCTCTGGAAACATTCCAATCAGTTAATTTTCATTACATGAAGATTTATAGTACCAGGGTGCCAAAAAAAAAATCCCTACCTCACGTTCTGCAGATAATAAAGACACCTCAGTACCTTTTTTTTTGGAAGGAGAATCTGTTTTGCTCAGTGGCTGCGTAGAGCAAGTTGCAGCCTGCTTTATTTCCTCATTGACAGGGAGTGGAGGTGCAGCTGCCCCTAAAGTATCTATATCTGGCTCATTTCTCTCAGTTACTGCCGCCCGCAATTCCGTGTCTTCCAGAATCACAGCATCAGGCTCCTGGAGGATCGTTAAGGGAGACAAGCTGCTATATTCTTCTGAAGCGTTGCTCTGAATCACTCGAAAGTGCGTGCTTTTAGAAGGATTCATGTTCACTGGGCTGGGTTCTTTTGGTTTGAGAAGAACAGCAGACTAGAGAAAACAAAGAAAAGACATCAGTGTTTTTTAAAAAAAAACGTTTAGAGCACTCAGAAGTTCCCCCCCCCCCTCTCATTCAGTTATGAGGTGAAGTAGGCCCCAATTTAAAGTGGGGTTGTAGTACAGCCACTTCCCATACCCTCTGAAACATCCCAGGGAACTGCTATTTAACCCAGTGGGGAAATACACGGGACTTAAAATCATTAAGGATCCAACTGGAAACTCTCTCAGTGCAATCCTATGCAGAGTTACACCATTCTAAGTCCAATGGAGTCTATGGGCTTAGTAGGGGGTAACTCTGCACTGTCACCTAACCAGCTCTTGAAATTGAAGTAAAAACCAGATATATTTATCCTAATCATTTGGAGATCATTCAAGTTCTTTTTCTTTTCCTATACCTTTGTGGCTTGAGGTAGTTCTCCCCAGTCCCAATGCATCTGAGGGTTATTCTGAATGCCTCTTTCCAATGGTTTACTGACTAATTCAGAATCACTTTTAGGAGTGGGAGGCCGTGAACTTGGGCGACTGTAAAAAGAACAGGGGCAGGAAGAGAGAGACAGGGAAAGGTATACATTTAAACAAGAGAAATACACACAGATATTTCTGGATGATTCATTATATGTCAAATATACCATTCAAACTGAATACGCCAAATAAACTTCAAAGTTAGGCAGGCCCCAGCCTAGCCCCAAACAGGCAACCAAAACTGGTAGTTTAGATGAAAAGGCTCGAGCAGATGGGTCTCAAATGCACAGTACTTCAGGCGTCCATTTATTCTGACAACCCTCTCCCAAAAAAACCAACTCCTAGGTTTCTGAATGTCTTCTCAATATTTTATCCTGTATAACGTCCACAGGAGGATACGCAACACTGTATACTCCAATCTCACCAGATCTCAGAAGCTAAGCAGGGTCAGTACTTGGATGGGAGGCCACCAAGAAAGACTCTGCCGAGGAAGGCAATGGCAAACTACCGCTGCTTCTCACTTGCCTTGAAAGCCCCTTGCTGGGGTAGCCATAAGTCAGTTGTGACTTGATGACACTTTACACACACGCACACACAGTCCACATTATATTCATAGGTATGCATGCTAGACTGGTATTAGAACCAAGTACAGAAAAATAAGTTACAAAAAAGTTGGACTCTATGTACATCAGCAAACAGTCTATCAAAATATAAAGTACATATTCATTCAATCCTAAATACAAACATAAATTAGGTGTTTGTCAGAACTCACCCCTCCCCTTTTCTTTAGCTAAATAAACTGAACAAGGCAGGTTCTTGTTATATTTTTGAAGACTTGAGTGTGATTTAATAATACCTGGATATGAAAAGCCAGACACACAGACTTTTGATCTTTAGAAACAAATCTACAAGCATGGAAATGGGCACAAAACTGTAGAGATCTTTTGATACATTAGACCCATGTAGCTGAATTTATCCCCCTGTGGCTGAATTCATGTAACATGGGTCAAACTCACCATGGGTCTAACATGGGTCTAACTCACCAAAAGATGTGAACAGTTCTGAGCCCCCCCGTCTCATGCATGCAGAAAACAGGAAAGATTCTGCAATGATACAGGGCCTGAATGAACCTCAAGCCAAAAGGACACACTAATAACTAATATAATCAGCATTATGGATGAAGTTCGTTGCCTTGAAAAACAAAAAATGAAGTAAATTAAACACACTTTGGCGACTGATCATTAAATAGCAATATTGATCACGGTGTTGGGTGAAATTCAAGTGAGGGATTCATCTGGGTTCATTTGCTTTGTGAACATACAGAATAGGTGATCAGCAGTATCAGAGTTGACAATGCCAGTAATCTGTTTGGCAGTATATAAATGCAGTAAAGGTCATTCTACACATCTCCACCCTCTGTCCCAGCACAAATATATTTAGACCCAGAAAAGCAAGATCTGATCATTCTTCAACAGATGGATTGTCTTTTCTGGATTGTATAAATATTTTAAATTGAATCCAAGGCCATCCATTTTCAAATTATTTTAGCCCTTAACAGGAAATAATGTGAACACTACAGCTAGTAAAGAAACCAAATAAATAGCTGTCCAACAAAACATTTAAAAATCAGGGCTGAAAAAAAATCCCAGGTGGTTGGTTACTCTGGTGCCTGAAAATGTCTCTCTGTTACCAGGGAATTTTTTCATCATATTGAGCAAACTAAATGAGTTTACTCCGATGCACTCACCATAAGAGAACATCAGGTTAACAGAGACCTATGAATGGTACAGTGAGACATCACCAAAATCAATGACTACCAGAGGTGAAAGTCCTAGAAAACAACTTTAAACCAGGCATAAAAACTGCTTTTTAAGACACAACAGAAGATAAAATGTAAAAAAGAAAGAAGATCTCAAGGGGCAGACTGAAGGGGAGAAATGGCCCTGGAACAGGGCCCCACCTCCACCCCGCCCTGAGGAGGAAGCGCCTCCCTGGCCAGCCCAGAGTAGATGCCTGGCCAATGCAACTAGGCAGGGTGACGCCACGCAGCCCCATCCTTTGCCACAGCAAGATGAGGCTGGGTGGGACAACCCCATCCTATCCCCGATTGTGGTTGCTAGGAGGCCCCAATCCATCCCTCACTGTGGTGAAGTAAGGTGGCCCTCACAGCAGCATCCACCCCTCTGTTTGGGCTGGCCTTGGCAGGGGGAAGAGGACCAGATGGCCCCAGTGCGGTAGGGCAGACCCTAGGCCATCAGCCCAACAGGACTCAATCTGCCCTGGATGATCACTTCGCACTGCTAGAACACTAGATATGTGGACAAGAAATAACCAAGACGGCAGAATCTAATTCCTAGTACAAATGTGCTTACAGGTTGCATTACAGAACAGGAAAAAGATACGTCTCTTGGCAAAACCTACATATTGCAATCATAGTTTCCAGGGAGAATATATTTATAAGTTGTGCCGGAACAAATGCTGTTCCCGCTCAGAGTTTACAATTTTAATTTGAAAGATAACAGATGTGTAGGACAGGCAGGGAGAGGAACAAAAGACAGGTATTTTTAGAGAGAAGAATAATGACAGGACTTCGTTTGGCTCTAACTGATCTAGACTGACCTGTCACCGGCACCAGAACAGAAATATGAAATAGAAGGGGGAAAGGGAATGTTTGAAAACTGGCAGGACATTTCCCTCAAACTCATTTTGGCATCTAGCTGAAAAGAACAAGTGTTCACGAACAATCTGGAAAAGGCCAAGATGGCTCCATCTCCTGAGAGGCCTCCAGGTCCCTTGACATACCTGATGATATCATGAGGGACATATCAAAGCTTGGAGTCCTCCGAGTCCTTCACAATCCTTCTGGCCTTGAGATCCAATTCACATTTAATCTCATGTTCCCAAAGTACTGAATGATGAACAGCAAAATACACTAAGAACATAAGAACAGCCTTGCTGGACCAGACCAGCAGTCTTTATAGACCAGTGGTGAACCAACTGCCCTTGAGGATCTACAAACAAGTCACAGAAGCCAAGGCCTTCCCCTGATGCCACCTCATAGCACTGGTATTCAGAGGTTTGTTGTGTCTCTTTTCGGAGGGTCCTTTTATTCCTCGTGGCTAATGACCTATCATCTATGACTCTGTCTAGTCTCTTTTAAAGCCAACTGTGGCTATCACACCATCAACTGGCATCAACCTTTACTTGTTGAGAAAAGAAGTACTTCCTTTTCTCCACCCTGAATCTATTACCCTTATACTTCATTGGGCTCTCCCAAGTTATCAAATTATGGAAGAGGAAGTTCTTACTATCCAATTTCTCTACTTTATACTTAATTTTATAAACCTCTGTTTATATCCTCCCTTAATTGTCTTTTTCCAAAAAGGCCCAGACTTAGCTTTTTCATTGGAAAAGTACTCCAGTCCCTTAATCATCTTCAGAAGCTTTTAAAAACCCAATGAAAACAATGAACTGTAGCAATCTATTAAGGAACTTAAATGACTTTCTCCTGAATTTCTGTCTGTCTGTCAGTCTGTATCTGGCAGCCTTACAACATCAGAACAAGGAAGTATACTGTTATCTTCTAAATCAGAGACAGAGGAGAAACACAAGTAAGTAGACTCCTTTGACTGGAAGCTACGAACTTACAAAAGTTCAGTACAGCCAGGGCTTTTTTTCAGCTGGAACGCGGTGGAACGGAGTTCCGGAACCTCTTGAAAATGGTCACATGGTTGGTGGCCCCGCCCCCTAATCTCCAGACAGAGGGGAGTTGAGATTGCCCTCCGTGCCGCTGAGCAGCACAAAGGGCAATCTAAACTCCCCTCTGTCTGGCGATCAGGGGGCGGGGCCACCAACCATGTGACCATTTTCTCCAAGGGCAACCCACTGAGTTCCACCACTTTTCCCAGAAAAAAAGCCCTGAGTACAGCCAACCTTGTCTAGGAAGCAGCTAGCTGAAAAATAACCGGGGATGAAAAAGAGACTCTTCACATCCTTCCTCTGTAATCTTGCCATATCTGTGCACTTAGTACAAGCTTGCCTTCACCATTACCCAAATACATAACATCCATGTTGCTAACACATAGTATTTGTTCCCACTTTACTTTTTATCTTGCTTCAAGGGCTGTTCAAACCCCGTAACTCAGGATTACACTTGAAAGCTTTACACTTCAGTACTCTCACCCCAGAAAAGGGATTACATTTATTTTTAGAAATAATAACAACGCTGTGCTTATATACTGCCCTTCTGAACAGATTAGTGCCCAATCAGAGCAGTGAGCAAAGCCAGTGTAATTATTATCCCCACAACACAGCCACGGAGCTGGGGCAGAGAGGAGAGGTTTATCCAAGTCCACCTGCAAAGCTCATGGCAGTAGTGGGAGTCGAACCAGCAGGGTGCTGATTTGCAACCCAACCACTTAACCACTGAATAACCAAGACCAGGTAATTCTTTGCTTGGGGTGCATTATAAGCAGTAAATATTAATGTTCTGATGTTCCTATCTACTAACCAAATAACTCACTTGAATCTTAAATAACCAGAGGGAGCAGGCTTTAGTAGTCCTCTGTTCCCCAGAACCTAAACAATTCCTCTTTCCCCAGATACAAGTTCAAATCTTGAGGATAACTGTTGCTGCCTTCCCCACAGATCTTAGACAAGAGAAAGACCCTCAGCGTGCCTACACATTTCCCTCATCGCAAAAGCACATTAGCAATTTGGTTTATGGGACAACCCCCACTCTGAGGCAGCCCCTTCTGTGACTCTTCCAGTGGCATCCAATTGGCCACTGTGGGAAACATGATGCGGCATTAGACAGATCATATGTCTAATGCAGAAGGGCACTTCTTATCTGGGCAGCCGTCTACTAAAATGGACTGCCCGGAAGTCCTGTTGCTACAGTAAACATATATTTGAGCTGAAAAATCAGGGCAAAGCTGGTTGTATTGGGGGGCGGGGAGGGGTAGATTAGGCCTGAAGCCTTCAAGTTACTAGTACCCAGTATATTTATTTATTTATATTTACATTATTTATTGTTCGCCTTTCTCCTCCAGACAACCCTGGGGCACACTTCTGGCTCTTTTGCTCATCTAGAGAGTGCCAAAGGAGATTTTTCCCTTTGTATTTTCAAGCATTGTAAAAGAAATGCGCGATGCTTCCTCTAATATTCATGCAAGAACTCTCCTCTCTTCATGGGGAGTTCCGTCAATATAAAGCTCTCTGTTTGCCTGTGCTGTGTGTCTGTGTGGTTGTGTTAAAAGTTATGACTTCACTTTGTACTGCAGAGAAGACCTTGGGGGGCTTTGCTTTTATCTCCTCCTGAGCAATTCAGCACAGCTGTGAACTGCTTTTAAACCAGCTTTCACTGAGAAGCCTGATTGTCCTATGGCAACACTGTCAGTTGTCTGTGTTTTGCAAATGATGTTTTTATAGTCACTGCATTTCCATTAAAGCGCGTGGAAAGAAATACATTTCTGTAAAGGAACTTTTTCAAGAAGAAACTAGAGGCATATCCCTATGCAATTTAAAAATATTGAGAATAAGGGTGTTACAGAGATGTCCCTTTAATATATAATATCTCTTAAATTCCTATCTGCAATTCTGGTCCCTACACTGATGCAGAGCCCCACGGATGCTCTGATATAGAGAACTCTGTGTGGACATTACTTCTGTAAATGCAGCACTGTTTCTTTTTCTAAAAGGAATGGGAAAGCCTTTCAGGATGGGTGGGTGCCATGTATGCATCAGTACATACCAAGCATCTTTTACTCTTGCAAAAGATCCTTGGCAACATATATTTAGCTGCTATTGGTCAAGCTGCTATGTTGTCATGGAAGTGCTGGATTGGCAGATAGGGATCTAGTGCTGGAGAAAACAGCACGAACTAGGCAGTAAACGGGGGGGGGGGGAGGTACGAGTAGATACTCAAGTGGGAAAGGTCTGGAAATTGAGCAGATCTCCTCCAACCAGCATCTGAAGGAGGGAAGAGGAAGATGGAACAGGAGGAAATGAAAGATGTTCATGGCCAGATATTGCAAGAAAGGACCAAATTGCATGTAGTAACCTACCAGCAAGCCAAATCACTGGCTAGCTGTGTACAGTTTCTAACATTAAAGTTGTTACCCCCATCCCGCCCCCAGAACCCCCCTATGTGATCTCCTCCAATTTCTGGTCAAGCAACTGGGTTAGTACTAAGCAGTAGTCTTGTAAGTCTCATAAAGTTTGCATACTGTTAAAAATGTTAAAAGTGTTAAAAAAACAGTGGGGAGAGAGTAGCTGTTCTACCTGTCCGTAGCAGGATACTGAGTGGATGGCTGAGGACAAGAACTAGATAAGCCTCCCTCTGCCGGAACAGTAAGATGAGAGGACTTTCCTGCGCAAGCTATAGGATTACTGGACAGTGCCACATACAGTAAAAGAGAGAAAAATGAGGCGTCATTATTCACAATATGCTCCAGGTAACATATGCCTATTGGAACACTCTGTGGGCCCTCTTGAGAAGAGGGTTTCCAGGGGACAAAGCCTAAAACCGTGACAGGCAGAGAAACAGAAGGCTGCCTACAGTTCAGAAAGCCACCAAATCATCACATAAACAAAAACACCAAACAAGCCTATGCAAATATTAGAGCTATCATTCTAACGTATGGGAAATGGTAATCAGCAGCACCAAAGTTGTACCTTGGTTTCTTATGGTGCAATACTTCCGAATTTGAAGGGGGGAAAAGTACAAAGCAAGCAGACCGCTAGACAGATTTCACCTAAAATATGCATGCATGTATATGTTCTCCACCACCATCTAAGCACTGAAGAGCGTGATGTCCTAAACATGAGAGACGGCTAGACAGATGTTATCTGAAATATGTATTCATGTATATGTACTCCACCATTATTTAAGCACTGATTTAACAACAAAAGTGTGATGTCGTAAATATGAAATTCATTAGAACTATACAATTAGCTGCAATCATTTTTAGAAATATTTGGAAAATGAAAGAGCAAGTTTCATTTCCGTGGTTCATGAAAAATGGACTTTTCTATAATTTAGCATTCAGCTCAGAACTTTCTGTTAGAATTACAACCACACTCCTTAAGGGAAAGAGCTTTAAAAGCTCAAAGACCTCAGGTCACAGCAGGGAGCTCCACATGTGCAGGAGGCTTCATTTGAGACTATGCCAGAGTTCCACAATCAAGATACATTTTCCCTACTGATAATATAAACAAGATTCAAGTCCAGTAGTAATTTATAGACCAGCAAGATTTTCAGGGAATAAACTTCGACTGAAAATCTTTACGGTGCTACTGGACTCAGATCTTGATGTTCTACTGCAGACCAACACAGCTAGCTACCTGAAAAAATAATCATGGAAATGTTTTACCTGCTTTTACATAGTTGCCTCCATTATAGCTGGTACACATGGATGAAACTTGTCTGCTCCCTATCTATGGAACTATGGAACTACACAGCTTGGCTCTCCATTACAGCTGGAAGACCAGGATGCCTACATTTCCCATCAAAACTTGAGGGAAGCTGACAAGTGCCCAACCTGTGTCAGGCGTCACTTGTAGCTTGGCTGTGAGACAGCCTATGTGTGTGAACTTTTCAGAAACAGCTGTAACAGGCGATGCCCTGCTTGATGTACCTGAGATCCACAATCATTCCAAGATTCAGCCTAACGCAGAGGGCTCACCTGCCTGTTTGAAAGAAACGGATGTGAGAAAACCCCTTAAGTCTCTTTTCTGACTTCAAAGTAGTCTTAAGAGAAGGTGATTTGCAAAGCAGAAGCAGAGAGAGAGACAAAGCGGGTACTTAACTTTTCTGCTATCCATTGAGTTTACCTACAAACTTTGCTCCTGACTGCATTCCCTCCTCCCCTGCTTTCTGATGCAGCTCTGAAGAGTGAAAATGGATCGTCAAGGTTTTCTTAAACACATGTACATGTAACACGCAGTTCAGAGTCAGACTGAAACTGGAAACGATTATTTGTCTTAAGCATTCATTTATTTATATTATACCACTGTTCACTGTATGCACTGTCTCACTACTTTGTTTTTTATACTTATGTAATAATATTTTCTGTGTCGTTTAAAATATCGTGTCTAACGTCAGACTGCTGTAATCCTAGACCTACTACCTTGCTTATTAGATGTCTCATCCTGTGGACTGCATTGACTTACACTGTGTAATCCGCCTTGAGTCTCAGTGAGAAAGGTGGACTATAAAGGATTAATAATCATCTATAAAATGAAATGTTTAGACTCTGTCTCTTCAACTTTCAAATGTAATGTGCAAGTTGAGCCATAATACACACAACACTAGAAATATGGCGGAATCAGACCCCCGACCTTCAGCTACTGCTTGTACCTGTTTGTACCAGGTATTAACAGCAGACACGGGTCAGACCTGTAGCTACTGAGACATATAGTTTGGGCCTAAAATATTCCAGTAAGATATTCTTTACCTTTGCGTGGGAGACCATTCACCGTCTGAATGGTGGTGAAGAAGTATGCTGACTGAAGAGGAACTTATCTCAGGCAATTCATCTCTACTCAGGTCAGAGATAGATGTTCTGAGCATAAAAAAAAAATTAAAATCATTTTTTTAAAATGGCCAGCACTCCCATTTCAGTTCAATGCTAGAACAGTACAGGAACATTAGAAGAACATCCCAGCTGACTGCTTTCCTTATGTTATTCCATGAATTGTTAAACCGAATGCCAGCTCAGAGATAAAATTCAGATTTAAATGCTTCCGAGGACATTTACAAATGTTGGACTCCCTTCACTTGTCAGTCCAAAGTTACAGGCTTCTCCCTAACCACCTCAGTGAGGAATTTTTCTCAGTGGATCTTGCTCCTTTCCCCAAAATTAATTACACATATTTTCTGAATCTTGTTAAAATACAATACTAATAATCAAAATAAGATCCATAAAATAACTGTGACTGTTAGCATGTATCCTACAATTAAAGACACAAGCTCACCAGTTTTTAAAGTCCTCTGTCCAATTACCCACCAGTTGAACATGCCTACTTCTTAAGAGTTCTTTGCCAATTACTACCCTCCATAGCAAACAACTCCTAAAATCTGGTTAGTTTGCTTAAGAGCAGTTCAGCAAGAGTAAATCAAACCATATGCTGAACAGCTGGGATATTCTATACTCCAATTGATTCTTTGCTTGGTAGTATTCTTGATTTGTATAGAGCTACTAGCAAATTGTTGTCCAGAACACCCTTCTTTAGGGTTACCCTTAGTGCATCACGGATCTCTTCCTATGTGCCAGGTCTGGGCCTGAGTCTATTAAGAAGGCTAGAATTGCTCCCCTCTTCCTGCTCACTGTCACAATACCAAGGTCTACGTGCGGTAATTACAGGGGAATACCAACACAGGTCAATGATGCACTAGCTTGAGTCCAAGAGCGGGACTGGTCCTTACAAGATTATTTCCTGTCATCTAGAAACAAACTCCACTGTCTGGACTACTTCCAGAACAGAACTGACAGGTTCTGCTCTGCCCTACTTTTGTCAAACATCAGGTAAGTGGGTTTGAAGAGGATCTGAAGATCACAAAGTCCAATCCCATCTGCTAAGGAAAGATCCTCTGCCCCCTTACAAATCAATCCACATGTGTCAAAGCAGAAGCCCCCAGACAATGCCCAACAACTATCAGAGCATGTTAACCATATTAAAAGAATCTGAAATAATTACTCAGAAAGGCCACTTCACATATAACAAAGCAACTAAATCTTGGACGTTTCTTGCCCAAGAAGCATTGCATCCCTTTGTCTAACCAAGACCTTATTTATTTATTTGCTTCATTTATATCCCACTTTTCTCCCCAATGGGGACGGACCTACAACTGCTTACATCGTTCTCCTCGCGTATATTTTATCATCACAACAATCCTGTGAGGTAGGTTAGGCTAACCACTATACTACATAACCACTATACTGGTTTTCCACGTTTTAATACATTTTTGTTCTTTCCTTTTTCTACATGGTTCTCTCTTCCCCCTTTTTTTCACCTTCACAACAATCTTGTAGTGCAGATTAGCCTGAAAGAGTGAATGGCCTAAAGTCAACAAGCAAGTTTCACAGCAGAGCAGGAATTTGAACCCTGATCTTCAGCCTCCTACTCCAATACTCTAACATGATGCATTATATTCACAATACCTTGTATTATCTAGTAGCTCACTTTCTTCATCCGAACTCAATTCTATAGGAAACATGTTTTCATCTTCTGTAGTATCTGTATTGGTATCTCTTCTTGCAATGTCTATTCTGTGGCTAGATTTTCTCCTCCTCTTCCTTCTTTTCTTCACAGAGCTACCCCCAGAAGTGGATTCCGTGGGGGGAGAAGTGCAGTTTGATACTTGGGAGGTGCTGGACAAATCCACATTTCTTATTCGGTCTATGGAATTTCTCTTCAACTGTGATTCCATGAGAGCGGCTCCATCAGACAGGATGGGAGATGTAGCCAGGTAGGATGGAATTGTATCCTAGAGAAAGGAAAAGACAAGCCAGAGCCTTACTTTCCTGTCAATGGAAATTTAACATTTGTGCAGAACAATTCTGTTCACTGACCCACAAAAACATACCCTATCTTTCTGAAAAGAAGACTAGTATTTTCTCCACGTGCTGCCAAGAAATAGAAGGGGATATTTTAAATTCGCACAGAAGTTATAGTTATATACAAGTACAGGGGAACCCTTTTGTGTATAACCTTTTTTAGGAAAATTATCATACTTTCATGGTTATCTTCCTTTCAGGTAAATACATTAATAAGAGCTCAAGCCCACATACCCACTATGGGTTTTAAACAAGAAATTCTAGTGCAAAACTGTGCCATTCTTGTGCAGGACATAAGAATGAATTTAGATTTGTATCATGATCCTAACTCTGTTTATGTGGAAGCTAAGTCTCACCAATGAGAACTGATTTGTTTCCAAATCAATGTGCTAAGGCAGGTGCCTGGCAGTGAAATCCTATGTGGAAGTGCTCCAGTGTAAGCCCATTGGGGTAAGTCTCCATAAGAATGCACTGCGAGTCGTCCACACATGCAGGATGGATACACTCTCCACTGCAAAGAGCTGTACCTGTCTTCATATGGCACAGCAAGTATCCCGTCACAAATGCTAAATTCTTACTATGTTGCAGGGAATGTAATTTCTCATAAATGAAAATACAGACTTAAGCATGTGCTTACCTGGTCATTATCTGTTTCTTCAACAAAAAAGGCTTCTCCGTTGTCCCCTAATTTCATGTGCAAATCGACGGATTCTCCATTAATTTCTATGTCAACCTTGAAAGACAAAAGACATTTTAAGAAATATATTCGTAAGTGCATTTAACTGCATAGTATTGGGGTGGGGGAAGTTGTACATTCATTCGTTTATAAATCAGTCATTAACTCAAGGTGCCTTCCTCCAGCCACTCAAAGAAGCAGTTATTCACCAGTGACTTAAAAAACCCTATACAAAAATGATGTGGCCAATTATTGCCCAGTCTCTAATCTGACCTTTCTAGGAAAAGTGATGGACAGAGATGCAGCAGACCAAGTCCAGGCCTTCTTGGATAACTCTGGACTGTTTTCAGTCTGGTTTCAGGTCATGCTTCCTTGTTACTCCTCTGTTTGTCTAAGGCCATTCCGTAGATTTGAGCATGAGGCATGAGTTGACTTTCTAACTCATATCAGCATGGGGGCATTTTCCAACTAAAGTTAATTAACACGGCTCATGAGAGTCAAGCAGTCAAAAATAAACACTTTAAAATCCCACTGAAATCAATGGGAGATTAAATATCTAGTTAATCCTGTTACATTCCCATTGAAGCCAAGACTCGTAAGGAAGGTGTACTGTTGAGTCACAACTGACTTATGGTGACCCCATGAAGTTCCGCCTCATGCAGTTTTCAAGAGATGAGCAAAGGTGATTTGCCATTGCCTTTCTCCACATAGCAGCTTCAGTCTTTTGTGGTGGTCTCCCATCCAAGTACTGACCTTGCTTAGCTTCCAAGATCTGACCAGATTGGACTAGTCTGGGCTATCAGAGCTGCTGCCGAGACTCTAAGAAGTGCTTAAATGGCCATTAAGAAGTAGTAAGCTCAACAAATTAACAAATTCTGTTTAAGTGGAAGCTAAGTCCCACCAATGGCAGTGGATTTATTTCCAAATCAGTATGTAAAGGAAGGTTCTTGGCATGTGCCTGTCTGAATAACTGAGTGATATAATAAAGATGGGAAATATTCATACAATTAAACTGTCACATAATGCCTTATATCCATTGGAGTGTTTTCACAGACAAAAGCTGTGCTTTTTTTCTGGCGGTATGTGCCAGTACACAGTACCAGCATCTCTTTCTGCAGTATTTGCGCCTTTTTGGCCATAGGGCTTGGGTCCCCAAGGTAACAAACTGCATGAATACTGGCACTTTTTTTTTTAAGGAAAAAAGCACTGGATAGAAGGTGTCTAATATTTTCACCCCTCCTCCACTCACAGCAGCCTAAAATGTTCTTCAAAATGATCTTGCAGGAGATCCCTTGTCCCCCCCACCCCCCAAGAGCAAACAAGGTGGGGGGGAAGGTATTTTTGGTATCAGAAACAGAAGGATGTGAGAAAGGCAGAAAACTTTCCGTATATGGCAAAGCTCCAGCGTATCCAAGCCTTGAGTTATCACCACATTGTGTTTTTGCAGTTTGGTGAAAGATCTCAGAACAACTTTATTAAAAATGCACAATACTTTTTCACAGTACTACCGTTCCCAAGGCTGTTTGGTTTGAATCCATGAAGGTTAAATAAGTTTATATGTACATGCCCAGTGAGTGTATACAATGGAAACATTCCTGCTTCACTTTAATATCTTGAGCATACAAGCAACCTGATAAACAAAGAACACACGAGGAGATTTCTGTTCCTTACCACTTTTTCTTTTGAGCGCAAAACTCCCATCTTTCCAAAGCGTACGTGAAAAGGGGAACAGTGAAGATTTCCATCAGGCTGGCGGACAACGATGATGTCAATGCACCCCGACAATGTGGCAGGATTTAATCCTTTATAGAGTTCTTTCACAGTCACGAAGACTTGGCCAGCTAGCTGCCCAACGTAATTCATGGTTTGTGCCTGAGGAGCAGAAAAAAACGGCAGAGTGAAGAATGCTTGAGGAGCCAGAAGAAGCTCCACCGACTTACTTGCAATTGCCCGAGTTCTCTTCAGAACCAAAACCAATCTCTCAGGAGACTCAGGATGGAAACTCTGTTTGTTCTTGAAATAATTATACAATCTTGGAGAGAAGCCATTAACTGCAGGCCCTTGGACCTAATCCAGTCCTGTGAGGGATGCTGCCTGGCCTCCCCCTTACCAAATCAGGGGCAAGAGCAGAGTGAACATTTGTAGAAACATCATTAACCTTTAGTAAGCGACTCTGTGGATGAGATGGAACTCTTGATCCCATTATGGAAGTGGCTTGGATTACTGATTGGGGAAACGGGCACAAAACACCAGGAAATTCACAGGCCCCCTTCAAAACAGGGGAGAGTTATACACGATCACTGTACTTTCGCACTGTCCCCCTTCATGGCAGTGGGGCAGACACTGGGGGACGAGGCCACAAAAGCTTATGACAACAGCCCAAAACACAAGCATAATGTTGCAGCAATTTAAAGGTCCCAGCTTATGTAACCTAAGACTTGGCAGGAAGACAGGCTCATGAATGACAGAGAGGCACGCAGGAAAGGAGGAGAGAGGAATGGACATATTAAATCATCGTGACATTTAAGTTAATGCCATAACAGTCTGCAGCATCATGAACTAGGGAGGTCTGCTTCACGCTGCTGCTATTTCAGTTTTAATCGCTTTATGTTATTTAAATTGTCCTTAAGCCTCCTCTTGTGCTTTTGCTAAACAAAGAAATAGAAACCAGGTTAGAAGGCTGCTATGCCATAAACTCCAAACAAATCTGCCTACACATTATGATCAGGAGCTCCATAAATGTATAAATGGTTCTCAGCCACTCTTCAAAAAAAATAAAAATAAAGTAGGCCTTGGGCTTACAGCTGAAGGCATCAGCATTTTAAAAGGTAAGCAGACAAGTGACATCTAAACTGAGATTTGGAGGCAGATGTGCATCTTGATGATCTGGTTTCCCACATCCATTAGACAAGGAAATGTCATGCTTGATTTGAGCCATGTATATGTTTGGATTAGAAGATGGCCCGGAGGCTTTACATGGCACATCCTAGTCAAATAGCCCTGACAGACTGCATTCTATGGAAAGTCCAGGGCTTTTTTTTCAGCTGGAATGCGGTGGAACAGAGTTCCGGAACCTCTTGAAAATGGTCACATGGCCAGTGGCCCCGCCCCCTGATCTCCAGACAGAGGGGAGTTTAGATTGCTCTCTGTGCCGCTGAGCGGCGCGAAGGGCAATCTAAACTCCCCTCTGTCTGGAGATCAGGGGGCGGGACCACCGGCCATGTGACCATTTTCTCCTAGGGCAAACCACTGAGTTCCACCACCTCTTTTCCCAGAAAAAAAGCCCTGGGAAAGTCTAAGCTAGGATTCCAACTTAATTTGACCTCCAACTCAACTGTTTCTAGCTCTTCAACAACACTCCATTCCTGAAGAGGGAAAAAAATGCAAAGAACAACTTTACTGTAATCTTTATTCATTTCTAGATAGAGAACTATGAAACTTTTAGTATACTTACTATGAAGCCTTAGTATACTCACAGTGCAATCCTCAGAAGTTACACCTATTTAAGCCCACTGAAATCAAGTCTGTTTCAGATCGCACTGTTAGTTGTATCATGCCCCCAAATGATGAAATTGCATTTGTGGCTTGGACATAAAAATGGGCATAAAAATGTCCATTTTTATATTAGTTCAGGGCCATTTGAGTGAAGTATTAACATTCCTCAATTCCAAAGGAGACTGTGGTAAGCGTGACTCATTTTGTTCTGGTTGCTCCAAGAAAGTTTCCCTGATTATCTAGAAAGCTATCTAGAAAATAAACCAGAATATAACTAGGACTGCTTATATTCTAGTCATCACCCACAGAATCATAGCATGGCATCTAATATTTGGCACAAAATTGTACATCACAGAATCGCTATTTTTTTTTCAATACAACCAATACATGATTCTGATCTTACTCCAGATATCAAACATATCCAGATGAACGAGAAGAAACGGTAGCTACTTGTGCAATTCTAAGCTGACTTACACCTTTCTAAACCCATGGACTTCAATGGACTTAGGGCCAAACTAGAACTAAAAGCAGAAAGGCAGCATTTAAAAAACCAGTTCCCTATGGCAATGGCCAGAAACCAGAGGAAGACTAGATAAAGCTTCTAACAGTCCAAGACAGAAAATTTGTTTTCCTTTTGTACCTTTCAACATTTCCCCAACAGGAAGAAAACGGAGACCAGGAAGAAAAGAAGGACAGCCAAAGACAGTGAGGAGAACTCAACTGTCACAGTTGGTGATCTTCAGTATAACCAGTATAACCAACAACACCCCAGCCCAGTGTAAAGCAGGCACCAGGCTTAGCAATAACTAGACTTATACAGGATACTGGGAGTTGCTGGTGTCATCAAATCATCATACATCCCTGTCATTCTCAGTGCTGTGTGTACATGTGAGCCGCAACCCTCGTGAGCCCAATAACCGATGATTAGTTTCAGATATAACAGAGTAACTATGAATAATAAGGAAGAAACATGCTGGTAGTACATCTGCCTTAAGGCTTCATTTGTTTCTTCATCATTCTTTCTCCTCACAAAACCAGTCTGAACACCAAACCAGGCACAACTCACAAGGCAGGGGTTTTCCCCGTCCTAACCTTTCACAGAAGAGGTGAGACAACTGCTTGAAGCAGCTTACCTTCATTAAGGTCTCTCCTCATCCAACCCCGTGGCCAAGAAAGGCAAAAACCTGAAAGCAGGACACTGAGCATACAACAACCTATTTTCACACATTTTACATAGGTAAACCTGCCACTGGAAATATAAACTTTTTTCAGTATACAGTAGACGGAAAGCCTGGCAACAGTACGTATAAGCAGAATGCGCTACATGCATTCCTTCCGATATACATGATCACCATTTTGTCTGAAAGGGACAATATACATTGTCAGCCTCACTATGTGTTAAAGAGCTATAGCTAAAAGGGATATACTTAACTTAGTCAATCCTGACCCCTTAATGCTTGCAACTCAAATGTGACCTCACTTGCACATACTTCTAGAAAATTCTATTTTCAAGTATTTAATTTTTTTAAAAAAATGTAGTTTATCTGAGTTAAGTCTTAAAGATGGAGTCTTAAAGGTAACTTCTCAAGGATATCTTTTGGCCATTGGTCAAAAAATCATTATACTATACTATATACCAGCGATGGCGAACCTATGGCACGCGTGCCACAGCCGGCACGCAGAGCCCTCTCTGTGGGCACACGAGCCAGGGCTCATTTGGAGGCGTGGCTTTTGGCCCCACCCACGTGATTCCTTTTCCTCCAAGCGCAAGCCGAGTGGTGCCAGGCTTCAAAGGAACAGTAAGCTGCTTGGATTCCTTCTGCTCTGCTCCTTTACTTTCATTTGTGACTGGGGCGGGGGGGGGGGGGGAGGGAGAGAGAGAAAATGAATGAGTGCAAGGCGAGTGGTGCTGAGCTCCAAAGGAACGCAAGCTGCTTGCATTCATTCTGCTCTGCTCCTTTACTTTCATTTGTGACCAGGGGGCAGGGGGTGGGAGAGAGAGAGAAAATGAGTGAATGAGTGTAAGGCGAGTGCTGCTGAGCTCCAAAGGAACGCAAGCTGCTTGCATTCATTCTGCTCTGCTCCTTTACTTTCATTTGTGACCAGGGGGCAGGGGGTGGGAGAGAGAGAGAAAATGAGTGAATGAGTGTAAGGCGAGTGCTGCTGAGCTCCAAAGGAACGCAAGCTGCTTGCATTCATTCTGCTCTGCTCCTTTACTTTCATTTGTGACCAGGGGGCAGGGGGTGGGAGAGAGAGAGAAAATGAGTGAATGAGTGCAAGGCGAGTGGTGCTGGGCTCCAAAGGAACGCAAGCTGCTTGCATTCATTCTGCTCTGCTCCTTTACTTTCATTTGTGACCAGGGGGCGGGGGAGGGAGCTCTTTTAAGACAAAATATGTTAATTAGTTCGGACAATTGTATGAGTTGTTGTTTCTAAACTAAAACCTCAGTATTCAGGTTTAATTGCAGTGTTGGCACTGTAAGACACATAAGTTGGTTTTGTGTTGCAGTTTGGGCACTCGGGCTCAAAAAGGTTCGCCATCACTGCTATATACTGTAAATCAGTATTCTAACCTACCAGTCTCTGGCTCTTGTATTGGAGACAGGTCACTGCTCAGTGATAAAACATACATTTTGCACATAGGAAGTCCGAAGTTCAGTCCCTAAGATCTGTGATTAAAAGCATCTCAGATAGCAGTACTGGGAAATATCTTAGGAAATTGCAGACAATAGTTAGCTTGATGGACCAGTATATGGCAGCTTCATATCTTTACAGGCAAAATGTGAAATTTCCAGTAAATATATAAGGCTAGCACAAAGTCTAAGTAAACTTCCACCATTAAAACAGATACTGAACAGGCTGGGCTTCTGCATCCCACCTTCATAACATCTGGAACAGTTGATATGAGGAATAGATATTAATAAGGCTACGATGCGATGGAAACAAATTCAGGCCCAGACCGGGCACTTTATTGTATGCAAAGCATATGAGTCACACTCATGTGCCTCTAAAATAGGCCTGCACAACTTGTGCTTCATGAGCCATTTACTGTGGCCTGCCAGCTGCTTGAAAACCCTGCCCCAGGCAGACAGTAAAGCAGTATATTTGTATTTATTTATATCCTGTTTTCTCACCAATGGGGACCCAAAGTGGTTTGCAACTCATTGTCCCCACCTCCATTTTATCATCTCAGAAACCCTTGATGTAGCAACTGGCCCAAGTTCACCCTATAAGTTTCTACGGCAGGGCAGGAGAATGCTCCATTGCCAATCTGTCTGCACAGCACAGAGAATTTTTTTTTTAAATCCTGCCTCAGTGACAAAGCCAATACATTTAACCTTTGAGTCCTGCTGTTACACCATGTTTCTCTGTGCCTTCTAGTTTCATTTCCACAATGAAGGGCCATTAAGTCGAGTACTCTTTCCTAATCTGCTGCAGGAGCCTGGGGCCGGGACTCCCGGCTGCTAGCTTGTCCTTGCACTGTGCTTAAAAGAGCACAGTAAGGGATGGCAATGGCGAAGGTGATGCTGGCACGATGGCACTATGTTGTCAGTGCAAAGCAAACTTTTGATCCCTACGAGCCACTCAATGCCAGTGCCATTGCCTAGGAAGCGTTGGGGGGGGGGGTGCACTCATGAGCACCACACATCTCCTTCCCGCCAACACAGTTAACACTACGGGCTCAGTGTCTCCAACTGGAGCCAATTGGTTGTATGTGCAGACCAACTTGCCGTTATGGAAAACAAGATGCTGCCAGATGGCCCCAGACTCTCAGGCCTGCATGGCCTCTGCATGGTAAGTACCAAAATGACATACACAAACTTGTGGGGGGGGGGAGTTGTTACAATGTCATTTATCAGATTTGGTTCAGCATTCCGGAAGCCACTTTAACGAGCCGAACCAGAGAGTTCTGTGTGTATTTTCAGTTCATTTTTTCATTATGTACACCCCTAGCCAGACACTCTCTCTCAGCCTAACCTGCTTCACAGGGTTGCTGCAAGCATAAAAAACAAGAGGTGTAGAGAATAAGGTATACTGCTCTGAGCATAAAAATGTACTAAGTAAATAAATACACCCCCATCCAGAGGGAAGAATCCAGGCTTGACTGTCCCCTGGTCTGTGCCCAGTGTCTGCTTGCTGCGCTTTCTTTCCATATGATCAATTTTATTTGAATTATTAAACTGAAGCTCTTCTACAAATCTACTCACTGGTGCTTTCCTGTATGCACATTCATTGCCAAGGGAAACTTTAGCTGATTCTGCATTCTTGATAGATTTATGTGTTAGCATGGTGCCAAAGAGAGGGAAATGCTTTATTTGAACGTTCCCTGGATGAATATTTTCAAAACGATGATTACAAACGGTATGTCTGGACAGAATCAGCCATAATAGCTGGATCGTTCAACTTCCAAGAATTCGTATCCTTGTTATTAGAAATGGTTTATAAAACTCTGGTCACTATTATCAAAAGCACTGAATGAAACTATTGAAAGTATTCAGAGGTTTTGCATCTTACACAGTCAAAAACCAAAGTTTGTGCCTGAATGTAACAAGCAGCTAACTACGGGCCTGACTAGTGTACCTCCAGAATTTCCAAATATGTGTTTCTCTTATTCACACATCCTATTTTTCAGTGTAAAGTTAAATGTATGCCTCAAAAAATGTAACACATGAACCATTTCTAAATGCCTCTTGTACAGAATGATAAGTTGAAATGAGGAACCGATGAGGCAAACAAATCACTAGGTGCTTCTATGTTTTCTTTGAACTCCTTTAATAAATCCCTGCTTCAAAATTCTCTTACAAATTATCTTATTGAAACACTTCATGCCCCGCATATTTATTTTATTCATACAATTTACTAAAAGGCAGAAATTCTACTTAGTACAACATACAAGCCAAAAATAAAGCCATAAACTGGCATGAGAGAAATATGATAATTAAACATAATAAAATACCAGGAAAAAGGTGGTGACAGTACAGTCTTTCTGAAATAATCAACTTTTTTAGTCACAACAAGCAAGTAGCCTACAAATTCCACAGATTATAGTACTATGGACACATTTTTCATTCCATTAAAGCATGAACACAGAGTAGTTATAAATATGCCTACTGTTTACCAAAACAGTATTTCACTTTATTGTGCATATAACTCTTTGATAGGCCAATTGTTATGATGACTGCTAGTTTATATGGTTTTAAGATTATACATATTCATGAGGATTAAGGTCTGTCAGTGGCTATTACCCACAAAAGCTACATGGAACTGCCATATTCAAAGGCAGTATATCTGATACTCTGATGTGGTTAGAAAAAACACAGGGCAGGAAAGTTGCCTTTATGTTCTGCCTGTGAGCTTTCCAAAGACATCTATCTGGCTGTTGTGGATTAGGAAGATACTTGGTCTTATCCACCTTAATTCAGTCATTTGTATCATAAATTTTGCAAAGTTGCGCAAAACTCGCACGAGAAAACGCAGTATTTCGCGTTTTCCCTGGCACGATCCGCAGCGTTGCGGAATGGCGCGGCTGCAGGTAAGCCATCTGGAAACGGCCCTGGTCTGAGACAATCAGCTTACCATGTGGTTACACAAACAGCATAGTAGGTGACCATTTGCCACCTGTATTTGACCACTTGGTGGTTTACCACCAGTGATAATCTGTGGCACTACCTGTGGATACTAGGGCTGTGCCTTTTGAAAATTACTGTTCCATTTTTAAATCCATGGCTGTTGAGTGAAATGTCTATCGTGACTGAGTGGTTTTCCAGTGGGGTGCTTCCAGATCAGACTCAAAATTCATTAGTTTTCTTTCATGCTCATGGTTTTCGTGGCTTTTCTTTTCAATGGGGAGGGGAGGGGGACAATTGGAGGCTATGGGGAAGCTATTTTTTCACTTAATGGCACCAAAATTGCATACAATACAGCCTTCCCTCTGAACTATCATCTCACTAAGTTTCCAGCACACACAAACAAAGAGGTCAGTGTTAATTGACCTTGAAGTAGGTGAGTGGTGGCAGCACAGTTGATGTTTCACTGGCTACTATGGCAGGAAACTGCAAGCAAACCAGTAGCGGCAGGCCAGTGCCCAAGCAGGAGAGCAGAGCAGCACCATCAGCTTGTGCTAGTCAGTAACATTTGGGAAAGAAATCCTGCTTTATGTTTATATTTTTTCTTTTTCTTCTTCTTGTACTGTGATACTGGCATTGAAATTATTAATTAATAGTAGTTTCCTGTTATTAAGGTCTGTTTAAGAGGGCAGGGGGAAAAGTTCTCTTGTGTGGTTCTTACATGTGACAAGACAATGGCTGGTACTGCTCTGTGCTCATTGATCCGATTGGAAGGGAGAAATGCGAACGGTGGACTTGGAAATCAGAACAGAAAAACAAGGTGTGCCATATCTTCCATACCCACCTAAGGCTGTTGTAATTGGCTGGCACAGCTCTATGCTGATTTCTCAGATTGGAAGGAATAAATGCTGCCGATTGCGCATTAAAAAAAAGTTGCCTTCTGTGGACCTTCTCTGGTGATTGGCTGGGACAGCTCTGTGCTCTATTATCACATTGGAAGGAATAAACATGATTGGTTGCCTGAGTTAAAAAAATGGGGGGAGGGACTTGATAACCGTTAAGTGCCTGAACGATGCTTTGAGGCTGCACAGTCAAAAACACTCAAAATCAAAAACTATCATGAAATTTTCTCGGAAGGAGTTCATGATTACAAAGCCGCCCGGTTCAGCATCTCTGTTTCAATCAGATGGAAATAAGGCTCAAAAATGGGGGGTAGTGACTTGGTAATTTCATTACACACACCCCTAGTGGATACTCTCCCTTGCAGTCCTCAAGTTTAGGATGATTCAATTCCACTTGCAATGCTTGGTGTAAATGGTATTATTTTCCTACGGCATAACATTATCCAGCGCATCGCCAGAGGTAGACTACTGGACTATTTGATTTGGTGAATGCTTCCTTCATCAGTGCTACAATTCCACTACAACCAAGCACGAGTTTTTTAAAAATGGTCCTAAATCTCAGCGGTGGCTCTACAGCAATCCCAAACTGTGTGCCTAAAGTCACTGATGTGCCATGAGAGGGACTGAAACACTCCTTGAAAAATTAAGGCACCACACACCTGTGAGTGGAGGGAGGACCCACGCAGTAAAGATCACCCCACATTCTGCCCCAATGCGGCATCCCATGGAGAAGAAGGAAAGAACCACTGGGCTTCCTTGAAGCAGTCCATTTTACAGCATGACAGGTATAGAGAATTCCCAGAACCATCATTATTACAGAGAAAGAGCAATGCTATCCTAGGCCGTTTCCCCACATGGCTTACCTTATTCTGCAAAATAGCGAAATCTCACGCGAAATCTCACGAGAAGAAGCTATCACGCGAGGAGACGCTGTTATCACGCGAGAAGACACAATAACAGCGTCTTCTCGCGGGATTTTGCGTGAGATTTCACTATTTTGCAGAATAAAGTAAGCCGTGTGGAAACGGCCCTAAGCCCTGAATAGATTGACTGGACAGCGGGGAAAGTATGATGTGGGCAGACAATGTTCACTGGGCTATCTTGCAGCTGCAAGGAGGAGTCTGACGATTGTTCTGGGAGGTGAAGTAAACAAAAACATTTGTATTTCTGAATGCTGAATGAAGTCTGCCTTAATCCATGGGGGAGGGGGAAAGGGTGTCTGGGTTATCAAAAGTTTGGAAAACTATATTTTACAAGATCAATTGAGTCACAAATACAGGAAGGTGAACAGTGTGTGACACCTCCAAGCTAGCAGATTTGTGGTTTTATTGGAGGGGGGATTACATTATTGTTGGTCATGATCTATGTATTTATTCAGTTACTCGATTTTTCTGTCCTGTCATACAGAAACTGCTGTGACAGGAAGGAAAGTAGGAGACATAGCCAGGAAGTAATTTCATAAAGTTACTTTAGAGTTTCAAAACAAATTAAGTGTGCAAACCAAGGGAAAAAATCTTGAAACTGCCCTCCCTACTCAATTTCAAGATGCTAGGCTAGTTTAAGGGGGAAGTTTGTTAAACCTGTCCCTCCCATAGGAGAGGAACAGCTATTCTTACTATATCCTTTCCCTCTTATGAAGGATATGAAAGCCAGCCAGGCTCTTCCAAATCAAAAATGCCCACTCACTGGTACAGAAGAGAACTATTTATGAATAAGGGGTGTGACTGGATTTTATAAATACAATTACAGACCATGCAGCACACAAAGGCAATCCGGTTTTTGATTGCTCATCCCACAGAACAAACAATTCTTTGGAACAGGGTTGGGAGATGATAGCTGAACAAGTGGAACACACCCCCCCTCAAAAAAAAACCTTTCAAGAGAGGAGAAGAAAAAGGCAAGGCAGACAAAATGAACTTTTACTTCTTTTAACCTTCTTGACTTTCAGCCCATACTGTCTTGCCCTGATTGGACTAAGGACATCTAAATCTGGAAGGGCGCTTCTATGCATATATAACACAAACGCAAATCAGACACAAGTACAGATGCAGCCATCCACTCTGTGCTGTTTTCTATGGACTGTTCCCTTGGATTTGGAGCCATAAGCTTATAATGCCATTCAATCTTCAAGACGCCTGATGTTCCAACCATGCGGTAATACAAAGTCAATGAAACATGACAGATGACAGTAGAATTCACAGAACGAGAAGTTCTTGCTTATCCCTTGTGCAGTAAATCATCTTGAAGATTGAATGGCATTATAAGGACTGGTGTTTGTATGGTGCTAAATGAGCATTTGCACTTTATTCATATGTGCAATTAGAATGATAAGAAGCACTTTGAGCACACAGCACTTTATTGTTATTAATGTAGAAAAGATATTAGACGCCTGAACAAATGTAATTTCTGACTTGTTGATTTCTTACATGTGGTTTTCTTCCTATGATATTAATTGAATTATATACGTGTCTAAAAGTTAGGAATAAATTTGTAGACAGAATTTATAACGTAGGTAATTAATTTCTTTGTATAGTTGGCACTCTTTACCACGATGCTCAAGCTTACAGCACTCAGATTTAAAAGGGTCTTGAGGAAGTCATTCTGAAGACAGCCACCCCAGGAACCCTGGATGAGCCAGAAAGCACCTACTGTAAGCTCTTGGCTCCAAGAAGAAGCATGGGATCTCTTAGCCCAGCTCTTCCTCCAGTAAAACTACAAGTTTACCGCTTGGTTAACAGTTCCCCACCTCAGTACTCCTCCTTTTGTGGTGTAAAAGACTGTGAGAAGGGGCATCTGGGCTCTGTGGACGCGATGCACACAGAACACATAGGCATATATTCTCGCAGTCCAATTCTCTCCTACGCTTTTTTTTTAAGCCACACGCTGAAGCGAAACAATCAGAGCAATACACTTCTGCAGCTCAAATCCTGGGAAAACTTCCAGATCATTTCTGCATTGTCCCATCTCTAAAGCCAAAGCATATGTCAAACAAGAATGTCCTTGTTCAAATACTTACATTTTTTTACTGACCATGATAGAATAAAAAATATCCAGACACACTTGGAATTGCAATCGTTTTTCAAAACTCTCTCAACAATCCAAAAGAGCCCCTTCTATGTAATTTGACCATAGACAATTGCACCAAGAATGCCAAGATTCGAGTGCAGTAGCACTTTAAAAACCAACAGGATTATCCATGGTATAAGCTATGGAGGGCCAAGCTGACTTTGTCAGAAGGGAATGCCAAGAATGCCATCGTTTTAAAACTGAAGTGCTTTAAAAACCACGGAAGTGATAAATAATTTTAGCATGAAAGCTATGATAAGCATAAGTCACCAAACACAGTTTATATACCAAAACCTATGATTTCCAATAGAGTTTGAGAAGAAAGAACATTTGGCAAATTCCATCCTGGTGGTCTTCCAATGCAAACACAAATTCACACAAAAAGATTTGGAAATACTCTGACAAAATTGCAAAAAGCATCGTCACCAGTGCTATGGCTTGACAGCTGATGTCAATGATGTCATCAGATGTGTCAATCATTGCAGAAACATGTCCAGTGACTCAAGGATAGGACCATAAATCACCTCTCACCTGAAATTTGGACTAGAATCCATTTCTGGCACTCTTGTGCCTGTATGACAGCCCGCATTATGTAGTAGTTAGAGCAGTGTTTCCCAACCTTTTTTCCATGGATGAACCCCTAAATTATTTTTTCTAATCCTGAGGAACCTACGAAAACATTTACAAGCCAGAAAAAGTTGATGGCAGGAGCACAATTCAATTGCTACTAACTTATTGTCAAGAACAGCTGCGCTCTCTCTTTCTCTCTTCCTCTCTGCACACACATGACATCAGTTTATATAACCTTAACAACTGTGTTATTTCAAAGGATGTTGGGAATTTTTCATAGTGTTTTAAAATTTCTATTTATTCCACAATTTCTTGTGTAACTCTGGTGATGTCCTGCAGAACCCATGTTGGAAAACACTGGGTTAGAGTATCAGACTAGAATCTAGGAGACCCAAGCCTGGACCCCGCCCCCCTCCACAATGCAGTTTGTTGGGTGACCTTGGGCCAGTCACACACTCTCAGCCAAAGCTACCTCACAGAGTTGTTGTGAGGATAAAATGGAGGAGAGGAAAACAATGGAAGCCGCTTTGGGTCCCCATTTGGGAGAAAGGTTGGGTACAAATGAAGTAAATAAATAAAGATGAGAGGAACTTTATGGTATCTAAAGTACAGGCTTTCCAGCTGAGCAAAGCACTATAATCCTACGCACCCTTATTTGGGAGGAGGCACCACAGAACATACTGAGACTTATTTCCAAATAAACATCTTGAGAATCAAGTTAAATAACAGGCCCTGCTGCAAAGGAGGTTAGTTACACTTCTTAGTGTAACTAAGGATTGTGTAGTGTAACTAAGTGTAGTGTAACTAAGGATCATTGATTTCATTACTTTTTCTGATGATAGAGGGGCAGTCGTGTCAATCAGTTGCAGCAAAAATAACAAAGAATCTTGCGGCACTTTAATGACTAACACAATTTTCACAGCAAAAGCTTTTAAGGGCTATGACTCACAAAGGCTTCATCTCGCAATAAATGGGTCAGTCTTTAGGTACCATGGACACTTTTGTCTAGGGATTGCAGCACAATAGATTAGATCATTTATAGGCCTTTATTTCAGTGTTAAGACTGCAAATTTATTATGAAACAGGCTACAAATGAAATCTTATTCATCTACCTATGAAAATTATAGAGAGATAGGTATTATTGTGATTGGATCTCTTAGGATATACTTATCCAATTATCCTGAATTTTTTCAATGCAAACAAATAAAGAACAGAAACAACAGGCAATGTTTTTTTTAAAAAAAAATTCTCCTCTCACTGAGAATGAACCAGATTATTAGCAAAAGTCTGTTTCCCAGATTCAATTCTCTTCTGGTTCAAGGTCCATTTTCTCAAAAGAGAATGACCTGGTCAAAGTTAAGCACTTTAAAGTTCTATTAATTCCAGCAGGACAACTAGCCATGCGCTTAACTCTCTGACTGAATGCCTTTGCAGAACTTTGTCACCACATCCTTGTTAACATTATACTAGAAACACTCTACAATTGTTTTAAAATGCTCTGATTACATTGTCTCCTGTGGCACTGAAAACATTTTTAAGGGGTCCACTTTTTTTAAAGGCCATTGAGCCAAATAAATAATGTTTAAGGATCTGAAAATGTTGCTAGGAGATTCTGCTCCCCAACCAATACTCCCCAACCAAACCTCTAATGGCCTCTGTGGCCCACGCATTCATACCTATTGTGCCATCAAACAGGACACACCAGCAGAGATGCTTCAGAGGGCATTGTCAGAAATCAGGAGCAGGGATAACAATTCCTGCCCAGTCTCACAAATCAAACAACAACAGCTGTAACATCTTGTTTCAAACTTCAAAACGGTCGTGTGATTCTGTGTTAACCAGACCAAAAGACTTGTCACGCTCCTACATCAAAATAGCTCACTACAGGCAGGAAAACGAGAGACATCTTCTGGATTAACCATTTTCGTCTCACAACTGAGGTTCCACTAGGGCCTCAGATCTATGCCAGGCCTATCAGCCTTTGCCTTACACTATCACTAAAACCTTTAAATGGATGTTGAGGAGAGTTCTCATTATCGGCATCTTTGCTAGCCCCACACCTCATATTATACCAGCCAGAGAACATGTAGGAAAATAAACACCGTGAGATTTTAGCATCTCAGCTGCTCTTGAAACACGAGTGAATACCCAATCCTGGGAGGGGAAAGAACCCCTCAGAGTTGCTTGCTGTAAAAGATGTACTTTTCCAGAAAATACCTACAATATCCTTTGAGGAGCTTGTCCCGGTGCGCGGAAAAATGAACAAACCACGAAAGCTACGCCCTGATCTTAACTATTACAAATCTCTTAAGCAAGGAAGCCCACTTTGCTGTTAAAATTCATCGGCCAATATGGATACCTTCCTTTCTCCCCCCAAGCCCACCTTCTTAGTAGATTCAACCCACCCCCAGCAATGCAGCCTTCATCTATTGCATACCTGTCCCTGCTCCTTCTGTCAACTGCCAGAAACATCAGCAAGTTTTGCGGAGGGTGGCAAAAAGGCAACTGTTTCTATCACTGCGGTCCTACAGGGAACCGAAGGCTGTTGGCACCCTGTGCGTAGGAAAGCCACTCTCCGGCCAGAGAGCTGCTTTTGTGTGCAAACAAGCTGCAGCGAGGATGTCAATTCATCCCACACCGCAGCCTGGTCCCCGCCCCGGAGGAGGGATCTAGAGAAGACAGACAGGACAGAGGAAGGGGGAATCAAGGGGGAATCAGAGCAGGATCGCAACCGCTGCAGCCGCAATTATTCACACTAGCTACAGATATCGGGTGTTTAGGAGGATCCCCTTTTATATGTCCCCCAAGATTTACCCACTCCATATATATATATATATATATATATATCATGGTTTGTTTCCATTTCTCTTGCTGTATGTCTGTATGTGCTACAATCCATTGAATTGTATGAGCTACAATCCATTGTCTGTATGAGCTACAATCCATTGAAGCCAGGCACAATTAATTTGGTAAAGTTGCCAAGACTGGTGACTAGTGGAATATTCAAAAAGTGGAGCAATGCTGATCCTTGGTTACCCCCAAATATGGGAGATGGTTATCATAGTTAGAGGCATTATTTTGCAAACATTGTGACAGTGCCCTGGATTTCACTTACATTGCTAGGACATTTCCAGATGGTATACACAAATGGCACAGCGATACTGTTGATTCACTGTTCTCTTCTACCATTTCTCGTTTTTATTATGGTTGCTTTATTCTGGATGTGTCTCATTGCTGGATATTTTCTTTTATTTTACGGTTATTTATACATATTTAAATGGCAAGAACGTTTTTAAAAGGCAGGACTGACTCCCACCTTTCTTACTATCACTGTATGATAAACTCAAGGTGGGTGAACTGCTCTTGGGAACAATCGGAGCCACAATAGACACCTACCAGACCAGACCAACATGTGCCAATCAGTGGAAAGTCATGTCAGCTTCAATATATAAAAAAAGGTTAGAGTTGTAAGTACTTAAAAGACAAATTATGTTCTGATTCCACTGTACAACGCAAAAGTGTGGATCAGGTGCCATGAGGCAGTGAGCCAGCACACTGTATCAACACCGTCATGACTCCGGAACAGCATGACTCAGCGGATTAACCTCCCAAGTGCACAGCCTTGCACAAAGCAGACGATGGCAAGAGAAAGGGGCAGAAACACTAACACTTTGATCCAAATTACCAGGGCCAGTCACACACACATAGTTTGCCAAACATGAGCATTAACTCAAACGTGACACACCCAGATGCAAAAACAATTCTCTTAGAGAACATTACAAAAGCAGGGCTTTGTTTGTAGCCGTACTCACTAATACTGAGTACGCCGCCATCTTTTTGGAGGACTCTAACAAATCCTGAGGGGTACATTGGTGGAAAGCACTGTATCCTTATATACCAGTTCTGGCACTTTTAAAAAAAAACAAAAAATGCACTGTATACAAGCAACGTAACAGTGCACAACACCATGTAACTCACTAATAAGATATGGGGTGCTGGTTAAAGAACCCATCCTGTCAGCTTCCCATAGGAAAGGCCAAGGTACAAGAGCATTGGCAAACAAGGGCTGCCTTTCACAGCAAAGGCCAAGGCATCGTAGGCAAGATAAGACCGACCAATTTGCATGTATGTAAGCAAGCATGTGGCAAACAGTACTCAGAAGACATGCATTGGATCTGGCCGGAACGGACAGAATTTTGTATTGAATAAATTCACTCTAAAAACAGTACTGGAGGTCCTTGATTTTTTAATTTATTATTTTTATTTACTTCTTTTATATCCCATCTTTCTCCCCAACGGAAACCCCAAAGCAGCTTACATCATTTTCCTCTCCTCCGATTTATCATCACATTCTTTGGCTGAAAATACATGACCGGTCCTATGTCACCCAGCAAGCTTCCATAGCAGAGTGGGGATTCGAACCTGGATCTCCCATGTCCTATGACACACTAACAACTACAAGATGAACTAATTCTTATGCATGCTGGTAACTGCAGTTTAAAGCAACACTGTCCTTACTGAATGAAGTTTTAATTAATGAAATAATCAGGATTTATTTTTTTTGCTAACTCAAAGTGCAAGAAATCGTGTATTTTCACCCCAAGATCACATCCTAAACAGAGTCACTCTGCTTAGGATTTTCAGTGGGCTTAGACTGGAGTAACTCTGCTTAGGATTTCAAAGTAAGTTTGGAGCTTCGAGGGACCAGGTAATGTCTGCATTTTGTTGATCTCAAGATAACATGTGGCAATTAGCCTTCTCTTTCACCCTCCTACTGCACTGGCCTACAAAGTATCGGGTTGCCTTTAATAAGGAGCCAGTGGTAGAGTACCACAAGCCAATTACACGCATTGCGGCTCTTTCATACATTAAGGAGTGGTTAATCAGTGAATCAGTGTTTTCCTTGGACATCATATTCTCGTCTCATAAAGCAGGAAGAAGGAAAAGCTGATATAATCCAATCACTAGTGTATGACTGGAAACCTCATCTCAGAGCCATCTTACATACCATAGATTTCATCCATACATAATAACAACAAATCATGGTTTGCATTTACAGAAACAAACTTGGGGAATCCTAGGGCAGAAATGTTCCTTTCTCAACCTTTCATCCTATAGTGATAATCAAACACTTGTACTTAAGAAACCTTAACTATCGTTACTCAGCCACAAACCGTGGTTCATTTTCTACTCTCCAAACCAGGAATCCAAAACCTGTTTGAATCTTGGATCCCCTAAAAACTAACCATGGTTTGCCATTACATTTAAGCTGCGCAACACATGATCTGAAGGCAAATGCTACAGCAAGTGTACTGAAGTTAAGCAGGCCTGAGCTCAGCCAATGTCTTGCTAGGAGATGGGAATTCCATTGAAGAAAGATGAGATACATAAAATAAATAGAAAGAAAAGGTAAAATCCTGTACTGCACTGCTATGGGCTTTGACTTGGATAGCACAGGCAAGCCCAGTGCTGTCAGACCTTGGAAGCTATGCAGGGCCGGCAGCCTTGGTTAGTAATTGGATGGGAGACCTCCAAAGAAGACCAGAGTTGCAGAAGCAGGCAATGGCAAACCATCTCTGTTAGCCTCTTGCCTTGAAAACCCCATCAGGGGTCGCCATAAGTCAGCTCTGATTTGACCACCGCCACCACCATTACAGAACGCGGAGGTGGGGGTGTTACATTTTCAAATACATCCTGATGTAAGACGCTCCCTACAAGCCCATGCTCAGTCTTTCTCCCTGCCGCGTCAGCTACATGAACGAAAGGTTTTTATAAGGAGAACATTAAGCATTAGGCAAGTCTTTCAGCTTCGTTTCCTCAACATGCAAAAGGGGAATAACGTCACAGTATTAGAAATTAATCAGTAATTATCAATAATAAAATGCTTGGGAGAAACATTAATGAACATATTAATACTGCTTGAGCATTGACGTTCCTAGCATATGCGATCAGTTTATTCATACTGTAACCTACTTAAGTACCTAGGCCTGATATTACTGGTCTAAGGTTTTTCAGCATCCAGAGTTGCCAGCTGTATTTCCAGCATTCACATCTCATGCTCCAGAAACTATTTAAATTAAGCACTCCAGCAATAAGAACTGAGGAAGGTGTTTCATTCCAGTTCTCCCATTTGAATTTGGTTTACCCTTCAATATACAATGTTGGGAACATCATGAAAAACAAAAAGGGACTATGACCTTTTCACGTCATACGCTGAAGCAAGCTGGCGCCAAACGTGACAAGAAACCAATATTAAATTCTCAAGTGAAGTAAAAAAAAAAAGCTAGTTTAGAAGACATGGCTAACGCATACCATTAATGCAGCATAAAAAGTAAAAATCAAATATGCATTCTAGATAACGTACCTCCTTCATATGACTAAAAAGGCATCAGCAGAGTTAAAATTCAGTGTTCTTTGTAAACACCAGATGCTAATGGAATGACTCTCCGCTCACACTAATGCATTCAGAAATGATGCATTTCATTTTAAATTTCAGCTTTCGACTTTCAAGGAACCAATTTAAAGAGCAGGACTTGGGTGCCCTAGCATCTAGATTTCTAGGGTATTTTAACAGATTTCCATCTTGTTTTCTTTATCAAAACAGAGAAATGTTCTTATTGCAGAATTTCTCAGCTCTCAAGATAAAATATAATCTAATAACCAGTTGGGGTTTTTTTCCTTAGAGACTCCAAGCTGATTCTTTCCTACAACAGCATAATTACACAATATTTAGAGACTATTTAGGATTAAGTCGAACTGCAAGCCGCACCCTAGAAGCCACTTTGACTCCATGTAACGCTGAGCCACATTTGTAGCCAGGTTTTGGCAGGCTTTGCTTTTCTAGCCCTTACACCTACTCACAGTACTTTTTTATCCACCTAAAAAAAGACACGGTGGTACTCAGTTCTCTTCTGCAGATCTATTAATAGTGCCAGCCCTCCTTGAGCACTGGGCCCTCCAAGCCTTAAACTACGAGTGGCATCTCTGTAAGGGCTTGTTTTTTAGAATTGTAAATATGTTTTAATTTGTAAAGGCCTACGGCCATATACAATAAACTTTTCTGTGTACTCAGGCTTGAAGCAAAAGCACTCTGCACGTGCTCAACTCCAAGGTCTCCTTTATTACTTCACAGAGCTCCCGCACCATCAGGGAGCATTTTGGCGAGAAGCCTTTGCACCACTATTCCACGCACAGCGAAAAGCACCCAGCTGAGTTTGTCAGGCTCGGCCGTCGCAATCCCCCCTCCGGCAGGGCCCTTCCCTAGGAGGTTTGCGCGCCCTGCGCTTGGCTGTCGCGATGTGACTCAGCGCGAGGAGGAGGAGAACTGAGGTGATCTCGACGGCCAATCGGGGCGCCGCTCGGCCTCAGCCGAACACAGCAGGCAGGAAAAAGGTGGATCCGGGATGCAACCGCGAGCAGAGAGGGCGGCGCGCTGGAATGTTGTTTGCAGGAGTTTTTCAGGAACGTGTCACGTCAACACCCTCCTCCCTCCCCCAGGCAAGCAATAACCATCGGTGCAGGCGTTGGAACTCTGGAGGCTCAAGAGTTTGCGGCGAAAGAGGGGAAGTCCCGTGATGCGCGTATTTGCCATAGGGATGGCACGGAAGAGGTCGCGCCCTTCACGCTTCGCTCTGTCCCGGAGATACAATTAGACCCACAGCATCAATCGCACTTCTGCTTCAAAAGAGAGGGTTCCCCTGAAATGCTTTTTTAAGACACAGTTTTACTTATTCAGAGTCTATAATACGAACAATTGCTGTCAAGTTGCAGTCAATTAATGGTGACTCCCCCGAGCAGAGTGCTTTGCCGCTGCCTGCCTCTGCATAGCCTCCTTAGTAGAAAAGAGCAGGAGTCCAGTAGCACCTAGAAGACTAACAAAATTTGTGGCAGGGTATGAGCTTTCGTCAGTCACAGCTCACTTCTTCAGAATGAATACTGCAAAAGGCTTGAGACACCTGAAAAAGTGAGCTGTGAGTTACGAAATTCATGCTCTACCACAGATTTTTGTTACGTCTTACACGTACTACTGGACTCTTGCTCTTTTCGACTGCTACAGCCTTCCATTGTGGTTTACCATTCAAGTACTACCCACAGCCAGCCCTGCGTAACTAGTAGTAACTAGTAGCAAGAGCTACTCCGGCTGCTATTCAGAATATATAGGTCGGCTTTGATCAACATTTGTAGTATTAGACAGATACGGGAGCCGTCTATAGGGTTCGCTACGGATTGCGGGGCTGGTTTTTTAAAAGGAGCGAGGCGCCTACGCTGTCCCAAACTCTGGACAAGAAGGAAGAGATCAAAAATGGGACAGATAAAAAAGTGAGAGGGAAGTGAAGTTTTGAAAGTCGCGACTCGCGATCAACAGCAAAAGCGGGGGTGGGGGCAAAGACGTTGTTTATGGTTTGTTGCAGGAACTTCAACCATGTTAGGGATTCTTACAACACCTCGGCGCTGCCCGTTGCTTCATGCGGCACTCGTTTGAGCAATTCTTGCCCTTGTGCGCTGTAAAAGAAAGCAAGGGGTTCGAGGGGCGGGCTGTGGCAAAAACGCCCGCTACTGGCTGCTGGGGTGGGAGGCGGTCTGCAGCCATGGGCTGGCAAATGAGAAAGAAAACAAAGCTCTGCGGGTCCGTGGGAAAATCCCAAAACGAAGTAACACAAGGCATCTTTCAGGCTATGGTACTAAACCTCTTTTGCATCCTGTAGGATGCTGATAAAGAGTTCTAGAGAACTCAAAGCTTGCACGACTTGTGGCATTATTTTCATTTCCTTGGCCCTATAAAAAGGTATTCAGTGTTTTTGGGTTTTGGACTTTGGTATGGATGAGCTGTAGGAAAAGAGAAAGACCTAAAATGAGATGGCTTGACTCAGTAAAAAAGCCACATCCTCCAGTTTGCAGGATCTGAGCAAGTCTGTTAATGATAGGACATTTTGGAGGTCTTTCATTCATAGGGTCGCCATAGGTCGGAGGCAACTTGAGGGCACATAACACACAGCACACATGGATGAGCACAGCTACCCACTTTTTTTCCCCCGGCCTACTTTGTGGATCCCAGAACTTATCAACTGAAGAAAGGAATATATCAACTAGAGGAGAAAAAATATTGGAAATCTCAATAGGTGATACTGCCACAATTTGGCTTCTATAGACTCTTAATGCACTAATAAAAATTATTCTCCATTGTTAATATAAGGACTACTGCATTTTCCTTTTTTCTCAACTTTGTAAGGTACTTGGTTGTTCCATTTGGTGTCTGAGAGACATTTGATCAACCATTTCTTGTTTTATCTTCAGTTGGATTGCTTCCATTTTTTAATTCTTACTAGCATGTCAGGAGTGCAATCTGATATCCAGTGGACACAGTCTCTCTACATGAGACATCGGTCACATAAAGAACACATGTCGGGACTCGGGAGATGCAATGTTAACTGGGAAGGGTAGTTTAAAAAGACAGGTGGCAGGGCAAAGACTTTGCTATACACTGAAGCTGTGTGAAGGAACCGTGAAATGACAGAAGGGAAACTTCAGCCCATTATAACCTGTCCAGGTCCAAGCCTGGCTCTGGAAGGCAGCTCCAGCCCATTTCCATGGAGAGGTGAAATTGACAGAGCCTTTAGGGAGGCAAAGAGGAAATTAGCAAACCCTTTGAGGAGCAATCTCAGCTGGCTCTGTCTTTTAAAACTATGCTTCCCTGCTAACATTACGTCTCCCTACATTTGACGAACACATACCAAGGCATCTCATGTAGAGAGTCTGTGCCCAATGAAGTCAGCTAAGCATCCTACAGCCTGCTGCATGCAAGAAGTTCCATACACACATTTTTTTTTAACATCCAGCTTCATGTACAGTTCTGGAGAAGTCAAAAGCTTGCATCGTGAGTTGTGGTATTTTGGTTGGTTCTTAATAAAGTGTATTATGTGGCTTTTGATGTAAGAAGGGAGAGACCTTGCTCAAAAGCAAGAAACAAATGGCCCAAGGAAGACAGGGACTCATGAACAGAAATGGGAAGGGCTAGAAATGGGATATCAAGAATTGTTTACATCTGTGGAAGAATCTGGAATTTTTCATGCCATTTAGGCCTGCTTTTGTATGTGAGTATAAAGTCCATTTTAAATAAAGGGATTTCTTGACTCATTCACAGGCCTTGCCTATAAAGCATTCAAGTACATCTGGGTTAAAAGTCTTACGTAATTTTGCAGCCTTTTACAAACAGGTTGAAGTCAGATTAGGTATCAAGGACCGGTCTGTTCTTGTACCTTTCTTTGAGTTCGTAACACAGTACTGAACGAGGCAAAGTGCTGTTGTTTGTGTTGGCTGTAATCCCATGAATTCAAAAGTAAACTGAACAGTGGTGGAGCATTTGTTGCTTTAAGCAATACGATCAACACAGCAATCACACACAGAGGTATATCCTTTTTTCGCTGGAGCAAGAGCATTTGTCTCTCTGAGATTTTAGAGACCCTGGTTAGAATCCCCTCTCTGCCATGGAATCATACTGGGTTACCTTGGGACAGCCACTCTCTCTCAGTTTAACCTACCTGGCAGGGTTATTGTTGTGAGGATAAAATGAAGAAGAGAACAATGCATACCACATTGGGTCCCCATTAGAGAGAAAAGAGGGTTATAAAAGTGTGAGGTAGTGGTTAGAGTGATCAGGGTCTGTGAGACCCAGGTTTCAATCTCCACTCTGCCATGAAAGCTTTATGGGTAACCTTTGGCCAGTCGCGCGTACACAGCCTAATCCACCTCACAAGATTGTTATGAAGATAAAATGGAGGAGAAGAGAACAATGTTAGCTGCTTTGGATCTACAATGAGGAGAAATAATAATACCGATCTAAATCATTGAATAAGTTGTTAATTGTTTATAACCAATACGTTTATACAGGTTGTCTTGAAGAATAACCACATGGGATTTGAACACAAGAAATGTGATTCCCTGTCCCGTCTCCCCCCCACTACAATTTTACCACCTGAGTAAAGACATTTTGCTTCATGAAAAATCAGAAAAAAAATTGTTAGCAAGATGATGGCAGTGAAATGGCACTCTATGGACCAATTTGTTGCTTACAAGAGCTTTAAACTTTTGATAAGGGTCTCAGGATTGCATTTCTGTCCTTCCAGAGCAACACAAATGCTTACCATTTTTCTATCCATCATTCTTACACAGTTACACTCATATATAGAGAGAAGGCCAAGATTTACATTCAATCACTTCATCAGACATTTCTGGTAAGAAGGTCAAAAACATGAGCAAAAAAATCTGTTCCAGATAAATATGCTTTTCGATCTAAATTATAATCAGTCACTGGGTTTACATACGAAACAAACAAATCACACCACTGGCTGGCCTAGGCCAGTACTATCTACTCAGATTAACAGCAGATCTCCAGGGTCTCAAGAACATTCTCAGCCCCCTTTCTAAAGAAATTCCAAGGAATAAACATGGTACCTGCTGCTTTCAAAGCATGTAGTTTACCCGCAAGCCCTTCTAAGAGGTACATAAAGGGTAAAAATAACATTTCTTACCACTACCATCTCAGGGGGCTCAAAGCAAAAGATAAGAGGTACCACTTTGGCCACTTCCTTTCAGGTACTCTATACCATCCTGTACCAGCTAACTTCCAGTCCTGAGCTACACTTACATAAGGGCCACATTTCTCTTTGTTGGCAGAGTGCCTATGCAGCAGTCAGAACTCCAAACTGATTTAGAGTAACTAAAGTTCTATTAATACAACCAATGAACTGTGTAGAAAAGAATAAACTAGCTTCCTTGCTAGTTGAGAGAACTCTAGAAGAGTTTTAAGAGTTGAATTCTGCAGACAGACACAGTCTGTCTCTACACGAGATACCTTGGCCTGTGTTTGTCAAGTGTCAGGAGATGCAATGTTAGCTGGGAAGCGTAGTTTTGAATGACAGAGCTGGCAAAGATTGCTTTGGAGGGGATGGATTCTCTCACAGCCCTTCACTGCCTCTGGCATGCTGGACTGTCTCCCTTTCTGAAGTTTCTACCCTGCCACCCTCGCTGATTAAAACTTTGAATTAACTGAGCCTCAGCAGGACAAAGGCTCCGGAAGGGGAGACGCCAGAGGTGGCGCAGGGCTGTGAGAGAATCCGTCCCTTCCAGAGTGATCTCTGTTGGCTCTGTCATTTAAAACTACGCTTCCCAGCTAACATTGCATCTCCCGACACATGAAAAACATATATCAGATATCTTGCCTAGAGAGAATCACAGAGGAAAAACCCTTATTAAAAAGAACATACTCCCCTATAGTACTATCTACTTAGAGCTTGCTGCCCCTGCAGGATCTCCTTCTCTTCTTTTAGATACACAAGACAAGATGTTGCTATGCTCCAACCCTCTTTTTATTCACTAATCATTTTCAGTACTTGGACCTGATACAGCAAGGGCCTATGAGTATGGTGGTGGAGAGTGCCATCAAGTCACTGCTGACTTATGGCAACCCCTGGTGGCATTTTCATGGCAAGAGACTAACAGAAGTGGTTTGCCATTGCCTGCCTCTGCAACCCTGGTCTTTGTTGAAGGTCTCCCATCCAATTGCTAACCAAGGCCAACCCTACTTAGCTTCTGAGATCTGATATTTGTTTGGGCTATCCAGGTCAGAACAACTCAGTGAGTATACGGAACAGGAAATTATACTGGAAGTGGTTGCCATGGGGTCGTGCACCCTTATTTTATTATTTATTACTTAATTTATTTTATTTCATTTGACTTCTATTCTGTCCTCCCTGCGAATGGGCTCAGGGCGGATCACATCATTTAAAACATAATAACACGATTACACCCATTTTCCATAAAATCAATTTTTAAAACATTATAAAAATTCAATCGCTTGTCATAGAAAAATATAAGATATAATTTTCAAGATAGCAGCAGTCAAAGCTGAGCTAATTAAAAATGGGGTTTAAAAAATGGGATGGTGGACAAGCCTGGTGGGCTTGTCCTGGGGTCATGAATCGTTCAGCATGATATCTAAGTGGGGTATGTTTTCATCGAGGAGTAAATTTTGCACATCTTCAGAATGCCCGTACAGGAACTTATAGCCAGTCTAGACTTGACCATGAACTCACAGAGGCAGACTGGACTGAGAACCTTCTCACGGCCCTCACCCATGGCACTCTTTGCTGTACATCTGTATATGCAGGGGGGGGGTTCTGGGAAAAGAGGTGGCGGAACTCTCAAGAGGGAAATGAGGAAGAAACACACGGGATTCTTTGAAATCATATGTTCAAGCACTATTTCCAAGTATTTTCAAGAGGTGCTGGAACTTGGTTCCACCACATTCCCCCTGAAAAAACCCCTGTGTATGTGCAGAAACCAGCATGACATTGTGGTGAGAGTGCTGGGCTATGACCTGCGAGACCCAGGTTCACTCTGCATGGAAGCTTGTTGGCTGCCTTGGGCCAGTCAGTCTCTCTCAGCCTAAGCTTCCTCGTAGGATTGTTCCTGTGATGATAAAATGGAGGTGAGGAGAATGATGTTATAAACCACTTTGGGTCTTTATTGGGGAGAAAAAGTGAGGTAGCAATATCTGAAATAAATAAATAAATAAATAAATAAATAAATAAATAAATAAATAAATCTAGCATTCACATCAGACCTTCATGCTGACTTCCACTCTAACTTCTCAGCACACATACTTGGTATTGTGCTCTCGTGTGTTTTTCATTGACTACAGCATTACAATGCAATCTTCGACATACACATTGCCGAGATACAAACCAATGGGCCAAAAAAGGTTATGTCCATGTATCTTTTCAGTCATACTTCCTGCATTCTGCTACGGCTGCTACGTCAGCTTGAGAGATTACAAGGAGGTTTCTAAAAATGACCCCTCTAGTTGTTCAAGAACTGCAGTACAGGAAACCAGTGGGAGTTTCTCATTGACAGCAGTAACTGTAACTGTTAGCACATAGCATGAAGATGTAAACGGAAGGAGAAGGTAAACTGCGCTCAAAATAAATACTGGTGCTGCATGCATGTTCAGTTCCTAGCATGTTTACAATTTATGGCCGATGGCATTGTGTGGGATAGCAGATTCCATCTTTTGGGTATCTTCAGTGTATAAGAACAGATTACTTTGGTCTGACATACACACCTAACCTTAGCAGCTGAATACTAACACAGTGCATTCTTTTACCCTTTTGCGATTGATCTATTCATCTTTCTCCATTTCACTTCCGCATCAAATGCCTAAGTCCCAGAGAACATGCTTTTTGAGAAACTGACTGGCTAGGGTGTTCGAAATGCAAAAACAGGCTATACTCTTCTCACCTTATAGCACTTCAAAGAGCATTCTCACCTTATTCCTTAACTATTCCATGCTGTGTCTAAGTCATCAAATCTTCTGATATCCTTGGAGGCTGAAAAGCTGGTTGGATTAGTCTCTGCTTGAATCTTGCTTAGGTGTCTGACTCCATGTAGTCAAAGTTCTTAAGGACTCCCCATTTGAAAGAGTCTACTGTATCGCTCTCCATTGGTGGCAAATCATTTCTTTTCCAGGCTTTTACACACACCCTCTCTCTTTCCTTTATTTCCTCTGTCTCTGTAATCCTCACCTCCATCCACTCCTAGCTGCCTGTCTCCTGTGAAAACTCTATTGTTAAAAGGTGGCATTGTGGCATCATCCTTCGGAAGACTATGACATTTTCAGAATGGCTTTAAATCAGAGTTGCAAGAGGGGAGGAAATTCCAGCAGAGAAGGAGATGAAATGAAGGGGAAATGAGAAGGCACAACTCCAGTTTTAACTCACAACCTTGTTAGAGATGGCAAGTACCCCCCCCTTGAAGAGAACAGTTAAAGTAAGAATTATACATAACATCAAAATAAGTAAACATGCTATTATGTGCTAAGTTTAGGAGGGTGGAACAGTATTGTGTCTGGCCCTAGATTCTTTGGATGAGAAAACACTGGAGACTTCTGGGGTCTTCAGGAGTGGGCTTGGGAGGCCACAACAGCCCTGGAAAAGGGCCCCTGCCACTCTTGCCGTCCCCTTCTTCTCTCTTGATGGAGGATGGCTGCACAGGTAGAAGGGAGAGGATTTGGGACGGGCAGTTCTCCAGGATTTTTCTCAGTCAAGTAAATGGCCAGTCTACCTTGGGTGTCTTTGTAATGCATTTTTTTTTCAAATATACATTTAGAGTCTGCTGGACACAAGCAGGTTCCTAGAAGCAGCCTTCGAAAAACTGTTAATCTGGCATCATATTCCCAGAGAGCCTTTTTGGCAACCTCTCCAAGGCTGCAACAATTTCAAGCTATCTCCATCCAACATTTTATACACTCTCTGCCTCTCCCAAAATTCAGGCTGAGGAACTGTTTCCAGACTTTTTGTCTGACAAAACACGCAGGCCAACAAGGGAACGCCACAGGGGAGAGATTCTGCATTATCATTCTTTTGCTTATAACCCTGACCTCCTTTTGCCTGGCGAAAGGTCCATTCATGATACTGAAGAAGATACTGAAGAGTCATGACTATGACCCGTGTCTGTTGTACAGCATATGACCAGTGTCTGTTGGACAGTGTCTGTTGGACAGTTCTTGGGGTGGATCTGTAAGATAAGGAGAACCATTACTCTGTCCCGTTCTCAGGTTTCAGAGGGAGGCAATCAAAGAGTTAGAGAGAGAAATCAGAGATCTGTTTATCCTTGTTGTCTACTCTCCTGACGCTATCCTTTGACGTGTAGATCGTATTCTCAGGGACTTCCTCCTTCTTGCACCTTCCTCCTTCTTGCTCCTTCTTGCACCACATCTTCTTTGTCACACTTCTCCACCACAGATTCGGAACATGCCATCCTGCCTTTCATGGGCATCTTTAGACTAATTAGCAGAAAGAATCCTATCTCTTTTTTGTGTCCTGTATGGTGTTCCAACAATAAATGAACTCTGCTAACCGGATCCCTACCCCTATCCTGCCACTCCATTGAGCAAAGTTCCTCCAGCCTAAGGAAGACGTCCTTCAACTTAAGTGGCTCTTTCATTGGAAGAGGGCTTATGGGGATGAAGGAAGTCTTCAAACTTTGCTCAGTGGAGCGGCAGGATGGGAGTACAATTCTTCCCATTATGAATAACATTTGAAAACGTTTGTGTAATATATTTGGTGTTCAAAGCACTTCACACACACCAGCTTACTGTAATGGTTGAGGTATTGAACCAGGATATGGGAGACTCAGGTTCGGATCCTCATGAGGCCACGAAGCTTGCTTGGTGATCTTAAGTCAGTCGCTTAGTCAGCCTAACCTACCTCATAGGGTTGTTAGGAGGACAAACGAAGGCATATTGCCCTGAGGTCCTTGAAGAAAGAGCAGGATAAAAATGAACTAAATAAATAAATATAATCCTTACAACAACCCTGTAAGGTAAGCTTAGTACTAACCCATTGTTTTGGCCAACGAGCACTACTGCCACAATTTTGCTATTTTGACTTTGTTCACCAAAGTCTAGCCAGGAACCCACTCCTGAGAATGAGAAAAGAAGCACCAACACCCCCCATCCAAGAAACAGGACTGTGTGTGGACAGTTATGTAGCTGTTGCTATGCAATGCTTCGTTTCCCCCTCTAATGTTTCCAGGGTGCTAAGCAATAAGATGTGAAAGATAGTCATGTGGGGACAGGAAACCCCACATTGATCCTATCCTTTCTCTATGGAGCTCAGAGTATTACATATCCTCACAATTATCCTGTGAGATAGGTTAGCCTAACTGAGATTGAGTCAAGTGATCTTCATGGCAGCATGATTGGAACACAGGTCTTCCCAGTCATGAGACCATATTAAGTGCCCTGCTGGTTCAGACCAGCGGTCCATTGAGTCCTACATCCTGTTTTGTACAGTGTCCAATTAATTGCCCTGGAGGTCCAACAAGAACAAAAATATAAAGAGGTTCCTACCACAAATGTAATTATATAGAGAGAGTGGATGACCATGTGTGTAGGATGGCACAAGAAATCAAGACTAGTGAAAATCTCAGTGAAAGTGTTATTATAAGGAGTATGATATACTCAAAACCGTTTTCATTCGTAGATAAACTCTAGCTTAGATAAATATAATAATCAGCATTAACTAGGATGACGTCCAACAGGTAAGTACATTATACAACTGGTGCAGTATAAAACTATGGGTGGGAAGGCATCCAACAGGTAAGTTCCCACAAAATCTCAAAAGCAAGGTAAGTATCATACGTTCATTTTCATGTCCAATATATTAATTTTCCTTATTGCATGCTTTTTAGGTGGTGCCGATGATTGCGGGACACCAACAGACGTACCTGTGTCACCCAACATACAGAGCTGGCAAGATACTCAGTATTTTGTTATAATAACCTCATCCAGGGTGAAGACTTGGTCCGTCAAACAAGCATAGTATAAAGAACATCTTATAGCACCATCAAGTAAATGAATCAGTCTCAGCGTCCTCTGAAGGGCCAACAAGCAGAGTATACAGGCCTTCACCTAATGTTGCCTCTATTCAGAGGTTGCCGCTTCTGAATAAGGAGGTTCCCTTTAGTCACCATGGCTAGAAGCCATTGATGGACCTAGTTTCAAGGGGGTAGCCATGTTGGTCTGTAGTAGAAGAGCAAGATTTGAGTCCAGTCGTACCTTAAAGACCAACTACATTTCCAGAGGATGAGCTTCTGAAAGGCAAAGCTCCCTTCATCAGAATGTGTCCAATCCTCTTTCAAGGCTCTCAATGCCTGTGGCCATGACTACATCCTCTGGCGCTTAATTCCACAATTTAATTACTCATTGAGTAAAAATGCATTTCCTTTTGTTCATCCTGAATCTATTGGCCATCAGTGTCATTAGGCATTCTAGCATTACTGGTGGGGTGGGGGAATTCACTCTATCCATTTTTTCCACCCCACACATAATGTTATAAACCTCTATCATGCCCCCCAGCACCGTTTTTTCTCAATCAAAAAGTCCCATGTTCAGACATTTTAACCATCGTAATACACTAGGGTTGCCAGGTCCCTCTGTCCTCTCAGTGGGAGGATAGGGGCCTGGAACTTACCCTTGTGCGCACACTCCGCCGGCAGCATGATGACGTCACTTTCGGAAGGGCCAAATTGGAGTACAGGGATGCTCCTGCGGCCAGCGTGAGGGGTGGGAGTGCGCGCTGAGGTGCGTGACAGTGGTGGGCACGCTCCAGGAGTTTGTCCCCTCCCGCCGATTGCTCAGCAATCGGCGGATAAGGGGGCAAATCCCCGGGAGTTTGCCGCCACTATAATACACAGGTGCTGCAGGATCTCAGATGATTCACTTGTGTATTCATGTGGTTTTTGTTCACATCAAAGTGGGTGTCACCTCGGTTTCAGACTTGCAGGGACCCAAAAAATGAACACCAAGAGGGTTGGCTGGCTAAGTAGCTAGACTGCAAATAAACACCTAACTTCGTGCAGCACTGTATTTAGCTGCTGAATGAGGAAGCTTGAGTTAAATGTGTTTCTTTCTCTAACCTCAAGAAAGATACAAAAAACATAACGTCAAAAGACCATATCCAATTATACCCATGCAAAGTATGTGGTAGTTGTCAGAGTGCTGGATTAGAACTGAGAAGATAGAGGCCCTTTCCACACATCCTTAAAGGGACGGTCCACTCACCAAACACTGGCAGCTTTTCCCCTTGATTCCAGACATCTCTGTTTTCAAAATGGTGGCAGGCTGTTTGGCTTCTGTTTTTTTGGCACCTGTTCTGGGACCATGGGAAAGTGCATTCCCTGCCACCATTTTGAAAACAGATGTTTGGAGTAAAGGGGAAAAGACACCAGTGTTCAATGAGTGGACCGTCCCTTTAAGGATGTGTGGAAAGGGACACAGATTCAAATCTCTCCTTGCCACGAAACTCGCTCGACAACTTTGGGCTAGTCGTTCTCTGTCATCCTGACAGGGTTGTTGTGGTGATAAGATTGAGGAAAGAGAACCAGGTATACTGCTTGAACTCTTTGGATGATGAACAAGATACAAAGGGAATAAGTACAGTGATAGTGTCCATAATATGTCTGGAGTGCTGTCAAATATTTCAGAAGCTTGCTTAAAATCATAACTTTAAAATCTAACACTGGAATAGAAAGGCACAGTAGGATTCCCTTCCAGCAAGCCTTCTTTTCAGTCAAATATCATGACATTATTTGCATCTAAGCCTACTGCTCTTTTGATGAGATAAAAAACTTGCCGACAACAGCAAAGTACAAGAAAGCAAAAGTGTGAGCTACTGAGTCATGCAGAGCCTTCACCTATTGTTTTCAGCCTCTTATTAAACTAATTTGTAGGACTACAGCAATATAAAATTTAAAATAGAAATTAAAAAAAAAATTACAGATGCTGACAGCCCTATTTAGGACCATCATCCACTCTAATAATAATAAGTGCCAGTCATAAATAGATATGGGCACGAACAGCATTACAAACAGAAAAAAAAACACGAACAGCCTAATCTGCTGTTCTCGAACAAGCTGTTCCTGAGGCCCCATCCTAAATGAACAGGTGGTCCTTGAGAGCCTCCTTAGTTGCTGTTCCTTCCTCAAGCCAGACAGTCTGGCACCTGCTGCAATCAATCCCCTTGGCAACTGGAGGCAGGGAGGGACTGAACTCTGTCTGAACGCCATCTGGCTTGCCTTCTGGCTTTAACCCTTCAAAGTACTTTCAGCAGAGTCCCATTTTTGCCACTGTGAAGAGAAAATGACAGCCAACGGGGAGACCCGTGGATCATGCCTTTCCTGGGGTGCAATCTCTCTGAAACTTATGGAGTCTTCAGAGGACAGTGAGGACTATATCCCCTGCAAATTTGGTGGGTATTGGACATTGGGGAGGTCACTTTTGTAACCCCTCAAACTAGCTGCCAGCAGACACTGCTGTTTTTGCCAGGACAAGGCTCTTTAAACCATCAGCTGGCAGGCGGCAGGGGGGAATTCCCCCCTGCCACCTGCCTGCTAATAGTTTAAAGGGATCTTTAAAGAGCCAAGTAAGTGGGTGTGAGGGGAGGGGGGCTAAGTGGGGTGGATGGGGTGGGGGTGGTTCTAGCCCCCACGAACAATGAACATGTCTGGGAACAGTTTATGTTCATCTATGTTTGTTGTTCATTGTTTGTGGATGGCAACGAACGATGAACAGGGTGTTCGGGGGTTTTTCTGTTCATGCCCATGCCTAGTCATAAAAACAGCAAAACCCGGCTTATCTTGGACAGGCTTTGGACTTTTATGAACTCAGCAGACTCTTCAGGTATGCAGAAATATATGATTGTTTTTAATGGACCAGAAGAAAACTCTGAGGAAAACGGTCTGATAAGCAATGAGCCTGCTCCAGCAGATCCAGAATGCTGAGAAAAGTTAAGAGCAAAAGGAGAGGTGGTGGCCTGTTCAAGTCTTTGAAAGCCAAAAGAATCTTGGTGGGGGGATTTGGGATGGGTGGGCTGAAAATTTCTAAATAATTTGTCCCCCTCCAAAATCCCTTGCATGCTCTCAACTTTGGTCCCTCAAATAGTACATGTCACAATGAAGCGCCTATTGTAAAGTCAGCAAAGAGAACCCAGCAGCAGACAAGACTGAAGTTTCTGCCCATTCAGAAGATGCGCTAGGTATAATAATTACATAATAATAACACAACAACAACAACAACAACATTTGATTTATATACCGCCCTTCAGGATGATTTAACACCCACTCAGAGCGGTTTACAAAGTATATTACTATTATCCCCACAACAAAACACCCTGTGAGGTGGGTGGGGCTGAGAGAGCTCCAGAGAGCCCTGACTAGCCCAAGGCCACCCAGCTGGCTTCAAGAGGAGGAGTGAGGAATCAAACCTGGTTCTTTCAAAAAAAGTCCAGTAGCACCTTCTTAACTGCTCTTAACCACTACACCAAACTAGTATGTTTCTAAATTTTGAAAAACATAGCAAAACCTTTCCCATGCCAACATGTCAACATGCTGCCAGATCCTATGCTCTGCTCAGTTCTTGCTGAGACTCTCACACACACAAGTAAGAGTGCATAAGATTGCAGCCCAAATCTTGTTTTGCTGTCCCACAAGCAAAGAGTAGCAAGCAACCATAGACCTCACAGAGTTGGGCAGAGAGCAGCTGTATGCAGAGTATATTTCTTTTATTGTTCCCATAGCTCTCCCATGCAGCCAAATGACTTAAAAGCCTAATCCAGGGCTTGGATGTGAGCATTTCTCTTGTGCTCACAATTTTGCAAGGCAGATGTGGTTCAGACACCAGCTAATCCTAACCAGAGGGTTCTAATATTTTGTAGTTCAGTGAACTGCCATTGTGTCATTGTGAACTGTCACTTTCTGGCCCTTGCATGTGATGTTTGTTCTCTGGTTTTTTAAATCCTTATTATGCAAAACAGAACCTTTTAAAGCAGTATGGTTGCTTTTTAAAACAGGTACTATCAAATGTTATCCAAGAAGAGTGAAGGGAAGTTATGTGGGCATGCCCCCCCCACACACCCTATAATGTTGTACAATAGAATAGGCTCATTCTTAAGAGCCAACAGTTCTTCTATTATAAAATATCAATTATTTTAAATATGACAAGCCGTAATGTTTTCTTAATTTCTCACTTAGGTTAGATTCTTCTGCATGTATAATTGGAATTTTGAGTGTTCCACTTCCTCCTCAATAAACTTGCTCCTCAATAAACATGAACGAAATCAGGCAAAGCACCCTCATTTCCCTGTATTGTAGAATAATAGATTCCGCAGAGGTTGAATGTGTGTGTTTCTAAACTGCTAATCTCACTGAGAAAGATAATAAATGATAAATGAAATCAATAACTAAATAAATTGTGGAATCCACAAACAGAAGAGCAAAACGAGGAATGGCTTAAATCAGCTTTAATACAAAGAGTGTTACACTCCGATTGGGAGAAAGGCAGGGAATGCCTTTTATTTCTTGAAAACACACCAAACACAAACTGCAACTTTTCCAAAACTAAAATCACTTCAGTAATAAAAGTCTGTTGTTTCTTTCCCTTTTCCCTGAGTGCATCATCTGTAGGTATAAAAATATGGTCCTTCAGCACTGAGAATTTCAGAATCTCCCCCACTCCTGGAAGCTCTAGTTGAATCAATGCAGAAAACAAAACCTACACTATTTGTAAATATTTGGCGTTGGTTAACAAATAGGATATGCATAGTCTCAGGAATGAATGTGGGAAGTTTTGCTAAAGCAATGGGATATGGCCTTAAGCTCTGTATCTGTTGCCTCTATGGATCTTGAGCGGTGATGTATTCAGCAAAAAATTATGTTTAGGATATACTGGACACGACAGCACCCTTTTAGTAATAATAATATGTTTATTGCTTTTCCGGCCGAAGCCATAAGCCATACAAACACCAACAAAATATGAACCACCCTTTTAGTAAATAACTAAGCACAAATGTCTGCCAGTGGTATAACTTTAGGATGTACCTGTTAAGCACATGCTTTGGCTATGTCCAGTTATTCGTATTACAGCATTAGAGAGACAAATGCCCACCTCCCATAATGCAGTGGGCTGAATTTATAACTTTATCACTATTTGAATGTATGGCATATAGATGACAATGTGTATGGGCTTATTTTTAGATATTTGGAAACCTTTTATAGATGTTTATTGTCATCTATTTATTTCTATTTTGTATCAGGTTTAATTAAAAAAACAAAAATTTTAAAAATAAACAATTGGAATCTCATCTTATAGAGAAGTGATCAACTGCAAAACAGCAATTATTACTACCTTTCACAAAATCAATTTGTACAGTAGTCTCTAAGCCTTGTTCTACATTAGCAAACTAAGATCATGTGATCTTAGGGCAAGCCCACAAATTACTAGTTCTGTAACACTGTAAAATATAGTAGTTTATCTAAACTGTATATTCTATTATTACAGCCAGCACATTCCACATATAGTACAGTACAGTAGTACTGACACAGTATTATTAAGAGGAGTTTCAGACATCACACTGAAGGAGGAAAATGACTTAGGCTTATGTTTGGGGAATCTTTCACCTACTGTGATATAAAAGAGCATCCCTGCATCTCACAGCATAGGAAATGCACAGATTTCTCCCTTCAGATGACAGTGATGCACCAACATGAGCAGGGGCAGCGCAAGGGTTTATGGCGCTCGCAGCTGGCTAGCCGGGCGCACACACGTGCACCGGCCTGTGTGATGACATCATGCGTGACGTCATCACGGGAGCACGTGCGCCACCACCAGCCCGATCACTGCGGCGGGCGGCCTCTGAGCTCTCCCGCTTGGTTGCCTGCTCTGCCACAGATACCTGCCGGCGGCGGCTGCGCCCAGCCAGGGGCTTGTGCTGGCGGCGGCGCGGGGCGGGAGGGATAGGAGGCTGCTGCTTTGTGGCGCACGCTCCCGCCCCTGCGCCTCCTCCGGCGCTCCCTCCATCACCCCGCGCCTGAGGCCACCGCCTACCTGGCCTCAATGGGCGCGCCAGCCCTGAACATGAGTGCACAAATCACTCACAACTCAGTTTTCTCAACTTTGTCAATATCAAAAAATCACCAGATGGCTATAATGGAAGAAAGAGAATCATTTTGTCTTTTGAAAGCATCTCATGATCTTCTACCAACTGTCTGAAGAAAACTTGATGCCATCAATTGTAGGGAGCTGCAGCCAGTAAAGAATTCCCTGCAGCTTGTTCTGTATTGCACGTGTTTTAAATGACCTGTTCTTGACTGAAGATTCCATGTTTTTAGAATGTACAAAGTGGGCACACGCTAAAAACAAAAACATTTACCACTGGAGTCCAGTCGATCAGTGCACACATATTATTGTGACAGTGCATGTTGATAGGATTATAGCTAGTACATGCTCCTGATAGGGTTTGTTGGAATGTCAAAATCAAATCTGAACAGAACTGTTGTGATTTTGAGTGTGTACATGAAAGAGATCATGCAGTCCGATCCCATGTCTGTTAACTCTGACAAGTCATTGTGTCATTCCCAAGAAGCATGCAAAGAACTGTTGCCTTTATTTATATCTTGATCATACATCAATGCTATTTGATGGTAATGCCCTTTACCATTAAATATCTAAATGAATAAATAATAGTGCAAGTACAAAATAAAGACCATAGAAAATAAAAACAATGAGCAATGGCTTTGCCTGGCTGTAACAAGGGGGGAAAGCACACCACCTTTCCCCTTCCAACAGGAGCTCATAATTTACAATTGATTCATGATTGCTGCCAGAGAACCAGCTGAAATTGAAAGAATAGGAAGTAATCAATTAGACTGGAAGGAGAGGAAGGAAGGGAGAAAAATTTAATGGAACACTAACTATGACAATCTGCAGTTGTTTTGACTGTGCATATTAGACAGCCTGGCTCTGTAATTACATTTAAATGAAAAAATGATCACCACATCTATAAAATCAGCATATATAAAAAGATGGAAAGGAAAAAAACAGATATTGTTATCTGGATTTTTCATAAAGAACTGAGCAATTGTGTAGTGGCAATTCTAGCCTAAACTGGTGTGGAAGTGGAACTTCTTGTGTCCGTTATGAATACTGAGTGTAGAAAATAATTCAAAAAAGAATTTGAAGTCTATCTCAAATGATTTAAGGTTTTATATTCATGTTATATTCATGTGATGCAGAAAGCAAAATAAAATCTTTAAACCTCAGTTGTGAAAAGAGGCCTAAGAATGGATTCAATCTATCGTGTCTTCTGACAAGACACATTTTCATAGATTTTTTAAAAATTATGTTGGTCTGTAATCATAGCAAAAGTTGAGGCACCTGTCAGACAAACATCCAAATTAGAGATGGTAACGAATCAGGAAAAAACCAAACCATGCGGTTTGTGGTTTATCGCATTTCACAAACCACAAACCACAAACTTGCACGAACCGGTTTGTTTGGTTCGTGAAAACCGCACATCCAGGTCAGCAAATAGTCACTTCTGGGTCAGCAGAAGGTCACTTCTGGGCCAGCAGAAAGTCACTTTTGGGTCAGCCGAAGGTCTGCAGGAAGTCCATCCCCTGTTGCCTAGGAAACTGATCGGCACCAGGCTGTCTGCAGTAACGAACCCAAAAATGACCCAAACAAACCAGACTAAAGTTCGTGGCGGTTCATCAGAAATGGGCTCTGATGAACTGCTGGTTGGTGAACCACGAACTGGCTCGGTTCGTCATGAACTTTCAGTTCATGCCCATCTCTAATCCAAATGGATCCTCACTGGCTACAGATGCCCACTACAAATATACAGAAATGTTGTGCCTGTTTAGCTATCATCTCTTCCTCAAAGATTCCTGGGAATTGTAGTTTGGTGAGACACCCACCCCCATTAAAAATTGTCAACAGTCCTCCACACAGAATTATAGTCCCCAGGGTTCGAGTTATTATTGCAGAACAGTTTAGGACTCTGGTGTAGTTATTCATAAAGAATGTTACAATGACGGTGACGATGTGTCTCACAGATCCTCACAGATCGGTCAAAATGAAAAGCAATATAAGGTTTAAAATAGTTGAAGTATGAACTTACTTTAGCAAACCAAAAAGCATTTCAACTCTTAACTTCAGCTTGGCTTTTAAAAGAACTATCAAAATACCTGTTGGTTCTGTGATTTCTCTCACTCAGGGGAGAGGTCATAGCTCAGTGGTGGAGTACAGATTTAAATTTTAAATGAAGGAAAGGTTCAATAGCTTTAACCAGGGTGGCTAATGGAACCTCTGAGTGGTAGTTGCTAGAGGCACCATGTATGATGGGGGGATGGGGAAATGGGAGCCTGGCCTCTGGTCCTTGGCTGTGGACCTTCCAGGGAATCTATTGACTACTGTGAAAAGCAGGATAATAGATTAGACAAGCCACTGCTCTGATTCAGCAGAATTCTTCTTAAAGTCTTATGTATAGATCTTCAACTAATGCAAATTAGCAAGAATCTGTTAAAGCTAATAGAGGACCATTGATTTAAGCAATTTTGAACATTAAGGGAAAACAGCAGGTTGCTTAAAAGCTGTTAGAAAGGAGCTATTTTTTTAAAAAAATCTCTCAGTTTAAAATGAACAAGAATGCCATAAACAAGAGAGAGAAGAAATACACAGTCAAAACCACAAATGCTATTTTCTACGTCAGTTGTCGATTTGCAGTGCAATCTTGAGTTACAGCCTTCTAAGCTGATTGACTAGAATGTACTTAGAAGGGTGTAACTCTGCTTAGGATAGTACGGTAGAAGAAGCCTCACAGCGTACTGCTCCCCAGCACTCACATTACAAAGAGAAAGCTATACAGAAGAATAAAACCAAGTCATACCGATAAGTATCCTAGGATCGCATCCATATGTTTATGCCTGCTTCCCAGGTGAACTCTTCATCATATGTCCAGGTGTCTCCCATCACTTCTACACTCTGCAATCTAGATACTGCCAGACAAGCATACCAAGTAATCACTGTGGTGACGTCAGATGCCATAGGCCTTGCCCTGCTAAGGGAGGCTTCAGTGCTCTATCTCAGAGCTATCCCATGTAAAGACAAGCACTTTTATGAAATATCACAAGGGAAAGGGATTTTCAGTTATCTAACTTGTTTCATCAGGTAACCAACACTTCAACACCACAACTTTTCTTCACTGCTCAGTGATTCCTTTTCCAAGTTTAGCAGCATTACAATGGAGATTCTACATGTCGGTGGAAATTGCACAACTGAAATCATTCCTCTCCCAGATTTTCCTGTCCATACAGAGAACAGCTTGTTCTGACCATGACTCCACCTCTTCCCAATGTTCACTAACAGCAACAGAGGTATTTTTTGCAAAAATGCGAACTGATTTGCACTACTATTTCATGGTACCACTCCCTAGAATTGCCAGCCAGTAGCAGGAGATGGGTGCGCCAGAACATGGGAAGAACACCAGTGTCACACACAGTGTGACATCACGTTGTTCTAAAAATCACTGGTTTTCCCTGGAAGTGACATCATTCTACATGTGGTGGTGGTGGTGGTGATGATGATGATGATGATGATGATGATGATGATGATGATGATGATGATTCTGCTGCTGCTCAGAGTGGCAGTATGAAGAAAGGGTTGCTGGCATGAGGTCTCAAATCCTGGCAACCATGCTACTTCATAACCCCAGACTACTATTAACCAGTGAACCCACTAACCCCACATCCAATAACCAGGAAGCAATCTGTGGGGGAAAAATCCTCCCCTATAGGACTGCTAAAGCTAATAGAGCCTTGTTCAGCCTTGTTCAGCTGTTATAATATTGGAACTCCAAGTACGCACTGCTCTTTTAATATGCATGGCTGCCATTTTGTGTGAATATGGCACTGCACATATTTTCCAGCTGTAATACATGTGATGGTAAACACAGTTGATTGAGGGTGTCATTTGCCTATATCAAAGCTGCAATATATATATATTATTCATGTAAAATGGTGACCGCATATATCAGGAATACCGCAGGCAAAGGTAAAACATACATCTAAAATGTAATTCCCATTATGCAAATGCCCCATTATGCAAAGGTAATACCTAAAACATCCATCTAAATTTTAATTCTAGATTCTGCCCTGATACTGCCCATGCCCTCAAGGTTCAGACCTGCATCCCTACCCCAAGAGCCTCTGTATCTTCTGACACAGTGCCCTCTGGAATCAGTTTTGTTTAATGGCCTCCAAATCATTTTGGCCTCTGAATCCTTGCTTCAGTGGCAAGCCATGAACAAGTCACTTCCTTTCAGCCCCAGCTCATGTGTTTTCCCATGATGAAAGAGCATGACGAAAGAGCCCCTCCCCTTCCCCATGCAGATAACATAAACTATGGTAAAACCTTCCTTTGATCAGCTTTCCTGTCCAGGGACACCAGATGTTTGATTGTGTTTTCATGACCTCTCCCTCAGACAGGCAGGTGAGGAAGGGGAAGTAATGAAAAAAACAAGACCTTTGCGCAATCAGGTACTTGGGTGGAGACCCTGGCTGATACATCATGTTATGGTGGAAAGAGGAGGAAACATACAGCACAACTCTTGCCAATTATTAGTTTTTTAAAGCCACTTTCTAGTTCATGACAAGATTCATAAGATGACTCCAGCAGATATCATTTTGGCTTGAAAACTTTGCTATGATGGCTTTCTACGGCCTAACTATATGACGTGCTATTCCCACATCCATCCCTGGGTCTCCTCCAAGTCAAGTAGACATTTGCAAGGAGTTCCTAGCTTAAAACTAATATCTCTAGCGTGTGTGGGCTGGTTCAGATCACTGGGAGGGAGAATGTACTCTTTCTACACCTCACACTGTTTTCCTGTCCTAAAATGGCTGCATTGGAGCCATTGTTTGCTTTGTTGAGGAAACTTTCATGTACACATGAAACTTCCATCAGCACACATGAAGTTCCCCACTGGGGCAAATAACAGCTTCCTGGGCTATTTCAGGTTGGGAAAATGGCTCGGCACGTGTTGCTTATGCTTGTCCTTCCTGTTTATTGTTAGCAACAACGGGGGTGGCCCCTCCTTTTTTGTTGTCCTTCCTGTTTAGACAGCAACATTTATCTGGTTATAAGGATAATTTGATATTAACTGACCACAAAAATCAGAAGCATCATATGACATGTTCCAGCTGCAGTCCATGTATGACCATTATGTTGACCTCTTCCAGTCATCTATCTCTTTTTGATCATTATCTGTCCCAAATAAACATACAGCAACAAAGATGTATTGATCAACCATATATAACAAGGTAGTTCCTACTGATGTCATTTTAACCTTATCATAAGGTGGGAGCTATTATTGGTTAATTACAAGCAAGGACAGCCTTTAACTACCAAGCTAAGGCAAGCTTTAGATGTCCATATAGATCTGCTTGCAGATAAAGCCATCACAACATCTTTAACAACCTTCTTGATGGACTACTTATCAGGAGATTCAAAGCTTTGAAAAAGAATGGGCTAAACTATGAATAAAAGATTAAATGTATACATCTGTCAACTGACCCACACAGCAGCCATGTGAGTAGACAAAAGATGAATCATTTAGGAAGCAATTAAAATGCAGATGTTGCAATGAGTCTGGCTCAAAACATTCTGAAACCTAATTTGTATGTTGCAATCTCCCTAATTTATTAATGATATCTAAATAAAATCTGAAGTGTTATGGGGAGTCTGGAGTCTTTACAGCTTATATCTATGGCATGATTCATTAAATTACTATAAGACATGACAATATCTACAGATGTTTTCACCTAGAAGTTCAGTCCCTGACATAAATAGAAATGCAAAAAAAGAAACCCACACTCACGTTCAGGTTACGTGTCCAGACATTTCGAATCCAGCCCGGATCCTTCATCAGTGGAATCTAAAAGCAAAACAGAAAGCATAACTAATGATTACAACTCATTCATCATTCAAATGCGTTATCACACCCATCTATCAACTCCTGCTAACATCTCCATGATCTGCCACAAAATTGTGCCTCCTCTCTAAACGTTGTTTGAAATATGCATTTGTCTTCAGTGGGAATTGGTGTCAGATGTCCACTATGACTTTTGAATCCCAATTACCCTTATAAAGTTTTTGTAACTCTCAACAAACTTCAACTATATATACTCTAGGAGACCCTCTGGCGGGGTCATTCTAAGCAGGTATACTCAGAATCCAACTTTGGTCTATTCAATGGGTTTACTCCCTTCAAAGTGTTCTTAGGAGTAGACATGGGCACGAAACAGAAAAAGCCCAAAATGAGAGTTTCGTCGCGATCCACGAATCGCAAATCACAAAATTGACACATTTGCTGAAATGATTCATTAGTTTCATGACTCGTCAGAACCCAGGGCATTTCAACGACCCCCTTCATACCTCGAGATGCCAAACTCACAGGGAGATGTATTGTCGAAGGCTTTCACGGCCGGAGAACGATGGTTGTTGTGGGTTTTCCGGGCTGTATTGCCGTGGTCTTGGCATTGTAGTTCCTTATGCCAAGGACAATGCCAAGACCACGGCAATACAGCCCGGAAAACCCACAAAACCATCTCACAGGGAGACTTCAGCAGGCTCTCCTCCACCCACCTTCCCAGTTTGCAATACATTGATCAGGAAGGTCAATGGGAAGGATGGGAAGGGAAGTGCTGCCAGAGTGCATGACTGAAACGGGGAATGGGAGTTGCTGGATCAGAGGAGGACGAAGGACTGGACATAGTGGAGCTGGTTGGCTGACAGACCTGCCTAACAGGGTTTGGAGGGGTGAGATTGGTGTGCTCATGGCTACAGAAGGCCCACCTCCTTGGTTGCTTAGGGGATTGAACCCCAGCTCATGGCTGTATAGGACAGAATGGAGGCTCTCCAGATGACTAGGAGAGCTGCCAATCAAGGGTAAGTGGGCTATGATTGGGGTTTCCAATGGCAACAAAAAGTCTGTGCCCATTGTTGCCTAGGGAATCAATGGATCAGAGTCAGCCTGTCTGCAGTTATGAATAGTTCACAAGGCTAATGAAATAGGCCAAAAATCATTAATTTCGTGATAGTTTCTTGATAACCAGGGCCCACAAAATGCTGTTTCGCAACACACGAAACGGCCCATTTCATGACAAAATTTGCTTCATATTTCGATTTGTGCCCATGTCTACTTAGGAGTCCCCTGTGAGTGAACTGATGACTCTTTTTATTGGACCTTGTGTTAAATTGGCTCCTCTTTGTAACATCTCTCTTCTCTTGCCCTTTCTGTTGTGAATATCAGCGCATCATATCAACGCATCAACCTAATGTGTGTACATGTCAAGGCATCTGATGAAGTGATCTCTGGCTGACAAAAATTTATGCTGGAATTAATTTTGTTAGTCTTTAAAATGCCACTGCTGTTCTATTTTACTTCTAAGCAAACACAGAGAAGATTAGATACTCAGCTCAGGAGAGATTAGACTGTTTGAGTTCATAGACCTGAAATTCAGTCATGTTCATGTAGTTACTAGTACGGCATATTGTTACACATGTCCCACTTACCAAGGAGTGAAAAGTTCCAGGGTTAGTGTTTACCTGTACTGGTTTCTTTTAGATTAAGAGAGAGCACTAGAGACATGTGGCATTTTGTATTAGCTTTATCTGTAACACACAGGTTCCCTGACCTGGATAGCCCAGGTGAGCCTGATGTCATCAGATCTCAGAAGCTAAGCAAGGTCAGCCTTGGTTAGTAATTGGAAGGGAGACCTCCAACAAAGACCTGGGTTGCAGAGGCAGGCAATGGTAAACCACTTCTGTTAGTCTCTTGCCATGAAAACTCCACCGGTGTCATCATAAATCAGCTATGACTTGAGGGCACTCTCCACCACATAATGCACAGGCGGTCCAGAGGTGGAGGTGTAGATGCATTCCTGCAGAGCAGCAGATCCACTCTCCCACATTAGATCCCAGAGAGGGAGAGAAAGAGAGAGAGAAATCCTACACCCCATGGTGCTTCAGCCAACTCAGAGCATCTGCTTCTTTCTCTGACTCATCTAGGGGTGTCTCCTGCTATACCTGGAAACCTATGAAATGGGGGGGGGAAGAAAAATCCCGCGAGGGGTTGAAACGAGCAATGCTTCAAGACAATAGCTTATGAAATTAAATCACCCGGAATGACCTTGAACCAATTTCATTAAGGTCTATGAAACAAACTTGCAATGCTCCAAAAATTTGAAGTATACAAAATAAACTTACAATAGGCAATGCCTCACAACATATACTTCATGGGGGAATACAAACGTAAATTCCATTAGGCAACGCCTCACAACATTCAGGCTGAATGGTTTTACACCGTTATATACAAACAGGCAATCCTACTATACAGTGTAATACAAGCTAACTATATACAATTGTAATCCATATAAACTACGTGGCAGTCCAATGAGTGACAATAGTGACGCGTTGGAGAGGGGGGGGCTAGGCCACCCTAGCGTCGTCAGACATCTAAACACGCCCAATCTGGGGCCGGCTGAAGCACAGATTTCGTCCCACGCCTCGTCAGGATCGTGTGCGTTGTGTTGTCTTATCCTCCACGTTCGCGACTGTATAGTTCTTGCATCTACAAAATAAATACACCTTGACAAAAACAAACTGAATAGACTGCTCCATAGTAGGTACCCATATAAATTTCATAACAGTAACCTGTTCAATCAAACAGTATTCATAGCCTGCGTATTCACAGTATTTTCCCCGTGCCAATAGCAAACGGCGGCAGTAAATTTCTTAGCGCGCCGTGGATTGACTGGGACGCTCATCTTTAAAGCAAATCAAACCAGCTACCAACACTTCTTAAAAGGGCAATGCCCCCACCGGAGAATCTGGAACTATAGGAAACAATTTAAAGCCAATTCACTATTCAAGCCCTGTGGCTTTACAGATTTTAGTCTCACACTCCAATAGGCTTCTCTCCGCAGAAGCGCAGTCTTAAAAGGGCAATGCCCTCACCAGAGAATCTGGATCTATAAGAAACAATTTAAAGCCAATTCACTATTTAAGCCCTGTGGCTTTACAGATTTTAGTCTCAAAATCCAATAGGCTTCTCTTCGCAAAAGCGCAGTCTGGTTAAAACTTCCCCTCTGCATCACTTCTAGTACCAAGACCCGAAACACACTCTCATGGTCATTCTCCATGTAATGTTGCACCAAAGGCGCTTCTACCACCTTATTACGAATACGTGAGAGGTGTTCTAAAATCCGGGTTTTCAACGGTCTGGAAGTGCAGCCCACATAAATGGACTTGCATGGACATTTTATTAGGTAAACCACCCCTGTGGTGTAGCAGGAGGCAAAGTGATGAATAGTTAATTTGTCATCCCTGACCTTAAACTCTCTGCCTTCCCACATCAGACTGCACATGGCGCACCTCCCACATTTGTAATTTCCCTGGGGTAAGTGTGCCTTCTCTGTTGGCGTGTCAAGGCGGGCATGGACCAAGCTATCACGGAGGCTAGTTGTCCTCCTAAGGCCACAAAGTGGTCGATATTCACAGCCTTTAATATCCTGTATAATGGTCCAATGCCGGTTCACTACTTTCTTAATCAAATTAGCGATGGGGGTATAGTCCAATGCCCACCTGATCCTATCTTCATTCCTTCTGGTCTTAGTTTGGAACAATGTTCTCCTATCTACCATCCTAGCACGCGAGAAGGCTGTATCTATAAGTCCTTGTGGGTAGTTCCTATTTAAAAAATCTTTACACAAAGACCTCCCATCTGTCAAAAAATCTTTGGTGGTGGATGAATTGCGCAAGAGGCGCAACAGCTGTCCATATGGGATATTCTCCTTTAGATGCCTGGGGTGGAAATAGTGAAAATCCAAGTATGAATTACGGTCAGTGACCTTTTTAAACGTTCTTAACTTGACCGTACCTGAAGAGTGTCTATATGTACTGACATCCAGAAAATCAATTTGGTCTTTGGCGTAGCGCCAGGAAAAGTGAACATTCTGGTCCCGGTCATTGAGCCAGTTACAAAATGGTTCTATCTGGTGAGCGCCAGAAAACAAAAAATAAAGATCATCAATGTATTGCCGATAAAAGCAAATATTACTCCTAAAGGGGTTAGCCTCATTCATAATGTTAGTCATTTCCCAGCGTGCCATAAAAAGATTAGCGATGCTCGGCGCAGCCGAGCACCCCATGGCCACACCCCATTGTTGAAAATAAAATTGATGCTGGAATTTGAAGTAATTTTTCTCTAAAACTAGATCCAACAGTTGCAGCAAAAGTGGTATTGATAGCGGAGATTCTGCCCCCATGTCCTGTCTAAGTGATTCTTCAACAACTTGCCTAGCAGCCTCGTGGGGAATAATCGTATAGAGGGAGTTCACATCCATTGTTAAGAACATAGCGTCCTGTTCCAATGGAAGGTCCTCTACCTGGCTAATAAAATCCTTCGTGTCCCACAATGGATAGTCTATCCTAGTCACAGCTGGTTGAAGAACCGAATCCAAAAGTATTGCTAAAGGTTCTAAAACAGAACCGCAGCCTGCCACAATCGGTCTGCCTGGAGGGGGGAACCCTTGTTTATGCACCTTGGGCAATATATAAAATAATGGAATCCTTGGGGATTTCTCCTGTAAAGCATGATATAGATTATCCTCAATTTCCCCCATCTCCCTCGCCTCATCCAATACTAACTTAATGAGGCTTTGGATATGGCTCATCGGGTCTGATGGGATCTTTAAGTAGCTGGTGGAATCTTGTAGTTGTCTGAGAACCTCCTGAGTATACAATCCCTTGTCCATAATGACTACCCCGCCCGCTTTGTCAGCCGGTTTAATCACCAAAGTGGAATCTGAACGCAAATTCTTTATTGCCTGTCTCTCTTCACGGTTCAGGTTATGCCGAACTCGATTGCATTTATCCTCTACCGCGGTAATGTCCCTCAAAACCATAAATTCAAATGTATCAATGCGGTGGTCACTAACAGGGGGAACAAAAGTCGATGTGCCTTTAAGTCGACGGGGCAGCGAGGGGAGTGCGTCATATGATTGGGCGTGTTTAGATGTCTGACGACGCTAGGATGGCCTAGCCCCCCCTCTCTCCAACGCGTCACTATTGTCACTCATTGGACTGCCACGTAGTTTATATGGATTACAATTGTATATAGTTAGCTTGTATTACACTGTATAGTAGGGTTGCCTGTTTGTATATAACGGTGTAAAACCATTCAGCCTGAATGTTGTGAGGCGTTGCCTAATGGAATTTACGTTTGTATTCCCCCATGAAGTATATGTTGTGAGGCGTTGCCTATTGTAAGTTTATTTAGTATACTTCAAATTTTTGGAGCATTGCAAGTTTGTTTCATAGACCTTAATGAAATTGGTTCAAGAGCTTAAGGTCATTCCAGGTGATTTAATTTCATAAGCTATTGTCTTGGAGCATTGCTCGTTTCAACCCCTCGCGGGATTTTTCTTTCCCCCCCCCCTCATTTCATTGGCTTCTGGCGAGGGCAGCCCTTTATTTTCTGATACCTGGAAACCTGCCAGCAGCAGCATCCAAACCTGACTGCCACTCAATAGGGCAGGAGGGGGGAATGTTCTGAAAATTGTTCTGACATCATGGCCATTTTCACACTGCTTACCAGATCATGCAAAACTCCTGGAACGACACGCCTTCCTGGCACGATTTCCCACGGTAACTCCAGTTATTGCGGGAAATCGCGCCAGGAAGGTGCATCATTCCGGGAGCTTTCACAATCGGTAAGCAGTGTGAAAGAGACGCACATCTGGGGAAAACCTGAAAATGAGAGCATTACGTTGACATAGTATTTGAGGATTCACCATAGACTCTATGACAAAACCATAGAATTTCCTATGAATCCTAGAGAGCCATATCAACACAATGCCATCACTTTCAGGTTCACCCCCGAAGTGCTGTCACACCATTGCTCCAATGGCACTTCTATGTCCCCACTCCCTCCAGACTCCTAATCTCCTCTAGAATCTTAACCACCCTTTTTATACACACACACACCTGCTTTCCTCTTCAATAAAAAGAGGGAGAATCACTTACTCCAAACCTCCCATTGTTGATTGGACACAGCATTTCCTAACAATTAAGTATATAAATCGAACGTTATTATTATTGTTATTTCCTAACAATTAAGACACATTGAGGAAATATCTATAATCATTATGAACATTTATTTATATAACCCTCCTGCTTTCTTTCTTCCAAAACTGTCAGGATACAAGGCAGGTCACAAATACAGTACATGTACAATACAAAAATAATCATCTGTTACATTCATCAAAACATGTATTTAAAACAGGCAGTTAAAACAAATCAGCTATTAACATTCTTTTGTCCTAGGTACCGGTTCCCTCCAGGCATACCATGTAGGGCCAGCACATAAGATATAATCATGGTAAATTTACCATGATAACGCCATGATTAAAGCCCACAGTGTGCCCTTCTCTAGCTTCTTTAAGCAGCAAACACTGAAAATATCATGAACACCACCCCAAGGGCCAATTTTAATACAATAGCCCAAAGGCAAGAGATGGCTGGAAAGACTTCTCTTTGGAGCCATAATGAATTATTTCAAGCTCCTAACCACACAAATTAGTTCCATTGCCCATTAATCTTTTCTAGCACAACATATTCTCCTTCTGTTCTCTGTAATCTACCTTGAATCTCTATTTTTAAAAATGTTCATGGACCTCCAAATGGGGTTCCTTGGGCAGCTGAAATTTCAGAACAGGTGGTATAGATTATAGAAGCATACCGATTCTTCAAAGATAAACTTAATTGAGGTGAATGATCTTTAAAACTGGATATGAGAGAAGGCTTGCAGAGCAGCTTTTGGCAATGCCGATCAATTATAAATTATAAAGATCACCACAGTCATCAGTTCAACACACACTTTGCAGAAGTTTCCTTTGTAAGATTTCCACATGCTGTTGTTTTAAATATCATTGTTTTCACTGAGCTGTTCAATATCCCCCTGAGGGACTTACTAATTCAAAATAAGGATACTGTGGTATGAAATGACTCACATAAGATTGTGCAGGAAGTAATTTGGGTCTGAGTGTCTTCCAATGAGCAGCTTTATGCCTTGATCATCAGATGGCTAAGAAGACGAATACTGTATGGCTGCAGTTGTGCAAGGCTGTTAATTAGATCCTGTATGGTAGTTATTAGGTGCAGTGTGGTTGGCCTCCACTGATCATTTCTGCACATGCAAAGTGGCAGCGATTTTCACTGATTCTCCCCTCTCATGGCAGACCTCTGACTCTCCCTATATGCTGTTTTGGGGATCGACTATCCCCTAGAAGTGGCATTTGGGGATGCAGCAGGGGTGGGAGACCTTTCCATCAGTAGAGATTTTCGGTGAGATCCAAGCCACAATTAAAAGATTAACATAGGCTGAAGCACCTGTGGAACACAAGCACGTTTTGGCCGAGATCAATGCACATTAGACACTTTGAAGTCCCATTATTTTAACCGGAGAAATGGGAGTTTAAACTTCCGTCTCGTCTATTGCAATCAGGGCTTAAATTGGGGTGGGTTGTGCCTACAGCTTAGTTCAAGCAATAGCCCATGTCTGAAAAAAAAACCTTTCCTTTTGATTGGATACATCACCACGGCCTTTTTAGGGAGAAGAGTTACTTTTATTGAAAGTGTTTCTATAAATCAAGGAATAGCATTTTTTTACAGGAACCTCCACAAACTCATTGCCACCTTGGCTGGAAACTCCCAGAAGGACTGGGGAGTCATAGACTGTGGAACCTGACACTGTAAGAATTGCCAAAATCTCTATGTTTTTTACCATAAAGATTTGTGGGATTCCTAGAGTGCTCATGTCATGCTATCATTTCCAGGTAGGCAACCAGAAATCACATCATAGCATCATGTGATAATGGGTTTCCCCTCATTTCTGTTTCCACTGCTCCATTAAGCAGCAGTGGGAGCATGGAGCACGGGGGCAAGAGGTGCCTACTCTGGCAAGTAACCTGGCAGCTCTAGCACCAACACAAGCTCCCAGACCTGGCTACGCCACCCAAAGCTCCACAGGACCTTTAGAAAAGTTTAAGCATTTTTCTAAATCTTAAAATTTAAATATTGTAGCAAATACATATCAGTTCAGATGACATACGTAATAAACGCTAAGGCACAGGGAACAACACAGCCTGGCTGGGAATGGCAAGAACAATAAATGTGTTGCAATATGTTAGGCAATTATTCAGGAATCTGAAGCAATGTGATGTCAAATCTTTGGGAATAAAAACAATGTTGTATACTCAGTCTGGAAAACAACTTTCTTCACATAGTGATATAACCAGCTCGTGACTATCTGGGAAACTTGCCAAGAGTTTGAGGACAGAGTAGAATGCAAGTTGACACTCCTTTGCAATGCAGAGTTATAAATAACATTCAACTGCTATAACTCTCAGCGATGGAAAAGCCGCATAAGCCGCAAGTGAACTTTGAATATTACAGGGCGAAGCATTTAATGTTATGACCAAGCACTGGTTCACATTTGTAAAGTCAATTACCTGATGCCAAAATTAAGTACTTCTTTTCAGCGTTGAATGTAATAGGATGGTGTGGGCATAAGCAAGATGTCCCACATGACTTTCATAAAAGATGCATGCACATGTCCACGTACAATATATAATGAAGTAAAAAGTGTATTTAAAGTTTTCAGCTTTGGGAATTAAATATCCCAAGCAATCTGATTTAAAGTTGAAAAATGACTCTTTTATTTATTCGTATATTTTTATATCTCCCTTCCTACAAGGAACCCAGGGTGGCACATGTTGTTCTTCCCACCTCCATTTTATCCTCACAACAGTCCTGTGAGGAGGGTAAGGCAGAGAGAGAGTGCAACTGGTCCAAGGAGCTCCAGGACAGAATGGGCATTTGTACCTAGACGTCTCATATCTTTGCCCAGTGCTCTAACCACTATACTATACTGGTTCTAAAAGGAAAAGGCTGAATGAAATTTAAGGAAGAAATATGAAACGAAGGGAGAAAACTATGTACAATCACAGCGTTGTTTGCTGTTTTCACACAACAATTTTCATTGCTGAGGTAACAAACTTGCTTTTCAAACTGAACAGAATCTTGTCCGTTTAGCAACAAGTCCACAGAAAGTAAAGTTGAGGAAGGCTTATTCTGCTGTTTAAGGAAATGGCTTGCTGTGGCCAGGCCAAGGAAACAAGAGGATTCAGGGTTTGGCTCTCTTCCCTGCTTCAAATATCCTATGCAATTGGGAAATGATACCACCAGGGCTTTTTTTCTGGGAAAAAAGGTGGTGGAACTCAATGGGTTGCCCTCGGAGAAAATGGTCACATGGCTGGTGGCCCCGCCCCCTGATCTCCAGACAGAGGGGAGTGTAGATTGCCCTCCGTGCCCCTCTGTCTGGAGATCAGGGGGCGGGGCCACCAGCCATGTGACCATTTTCAAGAGGTTCCGGAACTCTGTTCAACTGCGTTCCAGCTGAAAAAAAGCCCTGGACACCACAGTCCCAAATCCACGTATCTGTTAGGGATTCCACATGCTTCACAGCAAACAGGTTCAACCAGCAAACATACAATGTTCAAGAGCTTCAATCGCTCATGAACTGAGCCTTGACCATCCTCACCAGACATCTCAAACAACTTCTGAACAGCTTTGTGGCTATGCAATAGCTGTAGTTAGGGATGACAACCTCCAGGTGGAGGCTAGAGTTATCCCACAGTTCCAGCTGATCTCTATGTTCGAGAAAAATGGGTTAAAATAGTTTAACATCAGAGTTGCAATGGATCTTGAATCAACAGAGAGTCAGACGCCTGTTTGCTTTTAAAAAACATCGAATTCTAAAGGAAAAAGGTACATGGGATTTCTACAAAATAAGAAACTCTATAAGCTACATCTTGACACTATGGAGTACAAACTTAAAAATCATGGACAATGGAGGTTCTTCTGGTTCTTCTTCTTGACCTTTTGGGAAGGAAGTCACCTGACCTATTGACCAATAACAGTTTACAAAGAGGCCTCAGTTTCCCGGGCTTTGAATCAGATAAGGCTATTGGCTCTGTGCCTGGTTTTCTTCCAGGTCAACACAAACAATAAAACCACTAGGTAACACACATTAACCCCATAATGACTGAATTGCCGATCAAGCTGTTTGTGGATCCGTGCCAGAGACGACCCCAAATCACCGATGCACACCTGTCATCTCCCGTTTCTGATCCATGGTTCGGGGATCAGGGAGGCCAAAGCAGGGCGCGCTGCTATTCCAAGCTATGTGGGAAGGTGGGTGGTGGCGGCGGCTGCCGGGCCTGGCTGGCACGGGGAGAAGGCGATGAGCCGCCTCCCCTCATGGAGGGGACATTCACACCACGGCCGGATCTACGATTGCCAGTGCCCAGGGCAACCATAGTCAGGCTTTTGCACATGCACGTTCCTGGGTCGCCCCCCACCCACACACGCAGCAAGCTGGCTGACCCGGCACACTGCGGAGCTGGCAGCAGCGTGAGTGGCTCAGAGGCTGCCCGCGCCGTTCACCTGCCCCGCAAGACAAGGGGCGGCCGGCTTGCCCGCACGCCCCTTGTCCTGGGGAAAGGCCCCGCAAGACAAGGGGCGGCCTGAGGAAAGGCGAATGGTGCGCCCAGCCTCTCAGCCACCCGCACTGCCTTTTGCCTTTCCCCAGGACAAGGGGCAGCCGGCTTGCCCGTGTGCCCCTTGTCCTGGGGAAAGACGAATGGCTTGGGCGGCCTCCCAGCCACTCATGCTGCCATTTGCCTTTCCCCAGGACAAGGGGCGGCCGGCTTGCCTGCACACCCCTTGTCCTGGGGAAAGACTAACGGCGCGGGTGGCCTCCCAGCCACCCACGCTGCCTTTTGCCTTTCCCCAGGACAAGGGGCGGCTGGCTTGCCCGCACACCCCTTGTCCTAGGGAAAGACGAACGGCGTGGGCAACCTCCCAGCCACCCGCGCTGCCTTTTGCTTTTTCTGCAAGCCGGCCGCCCCTTGTCCTGCGGGAAAGGCAAAAGGCAGCGCGGGCGGCTGGGAGGCCGCCCGCGCCGTTCAACTTTCCCCAGGCGCGCTCCTGGGGCTGGCAACTGCACCCGGCGCCCCCTCCTTGGCGGCGCTGGGGGCAGACTACCCCCCTGCCCCCTGTCAATCCGGCCCTGATTCACACACACACACACACACACACACACACACTTAGAGCAGGGGGGGAGTTTTTAACCCGTTTCTGCCTCTCCAAATAGAGAGAGACACCCCGTCAACATGTTTCAGCCAGCTTTTAAAAAAAAGCAGGGACAGAATCCTCCATTCCTCCCCACCTGATTTTAAAACAAGCAGCCAGTCTTCCAAAAGCATATTTTAAACACACACACAGAACCATGAATGAGGTTTTCCCACAAAATACAGTGTTTTAAAAGCAGGTTAAAAACAGAGAGTGACAGACAGAAAAACACCCATTCCTCCTACAAAGCCCCGTTTTTTAAAAAAGCAAAAAATGTGGAGTGCCCATGGCTTCAGAACACCCCCTTCCCCCTCCCTCCCCTGGGTTGCTGCTCCGTGGTTAGAAGGAAGCCCTGCTAATCAAGGAAAGCTGGACTTCCATTCGGTTTTCCAGGGCAACAGAAGGAGGGCAAACACAGCTCAGGCATTCCCCTGGCTCCGTTGCTAGAAGAATAGATTATTGGCGCCTGAGTGTCTGGCTCTCTGATCAGATCCCGATGCCCCCCCGATCAAGCCCCCCCCCCCAGAACGCTGGACCAGTCGCCGTGGACGGAACCGATTCGCTGGGTCCTGATTGCGCAATTGCCATTATCGTGGGTATTTTTCAATCGTAATGCTGATCGTGCCCATTTCTACTGGCAACCCTAGCAGTAGTATTTCACCTTCATTTCTTTCTGCCTTGCAAGTCACAAATCGATTTTACACCAGGATCAAGTCATTAAATAATGTGAGGAGGGTACCATGACTCCCTTAAGGCTGTACTAAAATATAAATGTGTGAAATAACTTCGACAATAGCATATTTGCAAGTTTCAGAGACTGGGTTTGAGATGTAAAAATACACATACGCTCTCCAGGCACCAGCTAAGAACTGGAAACAAAAAAGCATTCATCATAGCAATTTGCAATGTCAATACTTGTTCTGTTCTCAGACCAAACACAGTGAACTATTTCTGTATGTGTGTTCTCTGTAATAAACTTGGGTGTATGCAGCAAAATATATCTCCCAGCCATAAATGTCCTCTATGGATGTGCAAAATGGAGCAAACGAGGTGAAAATACACCCGGAAATCATCGTTCAGCTAGTCAAAGCAGCTTCCAGACTGGTTGAGTAAAATCAGGAAACGAAGCTGTAACGCCACCGCCAATGGCAATCAACTGAACAGATCCCAAGTGGAGAGACTGAGCTCTAGCATAGCGAAACTCCATTAACAGAAAGGGAAATGTGCGTGTTGCACATGGCATTGGCATTTAGTGGCTCATCCTTGTAGGGATCGATCCGCAAATGGCTTGCTTTGCAGCAGCCAAAGGAGCAGCAGATGGCACATCAGCATTGCCTCACCAATCCCTTTCTGTGTGCTTTTAAATACAATGTAAGGAAAAGCCAACAAGCAACCAATGTGCAACATCCATACAGGCGAGCACATATGGGTCTGAAGAGGGAGGGGTTTCCTCCAGCCTCCACATCCCAGGCTGTTACAAAGGGTCGTGTTATGCAGATTATAGTGAAAACTGGAAATAATAAACCATTATTAAAGGAGAGCCACACTGAGGAGGACCCAGGCATGTGGACCAGGTCCATTCTGTGGCCTTTTGCTGCTGCTGTCCTTCACTTAGGTGCCTCCGCAAGCCAGCTGTAACCGTAAAAGTCATCCTAAGATAATGGGTTAAGGAGCACCAGAAGACACTTCATCTTGCCAGGAAAAGACTTCTTCATCTTTTCTGGGCTCTGATTAAAATGGTTAACCCAGTGCTAAATGAGTGGAGAGAGCAGAGCTGTGCACTGTGCACAATTCCACTCAAGCCTTTCCAGATTAGTATTCCATGTGGAAGCACCAGTCCACTAAGACTGATCTGCCTTCATTGTCTGTATTGAGACTGTGGCTTTGGCTTCAGTAACTTCTTGTCCATCCTTCAGCTCCGGGTTAACGATTTTAGTCTGAAAAAGGAGCTTGGGCAACTTGCCCAGTCTCTCATCTTCCTTGATAAAAAATAGAGAAAAGAAAGAGGGTCATCCCATCCCATTAACAAAACCACCCCTGCTCCGAATCTCACTTTTGTGGACTGTTTTAGGAAGGAGCAGAATCACTGGTGTGGGGGGCTATGAGTAAAACATAACACAGTGTTGATGGCATGACAGCAGCCCCCAACATTTCTCTGCCAGTGCTCTGTCATGTATTGGGTATGGTGTGAAACAGCATTATGGCCCAGGGTCAAGTCAAGATAGATCGAGGGCCAAACGCGAAGGATCGTGGCAATGTTGTCTGCATGGTCTACTCTCATCAAAAACACTGTCACTTTTGAAGGACAACAAGTGCTGAGAGACAGAGGGCATCGAATGAAGTGCCAATCATCCACTGTAACAAGAAATCTGATGCTGAGATGAACGTCTTTATTCTCTGGTTTCTCTTCAGAAGGTCTTTATTCAGAGCCCTTCAGTCTTAATTTTGAAGCCTGGGATGAGTTCTATAGTGCTCTTTCAGGGCTTTTCAGTTCCGAAGTTCAAAAATCAGAGCTGAGGATGGAGCTCAGTCAGATCTGCCCGTATTGATTCTGGCAGATGGCTCCTCCTGAGCATCGAAACTAAGGATTCACTCCTCATCATGGGAATGCAACTACAAAGCACAGAGAAACATGGCATCGACAGGCAACAGCAGGATGCAAAGATAATTTATTGGCACTATCATAAAGTAGGAATTTTTAAAAAATTGTGGCACTGTGCTGGTTGGCAATGGAGCGCTCGCGTGCTTGGATGCTGGCCAGCCAGCCAGTTTCCCACCATTGTGCCCCCACTGAAACTTGCATTCTTCAGGGTCCATTGTTGTGTGTATTTTGTGCTGAAGGAGAAACTAATTGGATTGATGGGGGGGGGACTTATGATTGGTAACAAATTTGCAGGTTTGAGTTAAGCATTAATAAAGCATTATTTTCCCACCCCACCCCTTGAAAAGAACGGTGTATGTGTGCACAACCATCCAACACTCACCTTGACACCTTTCCTTAACCATTCTTTAGGATCAGTAAACACTGAACCTCGTTGTGTGTGTGCTGAAATTCAGTGGATCAATAATTTGGAGACAATACTGTGTTCTGTGTGATTTTGGTGCCATTAAGTGCAAAAACAGCACCCCCCCCCCCGCCGCCTTGTTTCCCTGACCCCCTCCTTGAAGAGAACAGTGTGAGTGTGTGCACGTGCAGCCAACACTTGCCTTGCATGTATGCAATGGGCTGAAACTTATGAAAATGGAAAAAACTAAACAGATTATATCCAAGCTGGTACCAGTCCACATGGAACAAACCAATAATGGAATAGAGTTCATTTGGAAGCCCCAGGTCCAAAACGGAAACAGAAATGTTGTCAGTACGCACCTCTAACGCCCTCATCGCTTTGGTATTCTCACAGTGCCATCCTAAACTTACAATGACATTGAAGTCAATGGGCTTAAAGAGGAGGAACTCTCTTTAGGATTGCAGTGTAAGTTACATAACCCTTCTAAGCCCACTGATTTCAAGACTGGATTTGGAAAGCTTATGTAACTCTGCTTAGGTAAGTCTTAGAATTCCAAGCATAACTGTGCCAGGAAGGAAGACAAAGAGGAAGAAAACGGATATGAGATTTCTGATAAAAATAAACATCTAAACTAGAAGTAGACATTCTGGATAGGCCCTTACTGGTGAGTTTGTCTGGTGCATTTGATTTCTATAACATAGTTATAAGCATCTCTCAAACAAATATAGTTTGAGAGTTCTCTGAGTTCTTGAACATATGAAAATCATTACTCTTTAGGGAAATAGTCTAAACGCAAACAAGCCTTGTGACATTTGATAATGTTACCCAAAGGTCTCCAGGAAGGACAGCAAGTTCAGAACTCCATTTTTCTGGGAAGGAAGTAGTGATTCTTTAGTGGACTGATGTGATTAACAAAGCACTGGAGAAATGGAGAATCCCATGCTCTAATTTCATCCATACACATTGTGGGTGGCTTGAGCTAGTCTTGTTCAGGCTCATGTTTCCACCATCAAATGGGAAGAAATACTTCACTTGGTTACACAAAGAAAAATAAAATTATAATTCATTAATCACTAGGAACTCTTAAGAAATATTTGAACAGAAGTCTAAGGTAATGGGAAAATCTGATGCTTGGAATTATTTGGGAATGAAGGGATGCTGCTCTTTTCTGCTTGATAGTAAAGAGTCCGGTAGCACCTTTAAGACTAACCAAATTTATTGTAGCATAAGCATCTGATGAAGAGAGCTGTGGCTCTCGTAAGCTTATGCTACAATAAAGTTGGTTAGTCTTAAAGGTGCTACTGGATTCTTTACTATTTTGCTACTGCAGACTAACATGGCTAACTCCTCTGGATCTTTTCTGCTTAAGGAGATTCAAATTAAGGCCTTAATGTTGAGGATCAGTTTCAAGCACCCATTGCATTTTATACTTTTTGTGGGATAATCCGGCAAAAAATATTATCCAAAAATAATTCAACATCATCCTGTCCATATGAAATGATTGGGAGGAATCGGTTAAAATGGGATCATTTGCAAGGGACAGTTGGTAGGCAGAAAAACGGTAAAGTAACCCTTCCTCAAAAAACAGTATTTTGTTTTCATGTATTTATTTACGAAGTTTATATGCTGCTTTGTTAGCCTGAATGAGGATTTTTGGAGCACCCTATTTGCCTCATAGATTAGTTCCATGCTGAAATAGACTCAGCACCAAGCAATGAATCAAGAGAAATCCTAGTTCGTGTTGCCTGGACAGTGAGTCCTGCTTAAGTCTATGACTGTCCTCTTTCTCTGTCGAAATATTTTTCCTCAGAATTTTCCACAGAAATGACCATTTGAAATCCTACAGTATATCCAGTATATACAACTTCATGTACATTTTGCTGTCAACCTGTTTTTAATTTTTTTTAAGTACTGCAAAATCGTATTTCTCTGGGGGAAGGTGAAGGAAGGAGAAGATGGAATTAGTTACTCAACTCAGAATCAGGCCAAAAAGCCAAATGACAAGTGACCTTCATTATGACACAAACAGTGAGAACTTTGGTTTTAGGTATCATTAGTTTCTCTCAGCTGTGTCAGTGCTAGAAAACGGCCAATGTAATAACAATCTTAGTTGGAAGAGTGCCGCTGCCTAATGACTCATGAATTGCCAGCCCTTTCTTCATGATCCAGACATTTCCTGGAGATCTCATATTGATCTAATTCACCCTTAATTTATGACATAGTAAATACAATGAAATAGAAAAATGGCTGCAGGCCATATTGCATAAATACACCCATCAACCTCTTTTATTGCATTTGGCTGTTAATAGCTGCCTTGGTACATTTTATTTAGATTGTTGCAACCATTATTTCTTAGTGCTCATATTATTCAAGGACGTGCCAGATACTTTAAACCTTACGCTTCTTCAAAACTGGGAGAATAGAGGAGGTGGAGTCAAATGTGCAGCATTGTTACATAACCGCAGCCATTTTACCTTGCAGCCTCTTACGCCTGCAAGACCATAACATAAGAACATATGAGGCACCTTGCTGCTCTAAGGTTGCCAGAGGGTTTCAACAAAAATACTTAATAAACATGTAATATAAATTTGTTGACCCCCAAAATATACATGATATGGGAAGTTTATTGACAACAATCTAAATGGCAGCCACTTCCACACGTCCTTAATGGGACGGCCTGCCAACGGAACTCTGGCGGGTTATCTCACTCATTACATACATCATCTTTCCCCATGCGCAAGTAGGTCATGATGATCCCGGTTTGTAAGTGTATTTTGTGAAGCCTGTTTTGGTCCGTGTTTATTTTTGATGCAGGTTTTCCATGCGATTATCCTACCATATCAATGCATGCAGAGGCTTTTTTGCACTTCAGAAGAGCCCTCCCACAAATCTCCAAACCTTCCTCTTGCCATTACTCCTCCTTTAAACATCACACATGCATCTGGCTCACATACGCAATCGTATAATTCTCCCCCCCCCCTTTAAACTTTTTTAACAATCCTTGTGCTATTATGATATCTACGTATACAAACGGAATCATACTGCAGAGCTTGCGACATTGGATCACTCAGCAATCAGACTATCAGTCTAGGAACATTAAGAACAGAATGCCATTTCTGATTTTATTTTATATATGGAATCGTGTGAGCACTCTGCTCTGTTCGCATATTTATTAAACACTTTTGCATTTAAAACTTTGAGCAGGAAATCAATGGTAGAGAACGGAGTACTACGCATGCCCAGTTTCTACAGAAGCTGAAAGACAGGACAATGGTATAGTGCAATCCCACATGCGCTCAAAAAAAAAAAGAGGAAAGTTGGGTGGGAATGCGTCAATGTCATATGTGATGAGGCGCAGATAAAGAATGTGTTTTCTGTTTTGGGATCTTTTTTCGTGACAAAGACCCACAAAACACACATGAGGACGACGCATGTGAAAGGTGAGTTCTCAAAGCGGATCGGGAAGAAGCGACTTTGGGACAGGGAAAACCCGAAACAATTGGAATATGTGGAAGTGGCCTACATCTATTTTACATTAGACTGTGTGGCTTTTATCGATATTTTGTTTTTCAAAAACTCATATTTTGCTTCTAAACAAGTAAAAGATAATCAAGAAAACTCCTCTTACTGACTCAACACTCAATCTGTTGTGTTCAGAAGAGGAAATGCAAAGCCATGGGACTTTGCAGCAATTCCCCCTCCTGACCCACCTCCTCATCTGTCCCTCTCTTCCCCCAGTTTGTAATGACCCTGCACACTGTCCAATCTTTAGCCCAGATGGCCTCCGTGCAAAGAAAGATAAATCTGCAGCAACTTGAGTAATTTTGTAGAAGAGATTTTGGTTGGAACAGTTTGGCATGCAGGAGTGAAATCTGTCAAAGATGAGCCATAGCATAGTATAGTATAGTAGAAACGTTTAAGTTTACCTTAAAAGAAAAGCTAATAAACAAGACGTTTTTGCACGTAGGCTTAATGCAAGATGACCTATAAAGGCTTAAGTAGCCTGTGTATATCTGGGTTTATATTGCTTGGCTGTTTATTCATATTTTACTTGACTTTATAAAGCTAGTGATCTCTTGACCCTGACCTAAAAGGTAGCATACATCTGACTGACTGATAAAAATGCTAAATTTAGAAATTTCTGTCAGACACACACAATTTGATTGTAATCAGCATTTTCTTTATCTGGAGGTTACGGGTTGGATCCAGTTAGCATTTTCACTCAGTCTTGGCCAATTCCCCTCCTTATGTCGGTCTCTCATTGCTCATGTATGTTTTTAGTCCATCCAGGTCCCAGCATAGACTTCTTGGTGGGGAAGGGGGACCCTTTCATTCCTTTTTCTCCTGTGGAAAAGCTGGTAGGATCCAGCCCATTGCTTACCAAGGAGAGATTATTCAAGCTGTCCTTGCAGCAGCACCCAAAATGCTTTTCTTAGGTTATACCCTGATCAAAGGTACCTTGGGGGAAGGGCCATGCGAAAGTGAATTATTTCCATGAAAGCAACCTTCCAACAAATGAAAGTGCTGAGGGACTTCCGGTTTGGGATTCATGGAGGTCTAACGCAGCTCCACTTGCGGAGCTGACCAGACTGCCGTTTTAACCGGCCGGCGGGGTGGAAACAGCCCGCGGCCGACTGCTCTCAGGCAGAGAGCAGGCAAAGAACGCTCAAGACCCTAGGGTGAGTTAGATCTCGGACGAGGGGGGGCTCTGCACAACGGGCCCCCTCCCGATCCTTGAGGTCCCACCTTGCGACGGGTCGGCTACAATCTCTGCGGCAGTTTTGGGGCCAATTCGGCTGGCATAAGACCTGCATACCCAAGCTTCGATGGGGGGAAGAAGCTGAGAGGAGAACTTAAAATCGAAACAGCGATTACAACCCGAGAAAAGTGAAGAGAAGGTAAAGATCGTTATCTTCCGATACGGGACAGATTGATAAAATCAGAGAGGAAAAAAAGTAGATTTTTAAACTGCAACAGATTAGTGAAAAGGAGGGGAAGACTCGGCAGGAGTTGTATTTGAAAAGAGACTAAGTTTAAAGAAGTTATTAAAGAAATCGGACTATTGTTTTGAATACCTGTGGCTTTGGAGCTGTGAGAAAAAGACACCTTCGCGAGATCTGCTGTGGGAAGACGGGAGACAGGAAGTGCGTAATAACAATAGAGCGGCTGGAGAGAAGCGGCCCTTGCTGGAGGGCAGGAAGAAGGGAATCGCCATTTTTGAAAGGGGAAGGGTCGCGGCTTCAGCGGAAAAGGAAGTAGGCCATCTTGGATTACAAAATTATAGAGAAACCATAGAGAAAAGACGCCCGACATTTTGGACTCTTTAAAATTTAATTTTTGCAAAAAGACCGGGACATTTAAAATAAAAAGACGTTAAATTTTACGCCACGGAGTTAAGGAAGAGAGCGGACTCGTGGGAGCGAGCTAAAGCAAGCCCCACGATGTCAAAAAAAGAGTGGCAATCGGCAATAGAAAACCTGGACAAAAAACTTTTAGATGTGATTAGAGAACTTAAGGACACGAAATTGGAGCTGATTAAAGAGGTTAAAGAGGTTACACAGACAGTAAAATCGGAGCTGTCAGAAGTGAAAAAAGGCATGGAAACAATACAAAGTGAACTACAAGGAACGCAGCAGAGAGTTAAAACAGTAGAAGACGCGATGGAGAATTTAGCAGACACGCAACAAACAGAGATGAGACTGGTGAAGGGGAGAATGTCAGTTGCAGAAACTAAACATATGGAGAAGCAGCTACGTTTTCGTGGCTTGCCAGAAGTGGAAGGAAAGTCAGCGCAAGAACAGATGACTGAGGTGTTAGCTGAATACCTGGGGAAGGAGGAGGAGGAAGTTGGGGCTATCCTAGATGTGGCATATCGTGTGAATTCGAGAATTGCAACCCAGAGGAAACTACCAAGAGATGTGATTGTGCAGTTTACGACACGAAATATGAAAGAGAAGATTGTGACAAAACAGTTTCAAGATCTATTGGAGATTGATGGCAAGATGATCATTATAATGAAGGAACTACCTAGGTCAGTGTTATCAGACCGGAAAAAATATAAAGTGCTAATTCAGATCTTGAAGGACATGAAAATTAGGTACAGATGGGAGTTACCAGAAGGAGTGTCCTTTGAGTTTGGAGGGGCCAAAAAACGTATCAGATCTGAGCGAGAGATGGAGCGATTTATTAAGGACAATGAAAAAGACTTACCAACAAGACTATGAGCATGGAATGTAAAGTATTATCTTGGAATGTAAATGGACTAAATTCACCGAATAAGAGGAAAAATATTTTTCACTGGCTACTAAAACAAAAATGTGACATTGTTTGTTTGCAAGAGACCCATATTAGAAAGCAGGATGTAAAATATCTAAAATCTGGAAAATTGGGCAAAGAATTTGTAGCGGCCTCCAATAAGAAAAAAAGAGGAGTGGTGTTGTACATAAAAGAGGAGCTACAGCCAAAATTTGTTATGAGAGATGTGGAAGCCAGATTTGTAGCAGTGGAATGTATTTGGAATTTAAAGAGAGTGTTGGTAGTCGGACTTTATGCACCTAACGGTGCAAAAGAAAGCTTCTTTGAGGATTTGAGGAAGCATCTAGATGACCTTTCATATGACCAGATAATTCTTGCTGGAGACTTCAATGGAGTGACAGACTTGGAACTAGACAAAAAGACTACAACGGCACAAAAGAAAAGAGGATTATTACCAAAGCTCTTTTTTGAGTTGATTCAACAAGAGACTCTTGAAGATGTATGGAGGAGAGAATATCCTAAAAGTAGACAGTTTACTTTCTATTCTGCAAGGCACTCTACATTATAAAGAATTGATATGATCTGGGCCTCAAAAGACTTAGCGTTATGGACTAAGGAGGTAGAAATAATGCCGATGGTAGGCTCAGATCACAATCCAATTATGTGGAAACTAGGAAAAAGGAGAAAAAGGAAAGCATGGAGAATAAATGAGGACTTGCTACAGGAAAGAGAGAATATGGAAATATTGAGAAGAGAGACAAAGTTTTTTATACAATATAACGTGAATAAAGAAGTACCAACCAATAAAGTTTGGGATGCTTATAAGGCGGTTATAAGGGGCATACTAATGGACTTAAATGGTAGAGCAAGAAAGAAGAAAGAGGAGAAAAGACAAGAGATCGAGGAGAAAATAAAAGCCAAAGAAATACAGCTAAAAAAGAGACCAGGGAAAAAGAAATTATACCAGGAAATTAAAATACTTCAGGAACAGCTAACAGCAATGAGTAATAAAGAATTGGAGTGGAATCTTAAAAGACTGAATCAAAAAGCGTTTGAGGGTGCCAATAAACCTGGGAAGTACCTGGCATGGCAATTGAAGAAGAGAAGGGAAAAGAAAATAATAAATAAAATTTGTGAAGACAACAAAACGTATTTGGAACAGACTACCATTAGTAGAGCCTTTTATAAATTCTACGCTAAGCTGTACAATAAGAAAGAAGTAAATAAAGAATCAATAGCGACATATTTGGAGAAAACCAAACTTCCAGAAATCTCGGAGGCTTGGAGAAATAAATTGAACAGTGAAGTAACTGACGAGGAAATAAGCAAGGCAATACAATCCGCAAATTTAGGAAAGGCGCCAGGGCCAGATGGACTTACGGCTAAATTTTATAAGATAATGGCTAATGAACTGGCACCATTCCTAAAAGAGGTGATGAATGGAATTTTAAGGGATCAGAGGATTCCAGATACTTGGAGTGAAGCGAACATATCATTGATCCCAAAAGAGGGCCAAGACCTGACTAACGTGAAAAATTATAGACCTATATCGCTACTTAACAATGACTATAAAATTTTTGCGAAGATATTGGCGGAGAGACTGAAGGGATGGCTCTCGGAAGTTATAGAGGAGGAACAAGCAGGATTTTTGCCAGATAGACAAATAAGAGATAACTTAAGGACAGTGATTAATGCTATTGAATATTATGACAAGCGTTGTGATAAAGAGGTTGGTTTCTTCTTTGTTGACGCTGAAAAGGCGTTCGACAATTTAAACTGGGACTTTATGTTTGCCACTATGGAAAAGCTACAATTGGGAGAAAGATTCATCAGAGCAATTAAGGAAATTTACAGAGACCAGACTGCAGCAATTGTGGTGAATGATGAAGTGACTAAGAAACTGACGATAAGTAAAGGAACAAGACAAGGTTGCCCGTTGTCTCCACTGTTGTTTATTTTAGTATTGGAGATTCTGATGATACAAATACGACAAGATGAGGAAATCCGTGGAATAAAAATAAAGGACTATTCATATAAGGTCAGAGCATTTGCGGATGACATAATGTTAATTGTAGAGGACCCATTGGAGAACATGCCAAAAGTGATAGATAAGATTAAGGAGTTTGGAGACTTGGCAGGTTTTTACATTAACAAAAAGAAGTCAAAGATATTATGTAAAAATATGACTAAGCAGAAACAACAATTGTTAACGGAAACAACGGATTGTGAAGTAACAAGCAAAGTGAAATATTTGGGAGTCGAGCTGACTGCAAAGAATATAGATTTATTCAAAAACAACTATGAAAAACTATGGACTCAGATAGAGAGAGACTTGATCAAATGGAATAGACTGAATTTGTCATGGTTGGGCAGGATTGCAGCAGTTAAGATGAATGTGTTACCAAGAGTAATGTTTTTGCTACAGACAATACCAATCATCAGAGACTCTAAACAATTTGAAAAATGGCAGAGGAAAATATCAGATTTTGTTTGGGCAGGCAAGAAGCCTCGAGTGAAAGTAAAAGTTTTACAAGATGCAAAGGAAAGCGGCGGAATGCAACTGCCCAATCTGAGACTTTATCATGATGCAATCTGCCTAGTTTGGTTGAAAGAATGGATGACATTAAAGAACAAGAAACTACTAGCCCTAGAGGGATATAAAAAAATATTTGGATGGCACGCATACCTATGGCATGACAAAGTAAAGGTCAACTCGATGTTCCTGCACCATTTTATACGGAGAAGTCTATATATAATCTGGAAGAAGTACAGAATTTATTTACAAGAAGGAACTCCCTTGTGGGTGGTTCCATATGAGGTGATAGACCCAAGAGCTGTTGATAATGAACAACAATGTTTAACGTATAAAGAAATAACTAAAATTGAAGCATCCAAACTTAGAATAAAGACGCAAGAGGAACTATCACCTAATTACGACTGGTTCCAGTATAGACAGATCAGAGACTTATATAACTCGGACTCTGTAAAGGGAGGTATACGAATAGAGAATTCGGAACTAGAGCAGACCCTTCTTAAAGAAGACAAGAAAAGAATATCCAAGGTATACCAAGTACTGTTGAAATGGTATACTGAGGACGAGACAGTTAAAACACAAATGGTGAAATGGGCTATCAATTTTAATAAAGAAATAACAATGGAGGCATGGGAATACTTGTGGAAAACTACAATGAAGACAACGACATGTACTAATATTAAAGAGAACATTTATAAAATGATCTATCGTTGGTACATGACACCAAAGAAGATTGCGCTAGGGAATTTGAACACTTCTAATAAATGCTGGAAATGTAAGAAGCATGAGGGCTCCCTCTATCATATGTGGTGGTCGTGTGAGGTAGCTAGGCAGTACTGGGGGGAAATAATAAGAGAAATGAGTGAAATTTTACAATTTCAAATTAATAAGAACCCAGAACTCCTGCTACTGAACTTGGGAATGGAGGGAATCCCAGCTCAACACAGGACGTTGATATTTTACATGACAGCAGCAGCTAGACTTTTGTATGCGCAAAAATGGAAAGTACAAGAAGTGCCAACTATTGAAGACTGGATTTACAAATTGCTGTATATGGCTGAAATGGATAAGATGACAAGAAAACTGAGAGATCTGGACTCAGGGCAGTTTAACACAGACTGGGAGAAGCTGAAACAATACTTGGAGAAGAAATGGGAGGTGGGAGGAAAACTGTGGCAGTTTGAGAACTACTGAAGTACTGAAGTAGAGGGGGGAGACTCTACTGGGGGGAGAAGAGATAAATGTGAATTAATAAGCAGTTAGACTAATAGATTGATATATATATAGATATATATAGGTTAACAAACAGAATATAGATAGAAAATAATTAACTATAAGGATTAAATATAAGGACTGATTAACCAACAATATTTTCTTTCTTTGGTAAGATTTGTAAAATGTACCAAACTGAATGTCTGAAGATATAGATGAGTTAAATTGATTGACTATGTGATGAGAGCTATACAGAATTATTACAAAAAGATGTAATGAGTAATATATAGAGAATAAGTCAAATTGTTTGATTTAAATGAATAAATGATTTACATGGTTCATGATATATAGAAATATTTGAAATTGAAAAATGGGATAAATTGTTTATCTAAGAGGGAAATAAAGACTTACAGTTTGGGCATACAAAGTTAAAAATAGCTAAGGGTGTGTTACCAGAACTGCTCTTTATTGTAATGGGGAATTAGCTGTAGCAGTCTGTAACTATTAATATTAAGCGCGGATCTTAACCTATGTTTACGGAGGTCCTGATTCCAGACACTCTAGTGAAAAAGAGGCAGACAAGGAGTAAGGTCCAAACACGTGTATTGAGTGTAGCGTAAGCCTAGCTTGCACAATCATACAAAGAACATACAAGGTCTAAGAAATACAGAGTAGGAAATACAGAGACGTTCGCATTAGCTGGTTCCCAACGATGATAGGGGGAATACTCACTTATCCTGAAGCGAAGCAGAGACGCAACAGCGAGGTGGCCCAATGCCAGCACTGGGACCACAGACGGACAGCAAGGAAGTCTGGATAGGAATGGCCTAAGCACCGAGTGGTCTGGGAGACCAGCTTAAATACCCCAAAACGTACCCTGGGGCTGGTGCTGTACTTGGTGGTTCTCACAGATTAAAACAAAGGGTCTAATGGGCTACTGAATGGCTTGGATGGGCCACTTTGGTAATCAGATTGTGATAAGTGACACCTCAGGAAGAGGGGACAAAAGAGGGAGGGGGAAATCCAAGTGGGCTGAAAGGATGTTCCAGCGGACAGGGCTTGTCCTGATGTCATCAGCTTTGGAATGCGGAGGTTTCTTTGAGATGCATTCTTTAAGTGCTTGGGATGGTCGGCACTTAGTTCCTTCTCCGGGGCGGCTCCTAAGATATGCAGAGCGGGGCGAGGGGCTCTCGCTGCGGACGTGGTGTGCCCGCTTCGCCGAAATGGCTTCTCAAAGCAGTCTTCTCCCTCTGGGTCTTCTGGGTGCCTGAGAACATGGATGCCGGCTGGGCATAGCTGGGGCTGGATAGCAGGCTGCCCGGTAGCGAGGGCAAGCTCGGCGACCGGCCCGCGGGAGGCTCCAGACGGGAACTGACCAGGGAGCGCCTAGCCAGGCTCGCTGGAGGTTTCCCCGGCAGGCGCCCGGCTGCTAGCAGCGGCTTGGGCCCATATGAGGCAGGCTTCCATGGAGGCAGCGGGAACAACACTTTAAAACACAGTCCAAGGCAGGGAACAGGCACGGTCCGTGGCAGATGGCAATGCAGGCACGGGGCACACTTGTAACAAAGTCCAAACGCACACTGGGAATTCCAGACACAGGTCAGGGCAGGGCTGCCCAGAAAGAGAGTCCTTTGTGCAGTTACCCAAACATGGAGTCAGTAAACTACACAGTCTATAGCAGCAGCAAGGTAATTGACACGCAGGCAGGAAACTGACACGTGTATTAACACACACACGTGTAAAGCAATCTTTGGTGTAGCAGTGAAACAGCAATGCAGGAAACTTTAACACAGTTCATGGCAGGCCTTAAAGCAGGGGAGGGGGCCTACTTGGCAACAATTCCCCCCCTCGGAGTCCCCGTGACGTCAGGCGCGCGGGTCTCCGAACTTGACTTCAAAGGCGAGGTGGTCGGCAATGTCCGGCGGTCGAGCTTCGAGCGAAGAAGGAGTGGGAAGGGAAGGGGGAGGAGGCGTCACTCAAAAATTTAGTTTGGAGAACCACCTAACCGAATAAGTGCAATTTAGATCAGCCAATGGGCTGCAGGTCTCTGGGTTCACACCAGGAGGTGTGCTAAGTGCAACCGTCAGAATAAATAGCAATAATTCATAATAGTAATTCATAGTGATACAGGCAGCAATGAGCAATTCATGCATATAAATAGCAATAATTCATATTTGTGTACATTGATTAATTCATGGATGAAGGTAGTTCATACGTAATTCATGATGGATTAAAAACACTAAAAACCAGGAGCAATTCATATACATGGATTAATTCATAAGCATAAGATTAAAAGCAAAGGCAATTCATGGGTCAATTCATGAATGCAGGATTAAAAGCAATTCATACAAGGTAAAGTGAAATGTGCAAGCAGGGCATAGACCAATTCATCGAGGGTAGAGTAATTCATAAATGGTTAAAATCATAAATACATATATGTGATTAAAAGCAATAGTTCATGAAGTTAAAAGCAGCAAGAATAAAGGCAAGTGCGTGGAAACAATTCATGAGGGGGGGGGGGGGTAAGCGGCGGAAGGGTTCATGGGGGCCAGAAAAATACACTCTGCAATTAAAAACCAAATCAATATGGCTGGATTAAAATCAAATTCATAGACTGGAACTGCCTCGGCGGAGGGAGTTGGGTTAAGAAGGCAATCCAAAAGGTTAAAATCAAATTCATCGGGATAAAGTTCATGGGCGCACTTGCAGTATATAGAGGGAGGGACTAGTTCAGGGCTAAATTCATGGGAGTGAAATTCATAGAAGCGATGGAAAGAAATTCATAAAACAATAGAACAACAAAGATCACAGACGGCTCAGTCCGCAGTACAGCTGCTGGACTGGGTTGCATATTTACAAGAACAAGCAAGCTTAGCCCATGCGTTCCAAAACACACTTCCACCCCCCCTTGCTGTCTGCGTCAATCCGCAGAGCAGGGTCGGCAGGCGGCGAGAAGGGCTTCAGACACGCAGTTCTAGTCCTCATGGAGGTGGCGCTGCTGGCGGTCGTTTGGAGACGGGCCGTGGGCTGGGAGGCAGAGAAACATGTCCCCCCCTAGTCCACAAGAGGGCCTCGGAGCGGTGTCCGGCAGCAAAGCGTCCATGGGGCCGGTGCAGGATCCGTACACATAATAGAACATAATCATAGTTCATAACGGCACAAGCAATAAAACAAACAAGGGTTAAAGGAGGGCGCCAAGAATAACCATTAGGGCAGGAGGAGGTCGGGGTTGTAATGATCCAAACGGTAAGACAGCTGGAGTTGCTGGAGCTGTCGGCGGCTCCAACAGCCCAAATAAAGTAATGAGGCACATAATAAAACTTGAAAGGCCAAGATCACGATGATCGGGTGCAAAGCCAAATTATAAATTCCAGTGGCAGTGGGGCTCCAGCCAAAGAGGGTTTCCCACCACGAGTGCTCGCCGGTGGTCTTAATCCGCTGGACAAGATCCAAAATCTCCTTTCCGTTGTGGGACACAACCAAAGCAGTAGTGTCCCCGTCCCTCTGGATGCTCTGGAGGGTGCGGTGGAGCTGCGGGTGGGCCAGGAGCTCGTGGATTAGTTCCAGGCCGATGCCAAGGGGAATGGGCTTCACATATCGATAGATGGATGGTGCCACCAGGATCTCTTCTTGGGTCCAGACCGGTACCGTGTAGGTGAAATCGCAGGCTGCTACCGAAGACAGGTTGCAGAAGCAGCGGTTGACTCCCGGGATCACGGGCTTGAGCTGGAACGAGTTCAGGATCACAAAGTCGCAGGCCGTTCGCACGCAGGCACATCCTTTCCCAATATAGACCACAGCGGAGCCGTTCTCCTGGACGACCTCGAAAGGGCACTCATTGAGGGCGTCGACTTGCGGGGCTACACAGGGGTGATGAGGTGCAAAGGCTTGGTCCTGGCAGATGAAGCCGGTCTGGTCTCGATGCTGGCACCCTTGGAGGCTGACGAGCTGCCATCCGGTCGGGGTGAAGCGGGCCCAATGGTCGGGGTGGCGAGCGTAGAGGACTTCGGTGTCGCTGACTTGGAGTCCCAGAGGCACGACTGGATACACGTGGAATGACTCGTGCGCACTGGCCGTTAATAAAAATAATTTAAGCTCCTGGGTGGTCGGTGAGAATGAGGAATTTACGAGAGACCACCAGGATTCAAGCTCCAGTTCTATGGGTGACAATTTGGGCATAATCAATCTTTTAATTTCCAGGGGCAAATGCCCGTCCGTGGCTTGCCGAATTAGCCCCATGGCCACAGCCTGATTTAATTGTTGGGCTTGCATACATGCCATGGCTATTGACACGTTGCGTTCAAAAGACTGTGTCCCTTTGAGCAGCAGAGAAAAATCTCTTTCAATTTGACTCTCCCAGTTAACTAAAATGGAGCTGATCTCGTGTTGCCCATTCGAAATGGAATTTAGGGACTGCACCACCGGTTTACCTAAGTCGGAGATGCTAGTCGTGACATGGGCAAACTTATTAGCGAGAGTCTCAATGTTGACCGAATCCATGATTGCTAAGCCTCCGGCTGCAGGAGCAGTCCAGTCGGCAATGCTTCGTCTGGCACGCGAGAGAGAAGGAGAGGGATCGATCCACAGTTGTAGCCATGCATTCCAACCCTTGCTACCGGCCTCCAGATAGGGAGCGCACTGCGGCAGCCTCTGGGTTATATTTAACTCAGCTAAGTCTATGCGGATCTCTTTTAAAGACATTTGCGGGCGGACTAGAACTCTCTCTCGAATGTCAGTTTTCAAAACATGGGAGCCCACTATATGCGTGCCGCCTTGGCTTAATTGTTCATTGCTAGCAATCAAAGGGTCAATTTGGATGGTGTGGGTCTCCTGGGTCCGGATCAGCAGGGAATAATTGCCTGGTTCGTGAGTCAAATTTACAAAGAGCAGCCCAAGCCGGTGAAATTTCTCTACTAGGGGCTTGGTTTGGCATTCGGGCATCTGTTGAACCAGAATCCAATCGGGTGGGCCATGTTTGGCTAGGTCTTCCTCCTTTACAATCCAGGTCAGGTTCTCCCAGCGCTCTATAGCAAAGGAGAGAACTGCGCCTGAAGGGGGCGTGATAGTGACTGATGCAGACTCAGTGGTGGTGGTGCCTAGTAGGATGGTCATTCTAAAGGGGTCTCCTGCCTTCCATACTGCGGCCGACACTAAAACAACTCCACAGTATGGTCCGAAAGCCTCAGTGACAAATGGCGAGGTTTCGAAATTGGCAGGGGTGGTATATTTGTCTACCACCGGGACTGCGGTGGGGGCTGGCCTGATGCGGGGGAGAAACATACAGGGAATCGGAGCGAGTGGTGACACTGTGTCAGTAGGCGAGTAGCACACTAGCTCTTGGGACAGAGTTTTTACTCCCACTCATAAAATAACAAGCTCTGGGGGCCGGATCCACTGCTCTTCACAACTGCGGAAGTTAGTGCGATCCGTGGGGGTGGTCATATTGCTCTGCTGCACAACTTTGCAGACCATCATTTCATTTCCTGCCAGGGTATTTATACATCTCCAGTGGGGGTAGGGCATTAATTTGGACGGACGTCCCTCTATTAGGGTGCCTGCCAGCACGAGCAAACACAGGGTAGCCAGGTGCCTCATCTCCTGGCCTTCCTTTTCCTTTTTGTGCCGAAAATATCCTGGGGAGACCTGCGGATATAAGTACAGGTTCCCTGAGTTCATTGCAGCAAAAATAAAGAATAAAGTAAAGCGGGGAAAAGGGAGGGCGTATTTCTGCCAGCACTGTATGTTAAGCGGGGTTCGAACGAGAAGTCCCGGAGCACTAAGCGAGCCTTCCAGCTTGTTGCTCTGGGGAACTCCTGTGCGGGGGCTTCTTCCTAAAGCGTGTATATTTCAGGGGGGACGTCTTTGCGTCGAGCAAGGGTCGGCTGTGCGTTAGGCGGGATTATGCAAACTCGCCCCAGGGGTCCCTGGGTGCCTAGGCTATGTGGCCTTCAGGTGCCCCTTGCTCGGTGGCGGGCTACTTTTATTTTGTGGGCTGAGAGCTGTCGGTCCGGCTCGGCCTGGCCTTGCCGTTTTAAAGCGAAAAAAAAAACTAGAGAGCGGCTTACATTAACTATAAGGGTTGCTGCAGACGGGGGCCCTCGCTTTAATTTCCTAAAAATGGGCTTTCGTCATATGTTTGCAGGACTAGCAATTTTTGGAGGGACTCCCTCGGGAGGCCCCATTTTCTGGTTAAAAGAGAGAAATACACAAAGCAAAAGCACACGGGTGTGGGGTACTTTCGGGTTGCCCTCACTTGGAAGGCCTGGCATGGCTTCATTATAACTTCAATATGTCTCCCCCCCCTTCTTTTCCCTTATACGGTACGGGCAAGGGAAAAGATTACGTGGGGCGGGCGGCTGCTGGCGGAAAGGGCCGAAGTGGAGCCGAAGGTGCTCGGCAGCGTTTATCGAAAAGCGGCGGAGGCGGCCGAGATCTGCCGGCGCCACTGGGTCTGGGTGATTTGGGGGTCATCTTGGCGCAGGGGATTCTGGCTATGTAAATGAGGCACGCTGCCCCTTGTGCGTGGCGAACGCACCCCAATAACATATTCCAGAGGGTACATATTTACAAAATACTGGCGGGTCTTTTACTTTTGCACTAAAGCGTACTAAGTGGTGGCGCCGTATAGCCACTCACCATGACGAATATGAACATGAGTAAAAGAGGGATGTTGGGCTATCTGGGGGACCTTTTCCAGGGGAGGCACGGCCCTCAAAGCCAAAGCCGACCATCATGCGAAAGCGTGGGTCTGGCAGGCAAGACCCCGAATCTACGTAGATGCGGGATCTTCACCAGCACGGCGGGTGAAACGTTTTCAAATACAGAGATCACCTTTATTGGTGCATCTACAGTATTGGAAATCACCTTTGGGCTAAAGCCTCTCCAACCACTTCCACACAGCAACTCTCTTTTGCCTGTGTAATTTTTTTCCGAACATGCGGCTTAAAATCCAATTAAGAATCACTTTCGGTGGTGGTCCCACTTGGCCCCGGTTGCCGTGTTCCCCCCAAGGGTCCCAACTATGGGGCCCGCCTAAGAAAGTTAAAGAATAGAACTGACAAGAAATAACAAAAACACTAAATGATTATATGAAGCCAAGTTGGCTTTTTACATCTAATTTCAAAAGGGAATTGGGCTTCAGGTTCACACACACATAAAGTTAAGACTGCACAACAAAAAGGGACGGGGGCTGCGGGGACTTGAACTCAAGTCTCCTTAAGGTGGCTTTTCCACTCCTGGTTCCAATCCCTTCCAAATCCTGACAGGGAACCAGTGATTACATTTATTTGGGCTTACTTCAGCCTGGGAGAGGACAAAAGGAAGAACTGGGAGGAGGTCAGAATCCTGGTCTGGCCAGTTTTTCCATTTCAATGAGGGGTGGGGGTATAGCGCTGAGTGGGAACAGTCTGTTTTAGATGCTGCTAGCAACTGGGATTCTTTCAGGAGTCTGCTCACTTGCATTATTACATTCCTGACTGCACTTACTGCTGGAGGCTCTACCTTTTCACTAAGTTTTGGGCTTGAGCCTTTTAAAACGTGGAAACAGATACACAAATGTCTTTGAATTAGCTCGAGCACTACTAAGCCACACAGGCACAACATTAGGTTTTCTTCAGGGGTGTTAGTCAGGGAAGGCTGAGAGAAAGCTATTTGGTGCGTAGTTGCAAGCACTGGATTCTCAAAGCAATTTAAATCTTTTAAAGGAACTGCATTTTTACTTTTGTTTACCTGTTCTTCAGGATCATTGCAAGAGGGCACAGTCACAGTGGGCTGTGTATAGCTTGGCTGGGGGCAGTCTATGGGAGCCAAGACAATTTCTTGGGGAATGACTTTTAAACTCTGCACATGCTCAGAGGTTAAAGTGAATTCTGGCTTCTTGGGCATGGGGGCTGAGGCAGAAATTGGAGGCAAAGGTGACTGGCTACATGTTTCACTGCCTTTGGTGGGGCGGGGTGGTGATTCAATCACTGATTGTTCCTCTAAAGTTTTTAATCTGGCCTCAGTGAGTCTCTGGGATTCCAGGAGATTTTGCATCAGGGTTTTTAAAGTGGCAGTTTCATTATTCTGGTTCTCCAGCAAAGTCTGCATGTTAAGGAATTTATTGTGGAGCTGCTCTTTCTCTATTGTGCAAGCATTTAATTTTTCTTTTAATTCCTCATTCTCTTTATTAAGATCATTTATTTTTAAATTCTGTTCCCTGTTTACGCTTATGAGCTCATGGATTTTATTTTGCAGTTCTGCCAGATTTCCTTTAGAGGTGTCTGGCAAAGTTGGTGCTGGGTTCTGGGTGCGAATCACCCTTTGGAATCTTTCCTTCTCTCTTTTAAGTTTCCAGCTATTTTTAGTTCCCGGAGGTCGAAGGCTAGCCTCAACCTTTGGTTTTCTCCCACAGGCAGTTAAGTGGGGAGAATAATGTGTGACCCCCGGGCATCCCTATTGGAAAAAGGGGTTCCCAGCTGGTGGCGGTTCTCCTATGTCAGAGGGCTCCTCATGGTCCTTTGGCTGCGGTCTCCAGGAGTCAGCCTGACTTGGGGGAGGGTAGACATGGTGATTGTAGGGGTGAGGTGCCCAAGGGGGCAGGGGTGCCGAGGGCAGCGCAGGTCTCCAGGGCTCAGAGGGTCCCTGTGGGGAGGAAGGGTAGTGACTGGGGGTGGGCGCAAAGGTTACTCCTGGACGAGAGTCCCTCTGGCTGCGGCCCCGAGTGAAGCTACCGCTTCTCCCACGCAAGATTCCACCTCTAGGCTCCGAGTACGAGCTATGTCCTTGGGGCCGATATTGGGAGTGGGGACCATGGTTGGCATACGTGACTGTGTTGATGGGCTCACTCTCTTTCCTATGGGAGGCCGGGGACTTCACATGACGGATGGCGCCGGTTTCTCGCAACAGGCCAGCAATGCTTCTGATGCGAGCCTCCAGGTCTCCCCATGAGATGCTCCCGGGCTCTACTCCTGCCAGGGCTAGGCGGGTGGTACTATTGAGTCCATCTAAGACTGCTCTCCTGAATTCTAACTCGTCAAAGTCGGGTACATCGCTTGCATCCAGGTCCACTTCGTCTGCTAGCTCAGCAAGAAGCTGTTTCCTAGCTAAATATGCCTCTGGGTCCTCTCCGGGTTTCTGGGACTCTGCAATATACAGGGCTTTCAAACTCTTGGTGGGCCACAGGAATGCACAAATTTCTTTAATTGCTCCATACTGACTGCGGGTGGCTAACCTTCGGTTAGAGATATAGGCATTCAGGGCCGAGACTATCTCAGGGGCAGCGCATTGGCGGGCCAGCTGGGCCACATCGGAACCACTAGCGGAGGGCTGGGAGGTGGTCACATGGGTGAACCACTGGATGGCTGTGTCTCGGTTTAGGGGTCCCATGCGATCTGCTATGGCTTGGAGCTCATCAGGCCTCCAATTGCGGGTTTCCTTAACGACCCGGTCTGTCTTCCTGCCATCCTCGTCCATGGATACAATTTCCTTAGTAGCTATTGGATGGAGGGGCTGTGGGGCTTCCTCGGGTTGGGGCGATTGAGATGCCCAGCTATCCTTACTATCTTCTGGGAGGGCCAAGAGGGCTGAGGGGTGCACGGCGGAAATTACGGCCTGCTGCATTCCCAGGTGCTGCTTTAGGGCCTCTAGCTCCCTCTTACAAGCGGAGTGGTCTGCGGAGGTTACCTTGGAGTGGTTATGCTCTGCCATGAACTGGGCGGCATGGGTTAGCTTAGCGATTCTTTCCTGTCCCTCGACTACTGCATGTTCAGCCATGTCGGCACGAGCGGTGGCCGCCTCAGCCTTGTGCTGGGCGTCCTGGAGGGCGGTAGTTAATCCTTGTTTTTCCAATATGAGATTGACGCGTTCAGCGCGCCACTCAACTGCTTTCTCCTCATGGTCTCTTTCCTGTTCGACTAGTTTGGCCCTGAGACTCTGGATTTCTAGATGCAGGGCGTCCTGTTCTCGTTTGGCTTTCTCCTCTAGCTCCTTCCTCTCTCTGTCCTGGGCTGTTCTAAGCCTCTCTATCTCCTGCTCACTATCTTCCTGCGCTATCTGTAATTTATTTATCAGGGACACGCTGTCCTGTAAGGCAGTAAAAAGTGCCCAAGCTCCGTATCTGTCCTTCTTGCTCGACTTGGGTTTCTCTTTCTCACAAAAATCTTGGAAGGCACTTCTGACTATCTGGAGTGGGTCGGGTCCCTTGAAGGAACCAGCTTCCCAAGGGCAATCTCCCTTCTTCACTAGCCACTTCTCCAGGCGGGGCACGGTGGGGTTTGCCCGGTACATTTTTCCTTTCGTTTAAGGCTGATCTCGGGGGAGGTTAAAGAGTAGATCAGCGACACCAGGGGTGGGGCGATTAAAGCTGCTCAAGGGTTTTAACAACTTCTTCCTCTCTATGTTCCTTTTGGGAGGTTTATCCTTCCCTCAGGTCCTCAAGGGTTTTTACCAGGGGGTTTTAAGGTTCTACTTTTAGGGTTTACAGGGTATTTTAAGGGTTCTACACTCGGCTCTTCTCCACCGGGGGAGAAGGAAAATTCCTATTCCCGTTTCAAGCTTGCCTACAAGCCACCGGACCAGGAAAAGTTTACTGGCTCAGAGGGTGCTCTCAAGCTCTCTAAGCCCAAGAACAAAAACGCTCAGTGCTTCCAAGCCTCTGCCTAGAAGCTAAAGCTCAGGGGTCTCCCAAGCCTTTACTCGGAAAACCAAAGCTCAGGGGTCTCCCAAGCCTATGCGCTCAGAAAACCAAAAAGGGTTCCCAAGCCTCTGCTCAGGAACTGCAATTAGGGGGGTCTCCCAAGCCTATGCTCAGGCAACCAGAAAGGTGCTTCCAAGCCTCTGCTCAGAAGCTGCAAATGTTCTCAAGCTCTCTGCCCAAGAACTATACTCAAAGTGTCCCCAGGCCTCGTGCTCAGAGACAAACGGTTAAACTGTCTCCAAGCCTCGACCAAAAGACTGAAAGCGCTCAAGGACTGCCTCTGCAAGTCCCCAAGCAAAATGGCTCAGGAGTAAAGCTTACTGTACTCCCAAGCGAGGTGCGCTCAAGAGTTCTAACAACTCCCAAGCAAAAGTGTGCCCAAGAGTCCCACTGACTCCCAAGCGAGGTGTGCCCACGAGTCTGACTTACAACTCGCAAGCGGAAAGGCGCCCAAGAGTCTAACTTAAAACTCTTAAGCACGGTGCGGCCGGCTGCCGCGGGGCTTCAGGAACCTGGCTTTAGATTCCCAAAGCTAAACTGACTGAACAACCAAACGGACTATCGATCCCTTCACGTTTCCTCCGGAGCGGGGATTGAAGCCTAAGTGCTGGCAGGAACGGGGTTTGGACGGACTTAGGAGAGACGGGGGAGGGCGGAAAAGAGTTTTATATGTGCTGCTTCAGGATATATATATCTATAGCCTACTTCTGGGATCCCACCCACATAGACGCGTTTAGGCGGCCCGGAAAGTGGCCAGGAACTTCACCAGTTCAGAGGTCCTCACCCACAGTACACCGGTTATAACGGCTGGAGGGCCTCGCGGTGCACCACAAAAGGCAAGTAGTCCAAAGCTGGCTGAAGGAGGAAATGGGGGAAAAGCCAACCCACAAGATAGAAATGCTCGCTAGAGCCACACACACTCACACTTTTAATTCCCTGAGCTAAATTGCGCTCTTTACACTGAGGTCTGGAAAATTTTCCTCTAAGTCAGTTCGCTGAAAACACGCGTGTCGACTCACGTGTATTCACACGAACTGGGTTATGCCCGCATTCTCCACCAGTAAACTGTTACCAGAACTGCTCTTTATTGTAATGGGGAATTAGCTGTAGCAGTCTGTAACTATTAATATTAAGCGCGGATCTTAACCTATGTTTACGGAGGTCCTGATTCCAGACACTCTAGTGAAAAAGAGGCAGACAAGGAGTAAGGTCCAAACACGTGTATTGAGTGTAGCGTAAGCCTAGCTTGCACAATCATACAAAGAACATACAAGGTCTAAGAAATACAGAGTAGGAAATACAGAGACGTTCGCATTAGCTGGTTCCCAACGATGATAGGGGGAATACTCACTTATCCTGAAGCGAAGCAGAGACGCAACAGCGAGGTGGCCCAATGCCAGCACTGGGACCACAGACGGACAGCAAGGAAGTCTGGATAGGAATGGCCTAAGCACCGAGTGGTCTGGGAGACCAGCTTAAATACCCCAAAACGTACCCTGGGGCTGGTGCTGTACTTGGTGGTTCTCACAGATTAAAACAAAGGGTCTAATGGGCTACTGAATGGCTTGGATGGGCCACTTTGGTAATCAGATTGTGATAAGTGACACCTCAGGAAGAGGGGACAAAAGAGGGAGGGGGAAATCCAAGTGGGCTGAAAGGATGTTCCAGCGGACAGGGCTTGTCCTGATGTCATCAGCTTTGGAATGCGGAGGTTTCTTTGAGATGCATTCTTTAAGTGCTTGGGATGGTCGGCACTTAGTTCCTTCTCCGGGGCGGCTCCTAAGATATGCAGAGCGGGGCGAGGGGCTCTCGCTGCGGACGTGGTGTGCCCGCTTCGCCGAAATGGCTTCTCAAAGCAGTCTTCTCCCTCTGGGTCTTCTGGGTGCCTGAGAACATGGATGCCGGCTGGGCATAGCTGGGGCTGGATAGCAGGCTGCCCGGTAGCGAGGGCAAGCTCGGCGACCGGCCCGCGGGAGGCTCCAGACGGGAACTGACCAGGGAGCGCCTAGCCAGGCTCGCTGGAGGTTTCCCCGGCAGGCGCCCGGCTGCTAGCAGCGGCTTGGGCCCATATGAGGCAGGCTTCCATGGAGGCAGCGGGAACAACACTTTAAAACACAGTCCAAGGCAGGGAACAGGCACGGTCCGTGGCAGATGGCAATGCAGGCACGGGGCACACTTGTAACAAAGTCCAAACGCACACTGGGAATTCCAGACACAGGTCAGGGCAGGGCTGCCCAGAAAGAGAGTCCTTTGTGCAGTTACCCAAACATGGAGTCAGTAAACTACACAGTCTATAGCAGCAGCAAGGTAATTGACACGCAGGCAGGAAACTGACACGTGTATTAACACACACACGTGTAAAGCAATCTTTGGTGTAGCAGTGAAACAGCAATGCAGGAAACTTTAACACAGTTCATGGCAGGCCTTAAAGCAGGGGAGGGGGCCTACTTGGCAACAGGTGTACTGCTTAGATTAATGGAGAATATATATTTGTTTTAGATAGAGGAATCTATTAGAAGTAAGGGAAAGGGGACAAAGGGTCGGAAAGCTGTTGGAAGTCAACAAAAGGGGGGGAAAGGGAGGGGGTTAGAGATGAAAAATTGGGGAAAATTGAATGTAAATGTAAAAATAATGGATTCTAACCCAATAAAAAAATTTTCAAAAAAAAAAAATGAAAGTGCTGAGAACTCTTCAAGTACATCCTCAACTTACTATGTAAAGATGATGTAATCAGTAATGATTTAATCATTACTGATGCCATCAGTAATGACTTTTTAACATTCTTGTTCAAGGATGCACTTTTCATTTGTTATTTCCTGCAAAAAAAAAACCTATTAAGACTATTAGCTGCATTTTAAAATGCGACTTGACACGCTATATGACCAAAACCTTCCCCTGCTGAGGGATACGTATGTTTATTCTAAGACCAGACCACTGCTGATTTAATTCTTGCTTTCATTCATATAATTTTCCAAAGCACATTGCAGTTTTTAACTTTAATTTTTTTCTCATTGGCTAAAATAGAAGCTCTCCAGCCAGTCCAGAGTGACTACCCTCCAAACCCCGCTACCCAAAAGGAAATATGAGTTGGTTTATTAGAAAACGGTTTGTGTTCTTGTGTTTGTTTGATTGATTGATAAAATATGGGAGGGCTGGCATTTAGTAGCAAGGAATAGTTTCATGATTTGGTGAGGATATTTCCAGAACCACCAACTGATGTCATCTCTCTACTCTCTGATTCCACCCTAAAGCCACCCTTTCCATAAACCCACCTTTGCCTAAACCCCTTAGTACACATCCCCAACTGAAATATCTAGTTATACATAGCTGCATTTGTTAATGCTCTTCCCTTCTTACCTGTGCCATTCTCTCCCTCTGTTGTCTTTTTTTTGCTGGGTCTAAGTGGTCTTAATGGGATCAATGTGATGCAGTGAATAAAATGTTGGCCTTAGACTGTGGAGATCTGGGTTCCAATCCCCACAGGTCATAGAATCAATATTTATTTATTTTTATTAAAACATTTATACTTCAGTTGCCTACCCAAAACAGGGCCCCCAAGGCAGTGAACCATATATATATATTCTCATTGGCTAAAATATATATATATAAAAATACAATAAAAACATATAGATATATAAATAAAAACAGAGACACGCACAAGCAAGGAGACAGGCAGATCTCCCTGGGGAGGGAGTTCCACAGGTTTGGCATCATGATTGAAAAGGCCCTTCCTTAGGTTACTACTACCCATCTAGCCTGGGGGCACCAAAGCAAGGATCAAAGATGACCGTAGTAGAAGGGTAGGTTCATATGGGAGAAGGCAGTTCTTAAGGTATAGGACTTTAAACGTCAATACTAGCACACTTACTTGGGCCCGGAAGCAAACTCAGAGCCATTGTAGATGGGACAAGATTGGAGTGATATGGTCCCTACAACCTACTCCAGTGAACACTCTGGCTGCAGCATTCTGTACTAATCGCAGCACCTGGATAGTCTTCAGGGGTAGCCCCACACAGAATGTATTGCAGTAATATAATCTAGACGTTGCCACAGTGGCAAGGTACACCAGGAAGGGCCATACCTGGCTCAGTGGGTAAAAGGCACCTGTGGCCATCTATTTATCCAACAAGAGGCCCAGATCTCACAGCACTCCCAAACTGTAAACCTACTCCTGTAGAGGGTGTGCAACCCCATCCAGAACAGGAGATATTGCGGATTCGGTTTCGTTTTCCTGGCCATGTCGGATGCTCCTCTCAGCAGGTCTGGGAGGAAACGTCCGAGCAGCCTGACCAGGCGGTTGACCCGCGAGGGTTAACCCCCAGGACTCCCAGTGAGGGAGCGACGGGTCCGGAGCGCTGTGGGAAGAGCCCCCTGAATGCAATGCAGGGGGTAAATTGCCCGTTTGCTCCAACGGAGGCCGGCAGACTGGCGCAGCGCCTCGCATGCTGCCGGGCCATGGAGAACGGCAATAAGCAGATTTAAAGTGAAAGCCTGTAAGTAAGCGAATCCCTTCTGATTCTTAAGCGTATACGAAGGATTGGTGGGAGCTGAAGCTAAGAAGGCGCGGATTTCTTCCCCCTTTACCGAGTTTCGGAACTCAGTTGGCGTCCCACCCCCCAAGATGGCGACGAAAAAGCAGAGCCCAGCAATGAGTAAATCGGTGATGGCGACGTTACAGGGGAAGGGGGAAACTTTGGAAGAGTTGGTGAGACGAGCAGTTTTCGATGCTGTGCAGCCTTTTGTAGCGAAACTGAATGAAATGGGGCAAAAGGTTGATTCAGTGGAGAGCGAGGTGAAAGCCATTAAAGAAACAGCGACCGGAGCAGAGCAGTCTGCGCACGAGAACGCAGTACTCATGAAAGCAACAAGTAAGGAAGTGAAGCTTTTGGAGAATCAATTAATAGGATTGCAAGTGGACCGTGCCCAAACGGTACTGCGTCTTCAGAATGTAAAAGAGGAGGAAAATGAAAATTTAAATGATGTGGTGTCTGGACTTTTGGCGACATTCGCAGAGGCAACTAAAGAAGAGTTAAAAAGCGACATCTTGGAGGTCCGGCGGACATCTTCAAAGTATGTAATGAAGCGGCAGCTGCCTCGCGAGATTATTATTGACTTTTCATCCAGGAAGACTCGGGACACCATTTTATATAATTCATACAATGTGGACTTGGACTATTTGGGCAACAAGGTTAAAATTTTGAAGGATGTTCCATTTTTGGCTCGTAAAAGAAGATCCAAGTATAAAGGACTTGCAGCTTTCTTGAGAAAATGTGATGTAAAATATAAATGGTTGTTTCCAGAAGGCGTTTTGCTTAGTTATAAGGATCAAACTTACAAGATTACATCGGAAGCCCAGCTGACAGACTTTTTGTTCAACCATCAGGAGTTCCATCAAGATGAACGTCCAAAGTCTGAAGGGGAAGGTGGGGGGGAGGAGAGAGCGGGCACAGCTACTCCAGCTGCGCAGAGAGAATTGAGACCGAGATGCAAGGGGGGGGGAAGAAGATCTGATCCTGAATATGGCTGGTACTGTATAAGATCTACTAATCTGATCGCATGTTAGAAAGTTAACTTTTAAGAAAAATTGCAGCATGAAGGGAATACAAGAGACGTAGTGTAGTGTTTATTGTTTGTATGTTGCTTTTCCCCTTTTCCCAGCCCCCCTCCCCTTTTCCCCCCTTTTTCTTTCCCTTGTATTTTTGTAGTTTTTTGTAGTTTTCTATGTTAGATATTAAAAATAAAAATAATAATAAAAAAAAACAGAACAGGAGATATTGCCATTCCCAGGTCAAATCTTTCCCCCACCAGTGGCACTTCCATTTTGTCAGGATTCAGTGGGAGCCAGTCTCTCAGCCTAACCTACCTTGCTGTGTAATAGTAAAATAGATGAGGAACACCAGGTATATTGCCTCAAGCTTTTGGGAGAACGGGAGGGATAAAATTGTAAGCTCTTCAGGGCAGGGACCTGCTTGTTTGGTTGGTTGGTTGGTTGGTTGGTTGGTTGGTTGCTTTAGTTAAGTGCAATGAATGGCAATTGTGCAAGAAGAATCATAATAATAACTGGCATCACCTGAAATCATTCCCTTTCCACTACTCATCGTCAATCTCACCATCCTTTGCATCCCAGAAACTTCCAGTAGAGCTTTAAAAAAGTGAGCTTCTCTGATTAAACTTGTTTTTTAAAACCCTTTAAATATGCTAGATTTTCAATGGATTTCATGCTGTTCCTGCTGAAACTTTTATTATTTCAATGGAACCAGATTATTGCCAAAGAAGAGAGAACCCTGCAGTTATGCAAACTGTAGCCAAATTTTTATCTATTATAGTTTCTTACTGGAAACGAAGCCCGTTGTGTGAAAAAATACAACGGGCTCTAGAAAACTGTTAGTCATTTTTTTAATTTTTCATGAAATTTAACAACCTGTAGAGCTTACTCTGAGGAAACTACCTTCAGGATTCCAGCCAGGCTTCTTTAGGGAGAGGAGAATAAGCTCCACACTAGAGGCGGGCATGGATCAGGAAAAAAACCACAGACCGTTGGTTGTGTTTCACGGACCATGAACTTTTCACAGGCCCGTCCTGGTTCATGGACCGGTCTGTTGGTCCATGGTCCATCACTTCTGGGGGCCCTAGGGCAGGCCCCTCCACACTCAAAGATGCCAAACTGGCAGGAAGTCTTCAGCAGGCTCTCCTCCAGCCACCCTCCAAGTTTGGTAAAGATTGGATTTCAGATGTCTGAGTTATAGACACCCAAAGTGGCTGTCCCCAGGAAAGTTCTATTGGATATAACAGGTGCCGCAAATGCCAATTGACTTGCATTGGCTCCATTGAGATACATGGCAGAACCAAAAAGTTGCAATGAAAACGTGGAATGGATTAGAGAATCTTCCTCTGAGAACGGAAAGTGTTCTGCAGAGGCGCTGTTCTCTGTTGTTTCTGCACAAGCTTAGATGCACTGCTCTGCGCTGGGCCTATGGTTGCTAGCCTCCAGGTGGTAGCTGGAGATCTCCCTGAACTGATCCTCAGGGCACAGAGATGAGTTCATCTGGAGAAAACAGCTGCTTTGGAGGGAGAGCTCTATGGCATTATACCCTGATGAGGTTCCTCCTCTTCCCAAATCCTTCCTTCTTCAGGCTCCACCACCAAATTCTCCAGGAATTTCCCAACCTGGAGCTGGCAACCCTATCTGGGCCTGGAATGAAGGCCCCTCCAGAGTGGAATGACGGTCTCTGGGAGCAGCTAAACTGTTCTAGGGCTGGAATGACAGCCACCAGAGTGGAATGATGGTCTCTGGGAACAGATCAAAGAAACTTGGTAGAAGTTGGATCCAGATGATTTAAACGTATCCTCATGAATTCATAAGATTTTTATATTGAAACAAAACAAAAAGGCCGTCATGTTATAGATCATGTCCTAGACAGCACCGAAACAATCATGCACCCACCGATCTGTGGCACCGCCACAGCGCAAAAACATGCTTCAAAAGCACGGATCCTCATGGATCCTCTTGATTCTTACATGGGGCCACCCAAAATCCACCACACAATCCCATACCATGTTTATTGCCACAAATTGTACCCAAAAAACCATGCACTCACCACTTTGTTGCACCACCACGGAGCAAAAACAGACTTCAAAACTACAGATCCTCATGGTCTAGTGGCAAGGAATTCCCAAAGGTGAGGAGGTTCAGATCCTCCTGGAATGAACCCAGCTATGGACATTGAGTCCCTCTGCTGGGATGCAGCCAGAGGGCGGCAGGCACTGGTGGACTAGGGGACGGGAGGACCCATGGGGAAGGAGGTTAAAATTCCCATTGTGTGTGTGTGGGGGGGGGGTGCATTCACACTTGGCAAGGACAGGGGATGGTCCAGAGCCCTGACCCACCCAGGCACCTACCAAGCCAGGACAAGTGTTCTAAATAATAATGATACTGTTAATAAGTATAATATATAAAAGTATTCTGTGAGTCCTCACAGGCTTAGCCCCTGAGCCTGGCTGTGGAACAGAAGCAGCCAGAATCTCAAGCAAAAGCTTCAAATACCTCCCTCTGAGACTGAAAAATCCATCCTGCCATTTCTCTGGATCTTACTGCCTGCTGGAAACAGAAACCACTTGCCTGAGAGGTGGAGATGGAATTTACTGCTTCTGGTCTCATAGAGAAGAATGGGAGCTCTCTGTTTGACAGCCAGAGAAGGTCTGCAGACATCCCTTCTGTTGCCTAGGGAATTGATTGCTCAGCACCAGCATGTCTGGTTTCATGGACCGACTGACCGCCCCCAAAGTAGTCACGTCCATGAAAAACGCCCATCCCACGACCCGCTGGTTTGCGAACGCTGAACCAGGCCTGTCTGTGTTGAATTTTGGTCCATTTTTCAAAATTTCCAACTTCTCCTCAGCGATCCTCAGGTGAGGCTTGGGGAGGAGTGCTTAGGCCATTGATTTGGCAGGTCCCCTCCCAGCAATGCGCCTGCACGAAGATTAATTTTTATTCTCTTCTTGCCCTCAGTCCGCCCCCCTCCATCACCCAGCTGGGATCAGAAGGGGAGCAGGTGGCAATGCCCACCCACCCCTTCACTGGGTCTGTTATAAATTGTGCCTGGGGGGCACCGTTAGGCATCCACTTGCTGCCACAAAAGGGTCCAGAAAATCAACAGCCTGGAGGCCAGAGTGGGAGAGTGTTGAGGGGAGGTGCAGAGAGGAGTGCTTAGGCCATTGATTCAGCGTGCCCCCTCCTGGAGGCAAGCAGGCGCTTTGCAGCTGCTCCAAGGCCAGAGTGTGCCTGCGCGAGGATAAAAGTGAGTTGTTGCCAATACGGC